>NC_136063.1:1052095101-1052695101 GCF_964261635.1 Lissotriton helveticus | reverse complement strand
TGACAAAGTGATCTATATAGTCTCTCAGTACGTCGTTGAGAAAGTACTGGAAAGCCGCCGGGGGGTTGCACAACCCGAACGGCATAACCAGGTACTCAAACAGCTCATATCTGGGTTTGAATGCTGTCTTCCACTCATCCCCACTGCAGATCCTAACTAGGTGATAAGCCCCTCTCAGATTTAACCGAGTATGAACCGTGGCCTCCCTCACCTGGTCCAACAATACAGGGATGAGTGGAAGAGGGTATCGATTTCGCACAGTGTTTTTATTCAGTAAGCGATAATCGATTCACGTTCTCATCTCACCGTTGGCTTTTGTCGTAAAAAAAAGGGGGGATGCTGCTGGAGAACGAGAAGGTCGTATGAAACCTATGGCCCTGAAATGATCCAGATATTCCCTCAAATGTTTGTTTTCGAGTTCGGAGAGCGCATACACCCTACACGAGGGGAGAGCTGCCCCCTCCACCAGATCAATGCGACAGTCATTGTCGCGATGCGGGGGTAATACCTCTGCCATGGCTTCACTAAACACTTCTCCATAGGCTTCATACTCACAGGCCAACACTGTATCCTTCTCGGCTGCTGTAGCAACCTGGTATATATGTGCCAGAGCCAATGTATGAGAGTTATACTTTCTGAAACAGTTGGTTATACATTTCGAGGATTGGAAGCCGATTGTTTTCTGTCTCCAATCCATAGTGGGGTTATGCTGCCATAACCACGGCATGCCCAAAATACCCTCATATTGAGGTGCTTCGATAATGTTCAGGGTGTTATCCTCAACATGATCCTGTGGATCCCCCTGAATAACCAATTCTACCTCCTCGGTGTGTTCCGTAAAGGGGCCTGATTTTAAAGGGGTGCCATCTACAGCTCTTTCTGGCCTGAGGCTGGGCACTTGTACTAACCCCAGGCGATGGACCAAGCCACAGTCAATAAAATTGCAAGTGGCACCTGAGTCAATCATAGTCCACACCTGATGTTGATGTTGCCCAGATCTTAGGATCATGGACAACACTATGGGGTCCATTAGGATGTCGGGCGGTGGCAACACCGCGGTGGTGGCGGGGCGGAAAATCAGCTTTTTCCGCCAACGAGCAGCGGAACTCACGTCCGCCACATTAGGATAGGTAAACACAGGTCATTTCCCGTCCGCCGCGGAGCGCCGCGCACCGCCATCAAAGTGCGCCCGCCACCGCGGCGGCGGGAGCCTATCGGGACCCTCCGCCGCGCCCGATGACGTCCGCCCGCTCGACAAATTAGGATGGCCCAAACAAGCAGACGCACCGCAGCGGAGACACCGCACAGCTGAAGCAGGCGGAAAGTCGACAGCGGAGCACGAACGCAGAGACCCGACATGAACCCCATGGACCCAGCCCTCCACATGCATCCGGTCATGTCCCTGCTGCAACACTATCGCCAGATGGGCCGCCGCGGACGCCGCCGCAGGTACGCCACTACACATATGCACCACACAACACACATGCCGACACAGGGCCCAAGCTCCACAATGGCATCCTGCTGGGGGGCACAACACATCCACATGGGCACCCACACATCACCCACCTCACAACAAGGCACCCCACAGCATCCGGAACACACAACGTCCGCCAACCAGCAGCAACGTTCCGGCCACGGTCACGTCACCGCCGCGGTTAACACATGCGCACTATGCAGACGGCAAGGCCACACCAAGGCATGGGCAGGGCACCAACATCACAGGGACACACCACCCCAAACCACACTGCACCCCACCCGAGCTAGCCACAGGCCAGGTTCTTATCCCGTGCACCCCCAGGCACACCAACAAGCACTGTAACAACAAGCACAAAACACACACACTGCAACACACAACCAGGGACACAGGCACTTCAGGATTGGCTGACAAGGAACACACAACACCAGTGCACTCCCCACAGCCCACACAATTGCATACAATCATCCACACCGGGCAAGACAAAACAAACAACAGGCATACAACTCCTGGCTGACACATGTGTGTCTCACACCATACAGGGGCACACATACATACACTACAAACTAACACCCTTCACACTGCACACCTCTGCCACACCCAACACCACACATGCCATGTAAGCCATGCCACCAGGACTAAGGGCCAACACAAGATGACCATACACATACACGCCTGGGCACACAGAAAGTAAAACACACATATACCTCAATACCTCATGACATCACAGATAGCTACAAAATCCCTGAACAGCTGTACACCCTGTGCTGCCAGTGTCCCCCAAGGTGACCAGTGAACAGTGTATGCAGCAATAGCAAATCACCAACAAGAAAACTGCATGGCCTGTAAAATAGCCATCACAGAGTACAACATCAGCTGGGCCAGAATGGACTGAAGACCCTGTCACCCCTGTCTAAAAATAAGATGGCCACAAAGAGCCTACCAATGGTGAACTGAAAAACAGAGCATGGTACACAGTCAAGCAAATGCACACAAGAAAAGGACTTTAATCAGCAAGGAGACTGATAAAACACACACCAGAAGTATCTGTATTTATTCATATATTGCACAGATGTAGCAATACAACATTAGTAGACAATAGTGTAGTGTAGTCCCTATTATCCCAATAGGCTCTGCGCATTGGAATAATATCTTCAATAGTATAGACCTAGGACGGAGGTTAACTAGGTCTTCTACTGACGATATTAGACTTAAAGTTTTGTGTTTTGCCAGCTAGCTCAGAGTTCACTAGAAACTTTCTCGAATAGGCAAGGAGGATTTTAACCTCCCTGGATAGACAAGAAGGGATTTAGTTTCTGACAACCATAGAACATGACAACTTTGCTCTCCCCTAATCAAGAGTGCATCTCTAGAGTCGTGTGAAAACAAAAGACAACTTATTTTACTCAGTCAGTTCAGTGCATTCTTAGTTTCACCAGATTGTAGAGAAAAGGAAGAGACGGGCGTGTTCAATAAAAGATGGTATTTATTGATCAGTCTCTTTTCTCGTACAAGAGAAATGAATCGCTATTATTGCAATACTTATAGTTAAGTAAAGTGCATACAGTTAAGACAGAATTATAAAATAATACTGAAAAAGCATTGATATGGTTTCTGAGCCATATGATACTTTAAAATGGATAAAATAGATACATACATATATACATTTGACTAATCGTACTCAACTGGTGCTTCTAACCACGCCTACCCCAGTGTACCTGACCTAAGCCTAATACGTGGGCGGGAGTAGATAAGTAGCAGTTTAAGTTAAGTTTGTTTTGCCAAGGGACTGACTCAAGAATTCTCTGCAAAGGGTTATTCAGTTCGGTACCTGAGATCTAGAATGGTGGAGGGCTGGTATCTCTTATCCCAGGTCTTGATATTCCAGCTGCCTGCGAGGGCTGCTTGGAAGCGCCGGAGCTGGATTTCTCGGCAGGAGAAAGGCAGCGTCTCGTTCTCAGCGCGTCAGGAAGGCGGGGCAGCGCCAGTAGGCTTCGCTCTCTGCTGGGCTCCTCGGCAAGTCTCGCTGCTCCAATCTCTTCACCACCGCGTGTGTTTGCTTAAGGCAATGTCGGTAATATTTATACCTGAAAGGTGCGGAGATTGATGTAAGGATGGACATATATACGTCAATAAGGATGTCATACGAACGGGTTCGTTCGCACATTCTTTTACTGAAGTTCTCGGTGAAATCAAAACAATGGCTACGGGAATTTCCAGGTCGCTGTAGGTTTGATTTGTTTTGAGAACTCCGTATTCCTTATCAGGGGCTGGAGGAATAGTGCTTGCCTAATAAGATGGCATGCGTTATGACCTAATCAGATAACGCGCTTCTGTGCCGTGGTGTGGCTTAATCAGATAACGGTTTTTCCACCGTTGGATGGCTGCTAGTTAATTATTAACCAAACCAGGGTCAGGAATAGGGGGATCGATACAGTACCTATAGAAATACATCACACCCACTCCACGTAGACTATGTCCATATTTACAAATCTAGGCATAGTGAAACTAGTAGCGTTTGTGTATACCGTACCACCCCAAAATACATTCATATGCATTCTGAAAATTGGAATTTATGAAATATACGAAACACAATCACATGTACTGTATGCACAATCAGTATAATAATGCTAAACATATAACGCATATTTCAAACTCAGCATGAATAAATTGTGAAAACTACACATGAAATGGCTCTTTTATACAGAAGAAAAGTGCGAGACCATTTCATCACAATCATAAAGTTTTGTATGAAAATGCTAGAGGGTAGCTAATGTCTCTTGACTACCTAAAAATAGAAATTCAGTTCTCTAAGAATAATGTCTACTTTAAGCAGAAGATTAGTGTCCCAAAAAATTGTAAATATTTTGGAATTGAGGGAGGTGAGAGGAGAAAAAAATATTGTTCCATTTCATTGCTCTACTTTTAAAGTTGAAGGCCAAATTCAAGTTTGCAGGGAACTCCGTGTGCTAGCTTTCTCAAAGTCATTCCTTCTGCTCTGGTGAAAACATCATATCATTTAGACTGTCGAAAAAACTGTCAGCAGCTTCTTGCGAAAGTTCCACTAACTCGGAAAAAGTTGTTATCATGCATTCATGAGCATGATTGCCTTCATTGATGTTTTGATCAGCATAGCTGACAGAAGGTCGTACCTGGTCGATGCTGCTTTCATCTCGTACTTCACTACCCCTCAATCGTAGCGGTGAAGTCTCCACGAATGCCGTCATCAGGATAGGTAGCCGCTGGGGGCAGCACAATGCATGAGCCGTTACCGGACCCAACAAGGTTTCTGCGTCCATTGGCACATCCGATTGTAGCGTCAGACAGGTGTCCAACACGCATTCTTCGTCGTATAGCAAGCACCTTAATACAGGCATAACACAACGTTGCCACATTGGTCTAAATGAAAGAAACCAAGTCATGTTCAAGTCCCGGAGCCGTGCTAGTCCAAGGACCTTAGTTATGCGGTCCCGGTAGCCAATGGCTAGGATCGTTTCTTACCTTGTCGCAGGTGTTTTGTCTGTGACATGGTTTGCCATAGCGAAATAACAGGATCAAAAATAGGATGCCTGCCACCAGTCCCAAAAGGAGAGGAAGTCCGCCAAAAATGGAATGGACAAAGTCTGGAAAAATACCCAGGATGGCTTTGAATGGTGTCAAAATCCCTGAAAACACTGTCTTAAATACACTTGAGACACCACTGGTATCAGAAATATTTAAGATTTCGTTCAGTATTTCTGCGAAATGTATGGGGGAATTTGTTGATAACAATAAATGAATCTCTGCCGTTGTCCTTGCAACTTGGAGATCATACGTTTCTTTTGATGACGTTAGCCTGGTCGGCGTCTGTAGGAGCACAGTCTTCATTCTGCTTAAAGTATCAATTCGAATAGAAGCAATTTTCAAATCGGGCCATAACCTTGCCTCCCTGTCTGGGGAATCGTTCGGGAACAATACCCGTCCACAGCACATGACCTTCCTAGTCACGGTTATGAGATAAGGTTTTCCGGGCAGCAAACTACAACATCTGCGATCTACTATTAGAATGTAACTCCCGTTCCAGAGTCTCCTAAAGAATGGTTCTATTTGTGTTGCAGGTGTGCCTAGCTGGTAACATGAAAGGTTATTTGAAGTCCCTTCACAGGCTCCATGCAAGCTAATACCCTGACACAGAAGTGTACCGCTTAGTGATCTTGCACAATTATTGCCACTAAGAAACACTTTCTGGCCTTTACCACTGACACATTCGTGTGTATAGGGCAAGTTCCATGTTGACTTAATGTACCCTTTACCCAACCTTTCATACTGGCCTGCCTGTATATATTTTTGGCAGTATTGAAACTGGAAAGTAGTTATTGGAATATTTATTATTCCATGTATTATCCATTCAATGACAGGTCGTTCTGACATTGTCAATGGTAATCTCTCAAGTTTCTCAATGCTCAGAATTGTATAGTCAGCACCCTTCTGTGCCAAACTGATTTGTTTATCAGTAAGGTTAAAGATATAAAATAATGACGTTGTGTTGATTAAACGCCAAGGCACATAGCCTGAACGCAGATTTTGTAACGTCCAGCCAAGCTGTACAATAGAACGCAATTGGGACTGACCGTGTTGTAACAACAGTAAGTCTTGCGATATTATATCTATTGCTGAAGACACAATGCTGTCTAGAGAATATATTCTGGAGGACAGAGTCATTAACCCATTGTCCACCACAGAAAGTGATTTTTCCAAATTAATACGTCAATTTCCCGTATTTTCTCTGCTGTCTCAATTTGAGTTTCTTTCCAGGCTTCGTTATAAGCTGCATATATAGAGGCCGCTATGAAACGTTTTTGACGCTGTTTGCGTGGTCCCATAATGAAATCACGCAAGTCAGCACCTTCTGTAAGTAAAGTTAGGTGTTGCTTAATTTCTGCCAGTGTGGACGTTTGTAGCCATTGAAGGCAGAGCTTGCCCACGCTGTAGGTGGTTACTATCCCTGGATGTTGTCTTTGGGAATATCTAGGGTCTGGCCTGGTCAATGTGAACCCCTGTATTTTGTTCAGGAATCTGTCTTGACAGTTATTTGTATCTGTGGGCCAGATCAACCATTGTTTCCATTCAGGATGTGTTCTGTTTTGGTTTAGTATATGGTTTACGCCTATCTCAACATCTATAGAGCTATTATAGTTCACTGTTGGCTTTGGAATAGACGGTTTGTTTAAATCTTTGATTTTGGCTAAGCCAAGACAGGTAGTTTGTTGAATAGTGCCATTCAAAAATATAATTTGTTCTGGGATCATGCAGGCTCTAAACAATGATTCTATACCTTGTACTTGCCAATCTCTTGTACCCCAAACAGTTTTTGCTTCAATATTATTGTTCCAGAAATCAAAACCAAATGTATTCATTTGCTCAAAAAATGAATCTGAATATATCAATTTTGTGTTTGTAAGCATGGTCTTCATACCTGTCTTATTTGACAATTTGAAATAAAATGTTTCTGCATTACTTGTGTTAAACCCTGAAAAGTATGAATATTTATCATAAAATATTTTCGAGCTACCTTTTGGAGGAGTAGCACAATGTTCCCATTGGTTATAATTTAAAACATTCCTAGGTTGTGCAGATTTGTGTAGATAATGGTTACCATAGTGGTTGTAGCAGAACATCTGATCATAATTAGACGATCCCTGCAAATAATCATGTTCTGTAAATTTAGCAGACATCACAAGATCAGACATCATATCATTAATACTTTCAAAGTCCCAATCATCAGCAAATGTGCTTGGTTTTACAAAGTCACTTAATGAGATCTTGAATTGGTGTGGATACTTCAGGATTTCAACCGGACCATAGATTTCATAATCAGTTTTGTCCCATGCTACACCGCCTGGTATAGGATTGGCTGTGAAGTTCACTGAAGAACGTTCTCTTTTCTCGATGTGTGAAGATGTGTGTGGTTTAAGGACCAAGTTGATTTTCTGGCTTGCTGTGTCCATTTTAGCATATTTTCCTTCAATGAAATGTCCCAAGCATAGTACCATGATGAGCCAAAGTATGAGGATAAATGCACCTAAGGCCACCCAAAATTCAATCCATGGAGAAATCAGATAGGTTTCTTTCAGCTGTTGATAAAGTTCCTTAGCTTTATCTTTAAACGTTTTTGTTGATGGCTGTTTCTTAGATTCACTCAGATCTTCAGATGAATCATCGAAGTTGATGAAGTAGCCGGATGCTGTTCTGTCAATTGTTCCAATTGCTTCTGGATTACTTTTTGTTCTAGAAGTTTCCTTTGTTTTATCAGCTTACTCATATGTTACTTCATTGTAGGTTGGTGTGTCTCGACTAAATGTTTCTATTTGCGTTTTTAGAGGTTCAAGTTCCATTGCTTTGTTGCATACTCCTTGTTGATGTTCTGTGGGCATTTCGAATGTGATTAGCCTCTTAGTTTGAACCTCTGGATGTGTAGCAAACATCGGTGTTCTACTACTTCTTGGGAGTCCACTTGGCCTACTGTTTGTTATCGGCCACATGATTGTGGTTTCACCAGGTCGATTGATACAACTCTGTTCTCCTTTTTACCAGCAAGGGGCGGTAGTACTACTGATCTTGTCCCATTGATAGACAAGACAGGAACTGCTTTCCTGTAAGAAGGCCCAAATTCCTTCTTTACCGCGATCTTCTCTCTGACTAGATCCCCGACTTTTGGAATCCAGACAGGTCTTGCTGGGACAGGTGGTTTCTCTTCAGTGGTTGTTGGCTGTTGCTTCAACTTTACGTTGCTCAGGTCTTTTCTTGTTTCATTTAAGTCCTGCAAAATAGCCAAACGATCTTTGATATCAAAGCTTTTGTCTTTAACCACTGAAGTCTGACTGTCAAGATCTTGGATCATCATTCTAGTCCCGAACAATAGTTCGTACGGACTGAATCCCCTCAGAGAATCTCTTGGCAGGTTATTTACTCTACGTTGGACACTTATTAGATGTTTGACCCACCCAGCTCCCGAACCTAATACCTTTGCTGTTATAGATTGCTTTATGTCACGGTTTTTTCTTTCTACGATTCCGTTTCCCTCGGGATGAAATGGACAAGAGTACCGCAATGCAATACCCATGCTGGTCATGGCCTCCTTATAAGCTTGAGAGCTAAAGGCAGGTCCCTGGTCAGAATGTAGCATGCCAATTGCGTATGTGCCGATAAAGACTCGCAAATCTTTTATAACAGTTCTGGCGTCAGCCGATCGCTGGGGCCACATCCATATGAATCTCGTACAAGAATCCACTGCGATCAAGATATATTTATAGTTACCATCCCTCTGTAAGGGACCACAGTGCTCCAGATAAACACAGGCTAATGGTTTATCTGAGATTAGAAGGGGCGTCTGTGCTGGTCGTCTCACTTTTGATACCTTCATTCTTTGACATATTTCACATTCTAGAACATAGTTCCTTGTCTGTCTTCTCATTTGTGGCCACCAGTATCTCTGCTTTAGTAATGATACTGTGGCTGAAACGCCAGCATGTAGAGAAGCAAGCCCTTCGTGTGCCGCTATGATGAGTCCTAACCTATGTTCCATGTTTGGAATTGCCCTATCCCCCACTCCAGGGATTCGAGCAAACGGAACATTATTTGCATCAGTTATGTATGAGTACTTTACTGGAAAGCCTTTTGGGAGTGTTTCTATCGCTTCTTTTACTGTAGCGCTGACAGCCTGTAATATTTCGCTGTCTATTTTTGTTTTTGACCGGGTGATGGCAGCTATGGAAGCCGTTTGCACAGCTGCCTTCGCGGCCTCATCAGCCAATGAATTCCCTGCAACGTGAACGCCATCACGTTGATGACTCAGTGTATGTATCACGTGAGTCTTTTTTAGTTCTTTTTGTAAAAGAACTACTTGTTCCCAAAGCATTTTATGCTTGATTGTGCCACCTTTCGCATCTTTAAAACCATTCTGAACCCAGATCTGTAAGTATTCATTGTAAGATTGAACGCAATAATACGAATCGCACACTATGAGTGTGGGGAATTCTCGATCTGTATTTTCAAGCGCCATCTTGAATGCCAGTAGTTCTGCTCGCTGAGCTGTACAATCTCCTAGAGATTGCGTTTTAGTGACCAGTGGTTTAAATTTTCCTTCGTGCCAGTGACCTTTAACAATCGCGCACGCAGCACTGTAAGCTTGTTTACCCCCCACTGCGGGTTGTGCTGATCCGTCTGTATATATTATACAGCCGTAATGTTCTAGAGGCAGAATTTCGGTTGGCGGAGGTCATTCAAATTCATATTGGAGAAATTCTTGTGTTTTTAAGTTGGGATCAAATTCGTATACCACATCTGTTGCAGCAAGAGAGTTAGCCCACTGTATCCACCTTGGATGGAGTGCTTTAGCATTCGGAATGCTCGCCTTCGTTACCGCCTCCAGGGCTGGTATCGGTGTCACGATGATTATTCGTTTACCTTGTGCTAGGGCCCGCTCCTTTGCTACAGCAGTCTGTACCGCGGTCAGAATTTTTTCCGTTGGGCTAAATTTCATTTCAGCTTTTGTGTACAAGTGTGATTTGTATGCAATTGGTACCTTTTCTCCCTCATTAGAGGTCAGGTATGTGAATCCGCATCTTCCTGGGATGACTCGAATCACAAGGTTGCGTGTGTTATCACGTGTTTGTAATTTTGTTTTAATTAACATGTCTGTTTGTAAAGATCTCAAAATTTCTGTGTGTTTTTGAGTCCAATTGATTCTTTTAAAATCTGGTTTTATTAGATCATAAAGGGGTTTGACCCTTTCTGCGTAATTTATAATGTAAGTTCTTCCGAAATTCAGGAAGCCTAGAATTGATTGTAGGTTTTTTAGTGTTCTAGGTGCTTGGATTACAGCACATTTCTCTAGGAAATTGTCAGCCAGGCTTTTGCCTTCACTTGATAGTTCATATCCTAAAAACAGGACTGTTAGATGGGCAATTCTTGATTTTTTAAAGTTGAATTTGTAACCCTCTGCTGCGAACCCAAGTATTATGGTGTTCACTCTCTTCAAGTGAGTATCCAAGTCATTGTCTGTTAAATAGATGTCGTCGACATAAGATAATGCCTCGTCATCATATGTTTGTAGTAATTCTGTTACTCTCGCTGAGAATAACCCTGGGCTGTTCTTGTGCCCCTGGGGTAAACGACAGAAATTTTTTTGCGAGCCATTTATTGAGAACGCCGTCAAATATCTGCTCTCTGGTGCTATATTCTGACAAAAGAATCCATTAGAGATGTCTAATGTTGTTTTGTATTTTTTGCGCACTATGTTATTCATTAGTGCAGCACTATGCGAGTTTTGTACTGCAAAGGTTTTGCAACATGAGTTAAGGTGTCTGTAGTCCAAAACAAGACGATATGAATTGTCTGGTTTGGAGACAGGAAACAAAGGGTTGTTCATTTGTGAGGTGCAAGTTTCAATCACCCCCTGGTATTCAAGCTGATCTAGGATCTCTTTTACCTGTTTTTTAGCTTCTTGCTTAATTGGGTACTGCCTTTGTGCAGTAGGTTGTGATTTTAACTGGATTTTGTGAGGAGGAGAGTCCTCATCCCATCCCACATGATTTTTATATAAAGCAGGAGCTTGAGCTACTGCCCACTTTCTTGCAAGTGTATATTTTTTATGAATTGGAATATGATTTGAGAAGGCAGGCATAATTATTTCTTCGCCATGTGGACACTCCCTGACAAACTCGGGTGGCCAGTCTCGTTCAGCTAGAAGGATGTCATAGCCTTCGGAGAGATTATCCCAAAATACACCCCTTATTTTTCTAGTCTTATCCCCCTCTATACGCAATGTTATTTCGTATATTTTATGAGGTTTGCTAACCCTGGTATCTGCAGTTTCCACTTGAATGTATTCATTCGTGTCCACTGTCTCCAGATGATTCATAAGGACTTTGCGAGCTATGCTCACTTCTGCTGCGCTGTCTAGCATTGTCTGAGCCCATTCTCCGTTTTTCAGCTGTGTCCTCAGTATTCTCGGCATTGTTGATTACTTTAATACTGGCTACCTTCTTTTTTGGAAATTGTAATTTTTTATTCAGATGAGCAGGTTCCTTGTCTTTGGACTTGACGTGCTCTTCCCTGTGTTCTGATCGTCCTCTTCTTTCCGATTTCTGCGAGGAAGTCTGAAAAGATTGAGAGGGACGTGTATCAATATCTTGATATCTATCAGGTTTTTTTATATTATCCCTATTTCTAAGGTTGTATTTTTTCACAGAGGGCTCCCTTTGGGGAGACTTGCGTCCTTGGTCAGGAGATCTTTCTCTCCGCCGAGGAGACCTTCCTCTGGACTGGAATCTTTTTTCTTTAGGATTGGATTGTTTATTTCCATCCCAGCTCTTCTTTTGATTGTTTAGATTATTTTTAATAAATACCTTTTCAGGACTTTCAATTAGTTGGGGTTTCACTGGTATTCCACCCAAACTATCTCTTCCTAGTTCTTCATAGGATTTTTCTATTATTCTGGCAATTTCAAATGGTTGGTCTGCTATATCTGTCTCTTTCAACCTCTGGCGGATCGCCACGTTTGCTGCTTCTCCCTTTATGTTGGCTAGTAATATTGCCGAGACCTGCTTGAAGTCTTTCAGTAATTTCATACCAAGAGTTAAAGCAGGTTCTGGACCGTATTCATCTTGAATTTGTTTTAGCAAATCTGGTATTACTGACATGGATGGTACACCATGTGTTTTTGTGTAAATGGAAGCAAAGACTGTTCCCCAAGTGTCACAGTCCTCCACGTGTGGTGCGATTCCCATTGGAAGACAGATAGTCAGAATCCTGTGTTTCTCAACAGGGGTGGTATCTGGAAACACCGCCTCTATTTGAGTGATTTTTTGTGCTAGCCAGAAAGGAATTTGTTCCCGTTTTGCGGGTACTTTACCTAGACAGGACTGTATGTTCTGTGGTGTAATTTTATTTGTGTTCCCCTGATGAGGGGTCAGCTGTGGAATTTTAATTGCTGGTTGTACTGTTGAAGTCCGCATTACATATTGGACTAATTGTCTATGTATTTTTATTAATTGTTTTAGCTGTGCTAAAAGGTCTGCTGCAGGCATTTCTTCAATGTCTGGATGTGGTGTGTATCCGGCTAGGACCGGCCACGTTGCTCCTGGTCTACCTAGTGGACCGAGCCTGGTGATGTGATTATTATGTTTTAGGGCGCCATTAAATAAGAGCAGGTGCTCTTGGAATTTGAGTGGTATTTCCACCTCCTCAAAAGGAATGTACTCATTAGGAGGTTCCTCTGTTTTGTAATAGTGGAAGACCTTTGTTACAGCGTTTGCTGCTGGAAAATGTATCCATGAATAGAATACCTCTGTCTGCCGATATTCGTGTGCCTCAATTACGAATATGACTGTACCACCTCTCGATGTCAGTCCATTCTCTATAAGTTTTAAAGTTATAGATTTTCTTATGTTGACCGGGATGAGTATTATATCCGGGTCATTTCCCTGCATAGTAGTATCAGCTGCTGCGAGTTCAGCTGCTATTCTAACTGTCTCTCTTTCTTCTTCACTGTCTGCCATTTTACCGACAGGAAGGTTCTTCTGTTTGTTTACAGATCAGGTTTCCACGGAAACAAAGATTAGATGCACAATATTTTGGAACAGTGTATCCTTCAACGTTGAATAAACCAAGAACCATACATAGGAGTTTCCTCCTGCGAAGTTTGGCGGATATGACATTTCACCCACTCCAGACGTCTTTGGAGTATTATGGGAAAAAAGGGGCTCTGTGTGAAAAAGCACGACTGAGTTACTCTAATGTCTTGCGTTAGTTTTATCGCATATCCAAACGTTTGGGCGCCATGTAGTGTAGTTCCTATTATCCCAATAGGCTCTGCGCATTGGAATAATATCTTCAATAGTATAGACCTAGGACGGAGGTTAACTAGGTCTTCTACTGACGATATTAGACTTAAAGATTTGTGTTTTGCCAGCTAGCTCAGAGTTCACTAGAAACTTTCTCGAATAGGCAAGGAGGATTTTAACCTCCCTGGATAGACAAGAAGGGATTTAGTTTCTGACAACCATAGAACATGACAACTTTGCTCTCCCCTAATCAAGAGTGTATCTCTAGAGTCGTGTGAAAACAAAAGACAACTTATTTTACTCAGTCAGTTCAGTGCATTCTTTGTTTCACCAGATTGTAGAGAAAAGGAAGAGACGGTCGTGTTCAATAAAAGATGGTATTTATTGATCAGTCTCTTTTCTCGTACAAGAGAAATGAATCGCTATTATTGCAATACTTATAGTTAAGTAAAGTGCATACAGTAAAGACAGAATTATAAAATAATACTGAAAAAGCATTGATATGGTTTCTGAGCCATATGATACTTTAAAATGGATAAAATAGATACATACATATATACATTTGACTAATCGTACTCAACTGGTGCTTCTAACCACGCCTACCCCAGTGTACCTGACCTAAGCCTAATACGTGGGCGGGAGTAGATAAGTAGCAGTTTAAGTTAAGTTTGTTTTGCCAAGGGACTGACTCAAGAATTCTCTGCAAAGGGTTATTCAGTTCGGTACCTGAGATCTAGAATGGTGGAGGGCTGGTATCTCTTATCCCAGGTCTTGATATTCCAGCTGCCTGCGAGGGCTGCTTGGAAGCGCCGGAGCTGGATTTCTCGGCAGGAGAAAGGCAGCGTCTCGTTCTCAGCGCGTCAGGAAGGCGGGGCAGCGCCAGTGGGCTTCGCTCTCTGCTGGGCTCCTCGGCAAGTCTCGCTGCTCCAATCTCTTCACCACCGCGTGTGTTTGCTTAAGGCAATGTCGGTAATATTTATACCTGAAAGGTGCCGAGATTGACGTAAGGATGGACATATATACGTCAATAAGGATGTCATACGAACGGGTTCGTTCGCACATTCTTTTACTGAAGTTCTCGGTGAAATCAAAACAATGGCTACGGGAATTTCCAGGTCGCTGTAGGTTTGATTTGTTTTGAGAACTCCGTATTCCTTATCAGGGGCTGGAGGAATAGTGCTTGCCTAATTAGATGGCATGCGTTATGACCTAATCAGATAACGCGCTTCTGTGCCGTGGTGTGGCTTAATCAGATAACGGTTTTTGCACCGTTGGATGGCTGCTAGTTAATTATTAACCAAACCAGGGTCAGGAATAGGGGGATCGATACAGTACCTATAGAAATACATCACAACAGCAAACCACAAAATCATGTACAAATGGAAGAGACTATGCACAGGTCAAACACAAACAGGAAGGGCAGAGTCCATGGCAGGTGACACAGCAAGTACATGAGAGGCTGCACAGTGGAGAGTACAGCACATCAGAGCAACAGGCCCTGAGTCCTTGGCAGGGGAGAGTACAGCACATCAGAGCAGCAGGCCCAGAATCCTTGGCAGGGGAGAGTACAGCACATCAGAGCAACAGGCCCAGAGTCCTTGGCAGGGGAGACAGCAAGTACATGAGAGGCTGCACAGGGGAGAGTACAGCACATCAGAGCAACAGGCCCAGAGTCCTTGGCAGGGGAGAGTACAGCACATCAGAGCAACAGGCCCAGAGTCCTTGGCAGGGGAGACAGCAAGTACATGAGAGGCTGCACAGGGGAGAGTACAGCACATTAGAGCAACAGGGTTAGCAACACACCCAGGTCGCAAACAATGGTCTTGACTAGCACACCTGTGTGGGGCACAGGCGTATGAGGGTGTTGACAACTCACTCCTGGCTGTCATGCAGACTGGGACCTGGCTGTGTGTCAGGGACAGCAGGCCCACTTGACTGCTGTGACAGAGGCCCATGTGATGTGGTAATAACAGAGGGCCTGCAAGGTGGAGGGCTGTGTGGACCAGGTGGCACTGTGGCACGTGGAGGTGGAGTCATGCACACCCCTGACACAGTGTGGGTGGGAGAGGTTGGAGGGGTGCCCTTCCACTTTTTGGGAACATGAAATGGCTTCCCTGTCTTGGGATTGATGGGAAGTGGTGAGGACACAACAGGTACACACACCAACTGTCCCACATCAGGGGCAGACACTGGCACCCCCTCTGGTGATGTGCTTGATCCTGCAGAACGCTTGGGCTGGCTACGCCTCCGGACCACCTTACCCCCTCTGGAAGGTGTACCCCTTACAGTGCCCACCTTCCCACTCCCCCCAGGGGTGGTGTCTACACTGCCTTCCTTTTCCTGAATCACTGGACTGGTCACAACAGGGCTCTCCTCTGCCTCAATGACTGGGCTGGTCACAACAGGGCTCTCCTCTGCCTCAATGACTGGGCTGGTCACAACAGGGCTATCCTCTGCCTCAATGACTGGGCTGGTCACAACAGGGCTCCCCTCTGCCTCAATGACTGGGCTGGTCACAACAGGGCTCTCCTCCACCTGCCTCGATGTACTTTGTTTTGGGGTTGATGTGGTGGGTGGTTGTGTCCCTGTGCTCTCCCCAGGTGTAGCCATGACATGCCACACATCCTCTGTGGGCATAGGTGAGTCCATTTCTGGCGATGCCTCTTTATCATGTGAGCCTGATGTCTGCCACAATGATCTTCTGGCCTTGCTCTTCTGTGACTTCACCTTGTCTGTGCATATTGGGGGGGCCCTGCTCTTCTTTGGGGATGGAGTCTGTGGACGGGATTGTTTGGTTTGGGTCTGACCTTTGCTCCTAGTGTTGTAACGTTTAGTTGACGTAGGTCCCAAGTGGTCAGTGTCATCTGATGTGGCCACTGAATGGGTGGTCGTCACAGGCACCTGAGCTGCAATGGGACCATGTGCCTGTTGGAGCGCTGACTTGACTGTGGCTGACAATGCCTGGACTGTACGGTGTAGCCCACCCACGTCAGAGTGTATGCCCTCCATGAATGCTAGAACCTGGCCTAATTTGTGCTCGTGGGTACTGAAGGCATTGAGCAGGGCGGTTTGGCCCACGCAAAGTTGTCGCAGGAGCTCTACGCACTCTGCACTGAGGGCAGCAGGGGGGACAGGTGCAGGGGCAGCGGTGCCATGTGTGAATGTTACATGTCCCCTTTTAGTAACACGGATACGGCCAGCACCAGAGGAAGTGGATGGGAGGCTGGGCAGTGGCCACTGGGTGTCAGATGTTGCAGCAGACTCCCCATCCCCTATGCCTGCCAACAAGGACGCATCCCGGCTGGCATCAGAGGAAGTGGTACTCTGTGTCTCAGCCATAGATTCCTCATGCACACTCCTGTCACCCTCAGGAGCGCTGGTGTGCTCAGTGTCACTTGGCTCAGTCTCACTCGCCTCCGCTGCCGCGTCGTGCTGGTCTCGCCACCACTTGCTTCAGGATCATGTACCGCCGTGGCGTCTTGCGAATCTGAATTAGTGAGAGAAACATGATTGTGTAAGTGTCATCATCTGTTCACACGATTTCAGATCAATGCAGCACAGTAGAGGCCTAGAGCTACATGGTAACCACCACACCCTGCAATCACTGTGCATCTACACCCTATATAGACCACAACAGTGCCTGTTATGTAGACAAACTGCCATGAGTGAGGCATGTCCATGCCACACAGCACTACACCCTGCCCATGGATGGTGTTCCCCCAGCCCACATTGACCTGTCCCATGGACATGATGTAGCCACAACACACATCACCACTCACAGCCCTACAGGGAACCAGAGGGGACCACACACACCTGTATTGACTACACATGCCACAATGCCAACTAGGCCATAGCAATCATCATGTGCCAATCAGGGTTCACATTGTCGTTGGATGTGTGGGCCTCAACCATCATGGTGCATGCAAAGTAGACAGACATGGTCTAACACTCATTAAGTGGACACTGCAGTTCACCACAATATGGACTCCCCACACCATCACAAAGAAGAGTGACCATGTGTACACAAAAAATCTGTCAAGGACTGAGAACTGCATGCATGAGCAGAACAGTAAGGCCATGGTGGCCCAATGCCTCATACAGGCACACATCACAGTCGCCACTCACTTCACATATCACAGCATTGCAACACATGCACATCACATGTGTCACCGCTGCCACAGGCCCTGTACACATGCATCCACTCCCAGACAAACTCTCCCTCCCCAGATACTCACCATCTCTGTCTTGCTGCTGATGCACCTTCAGACGTGCATCCAGGTCTGGATTGGTCACTGCCAGTATGCGTTCCATCAGCGGAGTCATGGTGCGCCGTACCAAACGCCTTGTGCGTGGTACCATCCCCAAGGTCATCTCTGCCACTTGCTTAGCCAGCTGGCTGATGTCGTCCCACCTCTTGTGACAGTGTGTGTGTCATCTGTTTGATACCCCCAGGGCTCGCACCTTTGCTGCCATGGCCCTCCACACGGCCTTACGTTGGTGTACCTTGAGCTGCAGGTATGAGAGTAAAGAAAGGCAAATTAACAATTACACAATGTCAGATGTCAGCATCTATCATTACAGCAGCCAGACACAGACTCAGGACTCACAGTGACCTCCCTCCCTCCAGAACTGGGGGTACCCTAACAAGGGCACTCTGCATGGCATAAACATTAGTGAATGCATGCACACATTGTGGTTCCTAGTCCCCATGATATTCACACAAATGCCTGATGCCTCAACACAAATGTACGACAGCAGTGTGTAATTCAGAAATTGTACAGGGCACTGATGGGGCATATCTACTAATCAGTGTGAAGCAACTGTAGCATGTAAGTTGGCTGATGTTCAACGTTTGGCTGTGCAGCCACTGAACCTACTCTGTGGGTCACACTCACTCTGACTACAGGGGCACCCTGAAATGTCCTCACAAGCGTTCACTGTCCTGGCATCTAAAAGGCTAACAACCGTTGGTTCTGTATGCCCGGGAATGTAACACACCCCACTCACACATATGAGTACAGGCCTAGGAAAGAGTCACATTGCAACACACACACTCCCTCGGCCCGGATACAGCTTGTCTGTCAGTGTATGTCATCACCCCACATCCACAAGCATATACTGCAGCATCACGACTACACGTCTGACACCACCCTGCCCTACAGCTCCCTTCATGGTGACTTACCACAACATTGGGACCACCAAACAGCCGTGGGTACTGTGCCAGCACCTCGTCCACAAGGACATCCAGCTCCTGACTCGTGAATGGACTGGCACGGATCTTATCTGTTCTTGACATCCCTGTGGATATGGCAGACCTGTTGCGGAAGTGAGTTGTGAGGGGTCCCAGGCAGCAGGCTCTTGAAGCAGCAGGACAGGGTCCCAGGCAGCAGGCTCTTGAAGCAGCAGGACAGGGACCCAGGCAGCAGGCTCTTGAAGCAGCAGGACAGGGTCCCAGGCAGCAGGACAGGGTCCCAGGCAGCAGGACAGGGTCCCAGGCAGCAGGCTCTTGAAGCAGCAGGACAGGGTCCCAGGCAGCAGGACAGGGTCCCAGGCAGCAGGACCGGGTCCCAGGCAGCAGGTTCTTAAAGCAGCAGGACAGGGTCCCAGGCAGCAGGACAGGGTCCCAGGCAGCAGGCTCTTGAAGCAGCAGCAGCAGGAGATGGTCCCAGGCAGCAGGCTCTGTGAGCAGTGGGAATGTGAGGCTCACTCCCACAGATTTATAGCCCCCTGGGGTCATTAGGAAGCTTGAAAGCTGCTACAATTGGTTGTCCGGGTCTGCCTTATTCAAAAGCACCCAATGACTGCCTCCGCGGTAGCGGAGCTCACCTTTCGCGATTTTCAAATATGTATCATGCCACCGCGATCATCGCTGCCATTGGCTGTATGCAATGCTCCACGGCGGTGACGCACCGCGGGTGCCCGGGGTGTGCTACCGCGATGGTGCATCATTTAAAAGGATCCAATGACCGCCTCCGCGGTAGCGGAGCACACCTTCCGCGATTTTCAAATCTGAAACATGCCACCGCGATCATCGATGCCATTGGCTGAATGCAATGCCCCATGGCGGTGATGCACCGCCGGGGCCCGGCGGTAGGTACCGCGACTCATGCGGCGGAGCATACCCACCGCCATATACACATGTCCATATGCCAATGGCACCTTGGCTGGGTAGATGGTAGTGCTGGGGTCACACCGCCGGGGCCCGGCGGTAGGAACCTCGACTCATGCGGCGGAGCATACCCACCGCCATATACACATGTCCATATGCCAATGGCTACCTTGGCTGGGTAGATGGTGGTGCTGGGGTCACACCGCTGGGGCCCGGCGGTAGGTACCGCGACTCATACGGCGGAGCATACCCACCGCCATATACACATGTCCATATGCCAATGGCTACCGCACTTGTGAAGGGGGTGGCGCTGGGGTCACACCGCAGGGGACCGACGGTAGGTACTGCCATGTTCGTACACATTGCTGTGTATGTCAATCAAGGACACTGTATCAGCACCCTGCAGCAACATGATGAAGGGAACATCATTGTACACACGATGCCACGCAGCCATGTCATCCACAGGTGGACGCGCGTTCAGTGTGAGACAATCAATTTCAAAGCTTTATTCGACTTTTAGTCATAAAAGCAAACCTCCTAACCAGCATACAATAAATACTAAATATAAGAATAATTCATTAAAAACATATTAAACAGCGACAGTCGAAATGCTAATAATTCTAAAAGATGTATACATGCAATTTTATAAAAAATCATTTAAAAATGTTAAAAGGGAACAGGCAAATTTATACAGGCAATTAATAATTCATATTAATCAATAGGCTTTAGAGCACGTGATCTTATTGCCCACGCCCAGGCAAGGAATTTTGCTACGCCTATTACCAATGGTGTTGAGGAATCAGATGTTAAGATTCTTAGGGCCTGTGAGGAACAGCGGGTGCCCATGTTCTTACAAATTGGTTTTAGCCACTTTCGACGGGGAGTGGCATACAGGGGACAGGAAAAGAACAGGTGTGCAATGTCCTCTGTTTGATTTTTACAATGGTCGCAGTAAGCGTCCTGTAATGGGGACCAGTTTTGTGTAAAAGCATTCACTGGCAGTGTTCCCACACGGAATTGGAAATATAGTTTCCTATCAAATGGACGTTCAACTACATCCCAATATTTTTCGTATAATGGAAGTTGTTTAGTATCCAAAAAACATGATGACAGGGAAGATTGCAAACCTTTACGATACAGTGTTACGTAAACTGACTCCCAGTAGATATCCTTCAGTTGCTTTTTAGAAGGAAATAGGGCAACATCCTTATTACCCCACAAATGGTCCAGGCCCAATTTCACCAATGTTCCCCGAAGTTCCTTTAGCCATGCAATGCAGTGAAAACGATCAAAATTCACAACATCAAAAAGAGCCGATGCATAGTGACTTAACTCTGGGGTTACCATTAGCCGCCTCCAATACAACAAGGGACGTAGGCGGGCAATATCTTCAATATTTTTTCTACCTAGGTCCATCTTAAGTGGGATTATAGGGGTACTTTGTGGGGCCCTAACAAGCCCTCGCAGAAATCTATTTTCCGCCCGCCCTAGGTCTCCTAGGTTTGAAAAACCCCAGAGCTCAGACCCATATAAGCATGCACTTACTACTTTCATACTATAAACTTCAAGTGCACAATTTATAGGTCTTGTCAAAGAAGTGTTATGTTTGATGGTAACTGCACCTGCTAGCTGGCTGAATTTTAAAGATGCCATATTGATGTGTGATTTCCATTTCATGTCCTGTTGAAGAGTGATTCCTAGATAAGCAAAAGCATCTACTTTTTCCAGTGGTTCACCCTTATATTTTATCACCCCCTTAAAACCTGTTTGGGAACTCAGGCACATAAATTTGGTTTTGCTGGTATTTAATTCCAGGCCCCGGCTATCGCAAAAAACCCCAAAGGCATCAACCGCTTTCTGCAATCCACTGGGCGTACGTGATAATAAGAGCGTATCGTCCGCGAACATTAGTACGGGGATGTGTACACCTGCCATGATTGGAGCATCATTTGGAGATTTATTTAAATGCTCCACAATTCCATTTATATAGATTGAAAAAAGCGTTGGGGCCAGGACGCACCCTTGCCTCACCCCTCGTTCTACTGGGAAGGGGGCCGTCACTTCCCCCTGTTTGCCCCACCTTATTTTTGCAAAATTATTTTCGTGAAGGCGCACCAGCAACGTAAGGAGCTCATGGCTTATTCCCGCCTCAACCAGGGTTTCCCACAGTTTCTCTCTCGGCACCAGGTCAAACGCAGCTTTTAAGTCCACAAAAACTGCATACAATGTGCCTTTTCGCAGCGTGACATTTCTCCAATAAATGGCTAGAAAATAAAAGACTTGGTCAACACTACTAGTCAAGGGGCGGAATCCCGCTTGATATGGCGACAATATATTTTGGTCTTCAATCCACTGCTGTAGTTTATTCTGGACTAGTCGACCCATTATTTTCTGCGCTGTGTCAATTAGACTGATGGGTCTGTAGTTGTTTGCCTGGGTTTTATCCCCCTTTTTATATATAGGGATGATTTCTGCCCCTTTCCATGAGGCTGGGACTTCTCCACCCATAGCTATTGCATTTGACAACATTGTAAAATATGTGCACCAAGAGATCCGGTCAGATAGGAAAACGTCTGCTGGGATGCCATCCATGCCTGGCGCCTTTCCACCCGACACGCAATCCAATGCCAAGCTAACATCCTTTTCAGTGAATATCTGATCACTGAAAAAGACAGCTTGGGGGGGAGATATGGATGCATATATCGGACATCTGGCATACTGAGGTTGAAAAAAATCATTCCAGCCATCTTTTGGCACATGGTTTTGTGGTTGGGCAGCTGTCCCACCCCTGTTCCATTTAACTAGGGCCCAAAACTGCTTGGAATCTTTGTTGGTACATGCCTGCTTTAATTCACTCCAGCCCTCTTCATCCCAGCACCTCTTTGCTTGCTTTTGTGTCAGCCTATAAAAATCCCTTGCCCTTTTAACAGCTGTTGGGTTTCCAATTTTTAATTCTTGACTTAAGTTTTGCCTTGCCATTCTACAGCTTTTATCATACCAGCCTTTAACGGCTAGATGTTTTCTGGCTGCGGTTGGGTCTACTGTTTTAATAAAAAAACTTTGCAGTTTATAAAATAAATTTTTATGAGCCTCCATCATGTATTCCTGGAAATTAGGATTCCCAGAATGCGTTTTGATATTGCTCACTTCCTCTCTTACCTGCTTTTTCAAATGTTCTAATTTTCTTGCATCTCCTAACAACATTCCCCATTTCAAATGTCTTTGATTATTTGAGCACACAACATCTCGTGTTACCATCAACTTTTTGTTTGTGAGTACTCTAGACTCTTGATAAGAATGAAATGTCATGTACAGGGGGTGGTGATCACTCTCTAATCGTGATACAACTGCCATGTCTAATAGCTTGGGCCATGCTCTTACATCAATTAAAAAATAGTCAATCCTGCTTGTAGCACGACCATTGTCAAAGGTAAAATTGCCATTTAAGTCGGATTGTGTTCTCCCGTTCGTGGCTCTCAAACCTCTGGAGAGGCAGAGGCTCTTTATTCTAATGGCCGTAGCACTCCATCTTTTTATAGGAGGAATCTCCAATTGCGGTATTCCCCATCTACTATCCTCCTCTTCCGTTAGACTCCTATCCTCTTCTCCTAAGGGCTCAAAAGTTGAGTTAAAATCGCCGCCCACTATAATGTGGGGATTAGGAAGAAGAGTTTCAACATCTTGTTCTAGGATGGAAAAGACATCAGATGGAATACCTGCGCCAACCCCCCTAGCATAGATGTTATACAAAGCTACTTCTTGGCCATTTGGCCATCTGATGTTCAGTGCTAGGATGTCATTAGATATTATTTGCCTTTGTGATATAGTGCAAGTCAATGCTTGACGAACCCATATCAACAATCCTCCAGAGGGACGTCCTTTTCCACCTCTAGATGCAGGTTTAAAAAAATGTAGATACCCCATTCGAAAAACTGGGTTGACTGACCAGGTTTCTTGCATCATGACTATATCATGCTTGGCAATATAATCAACCCATTCTGGGCTATCTAGCTTACTAGCTATGCCTGCTATGTTCCAAGATATAAAAGTTAATGGTTGTTCTCCTGGAATTTGGCCTAATGTACATGGCACCTCCATATTTCTCCTAACATTCACACTTGGTGGTTCCCCCTGCTCAGGGCTTAAGTCATCCCCATCTGTTAGTCTAATATTAGTAGAATGCTCTGACCCTGATATAGGTACGTTACTATTTGGACTTAGGGGGACCTTATAATCGGGATCCAAGTTTTTTTTATGTTGGTCCATTAATTTGTCTAGATGACATGTGGGATCACTCGACTCGTGTTTCACTAATGATCCTTTATCTATTGTGAGTCAGTCACACTCGTTTAGATTAGACAATGCTGTGAATCTATTATCTAGGTTTAGCCCCCAGACATTAGATGGACCCTCCCTTACACGTCTACTGGCCACTGTAGACCATTTGGTTCTCAGGATGCTCGGGTTTGACACTAAGCCTTTCTTCTTATAAAAAAAGTCCAGGGTGAGTGGAATTAACTCCGCTGTTCTGCGTTGGGGTGGAAGAAGGTTATTCAAGATTTCAGGTAAAACTTCGGGGCCTTTAAGACTCAAGACCACGCAATCCCCTGAGAATTTCTTAATACTACTCCCTATCCATTTTACCCGTCTTGCGGTTAATAAATCTGCTGCCAACTTGTGTTTACCCCCAGGACCCATATGCATGTTGTTATTTAGCCATTGGAGTGCCTTGTTTAATAGGGATTCAGGATGTTCTATCTGGCCTATATTTAAAGGGGGAACATTGGCAAGTACCAGGATAAGAGGTGAAGCTTCAACAATTAGCTCCATAGGGTTGTTTTCTGTGTTGGGCCCCTGTAGTATACAATTCCCTTTCGGCTCTATAGGTGCAGTAGTAGCAAGATTAACTTGATCTGGGCCAGGCTCGGATCGAACCTGCTCGTTCTGTGACAGCTCTATTACACCTTGAGATGGGCCTTCTAGTCGAGTTTTTTCAGCCAGTTTTTCTACCAGCATGGTCGGCAATTCCTCCATTTTATTATTAGTTGCTTTTATATAGTCCTCCATTTTATTTATTTTAGCTGTAAGATGATCAATTTTTGACAATATGGGTTTTACTAGCTGATTTAACTTGATGTCCAGCATGCCCATGAGTTTTTTTAATATACCATCATCATCCCAACCTTGGTTCACATCTCCTCTGCCCGCATTCCCATCTACATTTTTCATGTTAGGCGGAGTAGCTGGCCTTTTCCTGCTAGACCTTAACCCTTCCCTTTTTGTCGAGATCTTAGTAATCGCTTTTGTTACTCTTGGGGCAGGAACAGGAACAGGGGGTGAGAGGGAGGTGGAATCTACTATTTCCAAGTCTGGGTCTGGATCGTGCAGAGAGACATCTAAGTCTAGGTCTAGATCCCCAGTTGTCGTTTCAGCATTAATAGCTGAATGTACCATGGCCGATACATTTTGTGGTAACCCCATATCCAGCCCATGGGAGGCTGGGGATGAGTTATTTGAGGTGCCCTGAAAAATTGGATCCGTATTTAAGATCTCATTTTGGGACAGCGTCGGTGGGGTGCCAAGACCCAACGATGACCTCCGCTCATGATTAATTTTTTCCACAACTTGTACCAAGTAATTATCCATGGTATTACCCGGAGCAATGACATTTTTTACCTTCGACATTTAAGTACTAGTTAAAATTACTAACAATCTTTGCCCCTCTATAGTCAATATAGTCAATTGGAATCACCAAAAAGTCTTGTTACCTTCCTGCTTAACTTCCCAAATGGTCCTGGTTCAGAGCAGGCAACAGTGAGTAAGAAGGGAAAACTTTTGTAGGCTGCAAGTAGACGTGAATCCTGGGAGTCTTGAAGATAATGAATCTTTGATATGCAAAACGAAAGAGGGGTGGCCCGTCCCGTCACCTTAGGTCCCCTGAGGGCCACAGAGGGCCCGCCCTTTGCCCGGGCTTCGCACCGGGCGTCCCGCTCGCGTCCAGCGAGACGGTGGTGACGCCTTTTTTATGCGCCTCCTGGCGCTCCCTTCACTCGCGGACCCCAGCAGGGCTTCTGGGTGTTGTAGTTCTGCCTCGCCTGTCTCCGCTCGGCGGCTCCCGCTGAAGGTGGAAAAAGCGGTAGAGCGGCGGGAGACTGGCGGGCGGGTCAGCGGAGGGCTAGGCTGGACAGAGAAAGTCTTTTGGAAATGCAGCAGCACGGCAAAGATTAGCACAGGCTCGAGCAAACAGGAAACCCACTTTCAATAGTGGTGACGCCTTTTTTATGTGCCTCCTGGCGCTCCCTTCACTCGCGGAGCCCAGCAGGGCTTCTGGGTGTTGTAGTTCTGCCTCGCCTGTCTCCGCTCGGCGGCTCCCGCTGAAGGTGGAAAAAGCGGTAGAGCGGCGGGAGACTGGCGGGCGGGTCCGCGGAGGGCTAGGCTGGACAGAGAAAGTCTTTTGGAAATGCAGCAGCACGGCAAAGATTAGCACAGGCTCGAGCAAACAGGAAACCCACTTTCAATAGTGGTGACGCCTTTTTTATGCGCCTCCTGGCGCTCCCTTCACTCGCGGACCCCAGCAGGGCTTCTGGGTGTTGTAGTTCTGCCTCGCCTGTCTCCGCTCGGCGGCTCCCGCTGAAGGTGGAAAAAGCGGTAGAGCGGCGGGAGACTGGCGGGCGGGTCCGCGGAGGGCTAGGCTGGACAGAGAAAGTCTTTTGGAAATGCAGCAGCACGGCAAAGATTAGCACAGGCTCGAGCAAACAGGAAACCTGACACTTTGGCCTGTGGTTCAGCCATTTTAGTAAGAAATTTGATGGCTGATGATGATTGACAGACTTCAGCTGGTGTAAATGTTGTTCTGACGTTAAATGTGTTGTGAGTCAGTACAGACCATGACCTGGATGGTGTCACTGCATTGTATCAGACCAGACGTGTGCATTCACAACTGCTCATGCACACAACCGGAAGTGTCCCTGCTACTGTGATCATTGTGTTGATTAATGTGTTCTGACTTTACATGATGCATTGAGGTGTGGCAGGTACAGCAGATGGGTATGATAGACATGGTAATTCACAATACATTGGCGGCTCTTGCTGCACCTTGTCTGCACATGTGAATTGTTCATCCATTATATCCGCATTCACTGCCCCAGACGTGTTTGTGGCACTTGTGTTTTGTCACTGGAGAGGCGTGCCCTCTGTGTGTAGCTATTGGCCAGCCATGTAACCTGATGTGCCATGCATCTCTCTGGAACTCGTTGTTTTCCCATTACATCATTGATGCTTTGTGCTATGCTCATCTCATGATGCTTGTCACTGACATATTCATTTCACTCCTCAACTAGGAGGAGGCCGAATCTACTACGTCACCTGACAGTTCTGCAGGACCTGGAGAATGAGGCAATCATCAGGAAATTCAGGCTGGACAGACCAACACTGAAGATCCTGTGTGACCTATTAAAGCCCCACCTGCAGCCTCGCAGTCACTATCCTACGGCATTCACACCCACCTACAAGGTAATGGCAGCCCTCTACTTTTTTGCGACTGGTTCCTTCCAGGAGACCGTGGCTAACGCTGGGGGGATGTCACAGCCCATGTTCAGCATGGTGCCGAGGGATGTTCTTGCGGCCATGATGCTATATCGCAATCGCTACATACATTTCCCCAGGGGACGTGAATTGGCTGCTGTGAAGGGTGACTTCTATCCCCTTGGGCGCATCCCACATGTAGTCGGTGCCATTGATTGCATCCATGTAGGTCTGTTGCCACCGCAGGCGACGGAGCACATTTATCGGAACCGCAAACACTACCACTCCATAAATGTGCAGGTGGTGTGCCTTGCGGACATGACCATATCACATGTGTGTGCAAAGTATCCTGGTTCGGCCCATGATTCGTACATCATGAGGAACAGCATGGTGCCACGGATGATGGAGAATCTGCATCCCGAACGTGCCTAGATTGTGGGTGAGTTTCACTACTGCTATGGCGTGCTGTGTGTCACTTGCTGCACTCTGGCTGTACAACATTGCAATGTGTGTTTGTCATTCACAGGTGACTCAGCGTATCCCAGTCGGCCATGGCTGTTGAGCCCACTCCGGAATCCCCGGACACCAGTAGACATCCGCTACAATGAGGCCCATGGCAGGACCCTACGGGTAATCGAGCGGACTTTCGGCCTGCTGAAGTCAAGGTTCCGGTGCCTTGACAGGACCGGAGGCGCACTGGCATACTCACCTGGGAAGATCGTTATGGCATGCTGTATGCTGCACAACCTGGCCATCCACAAGGGGATCCCCCTGCTCCTGGACGATGGTGAGGAACCAAGGCCACAACCTGCTCAGGGACCTAAATCAGTGATGAGGACAGTGGAGAGGAGGAAGGAGTTGTCCTGCGCCAGCAGCTCATCGAACGCTACTTCACTTGAAGGTGGGTGACGAGGTACAACGTGTACATTGTCTGGTGTGGTTGCTTTTGTTGTGTATGGCTATGCGCGGATGTAACCGATAGGCACATGTTCTGTCACCTATGTGTGGTATTGGTGAAATTGATGTTCCGTACGGAGATGTATGCTGGACCGTATTTGTGCACATCTGCTAGACATTGTGTAGTATGTCTGTGATGTCTTGGATATTTTTTGTGCAGTGATCTGTGTGTGTTGCCACAATTAGACCAGTGACTGTTGTCCTGTTGTGTCTCCCTAGGTGCTACAGAGTGTTCCTGCCCTGCATACTGTACATCATTTTTACACATCATGGACATTATCAACAATGTAAATACTGCACTAAAGTATTCACTACACAAAATCTGGGGTGTCAGGTATTTTATTTTGGGAGTGGACATGTGAATTGTGCGGGAATATTTACAGGAAGGTGGGGAATGAGCAGTGAGTTGACAGTCATGGTCGCAGAGATGCAAGAGTAGACACCACATGGATGTGGTGACCCAGTCCAACAGAGAGAGGTGCCATTGCCAAGGCAATGTGGGAAAAGACAGTCCAAACAGTGAATGCAGTTGAGGAGAGGGTTGTCTTCACGGCTGGCTCAGTGACTGGCGTGTGGCAGGTGCTTTGCCTCCAGAGACTCCCAGGCTCTTCTTTGGATGCCCCCTAGATCTTTTTGGCGGTGGGGGGCCTGCTGAATGGCCAGCGGCGTCAGAGGACTCGCCCCTCTCTGTTGGCGCAGGGGAGAATGGTGGACTGTCATCCTGCGGCACAACAGGAGGGGACGGAGGTGGTGGTTGGGACACAGGCCTGTCCCTCTGCAACGCCACTTGCTGGCCCATGAGGTCCACCATCTGTCCCAGGCGGTTATCGATGGACCTCATCAGCAGGATGAGCTCCCTTAATAGTTCATCAGACCGGCCACTTTGTCCCTGGACCTCTTGATAGGCCTGCACAACTCTGGTGAAGTGGTCCAGGAATGGTGTCCACTCCTCCCGAGGTCTGGTGTTGTCCCTGGCCCTCCCACCTGCTCTGCTGCCACGGACATCTTCCCTCGCCACTGGGGGGCCACGCACTCTCTCCCTGGCCTCCACAGGTGTTGCTGTGGGATGTTCATCCCTAGGGACAGGGAGGGTGCTGCAGGTGGTACTGGTGGTACTGGTGGTGTTGGTGTTGGTGGCAGTGGTGGTGGTGGTGATGGTTGTTGTGGTGGAGGCAGAGGACGTGACAGCAGGGGTCTGCTGCGTTGTTGTTGCAGCAGAGGTGGTGGTGGGGAGGATGGGGACCTGGGACCTCTGGGTCTGTGGCACACCAGATGGGCCGGGCTGGAGCTCATCATCCAAACTGTCCTGGGAGTCCACATCTGAGAGTCCATGTGCCGGGGGTGGAGACTGGCTCTGCTGGTCATTGGTGTGGTCCTCAGCAGTGAGTTCTTCATCACCTGTGGAGTAGATGGGGAGTGGTCAGTGTTTGTGTCATCTGCATGTCATCATCTGTCTGTACACTAGTTATATATGCAGTCATCAGTAGTACAATATATGGCAACACCGTGTAACATTTCATAGTGCAGAGGGACCACATGAAGTCATACATGTTGAATGTCGATGCATTGCGTGCAGTTGTTGTTGGTTTTCTAGATGCAGGTCCTCCACACACACTTCATGAAGATTTACGGTAGGTACGTACCTGTTAGGTGAGTGTGCACAGTGCAATGGCTGACACATGCTCCTGGGTGGGGGAGGCCTCCATGCTGCTGGGGTATGGGCCAGGGGGTATGGTGGTAGTAGTAGTGCAGGCCTCCCTCCCCCACACACCCTCCCTGTGATGATGGCTACCAACCTGTAAGTCTGTTTGTTAAACAGTGCAATGGCTGACACGTGCTCCTGGGTGGGGGAGGCCTCCATGCTGCTAGGGTGTGGGCCAGGGGGTATGGTGGTAGTAGTAGTGCAGGCCTCCCTCCCCCACACACCCTCCCTGTGAAGATGGCTACCAACCTGTAAGTCTGTTTGTTAAACAGTGCAATGGCTGACACATGCTCCTGGGTGGGGGAGGCCTCCATGCTGCTGGGGTGTGGGCCAGGGGGTATGCTGGGAGTTGTGATACAACCCTCCCACCCCCAAACAGTGCTCCAATGCAAGATGGCTAACAACCTGTAAGTCTGTTTGTTAAACAGTGCAATCGCTGACACATGCTCCTGGGTGGGGGAGGCCTCCATGCTGCTGGTGTGTGGGCCAGGGGGTATGCTGGGAGTTGTGATACAACCCTCCCACCCCCAAACAGTGCTCCAATGCAAGATGGCTACCAACCTGTAAGTCTGTTTGTTAAACAGTGCAATCGCTGACACATGCTCCTGGGTGGGGGAGGCCTCCATGCTGCTGGGGTGTGGGCCAGGGGGTATGCTGGGAGTTGTGATACAACCCTCCCACCCCCAAACAGTGCTCCAATGCAAGATGGCTACCAACCTGTAAGTCTGTTTGTTAAACAGTGCAATGGCTGACACATGCTCCTGGGTGGGGGAGGCCTCCATGCTGCTGTGGTGTGGGCCAGGGGGTATGGTGGTAGTAGTAGTGCAGGCCTCCCTCCCACACACACCCTCCCTGTGAAGATGGCTACCAACCTGTAAGTCTGTTTGTTAAACAGTGCAATGGCTGACACATGCTCCTGGGTTGGGGAGGCCTCCATGCTGCTGGGGCGTGGTCCAGGGGGTATGCTGGGAGTTGTGATACAACCCTCCCACCCCCAAACAGTTCTCCAATGCAAGATGGCTACCAACCTGTAAGTCTGTTTGTTAAACAGTGCAATGGCTGACACATGCTCCTGGGTGGGGGAGGCCTCCATGCTGCTGGGGTGTGGGCCAGGGGGTATGGTGGTAGTAGTAGTGCAGGCCTACCTCCCCCACACACCCTCCCTGTGAAGATGGCTACCAACCTGTAAGTCTGTTTGTTAAACAGTGCAATGGCTGACACATGCTCCTGGGTGGGGGAGGCCTCCATGCTGCTGGGGTGTGGGCCAGGGGGAATGGTGGTAGTACAGACCTCCCTCCCCCCTACAGGCCTCCTAATCAGGGTGGCTGGCTACATGATGGGTGGGGATGGACAGTGTAATGGTGTTTGGGTATTGCAAGGAGGTAATTCTCATTGTGGTGTTAGACATTTGTCTGTACTTACCAGCCTCCGCTCCCCCGGCTACTCCTGTGAGACTCTCAGGAAGCCGGATGGCAAGCACCTTCTCCTCCCATGGTGTGAATGTCTTCTGTGGGATGGGAGGGCCACTGCCAGTCACGTTTGCCAGCGTCCAGTTCTTGCTCCTCTTCTCCTTGACAACCCTCTTGAGATCATGCCACCGCTTCGTGATCTCCTTCTTGGATCTTGGGGTGGCCCCTACTGCATTCACCCTTTGGACTATCCTTTCCCACATTTGTGTCCTGGTGGCTAATGGTGACTGTTGGACCAGGCTACCAAATATTTGTGGCTCTACTCTTACAATCTCGTTATTATTATCGTTATTTATGTTTTTGTGTATGTGTGTTGTATATTTTGTGTGCAGGGCTACTTTGTTTATGCAGTGTTAGGCATCACTGCGGTGTTTTCACATCGACCGCCATGTTTATCATGTTCGTCCGCAGCGGTGGCTTTGCTGCTGCTTGACCGCCATTTCTCCCATTCACTCCTGGGTGCGACCGCGGCGGTCGGTGTCGGCGGTTCCGGCCGCGACACCCCCGGGGATATCGTAATTTCCCGTGCGGTGTCTCTGCTGTACCTGTGGACGGTTATGTCTTTTCCGCTGCTTTTCTGGCCGCCGCGGTCGGAGTTTTGGCATCACCGCACGCGTCGGGCTGTTTTGTTTCGCCCGCTACCGCCACGGTCGGTTTTTTGTGGCGGTTGATCCTAATTCGACCGCCGTTTTTTCCGCGGTCATGGCGGGCGGTTGTTTTCCGCCTCCATGGCGGTCGGGTGGTTTTCCGCCCGCTATCCTCATGGGCCCCTATGTGTGTTTCTGTTGTTTTCATGTCGGTGACCGCTAAAGATGGTATTTTCCATTCCTTCTCTATGACTTTGTCCCTACTGTTTTCTGGTGGAGAGGAGTCCCTTTTCTCAGTATTCCCTACTGTAAGAGAAGCCACTTGTTTGCCTTAATAGTACAGGTTCCTTTTCTTAGGTTTCGTTGTGCAATCCCTCACGTAGTGCCCCTTTTTTCCGCAATACATACAGAGACCTAGAGCACGCCGGTTCTCTCTCTCTGTTTTGGATAACGGAGGCCTGACAGCACCTACTTCCATAGGCTCAGGATCTGACTCTTTGAAGGAAGAAGAGGAATGGTTTTCATGTTTTAATCCCATCTGGGTTCTCTCATTTTTTTTGCGTTCACCTCCTCACTCGGCCAACCTATGATCCAACAGTAGCATGAGGTTGATCAAATCAGTACAGGTCGTAGGTTGGGGATCTATTTGGGCTAATACATCCTTCATTTCGTCACTTAACCCCATGTAATATAAGGACATCCGTATTTCTTCTGGCCATGCTGTCTCGATCACTAACGTCACCAGATCTTTCTTACCCTGACGCAGCTCAAGCAATTCTCTGTCTGCACTCAATTTGGTGGCACGTCGATCAAACCCTCTCTCAAAGCCACCCAATCTGTAAGTAGAGGATCATCGTTCTTTACTAGAGGAACCTCCCAATTGGCAGCGTCCCCTGTAAGATATGAAATGGCAAAAGCTACTCTCGATAGATTAGTGGGAAATGAAGCAGGTTTACATGAGAAATGTAGGGTTATCCCGCATGATTCATGACATCTTCCCAACTCCCCAGAGGGCACTGCAAGACCTGGAACACATATACACTATTACCTCACAGGGCAAGAAGATAACGCCTCTTTATCAACACATGGACCAGACCACACCAGTGACTACTTCAAAGACGCGCTAGGCCTGGAATGCAGACCTAGCACTCACCCTGTCCGACACACAATGGTCGATTTGCTGCAATCGGGTTTGAATGTTTACATAGACTATACCGCACAACAGCACAACTATTTTGGATAGGGCTGTCTTCTGACTCTCATTGCCTGCGCTGTCATGGGTAAGTAGACATAATATCGAGTATAAAATATTGTTGTATAATAATACCGGGTTTTTAACGTCGATACTTGAAAATATCGCTGTATGTAATATTGATATCAAGAATATCGATTTAGTATGGTGTATAAAATATCATTGTAGGAAATATCGTCAGTAAAAATATCGATTTGTTTTAGATGTAATATATTTTTAATAGTATACATTTTAAATATCTTACTATTTTTGTTTATAATTTGAATGTTTTATAGACAAATTGTTTTCGGAGCAGGATGTTGGGTTTATAGGGAATAAGGGTGGGAGGTGTTTTAATATATTTTTTTAATTTGAATAAAAATTTAAATTAATATCAAAGACATTTTAAGTCATTTTTTAGGAGTGGAATGTTGGGTTTATAGGAGATACGGGTGGGGAGTGTTTTAAAATGTTTTCAATTTTTCAAATGTTAAAAAAAATATATTTTTAGGTGTGGGATATTTGGCTCATAGGAGAGAAGGGTGGGTAGTGTTTTAAAATGTTTTTTAATTTTATTTTTAGGTGTGGGATGTGGGGTTCATTGGGGATAAGGGTGGGGAGTGTTTTAAAATGTTTTTTTATTTTGTAAGTAATAAAAAAAGTTTAAATATTATTTTGGAGTGGGAGCTTGATGGTACAGGGGATAAAAGTGGGTATTTTAAAAAAAATATTTTTATAAAACAATTTAGATTAAATAAAATGAAATAAAAAAAATTATAATTCATTTTTTTACAATAGTGTGATGTTGTGTTTATAGATGTTGGGAGTGGGATTTTTGTTTTAAAATAATAAAATGTGTAATATTTTTTTTTTAATTTACAAAAAAATTATATTGATTGTTTTGTATCTTCTTGTTATTGCAGATAGTTTTATGGTGTTTTTCAAAAATTAGACTAAATTAAAAAGTATGTATATTTTAAATAATAAATTAGTAACATTTTTGTCATTAGGTGTTTGTTTATTAGGGGATAAGAGTAGTGGTTGAAAAAAATATTCAATTAAAAAATAAAATTGCAAAATGTGTAATAATAAATTGAAATGTGAAATATTTTATAAAAATACAAATAAAAAAATAAATATTTGTGGAGGGGAACTATTTGTGTTTATGATTTATAATATCAACAAAAAAAAATTTCAATGTGGGAATTTTTATGTTTGTATAACAAAAAGTAAGTCAAATATTAATTTTCAAACATCAAAATTGGTATTATATTATATTGTAAAAATGAAACAATTGTTTTTATAAATAATTTTGAAAAATTTGTATAAATATTTTTGGGATATGTTTTCACAAGTGGAACTAGTATAATATACATGTGTAGTGTGTACCATTTTTATGTTTTAATGTAGGTTGCTGTGGGTGTATTACATTATATGATGTTATTGTCCAGCACCTTCTCTTTTTTATGTAGTTTGGAGTGGGAATAGTATATTTGCTATGTTTAGTTTCCAGCACCTTCCTTGAGTTTATATAGCTTAAAGTGGGAATAGTAAATGAAATATGTTTATTTTCCAACGCTTACCCTGCTTTAATGTAGCATTGTGAAGGAATAGTTAATTATATATGTTTAGTGTCCACAACTTTACCTTAGTTAATGTGGTTTGGAGGGGTAATATCAAATTATATCTGTTTACTATCCAGCACCTTCTGTCTTTTAATGTAGTTTGGAGTGGGAATAGTATATTTTATATGTTTAGTGTCCAGCACTTTCCCTGAGTAAATCAAGGGGGACATTAGCATGGCGGGTGGACTTTGTCCGCCCGCCATACCGTCGGGAAATGGGTCCGCCCGCAATGCACGCAGCGGTCCCGCACATCCCATTTGGATGCGCCCGCCCGCATTTCTGACATTGCGGCCCCGCCCGCAACAATGCCAGAAATGCAAGTTGTGCATTTGACAGTACAACGTGGCAGGCACCGTGTAATGCCTGCCATGTTGTACTGTCAAATGCAGGGGGGTACCATAAGTACCCCCCATGTGCATACCCCCACCCCCCAGAATCCCTGGTGATAACCGCCTGCCTTTCCGTGGCGATGTTGCTGCCACAGAAAGGCACAACCCTGCATGCATCTTAATATTGATGGCGGTGTCTACCAGACACCCCCACCATATTAAAAAAAATTCCGCCCGGTAGGCAATCGGGTAGATTGCCTACCGGCGGACGGTCTTTCCGAAATTGGCATGGGGGCGGGCAAAAATGTCAGGCGGAACGCCACCGCCATGAAGGCGGTGGTGATCCGCCCGACATACTAATGGGCCCCATAGTTTCAGTATCGACGATCTTCACTCGGATTACGGTAGGATTTAATTTTGTCAAGTGGCTGCTTTTAATCGACTCGAATGTGGAATAACTTTACCTGGCTAATTGCTTCCTATGAGGACATTTGGGAGTAATCAGACACACTATTCACCATGTCCTGTAAAGTTGTGCAATTTTAAAAAGTGTGCTTTCTGCAGTTTTCAGGATCGCAGTGGAAGTTAATCTACGGGGATTGTTCAATTTTTGGCAACCGTTGTGTTTGTTGGACGCGCATTTTATAAACTATTGTTAGACATTCTTCTTTACCAGCGTTCTTTCTGCTTACGACATTTCTGCATTCCGGAACCTGCTCTCCTGTGCAGAGAACTCTGGGATTACATGACGTAGCACGTCCAGCAGTGCCGGTGTGCATTCTTCGTGCTAGGAACCACTCGTTCAGTTTGTAAGAAAGTGGGCCACTTTCAAAAAGTGTGTAGGTTTCAAAAGAAAAGTGTAAAAATTAACAATGTTGATTGGGATGATTGTTCTGAATCCATGGACAATCTATTGTTAACCTTGGACACAGGAGAAGAGGAGATTAAAGGTCCTTTATGTTTATGCTTCAATTATCAACGGAGTGCAGTTGCAAGTGATGGCGGACTCCGGCTCGCCCATCACTATTCTTCGGGATTCTACCTTCTATGAAAAATGGGGCAAGGAAATGGTGCTTTTGGAAACAGACGTCAACCCTAAAGCATTCGGAGAAAAAGACATTGATATGCTGGGGTTCTTCATGGGTAGTTTAGAAATCCTGGAAAGATCCATATGTACAAAAATATATGTGGCAATAAAAGGGAAGAATATCGTGGGATGGAAAGATCTTGCCAGAATGAGGCTATATTTAGTTCCAGGGGACGAAAATCCCATAAGGGCAAAAGATTTACCAATTTGTTGTATTGAGAATACGAAGATTGATCGTGGAGATCTGGTAAAAGAGTTCAAAAATGTTTTCTGTGACAAAGTGGGCCTAGTAAAAGGTGTAGAGCATAAGATTAGACTACTTCCCAATGCTTCCCCTGTTGCTCATAAGGTTCACAATGTACCATTAAGTGTAAGAACTGAGCTTAAAAAAATGTTGGAGGATTTATGTACACAAGGGATCATACAGCCTACTGAGTCTTCACATTGTGGTCGCTCGAAAAAAAAAAAATGAAATTAGGTTGTGTGCGTACCGCAGAGGGTTGAACAAGAACATCAAGGTGGATTGTCACCCTCTCCCAAAGATTCCGGAGTTATTGGCAAATCTGGGAGGTGCAAAATGTTTTGTGTTAATAGATCTCAAATCTGCCTACCACCGGGTCCCACTATCTAAGGAATCCCAGAAATTGACCACTTTCGTCACTCCGTTTGGGGCGTTTACATTTTTGAGACTCCCTTTCGGATTGGCGTCAGCGGCCAGCGGTAAGTGAACGGGGAATGACTATTAGAGAAGATAAATGCAAGTTTGGAGTGGAAGAGCTGGAATATCTGGGACATACCACATCAAGTGCTGGTATTAAACCAACATTTTCTGTGATTAAGTCTTTAAAAGAAGCAAAAGCTCCCACTGACAAGGATTCACTGCGCTCTTTCTTAGGGCTAGCTGAATACTATGCTAGGTTCGTTAGTAACTACGCCCAAATGGTGGAACCTCTTAGGATTTTACTGAAGAAAGGTCAAAAATGTGTGTGGTCAAAAGATTTGGATGTAACTTTTAATAATGTGAAGGAGTTGATTGTTTCAGCTCGCCCTTTACATGCATTTCGTGATAACTGTATTTCTACCATTGCAGTGGATGCAAGTATAAGTGGTTTATGAGCTGTTTTAAGCCAGGAGGTTGATGGTACAGAAAGGACTGTGGCTTTTGAGTCAAGATCTCTAAAGGAATTCGAGAAGCGCAACAGTACTATAGAGCGGGAAGCGTTAGCCTGTGTTTGGGCAGCTCAAAAATTCAAGATGTTTGGGGTCGCAAATTTATTATGTTGTCAGATCACAAGCCTCTTTCCTTTATATTCAGTAAGGTGTCTGGAAGTAACAATTTGTCACCTAGAATAACAAGATTAGTTTCGAAGTTACAGGAGTACAATTTTGATTTAAGGCACATTCCTGGCGGGAAAATTTTTCGGCCGGATTGTTTGTCCAGAATGTCACTGGATAAGGATGAGGTGGATGATTTAATTGAAGATGATGTGGAATGCCATTGAAGAATTGAAACTTCCGGTTTCAGAGAATGATTGGAAAGTGGCAGGAGAGAGAGATACAGTTTTGTCCAAGGCAATTGAGTTCCCATCTGGGAGATGGCCAGATGTGAGAAATTTGTCTGGAGATCTAAGAACTATGGCTCAGGTCTCTGAGGAGTTGCCTGTAAAAGAGGATATCTTACTTCGGGGCGATAAGGTTGTTCCCCCTTCTGAATTCAGAAAGGATATTATAAGATTCGCACATAATGCTCATTTAGGGGTGACAAAAACAAGCATGAGGATTAAGTTACATTATTGGTGGCCTGGTCTGGACGCGCAGGTTAACTCAGTGGTAGATAATTGTGAAGAATGTTTACTTTCGGATAAACATTGGAAGTCATCTAGCGCCCCTTTACATCCTACAGTTTTCCCAAGTCCGCCATGGGAAAAAGTCGGCTTGGATTTTTTAGGACCTTATAATGTCTTACCTGAGAAAATGAAGTATCTGATTCTAGCGGTGGACTATTTTTCGAAATGGTTGTATTATAAATTTGTGGATGCCTCTAATTCGGAGAATACCATTAGGTTTTTGAAAAAGTTATTCATGTTGGAAGGTGCTCCTACGTTTTTGGTGACGGACAATGGTACTCACTTTGTATCTGAAAAGATGTGTACATTTTTGACCTCCCAAGATGTAAAGCAACTTAGAGTAGCCCTTTACTCTCCCGCTTCGAATGGTCTAGTTGAACGCGGTAATAAAGTTATGAAAGAGGGTATCCGGATGGCCATTTCTTCAGGTTTGGATGTAGGGACCGTTATTGAAGAAAAGGTCTGGAATTATAACACCTCTCCACATTGTACTACAGAGGTTACACCTTTTGTATTACTGAGAGGAAGGAAAGTTCATTCGACGTTGTTCCCTGCTTAGTTGGATAGGAAATATCCCGTGGTTGTTAGAGAAAACTCTGGTAAAAGTTTGTTAGAGGTGGTTAAAGAGAAACAAGAGATAATGAAGAGAAATTATGAAGGGAAAAAGTGCTCGAGTTATGTGGGAATTTCAGTAGGGGACTGGGTGATGATCAAAAAACCTTTCAAAATTGCCAAAGAGAATTCCGTTTTTTCCAGTCCAGTTCAGGTAGTCAAAATAAGTAAGGGGGCAGCTTTTTTTTAGGAGAGAAGGGCTGGTGGAATGTGAGACAATTGGTGAGAATGTCTAGGGATCAAGCCATGGTGGTCAACAGTGCTAAAAGTGAAAATGTTTCGGATAACTGTGGTTGGACTCATTGGTTACAAACTGATATGGGGGAAAAAGTCAGTGATCAGAGTAGTTCAAGTCTGAGTGCTTCTACTTCCAGTTTACCTTCTACTTCTTTCAGTCGGAGTGGAAGACTAAGAAAAGCCCCCACGAGGTTCAATGAATTTGTTAGATATTAGTTTTAACATTCTTTATTTTTACTGATAAGGGGGGAGGTGATGTGGTAGAATGTTAAGATTGTTAACAGTGTTTCTTTAAGATTGCATAGTTTGTATTCTTTGATATGTCATGACTTGCTTGTATTGCTTTAAACCACATGGAGTGTTCTGGGCTCGTGGTTCCTTCTTTTAAAAAAATCTAACTGCCCTACCAAGCACATTTTGGTAATCCCCTGATACTGAAACTCGTCCACCCAACCCTATTTAGAATAGTGATATTCATTACCACTTACTTGGTCCTGATGAAATGCCATGGATCCCTCCTGGACCACTGAGGTGTGAAACATGTCAACCTACATACATTGTTAGATTTTTTTTCTTCATAATTAGAAGTAAACGATTGACACATAGTTTTTATCCTCACCAAGGGGACCCTGGATTAAAAATATTTTTGGTACCCCTTAGGAATTTTTAAATTCATTACTTCACTGATCCCACACACCCGCACTCATCATCACAGCTATTTTCATAAAAAGATCTGCACCAAAGAGCCCTCTCGCCAAGCCCATTGGGGAATGGCAACACCAACCCCACAAGGAGCTAAGAATGATGATGAAGCATGACACTCTTACTGGTGTGTGAGGTCACTACTTCCTAATAAGGAAGACCCCCTCACTACTTCCACCCGGAGACACACCACTACAGGAACAGTTACCCTACTGGTATTTTTTTTTTTTTTCACAACAAATTTTTATTGATTGATTCAAACAGGATCAGGAAATGGTTCCCCACAATCAGGAGATCGCCACCAAGTATCGTGGTACAGTTTACATTGCAATCACCATGACCAATCAAGAATAGGAGCAATACCAAGTAAAAAAAAAAAACCCTCCCTCACCCCTACCCCAACCAACACCCAGTACCCAACTACCCTACTACCCACCCCTTATCCCTCCCTAACCCGATGCACGTGCAATAGAAAACCTTCGGTGTTTGGACGTAGTGCGATGGGCATGACACAATTTACAGGCCCGTACGGTACCCATCATTTACACATCTTCCTCATGATCCACAGGGGGATCTAGTGGCAGCTCTCTATAATCCGCCCACCTCTTCCAGATCTTGAAGTGTTTGCGGGGGCATCCTCTCGCCTCAAACACTGGCCGTTCCAGTCCCATATAGTAGTCTAGTCCAGCCTTCCATGCACATAGGGGGGGGGCTCGTTCACACTTCCACGCTCGGGCTAGATCCCTCTTGGCAACCACCAGCCCTAGCAACAATAAATGGCGCCTATATATATTCCCACCAACCCCTTCGAATATGTGGAGCAACCCCAATCGATGAGTGCGTGGGAGGTCCCATCCCAGAACTTCAGACAGGCAGCCCCAGACACCTCTCCAAAAGCCAGTCAATCGAGGACACGACCACACCGTATGGAGCAGCGTGCCCGCTGCACCTCACATCTCAGACATTCCGGCGAACCAATCAGTCCTGCCTTCCAAAGCCGCTCTCGGGTATAATAGGCCCTATGGAGATATTTAAATTGAACCAATCTAAGCCGCATTGCTATTGCGGTCCCACGACGGGATTCTAGGGCCTCCCTCCAGTCATCCTCGTCCAGGGGGCCAATATCAGCCTCCCAAGCCGTCTTCAGAGGAAGAAGGGTGGAGGAGCAATGAGTGACCATCGTTTGGTAAATGCGGGAGACCTTCTTATCTCCGAGATCTCCCATGAACACCTTCGCGTCAACAGGGCTAAATTCAGGGAGCGACTCCAGGTTGGCTATACTGGGCGTAAGTGCGTGCCGAAATTGTAAATAGCGATAGAACTGGGTCTGGGGCATGTGGAACTCAGCACTAAGTTCCTGGAACGATTTAAGGGTGACCCCAGACAGTACATGTCCCAGCGTCGAAATCCCAATTGCATCCCAGCCACCAAATCCAGACAGCGTGGACAGTTCGGGGAGTCGTCCATTGTGCCACAGCGGCGTCTCCGCAGTTAGCCTGCCCCACCAGCCCATGCGACGCAACGCCTGCCGCCACACCGCAAAGACAATTTTCGTGACGCTAGGCAAGGTTCGCCGCAGCCGGGCTGAATAAAGTATCGTGTGTAGGGTATTGTCTCCCATAGGAGAGCGCTCTAAGGCGTATGCCGGGTCCCCTCTGTCACCGTACCACCATTCATTGAGTATTAGCAGCTGGGAGGCTTGGTAATAGGACAGCAGATCCGGGGTGGCCAAGCCTCCACAATATGTGGATAAGAAGCATGTCCGCAATGCCACTCTGACCGCTCCTCCAGCCCACAAGAAACGACCCAAGGCCGAGTTGACCTGCCGGAACCACTGGGGAGGGATGGGGTAAGGATGGTTCTGCAGCTGGTATAATAGACGCGGGAGCGCCACCATTTTGAACATTGCAGACCTACCGTAAATGGTTAGAGGCATGCGGGACCATGTTTTAATATCTGCCTGAACCTTATCCCACACCGGTACTATGTTGCGGTCCCATGCGATGTGCTGTGACTCGGAGAGGAACACCCCCAGATATTTCAATCCACCAGTCGCCAATTGTAATCCCGAGGCCCAGGGGTCCTTCACATCTCCGCCTCCCAGCACCCACAGGGTGGACTTGCCTAAGTTTAGATAAAGGCCTGAGACCTCTCCAAAGATTCTCATAATTTCTAATACTCGGGGCCCCGAGCGACACAGGTCGGTAACGAAGAAGAGGACATCGTCCGCATATAAGGCAATTCTGTCCACAAGAGTCTCGGACCACACGAAGCCGCGCATCTGTGCGTCAATGCGCACCCAAGAGGCCAGCGGCTCCATGGCTAAGGCGAATAAGTATGGGGAAAGGGGGCACCCCTGACGGGTCCCCCGACCGATGGAAAACGTTTCCGATATCGCCCCAGCGACCCGGACTGATGCCGTGATATCCGTGTACAGCAATGATATATACGACAGAAAGACTGGGCCCAAGTTGAGACGAGGCAGGAGCGCGAAGAGGTACGTCCAGCTAACCGAATCAAAAGCTTTATGAATGTCAGCCAGTAACAGAGCCGCCTGTTCCCCGGTGGCCCCCATGGCAACTATTGCCGCCTGTGCGCGCCGAATGTTATGTCGTGTCGCCCTATGAGGCATAAAGCCGGCCTGGTCAGGGTGGACTAGATCAGCCATATATGGGAGTAAGCTGTTAGCTAGAGCCTTAGCCAGTATCTTAGCCTCTATATTGAGCAGTGATATGGGGCGATACGAGTCATGTCTGTCAGGGGGCCTACCCGGCTTTTGGAAAACTACAATTTCAGCATGGCGCGAGTCAGGAGGCAATTTACCCTGCGCCCGTGCCGTCTCCAGTGCACAACGATAATGGGACCCTAGTTGAAGCTGGAATTTCTTAAAAAATTCACAGGGGTAGCCGCTCGGGCCGGGTGCCTTCCCGACATTAAGTTGACCCAGTGCTTCCCCTAGTTCATCAGCCGTGAGGGGAGCATCAAGCGTTCTCTTTGTTTCATCGCATATCGCTCTAGGTGGCAAGTCGACTATGAATTTAGTAACGTCGTCTACGGAAAGGCAGTCCCGCGGGGTGTATTGCACTTTGAAATAAGTAGCAAAACTCGCCGCTAGTGCGGTCGGGTCCGTAATCGCCACTCCATCCTCAGCAGTGAGACCCGGCAGCGTGATCGGTTGAAGACTGCGCTGACACAACCGATGTGGCATGGTACAAGATTTATCTCCCCACTGGTAGACTCTGCTCCGTGTGGCCAACCACGCCTGCCGAGCCTCATCCATCAGTATAGAGGCATAGGACTGTTGTGCCTGGAGAAGCAACCGTATCGCGACCTCGTCTCCCCCTCCCCGGCTCCGCCGCTCCAAGTCTTCCACGAGCGCGGCCGCTGCAGTGGCCGACTCCCGATGTGCGCGACGAGCCGCAGCACACCACGCGATGTCTATCCCCCGTATAGTGGGCTTCATTGCCTCCCAGACGATTGCCGCGTCCATATCATCTGTCAGATTCTCCCGCCAGTAATGGGCGATCGCCTCTCGTAGGTGTTGGACATAGCTGGGTTGCTGAAGATGCCACGAGGACATCCTCCACCGGAATGGTTGTCGTGTCCTAAGGAGGTCTACTTGGACCAAAACAGGGGAATGATCAGACAGCCCCCTTGGCAATATCACAGCTTCCCTTACTCTGCTCAGGCAGACACCATGCACAAACACATAATCCAGTCTCGAGAAGGAGCCATGTACTGCAGAGACATACGTGTATTCGCGCGCTGCGGGGTGCATATGTCGCCATACATCCACCCATCCCATTCCCTCAACCATAGCATGCAATCGGGTAGGGGAGACGGGGAGAGGACTAGCAAGTGACCCCTGTCGCCTCTGACGATCTACACACACATCCATCACCTCGTTCCAATCGCCCCCGACCACAGCCAACGACTCCGGGTTGTCACCCCACACCATAAACAATCTCTCGGACAGGGCCCACTGCAGAGGGGGAGGGGCATAGACACTTCCCAAGACCACTGGTTCAGCTCCCACCATTCCCTTGACAAAAATAAAACAACCTTGTGGGTCCGCCCACTGCTTCTCATGTACATAGGCCACTCTGCGATGTATCAAGATAGCCACCCCTCTGGAACCCCTAGCAAATCCAGCATGAAAGACTTGGTGATAACCAAACCTCTGTAAGCTAAGAACCTTAGACCCCATCATTTGTGTTTCTTGGAGCAAGAGCACATCGGCAGACTCTCTCTTCCCCCAACGCAAGACAGCTCCTCGTTTAATCTTATCTAGCATCCCCCTGACATTCCAGGTGACCACCCGCAGGGACGCTCCGGGGAGGCCAGGAGACATATCAGCCATAGCCAAATGAGAACCACCAATTAGGCCCTCTGCGCCACCCCCACACACTCCGCACCTTCTGTAAAACATCCATAAACAGCACGTGCATTACCCCCCGCCCCAAAACCCCCAAACAGCAACGATAACATCCCCTGCTTGACACCCCCCCTACACCTCCCTCCCCAGTCCTCAGTCCCCAACACCCTTCACCCCCATACCTCAGAAAACGCTGAAGTACCTGTCGCGGCATGGGCAGCCCCGGGTCCAAAACAGAGGGCCCAAGACCAACCATACCAATGGATCCCAACACCCCTTAGGAACAGTAAAGCCCGCCCCTCCCCCAGTCAACACCCACTATGTGGTAGTTGGAGGCCCCTGTCCAGTCGCCCCCGAGCCTCCATCCGCAATACCACTTATAGCTAAGCCATCTCTGAGAACATACAATGCAGGTAGTGTCAATGTTATCAAAAGATGAAACCTGACCGTGGGACCCGGACAGTCCTAGTCCACAGCATCAGCAGAGAAATACACCCCTCCTTAGGGTCTCAAGAATTATCTTCGGAGTGATCAGATGCTACAGCTCCATTATCTTGCGTCGCGCTGGCGGACGCGGATCTCTTCCGCGACCGGGACCGCCGATGTCGTCCGCTTCGGGCCGGCTGGCCTCTCTGCTCCTGCGATGAACCACCAGGGCCACCAGGATTCAGACCCGGTTGAGCATGCGGCCTGATCGGCACGGATTCGTCAGTCCATCGGAAGACTTCCTCAGGGGAGTCAAAAAAGTGAGTCCGGGACTGATAGACAACTCTCAGGCGGGCCGGGTACAGTAGAGAATACTGAATCTTCAGTCCCCGTAGTTTTGCCTTGGCTTCAACGAAGGACCGGCGCTGCTGCTGCACTAGCTTGGTGGTCTGCGGGAAAGATCATGATCTTCCGATTTTCATATGTGATGGCGTCCCTGGTTCTTGCTTCGCGTAGGATAACGTCCCTGTCATGATAATTCAGAAGCCTGGCGATTACAGGTCTGGGACGCTCACCTTCCGGCGGCCTCTGTGTCAAGGCCCGGTGTGCCCGTTCAATGATAAAGCAGTTGGAAAGGACCCCCGAGGGGAGCCAACTCTCCAGCCATTGGGTTAGGAACAGTTCCATATTGTCTTTCTCGCACCGTTCCGGAAAGCCAACAAAACGGAGGTTGTTTCTGCGTGCGCGTCCTTCAGCATCCTCCACCCGGGTTGCGAGGTTCTTTTGAGCGTGTTCCATCGCCGCCATCTTGCGTTTCAGGGACCCAACGTCGTCTTCTACCGTCGAGATCCTCGATTCTGCCTCCGTAATCCGTGCCACAGCATTTCGCAGATCCTGGCGCAACAGAGTCACATCTGCGCCCACGGCCCCAATCTTTGCGTCCAGCATGTCCCTGGACTGGGTGATCGCCGCCATGAGCGCCGCATTATCCGGCCCTGCTCCACTTCCACCACCGGCTGCTCCGGACCCTCCACTGGGCCCCGTAAATTTGTCGATGGGCCCCTGTTTGGGCGGACCACCGCCACCCCTGGTCATGGCTGCTCGTATTCTCAGGACAGCAATATGGGAAGGAGTTGCGCAAGCACGACTGCGCGGTAGGTCTTCTGCTGCCGGGCGAAAATGTCCGGGGCACCGCTGCTACCGGAGCTGAATCGATCCTCTGCCAAGCCAGGGCCAGCGTCACGGGTCAAGTGTAGTCCACCCCCGCTGTACCGGTCTCCGGGTGACCCTCTTAGCTCCACAGCCGACCCCACCAAACAATGGAATCGGAGCAGTCCCAGACAGCCCACAGGCAGCCCCAAGCAAAGCCAGCACACCAACCTGCACAAGGGCCCAAAAGTCCGCTTCAAGGGGCAGCTGCACAGTGTCACTCAGGGTCCGTCACAACTGCTTCAGCTCCCCCAGGCCCCACCTCAGGTCTGGGTCGGCCCCGGGAGCACGAAAATCGAGGCCCCGGCTGTGTAGCTTCCACGCAGGCCTCAGTGTCCTCCAGGGGGCCCAATGCGCACCCAGAACCTCCACGGGGAGCAGCGAGGCAGTCAAGTGTTCAGCCCAAGGCAATTCGGGTGCTCCCCGGTCCAGGGTCCGGCCACCGGCCGCACGGTCCGCCCAGCTGTCGGGCCACCTCCACCAAAATCTAGTCCCCGGCCTCGGCGTCGGAGATCAGGCCGCATGTCTCCGCCGGCAGCGCTGCCTCACCGGGCCGCTCAGGGAAGCCGCTCGCGGCACCGGATGGTTCCCAGCACCGTCTCTCACACTCGCCCCAAGAAGGTATGGCGGGATGGGCTCAGGGGCCAGGATAATGAGTCGGATTTCGTCCGGGCCGGCGGGAGCTCTACAAGGCTGCGACCGCCATCTTCGCCCGTCAAGCCACGCCCCCACCCTACTGGTATTTTTAATAGTGCCCCGATACACCTGAACCGGCTCAGATATAAGGTTCCCCATTTTGACCCTCGAGGTCAGTCGTTCATAAAGGAGTTTCAACAAGCGAAGGTATTGAGATCCAATACCATATTGTGGGAGGTTTTAGATTATGCTCATCGATGCTCTCGTAATGCCATGTATAAGTTGAGCATTCGCTGCACCATTTTCTTTTTCAGACTCTATATGAGTTTCTCGAAGCTGCTGCCTCTGTCCCATCGGAGGGTGCCTCGCCCAGCGGTTATCCCGACTGGAGTCCTGAATGGCGAACCCGTGATCTGACTGTTTGGTCCGTAGATTTGGCAGTGGAGAACTGGTCTATCTGTGCGTCTGACACCAGGTGAGTCTGTTTCAGTTTATGTGGCTGTGGTACCACTGTAAATCGGTGAAAAGTGTTTGCAAATACTTTGCCAGGTAAAATAACAACTGTTTTTTTTTTCTTTGCACTGTCCGGTTTTAGTAAAATTCGGAGTTTGTGTCATGGTTGTTTTTCTACCCAGGCACAGTTGGCAGAATCCCATTCTGCACCTCTTAAGGGCAGTCCTAATTTTGACATGTTTATAAAACATGGCCTTGGCACTGTTATGTTTAGTAAATTATGGCACGAACATACGAGGGACAATGCAGAGTTACAGTGGCCTTTGACAGGCTCCTTTAATGAACAAAAGATGGGATTTCTTCAAGAACAGTTGTTTAAAATACGCAGTATACAGTCCATGTTTTTTTTTTAAAAAACCTCTTTTTATTGGGTACATGGCTTGCGATAGTATTGCTTGCAGTTATAAAAACTTACATATAGCATATCCATGCTCCACTTTACATCATTCCATCTACAGGTATGCATTTCTATCACACATATACATTTGGTGAGTTATTTCGCCTGCGGCATCGTAGTTTATTAACTGTCTTCCAGTGATGGCCTCGTCAATGGTGGGGTACAGATGCCTCCCATGAATGTGTTAAATTTTCCCCACATCCGTTTCCACTTCCTGGGGCACCCTCTGTGAATATAAACAGCCTTTTCAGCCACCATGGCAATATCCATATCATTACATAGACAGTCCATGTTTGACTCCTTCCGTACTTGGCAGAAGGAGGCCAAACAGGCGATTAAAAATGAAAAAGGATGCTAGAAAGCGAGGTTTGCAGACCCTTACACAGAAGGCTGTTACTTGTGATAAGGAGAAGCAGGAAAAGGAATATAATGTGCGGACAGGAGATTTCGGTTGCAAATTGATAAGCCCCATATGGCTCAGGAGGACGGGGATACTTTTATGGAGACTATATTAGATGCCCGACCCCCACTACCATGTGTCCCAGAATGGATAACCCTGTTGTTCCCCATCAGCAACAACAACCTGCACAAGGTGCACCAATCTCTATAGCTGTCACACCTACCACCCCTGTTAAAGTACCCCCTACGTTTTCTCTTTCATTATAATCTCTGACTGGATCAATTCCTGTTACTCCCTTTCCAGTCATTCATCCTTCACTGTCACTAATTACTGACACACCAGTGTGCTGTCCGGAAGATAGAGATTTGAGCTGAATCAGAGAACGGTTAGGTCCTTTAATGCGATCTGGAGTGGGGGAGGAAGAGAAGAAAGTAATAGCAGACCAGGCAATATCGTGGGCTTGCAACCCAATTGACATTCTTTAGGATATCTGGCACGTAATGCGAGACATCGACCCTTTTCTGCAGCAACATGCCCTTAAACACTTGTCCTCCACCCTAATTGACCTCTGGCGCACACACATCGAAATGGAAGCACCTCAAATACTATTTGATATTAATGAAGGCCCTTATATAAATAATTTTGAGCTGACCTCTCTGTATAGGAATGTTTCAACACTGCTGACTTATAGAGGTAGGCTGCATGATAAGAATCCCACTAAAATAATTAAATTCCCAATGTGAGAGGTTCACCCCATTTATCACCCGGAGATTCCTGAAGTGGTGGATCAACATGGAGCGGTTACCAGACCGGCTGTGGCTGCCCGTTTTCAGGAACAATTGGTTTATACTTCATGGAAAAGGATAAAGTTCTGGCCCATAAGGCTATGTTGCCTGATCCTAGAAAACATCCTCCTGCTTACTATAAAGATTTGACAGAGGCTGCCTCTTCTACTGTGATGACCCTTGCTGATATTGAAATGTTTTTTGGCCTACTAGTTCCAGTTGATATTTGATGACATGTGCATACCCAAGACCATGTTGCCGAGTTGGGCGGAATGTGGGATGTGATTAAGGGTTGGGATCGAGATAGGAAGCCAGGAGAAAAAACATGTACTGAGCAATGTTCCCTCTAATTTTTTTCCTCTGTGTGCGGCAGTGGAGGGTCTCTGTGCGCTGCAACCATGGCTATGTACGCCAGGAACCAAACCGCGCGTGTCTGCAGCGCCAAATGGCACTCAAAACCTTTACTTTACAAAGTGAAAAGATGGTGCATTTTCACACATACAGCGCCACAATAAGGGTCTTAAGGGCAGTTTGCAAATTGGATAAGCACGCCATGACGTGATTTGGTTAAACTTGCCCGTTCTGCCCTCTGTTCCACTCGTTTTTCCCTCGTTTTTGTTCCCCTCTGCCATCTGTTCCACTCTTTTTTTTTGTGCCTTTCTGCCCTCTGTTCCACTCGTTTACCCCTCGTTTTTGTGCCCTTCTGCCCTCTGGTTCACTCGTTTGCCCCTTTTTTTGTGCCCTTCTGCCCTCTGTTTCACTCGCTTTCTCCTTTTTTTTTGTGCTCTTCTACCCTCTGTTCCACTCGTTTTTTGTGCTCTTCTGTCCTCTTTTCCAATAGTTTTTTGTGCCTTTCTGCCCTCTGTTCCACTCATTTTTCCCGTGTTTTTTGTGCTCTTCTGCCCTCTGTTCCACTCGTTTTTTGTGCCCTTCTGCCCTCTGTTCTACTTGTTTTTGTGCCTTTCTGCCCTGTTTCAATCGTTTTTCCCTTGTTTTTTGTGCTCTTCTGCCCTCTGTTCCACTCGTTTTTTGTGCCCTTCTGCTCTCTGTTTCACTCGTTTCCCCTTTTTTTGTGCCCTTCTGCCCTCTGTTTCACTCGTTTTCCCCTTCTTTTTTGTGCCCTTCTGCTTCACTCGTTTCCCCCTTTTTTGTGCCCTCCTGCCCTCTGTTTCACTCGTTTTCCCCTTCTTTTTTGTGCCCTTCTGCCTTCTGTGTCACAGTTCTTGTGTGCTGTGAGGACGCGGGGCAGACTCTGGCCTTTTGTGTTCTTTAGCACACGCTGTGTTTGGAAACTGTCTACGCTTTTGTTAGTAAAGCACAGGGCAGACTCTGGCCTTTTGTTTAGGTATTGCTGTTAATCGGAGCCCATAGAGGGGCTCTGATTAACAGCAATACTTAAACAAAAGGCCAGAGTCTGCCCCGCGTTCCCACATAGCCACAAGCCCTCCCCGCCTCCTTACCTGCAATCCTCACGACCGCTCCGCCGCATTCGGGCCGCTCGCTTCTTTCAAAGCGGCCGGCGGCGCGACGTCCTGACTGTGTGCGCGCTCCACGCGAGGGGGTGCGCGCTGAGGTCAGGAGCGGTGCGCGCGCGTGCGCCCTAGAGGGAACGGTGGTACTGAGTTACTTGCCTTGTCTGGTCACATAATAACATATATGCATACACTCATTTCTTCCAGGAAAGTTAGTTGAGACAGATTGACTGCCTGTCTGCCAAAGCAAGACGAAAGTGTTTCTGATTTTTTCACTAGGTTTGAAGAGACATTTCTGGATTACAGTGGGCAGGATATGTCTACGGTGGGAGGAGTCCGTCTATTTGTTGATAAGTTGGTTTCTAATCTCCTTCCCGAAATAATGTCTGGACTTCAAGCAACTGAGAGTCCTTGGTCTATGTCTTCCCCCTCTGTGATTTTAAATATGGCCCAATATTACGAGCATAGGAATAATGAAAAGACAGATAAAAGTGACAAGAAACATAAGGATTTGAAGACAAAGGTATTACTGCAACAAACGTATTGAGGTAACACTAGGGGACAGGGACATCATTAGCAACTGTTCCGCGGTAGACAGCCACCCATGACCCCTCTGGGACAGAATCAGTGTGCTTACTGCAAGGAAGAAAGTCACTGGCGTAACCAGTTCACTGTACTGTTGCGCAATGCAGCGTCCACTAGAGGAAGAGGTCCTGGAAACAGGGGCTGTGGGATCAATAGGCAGCAACACACTACTGCCTCTGTAGACCTTTCTGACAACTATTTTGACGACACTAGGGATAGGCAATACTACAATGACGACTATGATATTGATGACGTGACAGGAATGTGTCAGCTAGGACAGCCAGGGACAGGGTACGGGACCAGTTCACATACCTGCAGACCAATGTGGCCCTTATGTCAAGATAGATCTGCAAGGATCTCCTAAGGAATTCTTGGTTGATACAGGTGCCACAAAAAGCTCTATTTCCCAACACCTGGTCCCTGGGGCACCCCTGTCTGGCCATAATAATGTTTTGGTGGGTTTTTCAGGAGTACCGGTTGTAAGCCCATCTCTTGCCCTTACTGTTGCCACTTTTACCGTGGATTCCCCATTTCTTTTGACTTCCAATTGTGGTGAGAATTTGATGGGCTTGGACCTTTTAAAGAGGTTGCAGTCTACTATGTATTGTTTGCCTGATGGTGTCTATATTACCATAGGCTTGGACGTGGGTACCAGACAATGTCTATATAAGGATGCTCCCCTACCACCTGAATTTGATCAAGTAACACCCACGTTATGGGCCACTGGTGACACCGATGTAGGCTTGTTACATATACCCCCAGTTTCTATACAGGTTAAGGACAATGCCATATTGCCACGCATTCTTCAGTATAAAATACCACATGCAGGAGAACAAGCTCTTCTTGATATTGTTCAGGACTTAATATGCAAGGGAGTTGTTGAAGAGACTACAGGCAACGTATGCAATAGTTAAAAAGGGCACCTCTAGATTCTCCTAATAGTGCTAATGATGTATATCGTTTTGTGATTGATTTGCGTGAGGTCAATAAAATAGTGGTCCCCCAATTCCTAGTGGTTCCTGATACCACTATACTCTGTAGCGCTCCTCAAGGCTATACTGAAAGTCCTAACATCTATAGTCAAGCATTGAAAGGTCTGTTGGATTCACTTGCGCTTTCTCCAGGTAATGCATTGTTGCAGTATGTCGATGATTTGTTGATTGCTTCTGTTATGGAACAAGGTTGCAAGGATAGTACGGTGAGGTTGTTGTTACACTGTAGTGTAGTTCCTATATTCCCATTAGGCTCTGAGCATTGGAATAATATATCCTATAGATATGACGTAGGACTTAGGTCAGTAGGTCTCTATCAAATATACTAAACTTAATTGTGAGTGCCAGCTAGCTCAGAGGTCACTAGAAACTTTCTCGAATACACAAGAAGGGATTAGTTTCTGACAACTGCATAAACATGACTATTTTTTTTTCCCTAGGACTGGAATAACTATCTTCAGAGTCATGGAAACAATAGATAACTATTTTACTCAGTCAATCGTGCATGCTTCGTTTCTACAGAGGGTGCACAGAAATAGAGAGACTGGCGTTTCAATAAAAAGGGTTTATTGAACAGTCTTCTTTCTCATGCAAGAGAGGTGAACTGCTACAATCGTTAGGCAGAATGCAAAGTATAATGCGTACAGCGTAAACAGTAATATGAAATAATACTGTAATAGCATTGTATGTTTTTTAAGCCATATAAAAATACATACATAAATAACACAGGCTAAAATACTCAACTGGTGCTTCTAAAATATGCCTACCCCAATGTACCTAACCGAAGTCTAGTACGAGGGAAGAAGTAAGTATAGTCTTTAGCATAGTTTTAGTTTTGCCAAGAACTACTAAAGGTTTCTCTAGGTTCTAATCAGCTCCATACCTTAGAATGAAGGAGGTTTGGCATCTCTGTCTCGGACTCGATTTCCCAACGACCTGAAAAGAGGAGGGCAGCTTTCTGATCAGTGTGTCAGCTGGAGAGTCGGCTTCCTTCGGCACTTGCTGTAGCGAGCTGCGTCGGGCAAGTAGGTCGTCGAACTGCACCGAACCACACCGTGCTTTGCCATAGCAAGTGAAGGTATATTTATACCTTGAAGGTGTTTAGGAATGCCATCTTTGACGTAAAGTCGGGCATATGAACGTCATGAATGAATCCCTAAGGAATAGATGTTCATGCATAATAAATGAGTTCTGGAGAAATCAATATCCAGGCTGGGGGAAGTCCCTTCTGCTTAAGAGTCAGGTTTTCCAGGAAATCGTTGTGACGTTTGGTGAACGGATGGAAGTAGCCATGCCTGTATTTGGGCAGCATGGGCTATGCCTAAATAAGGACTGGATATCTATGCCTATATAAGGGCAACGCAAATTGTACCTATATAAGGGCATGAATCGGGAAAATTCATTCGGAATCTAAAACGCCATACAACATCCACTCCACTTTCTTATGTACGACTTCTACTAAGTACTAAGTTCTAAACATGTATAAACGCATCTAAAAACTATCTATACAAAAAGTGTTTAAAATCCACCCAAAATACATAATAAATGCATTGGTACTGGTTGTACACAAACGAGCATAGGTGCTGTACGCTTTCAAAGCAATGTTTCATTCTAAGCATATAGTTGACATTTGAAAATTCTTTCTGAATGAATCATGAAAATATACATTAATGAAATGGCTCGTAAATACAGAAAAAAAGGTGCCAAAACCATTTCATGTCAGATTACATAAAACTATTTGTATGTGGACAAGGTCAAATATAAAGAATTCTAGTTCTCTATGAATAGTTCTACTTTAAGCAGATTACTTTGTGCCAAAAAATGAAAAATACAAATTTGGAAAAAAAAATTATCAAAGGAAAAAGAGTTCCAAAGTCAGAACTTTGTTTTGAAAAATGAAGGTCAAATTCAAAGTCTCTCAGAACACTGTGTGCCACATCAAAAGTCAGTGTTGGTATTTGGAGAAAACATCAAATCTTCTAAATCTGTAAAAAAGTTGTCTACCATTGTGGGTGAGAGTTGGATTACCTCGTTTAGAAGATTAACCGCACATAGATGTGAAGCATCGCCGTCAGCATTGGTCGCATTAGCAATGTTCGAATCGGATGGTACCTGTGTGGCTATTGTTTCACGTATCTCAACAGTAGCATTTTGTGTCTGTGAGATCTCAATGAATGCCGTCATCCGAATTGGTAGCCGCTGGGGACAACACTGTGCATGGGCCGTTACTGGTTCAAGCAAAGTATCAACATCCGTTGGCATGAAGGATGGGAATGTGAGACAAGTGTCTAACACGCATTCTTCTCCGCTTAGCGGGCAGCGTAGAACAGGTAAGATGCAATCTTGCCAAATTGGTCTGAATGACAGAAACCATGTGGTATTTAATTCTCTTATATGAGGTAGTCCCAAAATTTGGACGATGCGCTCACAACACTTCATCTCCATGTGGAACTGGGTGTCGCTGGTCTATTGACTTGCCATATCGCAGCAGCAGGAGCAAAAATAGTATCCCTGCAGTAGGTCCCAAAATGAGAGGCAATCCGCCAAACACGGAGAGCACGAAGTTATGAAATATTCCTAGGACTGCTTCAAAAGGTGGTAACAGTCGAGAAAATTCGGTCTTAAATACGTGTGCAATACCACTCGTATCAGACATGTTTAAGATACGACTTAACATTTCTGAGAAATGTATAGGGGAGTTTGTAGTTAAGAGGGCATGTAGCTCTGCAAATATGCCTACCCCAATGTACCTAACCTAAGTCTAGTACGAGGGAAGAAGTAAGTATGGTCTTTAGCATAAGTTTAGTTTTGCCAAGAACTGCCCAAGGTTCCTCTAGGTTCTAATCAGCTCCATACCTTTGAATGAAGGAGGTTTGGTATCTCTGTCTCGGACTCGATTTCCCAATACCCCGCAAGGGGAGTCAGAAACACTGGAGCTGGATTTCTCGGCAGAGGAGGGCAGCTTCCTGATCAGTGCGTCAGCTGGAGATTTGGCTTCCTTCGGCACTTGCTGTAGCAAGCTGCGTCGGGCAAGTAGGTCGTCGAACAGCACCGAACCACACCGTGCTTTGTTATAGCAAGTGAAGGTATATTTATACCTTGATGGTGTTTAGGAATGCCTTCTTTGACGTAAAGTTGGGCATATGAACGTCATGAATGAACCCCTAAGGAATAGATGTTCATGCATAATAAATTAGTTCTTGGAGAAATCAATATCCAGGCTGGGGGAAGTCCCTTCTGCTTAAGAGTCTGGCTGAAATCGTTGTGACGTTTGGTGAACGGATGGAAGTAGCCATGCCTGTATTTGGACAGCATGGGCTATGCCTAAATAAGGACTGGATATCAATGCCTATATAAGGGCAACGCGAATTGTACCTATATAAGGGCATGAATTGGGAAAATTCATTCGGAATCTAAAACGCCATACAACAATACCTGGCACATCATGGTCATAAGGTTTCCCTTTCACAACTTCCATACTGTCGACAGGTGGTCACCTATTTTGGTCACCTTCTGTCGAAGGAGGGTAGAAGGTTAACGCCAGAACGCATCAATACCATTAATCAAATGCCCTGTCCACAAACTCAAAAGGATGTGCGTGCTTTTATAGGCATCACTTCCTACTGCCGGCAGTGGATCCCGAACTATTCCTTACTAATTAAACCTCTGCTTTCATTATTAACCAAGGCAGTGCATGAGCCTTGCCTTGGACTCAGATTGTCAGAAATCTTTTGAACAACTGAAACCTACGCTTTGCTCTGCTCCAGTGATAGGCACACTTGATTGTAGGAAACCGTTTGTGTTGTATGTCCACGAGATGGCTGGTTGTGCTCTTTCTGTCTTGAACGAAACATTTGGTGATAGACATAGACCTTGCACTTATTTCTCTGCTGTGCTCGATCCTGTTGCAAGGGCCCCCCGAGCTGTCTGCCACTTCAATTAGACAATCGGCTGAACTTGTACTTGATACTGACCGCACAGTGATGGTACCACATGCTGTGGATACACTTTTGAATAAAACAAGGACACAACACCTCACCACTGCACATCTTACCGGCAATGAATTGACAATGTGAGCTAAGCATATCACAATTAAAAGATGTGCCACGCTGAATCCAGCTGAATCCAGTTACTACCCCTCCCTTCCGAGAACGATGCTGTTGACAAACATTACTGTATTTTCCGGACAGAGGAAGAGACAAAAGGACGGGTAGATTTGACTGATGTTCCCTTATCTGATCCCCAAGGAGAACTACATGTCAATGGCTCTTGTTTTAAATTATCAGATGGCACCACCACTGCAACTTATGCTATCACTACATTGGGTACAGTAGTTGAGACATCACGGGTCCCCTAGCAATCCGCCCAGGGAGCAGAATTTGTTGCCCTTATACGAGCTTGTGAATTGAGCGAGGGGTTAGTTGTCAATATTTATACAGACAGTCAGTATGCATTTGGGGTTTCGCACAATTTTGGTCACCTGTGGGCAGAGCGAGGGTTCCTTACCTTATACGGTACTAATGATAAAACATGAACATCTGATATTACGATTGTTATCTGCAGTAACACTTCCTAAGAAAATGGCTATTGTAAAGTGTATTGCCCACAAGAAAGTGACAGATGACGTAGGTAGAGTGAATTCGTTTGCAGACCAGACAGCCAAGGAAATGGCTCAGAGTAAGTTGAAGAGACTGTTTGCTGCAGGCCCAGCTAGATGGGTTCCTGAGAACGCCATGCTTGAAAACACGGTTGAGAGTGTGACAGAGATTCAAAGTGTTGCCACGATAGAAGAATTATCGGTGTGGCAAGAGAGTACAGCACGTTTAGATGACAAAGAGTGTTGGGTTGATTTGACTGGAGAACAAAAATGGATGTTACCCAATGCATATGTACTATCTGTGGTTACTATGACTCATGGTCCAGCTCATATCAGTGCAAAAGGTATTTGTAAGTTATTGGCCCAGTTCGGTAAAATGATAATATTTCCAAGACCGCTACACATTTAGTGAAAAGTTGCATGATTTGCATGAGGCACAATCCATGGAAAGGTACCCCCACACCATCCCGTAACTTTGCACCACCTACATTTCCCTTCGAAGTCCTCCAGATGGACTTAATTGAGCTAGAACATTGTAACAATCTCAAGTATGTCCTAGTGGTTATGTGCACGTTCAGTAAATGGGTTGAGGCATACCTCACTAAAGACAATACGGCCACCACAACTGTGAAGGTCCTCTTTAAAGAGTACTTCCCATGATTCGGAATGCCCAGAATTATCTGGAGTGATAACGGATCTAATTTTAATGGGAAAGTGATTAGGCCAATAGGTGAAAGCTTGCATATTAAGCAGAAGTTCCATTCCATCAATCACCCGCAGTCAGCGGGTCTTGTTGAGAAGTAGAATGGAACATTAAACCTGAAATTGGCAAAAATTCAAGAAATGACAGTGTTAAGATGGCCAGATGCTCTTCCGTTGGCTCTTTTGTCAACCAGGACTACAGCACATTCTAGAACTGGCTTCTCACCCTACAAAGTAGTTTTCAGCCGCCCAGCAAATGTCTGGGGTGTCCCAAGGCAAAAAAAAATATTAAGACATTAAATATCCTGTATTGCTTGCTTATCTTGGACAATTGACAGAAAGTTTGCGTTCTTTTCACCAACAGATGCGAGACTTCTTACCTCCTAAACCAGAGGGACCTGGCCACAGCATTCAACCTGGGGACTTTGTCCTGATAAAGATTGTTCAGAGGAAGAAGAATTTGGAACCCCTTGTGGAAAGGTCCGAAGCTAGTCCTTCTGGCTACACAGACGGCTGTGAAGGTTGCTGGTCGAAAGAATTGGGTCCATGCAACCCACTGCAAAAGAATACCTTTGCCATTGCCTTATGATCAGTGGGTCAAGGAGGGCATAGGAGACGTTGAATGTGAACAGGTGCCCAGATTCGTGCCCTTTAGCAATGCAAAGCATGTTTGAACGCAAACTGACAAAGAGAACGACGATGTTTTGAATGAGGCTGTCCCACCAGAAATACAAGCTATCCAGGAGCCTCTGTTCAGTGATCACACAGTACCTGGAGCTGCCAGGTACAATTAATGTCCTCGGATGAGGACCTCCGAGTCTGGGAAAAAGAAAGACTAGTGATGGACTGCATAAGGTAGGAAAGTACTGAGTAGCAGTACCAACGAGGGAGTGGAATCAACGAAAGTTGCATCTGTTTTGCTCTTGTTGTTTGAACATTAGTCAGAAAAGTATACTTTGAAAGTATACCACCTTTATCAGCGTGGGATAGATTAGGAAAGAGCTTAGGACAGCACAAGCTTCAGAGCCTGTGCTCAAGAGCTCCAACTGATTGATGAACGATAGGATCCTGTACCAGTGAGGTTCTGACGGACACTGGAACACTCACATTTCTTGATTCCTTTTTTCCCCCCTTTCCCCCTTGTTTATTATGCATTCTTTTGGTAGACAAGTTACTGAGCCAACCAATTGCTCCTGTACAACGTAGTACGATGTGGTCTTTACGAAGTAAAATTGTGTGTGTCATTGTTTTTGTAACTCTGGCAATAATAATATGTGGGGTGTCGTAGTTTCTGGAAGGTGTACATAGTGCACCCACACTTGATGTAGGTGAACACATTTCCCCCAAGATGCAATAAAAGAGGGCAGCCACACATAATGTGTTTAACAATACATATTGTGATAATTTTTATATGGAAGCACAGAATATAAAACTAGTGGGTTGGCATGACAAGGAGTTGACAGTACCCTGAGGCTGGTTATTACCCTGCTTTTTGTCCCATAGTGAAATGTACAGATACTTTTTTGTACATCAATTGTTCAGGGACAATACTGTATAAAAATATCCTGACTCTAGTCAATAAAAAAGATTCAAGCACTTCAGGAATGAATTCCAGATATGCTGCAGTGAATTATGAGGGGCCGATAAATGCACATCCAGGGCTTTTCTTTCTGTCCAATGGGACTTATTCCAATGTCTATAATGGTAACGATGATGTGGCTCTTGAAATGGTACTGCGCTTGGGTGTTCCATGTAAATATGCTCAACCTAGAACAAGATGGGTAAAAAGGACTCTAACAAAATAATTTTGTGAAGGGGTAACATACTTGGAAGTGACCAGCTATAGTAATGGTATCACACTTGGATTCATCCTCTCCTCCATCTTTACATTGGGTGGGACATCCATGGCCAGGGGTGAAAAAGCCAGCTCAAAGTGGACACCATTGCCGTGAGGGAAACGGCCTCAGACCTCTGCTGCCGGCCATGAGGAAAACGGCCTTTTAGCCCTCTGTTGCCTGCCGTGAGTGGAACGGCTTTCAAAAACTACACTTCCCAGAAGCCCAGCATCGGCACCTGACGTGACGCTGTTGGCCCGCACCCGGAGGCGCGTTAAGAACCCTGCCGGCCTCCCGCAGCGCGGGCCGCCAGCTCAAAGTGGACACCACTGCCGTGAGGGAAATGGCCTCAGACCTCTGCTGCCTGCCGTGAGGAAAACGGCCTTTTAGCCCTCTGTTGCCTGCCGTGAGGGGAACAGCTTTTAAAAACTACACTTCCCAGCAACCCTGCATCGGCGCCTGACATGACGCTGTTAGTCTGCGCCTGGAGGCGTGTTAAAAACCCTGGCGGCCTCCAGCAGCGTGGGATGTGCGCGGACGTGCCCAGGCCAAGGGTGGGCCCCAGAGGCCGGAGGAGGCTGGGCTGGGCCACCCCCCTGAGAGGTGGTACACAACAAGCTGTGTTGCTGTGTTGAGGTGAGTGCCAAAAAATGATTATATCAACATGGGGAAGCGCACTACCATACCAACCCCCTGCTCTACCACTACTATAGACAGTATGTTAGAGAGAGCTGTCAATATCGGCACCACGGAAATTGAGCTAACGGAGAGGTGATTTTCCTTGGGACTTATAGTATCCCGAACAACTCCCACGGCAGGGGAAGACCAGGGGGAGTATATTGGACCTCCCCTATCACCAAATGTAATATTCACGACCACAAGACACTCACCAACCCAGAGAAGTGGCTGTGACATGGAAAGTAATCGGGGTAACAATGGTAATGAAATTTCTGTGGACGATCGAGCTATGGGTCATACAAAGGACATTATTCCAAACAAAGATGTTTCCCCAAACTCGATAACTACCGGAGCAAAAAGAAAAAGAGCAATAGCTAAACCAACCAGCTCTAAGATTAAACAACCCCCACGCTCAAAGCAACAACAATGCACAGCCTTGAGCTCATGGATCCAAAACACAGTGGTTCCTGCAACTTTAGCAAATGCGGAACCTTCTGATGCCACACTGGTTACCACAGTCGATCTAACCCTATCAGAAACATTAACTCATTCCATTCATACACAAACTGAGAACACTGTAGCCCCCACAACTCGCATGCGACCTGGCGATTTTTCAATTGATACCGTAGCGGACGTGGTATATGAGGGCATAAGAGACCTGGTGGATAAGAACTTTAATGCGCTCTGGAAATGCCTAGATCACTTGGAGACATTGATAAATAAATCAAATGTACATACCAGTATATCTAAACCTACAGAGAGAGCGAAAACGGGATGTCGGAGGAAGTAGCCCCAGACTTGTCTGGAGGTCTCAAAGCCTTTCCGCTACTAGATCTAGCTACCGTGGAAAGTCTCCTCAACAACCTGAAATCGGAATCCCCTCTGGATGTTGCGCCTCCGGCGGTTCTCAAACAGGTAGCGGGGACGGTTTGCCCGGCGGTAATGCAGGTCATTAACGCGTCTCTGACATCAGGAGTAGTGCCCCCCAATTGGAAGATGGCAAAAGTCAGGGCCCTGCTAAAAAAATCTAGTCTGGACCCTGAAGACCTGGCTAATTACAGGCCCATCTCGCTGCTACCGGGTCTCTGCAAAATAGCTGAAAAACATGTAAATCAGGTCCTGTCTTCTTTTATTGAGACCGCGGGTTCACTACATCCTACCCAGACAGGGTTTAGAGCCAAGCAAGGAACGGAGACGGCTCTGGTGACGGTGGTGGAGGCGGCCAGGGGCATTGTGGATGCAGGAGGCTGCGCTGCGGTGGTCCTGCTGGACCTCAGCGCAGCCTTCGACACTGTGAATCATTCCCTCTTGCTGCACCGGCTACGTCTTGCAGGGGTTTCCGGATTGGCCCTTAAATGGCTCCATTCTTTTCTATCAGACAGATGTTTCTCCGTCTTTGAGGAAGAGGTATCATCGAACCAGCTGCAATTGAGTCACGGCGTTCCCCAGGGATCATCACTCAGCCCCACCATGTTTAACATCTACATGAGACCTTTGGCTGAGGTGGTGCTTCCCTGGGGAATTCAACTTGTCACCTACGCTGATGACACGGAGCTGGTCGTCTCCCTGGTGAGGGACGATGCGTTAGATCAAGGGATCAACAATTTGACCCCGTGTCTCACCAAAGTCCTGGAATGGATGACCTCCTCTTTTTTAAAGCTAAATGGGGCCAAAACGGACATCATGCTTTTGGGTTATAAAGCCCCAATTAACCTGGACCCCTGGTGGTCACACTGTTTGGGACCCGCTCCGGTGCCTAAGACTCAAATAAAAAGCTTTGGGGTTTGGCTGGACTCCTCTCTAGGATTCCAATACCAGGCCAAGAAGGTGGCCGCGACTTGTTACGGATTGTTGAGGGTCCTTAAGAAAGTTTTGGATCTTCTTCCATTTGAAGCCAGACGCGTGCTGGTCCAGTCGTTGATTCTTTCACGCCTGGACTATGCAAATGCTGTCTATATGGGGGCCCCAGCAGGTCCTATAAAAACTTTGCAATCTGTGCAGAATTGTGCAGCTCGTCTGCTGATGAAAATCCCTAAACGATGCTCGGCAAAGGCCTCACTCCGGTGGCTTCATTGGCTACCAATCCAGGAAAGGATTATGTTTAAAACCTTGTGCTTGGCGCATAAGTCCATCCATAATGTCGGCCCTACCATTCTCGGCCCCCTGTTTCGTCGCCATCAATCGGTGAGACCTCTAAGATCCAATCAGCGAAATCTGCTGGTAGTACCCAGGGTGAAGTTAGCCCGGATGGGCGGCCGCCAGCTTTCCTTCCAAGCGGCCAAGGGATGGAACAAACTCCTAGATAACATCAGGCATGAAACCAACCATCTTGCTTTCAGGAAGCGTCTAAAGACATTTTTGTTTCAATAATGTCTCTTCACGTCCTCTGGTCTTACATCGCTGGAATGCCCGAGGGTAGCCATGCGCTCTACAAGAAAGTATTCATTCATTCATTCACAACCAAGCCAGGGGGGTTCAGAACCCTAAGTCTTTTAATGGGAGAACTCAAATGCCCAACGGCAAACTTCGAATCTTACATCTCTCGCCTTTAGAGATCCCAATGTAATATGCAGTAAAACTAAAGATAGCTTACCTTCTCAACCTATACCTATGCCCAGTGGAAATATCCCATTATGCACAAGGTATACTGACTACACTAGCAGCCCACACCCTAATACCGACATAGCCAATTGTGCCGCTACCACTAACCCTTTAAACTTCGCCCGCCTGAGGCGTGACAATCAGACTGCTATCCCCACCTCAGACAATAATGATATCCTAGAGCCTAGGGGCGGTGTTCTTAACTTACCACCTGCAGCATGTCCCTATGTCCTTGTTTTGGCAGGCGTCCCCCCCTAAGAAAAAAACAAAACGAGACCTGGGACCAGCTGCGGAATACAAGCGCGGATTGGCTGGTTAAACACAAAGGTTTTAGGGTGGCAAATATAGGTGAGATCATAATGGTACGTAGGGTTGGTTGGGTAGGATCTCCACAAAAGAATATTGATGGAGACTGTGTCGTCATTAATTTTAGACGACCGCCACTGGTAAAATCAATACTGATGACACAGGAATCCAATAATAATTTTACAACCATCGTATGGTCACTGCCCCTGAGTTTTTACTACAATCCAACTCCGGGTTCAAATACCTTTACCATTTCTCAACATATCATGCATAACAGATTCTCTGCTTTGTCGGGGTTAGATAGTATGGATTGACTACACCCTACTTCGATACCAGCTGCACCTGCCATTTCTGATTCCTTGTTCGACTCTTTGAAGATCATTACCTCACAATCACATGATCAGAATGATCCTAACTTGCAGGTACTTAGCTGGAATGTTGCAGGTTTGGCCTCCAAGTTAAGCTCCCCAGACTGGGTCAATATAGTCCAAAAATATGATATATTAATGTTCCAAGAAACATCGAGTACAAGGGATTTATTCTGAGAAGGCTTCGCTTGTTTTAATAATACTGTACCCGTCCCCAAAGTGGGTCGCCCATCTGGTGACCTTTCAATTTGGATTAAAATGTCATCAGGTGGTAGCGTAAAGTCCCTCCCTACAAATAATGACAATTTCCAAGCTTTGATTTATACACGGGGAGTCTCAATCTGTTTTATCCATTTTTATAACAATGATTTTGTAAGTCATCCTAACATGAATTTTATTTAATTGTTTGATTTTATTGCTAATTTGCAAAATCAGAACCCGTGCCGTAATTTGGCTGGAATCTGTCTTGGTGGTGACTTTAATGCTAGACTCTCAAGAGAAAATGGAATAGCTACCACATTTACAGCCCATGAGTTTGCATGTAAAAGATTGGTGGAATTGTTAGACCATTTGTCTACCTGTAATTTACTCAATGTGATGGAAATCGCAGATGCGTGCCAAGATAATAATTGCTCAATACCTACTTACAGGGGTCGTGGTTGCGCCTCAATTATTGATTATGTTTTTATATCTGCCTCTCTGGAAGATCTCTTATTAAAAGCAGAGGTCTTATGCACTTCACAAGGCGATCATAACCCAATTTTAACGACAATTGGATTCGCCCCCAGATCAAGTCTTGGCAAAGAGCCTGGGGCAAGTAACCTAGCATTTTCGACTAACAAATTAAGGGTTATTTGGAAAGGTATTGATAACAATATCCTATTTTCTAATATGATAAAATCGCACCTATTACTCATCAAAACCTGTTTGTCATCTAGCGACCCCAATCCAGAGGTTGTCAGGGCATTTAGTGATTTGTGTCTTGGCATTAAACAATTACTCTCTAGACCTGCGTTAAACATTAACCGGGACCCTTGATGGTTCAACAGTACTTGCTCGCGAGCAAATAGAGAACTACGTGTAGCATTAACAGTAAGAACAAGGGATGCAACTCTTATTAAATCTCTTCGGCGCCTTTATAAAAAAGCAGTCAGGCACCGTAAAGATGAGCTCCTTAAAGAACGTTGGGTCAACCTTGCTTGTGCCGCCACACTCAATGATGGAAATGGATTCTGGGCAGCAGTTAAAGACATGAGATCTATGGGCCAAACTCTCTACCCAATAAGCTGCAACATAGCTAGCGAAGCCTGGAAAGCCCATTTTTCTAAAATGTATAGAGCCTCGCCCCTGAATGAGGCATCGTTAAACAATCCTCCTGCCACCAAATTCCAATATCAGTGTCAGAAGTAGAGGATGCCATTAATCAAAGTTTAGGGAATAAGGCCCCAGGGTCCGATGGGCTTTCCATTGATCTTATTAAATATAAACCGGATTTCTGGGCGCCTCTTTTACTTAATGTTTTTAATAATTTAAAAAGCACCTTTATTCCAAGCACTTGGTCTACCAGCACAATTGTGCCTATTTTTAAAAAAGGAAATCGATCCAACCCTAGCTGCTACAGACCAATTTCTCTGATTGACAATACCTTGAAGATCCTCGGGAGGATTGTGTTTAACAAAATAAGGTTTTGGGCTGAAAGGGAATCCAATTTAAATAGTTTTCAACTGGGTTTTAGAAGAAAACTAGGAACAGTGGAACAGTGCCTTAACTTAAACTTAATTATTGGCAAGTACACGATAGCCCGGAAGTCACCTATCTACCTGGCCTTTATGGACCTTACCCCAGCCTTCGACTTTGTCAATAGGTTGCGTCTGTGGTCGGTTCTTTTAAACTATGGGTTGGATGAGACATTGGTTCATTTTTTAGTATACTTGCATAGAGACTTGAAGGCACGGGTGAGGATTAGCAACAACGGGGAGGTTTCAAGGGACATCATTATTGGCAGAGGGATCAGACAGCTGTGTGTACTGGCCCCTCTTCTATTCATTCTATACATAAATTAATTACATAATGTACTGTCAGAACTTAACAAGGACATACCCATAATTAATGGTAATGTACTCCACGCTTTACTATATGCGGATGATGCAGTCCTAATGGGCCGCACCCCGAATGCACTACGCACTTTAGAAAGGGGTTTTGTTGTTTTTATGGCAGATCTAGACATTTGCACTAATTTTAAGAAGTCTTTTATAATGACTTGTGGACCAAAAAAACATTGTATTAATTCAATAACCTCAGGTTCTGAACATTTAGTATGCACACGCACTTTCCCATTTTTGGGATCAGTATTTTCTGATACTGAATCCTGGGCGGCCCATGCTGCAAACAGCAGAGGTACATTTATGAAAGTGAGAAACTCGATTTTGAGTCTCCCTCAACCAAAATGTGCAGAGGTAGTTTTATCTTAACTAAAATCTATAAAACATAGTGTATCCCAACCACCACATATGGTGCAGAAGTTTGGGGTTTTATAAATTGTAGTGGAATCCAGAGAGAGGAAAACAGATTCTGTCAAACTCCTGGGGGTACAAATTTCCTCACCAAATTTTGTGTGTCATAAGGAATTAAATTTGTTTTATATAGAAGATTTTATAAGGTCTCGCCGAGCCATATTTTGGCTAAAAGTGTGGCAATATCCAGCAACTACCTTGACAAGGGATATTATAGTACCTCAATTGTGACAAGGGAGGGAGCATACCCTGGCTTTCCGCTGTTAGAAAAAGCCTAAGCAGCCTGAATATGGAGCATGTCTTTTTGAATCCTTTGGGCCACGAGGGAATAAGTAAAAGGGACCTAATGGACGTACTATATGACTCATACAATAATGTAAGACATGCCACAGAGCTTTCAAAACCGATGGTCGCCAGGTATATGTCGCTAGTGGAGGATGACAGCACCCTAACCCGTATGCCCTCCAAATATCTTTTGAAGAATTTAAGCCGATGGGAGAGAAGCCTGCTCTTTCACCTCAGGGACGGCACTTTAAAATACTCACTTTGCTTTCCTTTGGGATTTAACAGTAACCTTGAGCAAATGCCTTGCCCCTGTGGCACCCATAGAAATCAAACGATGATACATTTTTTTTATTTTTATTTTTATCAAAAATATACTAAACAATATTTGAGACCCTATTTTAAGGCATTTGCAAATATTAACTATAGATCAGCTTATTTGGAAATTCTCAGACTAGAGCAGGATGATTTGATTTTCCGCATCAGCTCCTTTCTGAGAGTGGCTGTCCGTTCACGTGCTTCTATGAGCACTTTGTAAATGCATTTTAGCGTTTGGGAACACACAACACTGTCTTTTTGTATGAACCTACTTACATTTTCAGTAGGGAACACTAAATGAAAGTGTTACTTGTAGATTTGACTGCCCTACAATATCAAAATAAATTGCACTTTATATTATGCTGCTAAAATTGTTTACAATGAACTGCACTTTATCATAATCTGCTGTTACCTGTTTCTCAGGGATTATTCCAGATCAAATTAAACTGTACTTTATATTGTGCTGCTAATTGTACATAATCGATTGCACTTTATCGTAATCTTCTTCTATTTGTTTTTTGAACCCCTGAAAGTGCTCAATATTCTCATATTTTGCCCATTTAATAACCTTTTCTATGATATTGTCGTTTTGCACAAAAATTTTTCTTTTTAACATATATTTATAATTGGAGTCCTTGTAATCAGATACTCTTCTTTTTATTATATTGCGTTTTAAAAAAAATTGTATGTTGCTATTTTTGACCTGTGCTTTCATGGATATTTTATATCTGAATAAAGATTATTGAATTAAGTTGAATTGAAAAGCCATAGAATATTTTGGATGTAAGTTACAGATTTTATCCAGTACTATAGTGGCAGGCTTGATAGACATTACTACTCAGTTAGAAAGCATGCGGTGTATTCAGAACAGACTAGATATGCAGTGGATTTTATCTTGGCAAGAGTGGTGGAGTATGCGCAATAATTGACTGTTGGCTTAGAGAATTTGGAAAAAAAATACAACACATTATGGACATCATTGAGAACGTCAAGGGGATGGAAAGTGGAAACTGGCGTTGGTCTCTTTTGGGTAATTGGGTTTGGATCCTCAAGGAAATTATTTATTTTAAAGCAGTATTACTATTCTGTTGCATTCTCATCCAATGCCTCCCCCTTTGTTGTTCCTATTGTGTCACTGCTTTCACACCCAAACAGAAAATATCAGCCCATGTTACCAACGCTGCAATGATGCTCTTATGAATATAGTTGAGGGAATATTCGAGGACTCATCCCTTCTTGCTCTCCCGATTTCTGATGTTGACTGTAAAGCAGAGTTCTTCAAACTTTTTTGCTCTGATTCCCCTTAAGCAAAATGTTTTGAGGTTGGCCACCCTCCAAAACTTTATGTATATACAAATTGGGGGAGCGGGAGGGACATGGCTATGTTTAGGGGCAGGCACCCTCCCCCCGCAAGCAATCAATCACAGAGCTAAATAAACCATATTTACAATACTTGTGCCTCAGTAGGTACTGGTACTCTAACAAAATAATGGCACTCCTAGGTACCATTCAGAAAAAAATTTAGAGACTCAAAGACCTAATTAGCTGCCACATGCAATTAATGCTGTCCACAATGAGTCACAAATATGTCCACATATGTGTTTTTGAGAAAATTTATCAATTTCCTTAGTGCACAATAACAGACACATGAAATTCTTGATTCACTGAACATAATAAAAAATGAGCAAAGTGTCCCCACTGAAACAGAACCACAAGGAAAAGAAAACAACATATTTTGACGTCTGCAACTTTAACAAGCAAACTAACAACATGGGGACATTTAAAGTAACATTAAGGCCATTAGACTACTAAAGATTATTTCTTGTAGTTGTTCCTTTTTAGAAACACACATGTACAGGTGAATGCTACATGGAAATCTATCTGCATTTTCCCCACATTCGCTCATTTATTCCTATTTTCTATTTGCCTTTCCCATCCATAACATGTTCAATTCATCTTACTATTCTACCTCACGCCTCATTTTTTTCCACCTAAACCTCTGTCCACTTTCCTCCTCTTCCTGTCTTCATAGCCCTCCACCCCCAACTCCTTCACGCCCCAAATATTTCTAATAATATACAATCACATCCACTTTGTTCCTTAAACACTCCACTACAGACCCAAAAAGTAAATAACAAACATTACAATTTATGACACCAATAGCTTTAACTTTTTCAAATGCCAGACCTTTACTTTGAAAAACACAAAACACTTACTTACATCTGTTCTCGTGTGTATGAAATGCGTACACCTGACAGAAACTTCCATGCAGGAGTGCCCACTTGCACGTGTCTCCTCTCTGTATACATATGATGCCAGTGATAATCCCCATTTGAGCTGTTTTGCTGTTTGAGTGGTGCCTGAACCCTGTATCGAGGGGGCGTCTGCCTATCACATTTCTGTATTCATAGCTTGACTGACATAGCTCAACATTCTGTCCCAACAGCTTGCAAGACCGGTCACTGCTATATGGTCCTCAACTGGAAATACAATGCACACAATGGTATACATTACATTGTTACCAGGGCAGAGGCCTTTGACTGAACCACCGCACACGCCCGCGATAAAATCTGTGCGCCTCAGAGCCATTAGGGATGACTTGATAAGTGGCGCGCGCTGCGTGCACTGTGCCTCGCGCTCACAAGATTTCTTTTTTGGCAACCTCCTTGACCCTGCCAGCACATTTACTGACCCCTGCCCTCACTGTACTCTGGAATAAATGAAGACTGCCTGGAAATGCGGAAATTAAAGATCGCCGCACTTCCAGACCATCTTCATTTACATGCATCTGCAGAGGTAATCGCGCCCCACAGGGAACCCAACCACGCCCCCCCAGGAGGGCGCGCCCCACAGTCTGAAGACCTCTGCTGTAAAGTATACCCATAGCTTCACCCTGATTGCATTTCTAATTTTGAGGCTCTCTCAGCTTTAGATGATTGTGTAGTGGCCGCGAATATGTGTCTATTTTTGAATAACAGAAAATGTCTTTAGCTCATTGTAACCGGGAGGCGGGGGACGCCCCCCCTGTATCCCGAAAGGCTAGTATAAACTATGACCCCCCCCTCTTCTTTCAACAGGTGGCCGAGGGAGCGAGCTGGAACCAGGGGATGGCCCAGTACAGCTGCGATGAGGAGGATATGGGGCACGGCCCCTTTAACTGGCCCGGACCGAGTGAGGAAGAGGAGGAGCACACCCTCTGCATAAAGGACGCCCAGCTGACAGAACAGGTGTGTTTATACACCGGAGGAGCGGTCAGGACGGAGCAGAGCGGAGAAGTGGCGTGGGGCAGCGGAGTCGAACGAAGGAGAGGAGCGGCGGGGAGAGAAGAGGAAGCGTGGAGTGGAGGAAGAGCGTGGAGTCGAGGCGAGACGGCGAGAGAAGCGGCTTGGAGCAAAGGAGCCAAGGACGTAGAGGAGGAGAGTGCGGAGAAGGAGGGCGACGGCGCTTCAGGAGACGGAGACCCACAAAGAGAGGAGAAGAAGGACGGAAGAAGAACCAGGGTCCTATTCAGAACACCGGGAGAGACGGTCCCAGGAGGGCAACGGAACCACGATTCGCCCAGCCACTCCCCTGGAGGGGCGTGGCTAACAGAGGTACGTGGCAAGGTTACTGGGTGGTGGCGGCTAAGAAAGGAAGAACCCAAGAGTCCATAGCATAAAGTCCCCGTGCACATCCCTCACAACCCGGGACCTAACTGAAGCACTAATTATTCCCTCACTCCTTTTCCCGAACGCAACCTGGGAGGTGATCCCTGTACTTATACTACCTCTGTTTCTGTCTCCCCCTTCGGCGGATCCTGGGCCAAGACGGACCACGACGGGAGAGGACGGCGGAGCCCGACCCGGCGCCGAGAGGAGGGCGTCATCCAGAAAAGCAGGAAGGAAAGAAGCCGCTCACCGCGGCCTGTGCAGAGTCGCCCTACCTGTACTGATAGACTCTTTCAGCTAATAAAACCTGGTTTACTCACAACTAAAACTCGCCTCTTGCCTATTCCCACCCAACCTGCAACACTCATGCTAAAAGGAGGGTTTATTAGATTATGCTCGTTGATGCTCTCATGATACCATGTATAGGTTAGCATTCGCTGTGCTATTTTCTTTTTCAGAATCCATTTTGTGTGAGGTTTGAAACTAATCCTTCCCTGTTCCGAGAGATACCCTTTGCGAAGTTTTGTTTCTTTACCGAAGAATTGCTTGCGCCAGTGCAAAGTTTTTCCTAGATAAAGAACCTCTCCCACCTGTCAGGCAGTTTGATCGCAGCAGTGCAGCACAGGATGGAACAGCCTTGAGAGTGTCCTGTACTGTGCAAGATATGAGAATAGAAACCTTTATTTGTGTCTTTCGCTGTCTGGCCACATCTGTTTGGAAAATTCCACTGTGGGTGTGTTCTTAGCCAACCATGCAAAGTACATAATGTATTTTTATGCTTTTTTTCCTCAGTTCCCTCTGTAGTACTCTTATGAGACTGTGTAGACGAAGCCCCGCTCTGAGCATATACCAATAAACGATTATTGGTACATATTCTCCACTGTTTCTCTGACTCTTCATTCGGTATGGAAGGCTGAGAGGTGGTCTTTGGTGACCCGGGTGGCCCTAAGCGGGTCACTTCCTTCAGAGGATCTGAAGTAGATAGGCCCATTCAAGGGTGTTGAACGCCTTTTCCAGATCTAGTACCAGGCATCTCAAAGGTGGCCAGGTGTGTGGGTCATAGCGTAAGATCCGAAAAAGGCATCTCATATTGAACGAGGTGGTGCAGGCCGGAATTAACCCATTTTGGTCTCCATGTATCAGAGAAGCCACTAAAGGTGCTAGTCTCTCATCCAATATCTAAGCCAATATTTCTATAATCTGTATTCAATAACACCAGTGGTCAGTAGGAGCCTGTTAGACCTGGCACCATTGGCGTGGGTCTCCCTTCCATTTTTTCTGTTGCCTTATGTGTTTTTGCTGGTCTTAGATGCTTTGGGCACTGTGCCACTGCTGTCACGTACCACAGTGCAAGTTCTCCCTATTCTAAATGTATGTGTTAATTCATGATTCCATGATTGGCTGATTTGGTTTACTTGTCAGACCCTCGTACAGTGCACTGAGTGTGCCCAGGGCGTGTAAACCAAATGCTGCTAGTGGGCTTGCAGCACTGGTTGTGCCACCCACAGAAGCAGCCTCGTAAAATGTGTCTAAGGCCTGCCATTGCAGAGCCTGTGAGCAGTCATGTACTGCCATGTCGACTGAGCACGTCCACCCACTGCCAGTCCCTAAACCTTCCCTTTTCTTCATATCAGACACCCCTATGGTAGGTCCAAGGGCAGGGTACATAGTAAGTATAAGGTAGGATATGCCCCGGTGTGTGTGGCATGTCCTAATAGTGAATTACAGCCATTTTCGTTTTTCACTATTTCAAGGCTACCTGTTCTCCATAGGCCAGAATGGGTGGTTAGATTGTTACATCTTATAAACCTAACTGACTCAGGGAACACAGTAGAAATTCGAATTTAGTATGCCTGGACTCAGAATGAAAAAATACATCTTTTAGTGAAGTTGGTTTTAACATTCTGTGTTTGAAAATACCATTTTTAGAAAGTGGGTATTTTCTTGTCTAACTTTCCAAGCCTGCCTCTGCTAGGTTGTGTATTCCTTGTCTGGAGTTTTGTGAGTGACAGGGCTGGGGGATTCCAGGAGACAGAATAGGGTAGCCCAGTGGTGAATAGAGAGATCTGCATCTAGATAGGTGGGAGGAGTTGCACCTGGGACCTGAATAGGGCTGGGCCTGCCTTCCACAATGCTGGCTCCACGTCCTGGGGGGAGTCTGATGTTTCTGCCCTGCACTGTGAAAGGAAAGAAGGAGCCATGTAAACAGAGTGCTCCAGAACTGGTTTGGACTGGGCAAAGGCCCCTCTGCCCTCAGAGGACAAATGATTTTGGGGTATAAGTATTGGGACCCTGATCCCAGGAAATTAGATCACTTTTGTACTACAAGAAGAGACCTTTGCTGAGGAGAGGAACCTGAAGAAACTGAGGAGAGACTATCCCTAAGCTGAAGTGCTGCTTGGGGGATTGGCCTGCAGTGGTTGCCTAACTGCCAAAGAAAGGAGAAATAACTTTGTGTACTTTACTTTCAACTTGTGAAGGATCTCCAAGGGCTTGGAAGAGAGCTTGCCCCCTGACCGAAGTCTCAGGACCAGTAGACTTCACCAGCCTTTGTGGATTGCTGCTGGAAATGCTGTTTCAGAGGCTACAGTGGCAGGGAGCTATGACCGACTCTCACGACCGGCCCAGTGTCCTGTAGGCTCTGCAACAAACAACGCACGCATCTTGCAACGTAAGCTCTGAGCTCACCGACTCCGTCCTGACGCCGTCACCCAGCCGTTGGCTGTACCGTAACCTGTGGACACCGCAACGTGCAATGCCTCGCTTCACCGACTCGTACTGGTCTAACCGACGCGGTCACTGCTGCTGACTTTGATTTCTGTTAACACATCGGAGTTGGGCATTGCCTCGCACGCTTTGAGACGCACCGCCCGACTCGCACCGCTGTCAGGACTGATCGACGCCGGCTCCCTAACTCCGGCTCTGTCGCCGCACCGCAAGCTGGAAGCACAGCAACAAAGCACCGTCTCGCCCTGTAACGTACGCCTTGGACCCACCGACTCCGTCAACAGGCCGCTGCCTGCACCGCATCGAGCGACAACGCGTGCTGCAATGCTTTCATTTCTGCACGGCGACGAACGCCTCAAGTAAAGGTACTGTGATTGAGTCTGTCGACATTTAAGTGGGCCCGGACCGACACGGTCCACTGGATTTGTTAGACTCTATGTTATTTCAGCAACGCTGTAGCCGGACAGGGCTACCGACTCACACAGACTGTGATTTAAGCATTTTTAACAAGAACTCTTGATCTTTAATAGTATTGTGGATTATTTCTGTTGTTTATGGTCTCGTGGTAACTCTATATAAAAGATACTTATTTTTATAACTATACAACCTGTGTGGTGTCCATTTGTAGTGTTGTCACTTGGTTACTGTATGTGTTCACAAATGCTTTACACACTGCCTCTGAGATAAGCCTGTCTGCTTGTGCCAAGCTACCAAGGTGGTGAGCAAGGGTTATTTTAGGAGTGTACCCCCTTACCCTGACAAGAGGAGAGGGTCCTTATTTGTCACAAGTCCCTACCTGTGCCAACTAGAGACCCCCAATTCTAACAAATCCGAACAGCATAGGACCCCTGTCAGGCTTTGGAAGGTTGACAAGTGTGGCCTCATAGAGGGAGTCGGGAAGGTGAGAGGAAAACAGCGCCTCATCGTACATACACTGAAGACGAGGGACCAAGAGCTCTGCATAGGCTTTAGAGAATTCAGTCGGATGGACATCAGGGCCCAGTGATTTCCCAGTGGCAAGGGCCCGTTTTGCGTCCCGAATTTCCACAGGGGCGATGGGGCCATCTAAATCTGATCATTGGTTCAGGGTTAATCCAGGAAAAGGCAGTGAGGACAGGAAGGAGTCAATTTCTGATGCGGCTGCTGACTGCGTACTGGTATAGTAAGGTGTAATGGTGAAACATCTGAACATGAATTTCACGTTGTGTGAAGAGTAAGGTACCTGCTGCTGGCCTCAATGTGACCATCAGTTGTATCGGCTGCTCATGTCGATTATCCATACAAGAAGTGGTCCAGGCCAGTCAGCAGTGGCATGTACCCTAGCAGAGTGGGCTTCGTAATTCAGATATTGTAAGCGCTCCAGCAGGGCTGTGTGTCCATGCGTTGCTCTTTTAAGGGCAGGTGTATGCAATGGCTCAGAAGCTATGCGGGTCTCCAGCGCCAGGCGATCCCATTCTTTCTGAGACAGTTTGCTGTCTATCTGCTTCCACATGCCACATCCCTGGCCAAGATAGTGACCCCTCAGTGCCACCTTCATTGCATCCTATTATAAATTCGAAGAGGACGTGCCTGTGACTTGGTGAAAGTAGTCTTCTATAGCAGTACCTAGGAGGCTCGTAAGGGAGGGTCTTCTAACATAGCGGGTTGTAGGTGCCAAATGGGGATCGGGGAAGGTCCAGTATCCCATGTGAGGTGCTAGTAGTCTGAGTTATGATCGACATGGGTGCATCTCAAATAATCTCTTTGCAGGATAGAGGGTAATAAATTCCTGTGCATAACAACCAATCTATCTTAACATGTAGTTTGTGTGGGTAGAAGTAGAAGGAATACACTAGGGTAAAAGGGTTTCGCGACCTCCAGACATCAGCGAGTTGCCAGTGACGCAGCCAATACTGCAGTGCCAATGCATTGGCAGAGGCCAAAGTATATCACAGGGGAGGGAAGGAGATGTCCAGACTAGTGTCTAAAGCACTGTTGAAGTCTCCTCCTAATAGCCACGGCAGACCACACCATCTAGAAAGTGTTTGGGATATCGACCGTAAGAAGGAGCCCTAATCAATGTTCAGTGCGTAAATTTTACTTAACAGGAAAAGGCGCCCATCTAACTTGCCCTCGATAATTATGTAGCGACCCTCGTCATGTATCTCAACCTCCTCTGCCTGAAAAGGAGTTCAAGGCCTGACCGCGATCCATACCCCATGGGCATAGGAAAAGAAATGTGTGGTGAAAACTGCCTCCTCTACCTGCTCTGCAGTGTAGTCGCCTCAAACAATGTTAAATGTGACTCCTGTACTAGTGCTATATTTGCAGCGTGACCTATGAGGTAAGAGTATACTTCATATAAGTGAGATGGAGCCTGCATAGCTCGCACATTCCACTTTATAATGTTAATGGGTCATAATGCAACTGGGTGAGAGTGTAATCAGTGATTTGGTCTAAGAGAGCACCCAACCCCATGTGCAGGAGCAGAACTGGGAACCCCCTGTGGGTAAGTGCAGCAAGTCCAAAGCAGCAAAAGGTGTGCACCAGACGGCAACCTGGCTTTTCTTCAATACTAAAGAAGCAGACCTCTTGAGAAGGCTGCCCAAACTCAGACATAAACCATGTCAAAGGTATTAAACTCAAAAGGTATAGGAGAGATGGGAAGCTTCGAAAGTCCAGAAGAAAGCACCCCCTAACTGGACGAAGGTGATAAGAGCACCAAGAGCGCTGTCTGCTGGTCAGCCTCCATCATATCCTAAAATGCACAAATACAAAGAGAGGAAGCGTACATCACCTAACGTTACCGGACCAGGCTCAGTTCGATGAGTACCATTGGGTTTCTCATACGGGTATAAGTGAGTGGGGATTTACAATAAGATTAACATAATTGTACAATTTGACACGCATTCGTAACAGTGAAAGGCATAGCAAAGGCGTAAATGGCGGAAAAGATTATAAGATGTTATTTAACATCTGCGGGTGATAGCAGGTGGAGTCATCAAGTTCGTTTTGGATGGACATGCGCAGATGATTCCTCGTCTCCAGAGGACCTCGCAGACACTGACTTCTGGTCAGATCCAGTTCACCGTTGCTAATCCGTGCTGCCTCCTGGTTGGCCCGTCGTCGTTCTGAGATGATCTGCTCTAAATTGTGGACAGCCATGGGGCATGGGGTTGAGTTTCCTATGTCTGCGGCACAGTCTCCCCAAATTCTCTATGATGTGGTACTGCCCCCCCCAAACATTACTAGTGCATTTTCCACCCTGATGTCCTTCAATTTCCAGGTCTCACACAATACTGAAACCTTGTTGCGGTAGTGTAACAATTTGAATATGAATGGTGTGGGGCCAGCACCAGGACCCACAAGCCTGGATATGATGTGCCCTCTTTATGGTGAAGTAGCTGAGAAGGAGGATTCTGGAAATAATTCCTTGAGCCACCGCTCGATGAATGAAACAGCGTCCTGTCCTGCTCCATCAGGAAGGCGGATAAGGCGAACACTATTTTGCTTAGAACAACCCTCCGCATCCTCATCCACGACTCCAGAGTCTGGATTCTAGCGCCCTATTCCCACAATTGCTGCTCCTGTTGATGGGTGGTTGGTTGTATCTCCGAGAGAGTTTGCTCTGTAGCTGTCACAATGCGGCTAATTTGTGATGAATGGTGTGCAGCAGCGTGAGGTCCGGAACTGCATTGTCAATTGTGGATTCCTGTGATACACAGAACTTCTCAATAGCAGCCAATACAGCCTCAAACCTGTAGTGTAGAAGCGCGAGGAGGATCTAGAGTTGGCATTTCGTAGGCGACCCATCTCAGCTATCACCGACATCAGAGGGGGCTGATAGAGCAGGGGTGATCGAGGTTAGGTGAGCCTGATTGATGATGCAGCAGTCAATGGCTCAGCACCGTAGCACGAGCAGCCGCAGAGTCTACTCCAGACATCAGCAGCATTCTGCTTCCTCCCTTCACTCAACAGAGAGACAGTTCTATCGGAGCAGTCCCTTCCTAGCTCCTCTCTGCAATCCCCCATGTGCTTTACAAACAGAGCCATGTGCTGCAGTAAACACAGGTTAAACCAAGTAGTCACTACGACCTGGGCGGAAGGTTTATATAGACAAAATGGTCCCAGCTAAATACACAATTAACTCAACTATAACATCAATAAATTATATACACGAATATTCATAACAACATTGTTTTTAATCACAACGTGTATCGTAAATTCATTCATGAGAAAATACACAGAATATATAGAATATACAATGCCCATGAAGGTTGAAAAGGGAAGGGTAGTGTTGGGATGGTGAAAGTAAAGAAAATCACGAGTCACTAAGACCTAAATACAACAAAAATATTGCTAAATTAACACAATGGAACAAGTAATTCGTCAATTAATTGGACAATCATGCCTCAGATAAAATCACAAATGATAATTCAGGGAAGAGGCTGAACACAAGAGGGAGTGTCGACGTTTCGACCCAAGTTGATGCAGGCGTGGTGTGGACCTTGCTAGAGGGTCTTTATCAGGACGGGGGTTGTAGAAAATGGGGCAGTGATTCTGTATGAAAGATTAATAAATATATTATTTTACCACGGGTCTCATTGGATCCCTAAAGAGCTCTTAAAAATAATAGTAAAAAGCCAAGCTGGGAACAAACTCATATAGTGTGGACACGTGGAATACATCATAGATAACATGGGGGTAGTTCTCAATGGACACTTTATGAGGCAAAATAAGTTGGAAAGAGGCCTCAAGAATATACTATGTTTCAGGTCGAACTCTTAATGGGACAACCTCGATTGACACTACACAGCAATAGTGGGACAACCTTGATTGACAACAATGGTTGGCATATAGTGTGCGTAGCCAAGACATGCGCTCAGATTATGAAGCCATACGTTGTCTATCAATTTATAGTCTGCAAGTCATGTAAGCACAGAGCAAGTCTGGGACAAGTAAAAAAGCATACCTTAAGATGGTATTGGGATGCAGTAATTTGGATTTGATAGCAGAGTCTTTGGAGTGAGGGTATTTCTAGGAAATCAAAAGTGGTTTTCAGATAACATAGACGAAGAAAAGAATTTTTGTTTTACTGTTAACCTCACAGATTTCAGCACTTTTATTACAAGAGTAAGTGTAAACCTCAATGGTTGCGTTAATTAACAAGACAGAATTAGGGCTGAATAGATACCGTGTATACAGGTCTCTGTATATAAACACCAAATGGTTATAGTATTTATTCCGCATCATACACATCGCTTGAGCAGTGAACAAACATTTAAACACCACATTTGGGGCTGTAATTATACTGATAGTTCCAAATCAGAATGGAAGAGAGAGCATCCAATGTTCACTCATAATACTTCATATGGGTGTCTGGGGTGTCGACAGTTAATGTCAAGTAGAAGTAAAATAACCCCACTTACAAGTTCGTAAATATCGATGACAACACCAGTTCACAAGTAAATGTATAGCGTTGTGGTCATGTTCCGGAAAAACGTGGTTGGATACAGGATCTAGACAGTAGCGTGGCAGAAAGTTAGTGCCTTAGCTGAGAAACAAACAACAGCCTTTACAGGATGCCTACAAATTTAACATACCTGCCAAACGCAGGAATCCAGCAGAAAAGGAGAATTCGGCTGTGAATGTTGATAAGTTAGTCACCGTTGGTTATAGAATCGAGGTAATCGGGATTCATTAGTAATACCAAATCTACGGGATGGAGCAGCGTATTAGTATTATAATTCTGGCGTCAATGCAAAAATTCACGTTCATGGTGTTCGCGGTGACATACCTGGTGAGGGCAGGATTACCACGCAGCGTGGAAACTAGAATATAACTGTAGATGAAAGACCAACGGCCGCTGTATTGTACAAACAGAGCCAACAATAAAGAATGGTGAGCAAGGAGTCAAGAGCTGGCCATAGCACTGGTATGGTTAGATATGGTCCGCCTCCTGAGCCTGCTTGCAGATGCCCCCACGTGGATCCTAAGCAACGCAGCATGTGCAGCTCCAGGTGCACCTGCCCTCAGCATTGGAGTAAATTCTTATACCTGGAGGTGGAAAATTTGTAGAGGTGGGGTGAAGCAGAATGTCACGGCTGTAAGAGCCGAGTCCTTCCACTATTGCATGTGCTGGTAGTCCATCCTAGGGAGCTAATCCCTGTAGGTCGGCATGGGCTGTAGTGAATATGATTCTCTGTTTTCTAGTGATCCAACAGGGTCCAGAGGGTGAGCAGTCTTCATTCTGTCTTCAAGCCACTACCCGGGGGAGGGGGGCTCCTGTTCCTCCTTATGCTGTTTTCCTTGTGCTGTTTTCCCCAGTGGTATGGCTTGTCTCCACCAAGTTGGCACTCCCTAGTGTGTAGGCCTTGGGCCTGTCTCAGTGGCACTGGCTGTGGCCAGACAGCAGCCCATCTTGATGTGTATCAGGGCCGGCTTGGATGGGGCGGGGCTTATATCCAGGCCTCCTCCGGTGGTGTTCGCAGCGGCCTGTGCTTAGGCTTCCTGATTTCACCACTACGTGGTTGTAGTGGCGCTGGCATGGAGGGTTTCCCGTGCGCACAACGCGCTGTGCCTCATTGGGCGCAATGCACCGATCACGTCTGTGGCCTTCCGCAGCCCCTCGTTCCCTTGGGCAGGCGGGGCAATGCCGACCGCTGTAGCACCACGTGGGCGGCACAACACAAGCTGCACGCAGCCGCGGTGATGGGCCACGCGGCAGGCGGCTCCTCAAGTGCGGGTCACAGCAGAAGCAGGCTCACCTCCGCAGGCCACACCGGGCCACGTCAACCGCACAGGACAGGGCTTCACTCGGGTCTCCGGGTGCCAGGAAATTACAGCGCCGGTCATCGGGGCACAAGCGCCATGAGCAGCACAACACGCTGGCGGCCGCCTCACTGAAGCGCAAGGGCACGCCCACCCTCGTCGCCAAATGTTGTGTTGTGTGCGTGGGCAGTGCCAACACTTGCAGGAGACACCAGGGATACTCAGGGCACACTTATTATTTAATGACCACAGGAGCCAGTATGCGTGGTTAACCTCATGGGGTTCGCCTCCGTCGCCAACAGGCGACGTGAGCGCGTCCCATTACTTTTATTAACTACGGGTCACATGACCCTCACGTTCCCGACGTGCCGATGAGGTCACGATATCGCGACATCACACATGGCAGTCTGCTGGCTACTCCGGCTTCAGGACAGCATGGCACTGGGGGAGGCCAGCAGGGCAGCATAGAAGGACCCCACAATTTTGTAGATGCCGCACCTGGGGTCTGATAAATGTTGAATAAAGGGAATGGGTAGCGGAGCAATGTTAAGGTGCGCCGCCATCTTGGCCTTGCAAGCCACGCCCCCACAAAGGAGTTCCTCTTTATTGTTAATTGCTGATATACCAGAAAACGAAGTCCCTCCACCAAGGAGTTACACACCTCTGCTCAGCCTCCCCCAGTTGATACTTAAGAACCTGTTCACCCCTTTTTGGCATAAACAATACCAGCTCCAGCATTTTAGGCAGTGCAGAGTCTATTGGGACATATACGAAGACTGCATGTAACACAGAGCACTCCTGCAAAAAAAGGACTATAAACGTCCAGCACAGCTTCTCACTGTACAACACAAACATATACAGCCTGATTCATGTAGCCAATAGCGCTCGCAAAAGGGCCAGATTCTGAGAATCTGGCCCTTTGCGAGTGCGATTTTTGCATTTGGTATTCATGATCCCAAATGCAAAAATCGCTATTTAAGAATTAGCAAATATGCGAGGAATAGCATTTAAGGAATCTCTATTAGAGATTCCTCAAATGCTATTCATGACACATCAAGAAATTGCGATTTAGCACTTTTGGGGCCGCTATTTACCGAGAGGTCAGACCTCTCGGTAAATAGCAAAAACTCAGAGAAATGCTTTTAAAAGCATTTTTCTAAGTTGCATGTTGCACACACACATGTCCTTTGGACATGTGTGTGCGCAACACCTGTTCAAATGTGCTTTTTGGGGTGCTACAGGGTGTCCTTTGGACACCCCTGGCACCCTTAACATCGCTATCTTATTTGCGAGTAGCAAATTGCTACTCGCAATTAAGGGATACTCCCCATTCATTCCTATGGGCCTCTTGGCCCATAGGAATGAATGGGGAGTTTTTGCGAGTAGCAAATTGCTACTCGCAATTAAGGGATACTCCCCATTCATTCCTATGGGCCTCTTGGCCCATAGGAATGAATGGGGAGTTTTTGCGAGTAGCAAATTGCTACTCGCAAATAAAGAACATGTAGGAATCGCTATTTAATTAGCAATTCCTACATGAATGCCGTTTTGCGTGTCCTCAATAGCGAGTCGCTTTGATTCGCTATTAGGGCCACGCAAAACGGCCTGTACATGAATCAGGCTGATAGTCCTGAAGACAGAACATCGAATTTGAAAGATCAAAAAGGGTAATGCATACAGGTACAACTAGAGGCGTAGCTTTAAGAGGGTGTTTAGGGTGTTACACCCCAATAATAAATGTATTCTGTAGTAAATCATTGGGTACAGGAGCTTTAAGTCAGGTATAGTGAGGTGTTTTGTTTGATTTCACTCGTTTTTTTTACATACACATGCAAACAAAAACCCACACATTCTTGTATTTGTTTTAAAGGTCTTAAAAATGGTTATTTTACAAAATATTGAGTTATAAGAACCCCTAACAATCTGCACTCCTCTCCCTTTCTAACGCTCCTTAAGTCCCCTCGCCCCTCTTCTTTTCATATAATGTATTTTAACCTGCGTGATTGTTGGGAAATCTGAAGCTCACCGCCCATTCTTACTGACCAAGCTACGCCCTGGGTACAACTATGCTGAACAATAATTGCATATTGTAAACAATCTTGAGAACTCTGAAGGTCCAAAAGCAACAGAGTTCATCAAAACCTGGCTAAACACCATGGCGTCTCCCCCTTCTTTGTAGTCAAGTGAACAGATAGGGGTAGATTTTCAAATATTTTGTGCTGGGTTAGCAGCACAAAATGTTTTTTACCAATTTACTTTGCAGCGCAAAACTTGTTTTGCTTTGGAACGTATCCTACAAGTAATTGCAAAGCAACGTGAAGCATTGCTTTGCATTACTTATTGCCAAGGGGGCGTTACATGATTGGAACATGGGCATTCTCATGCAACCCCCATGCCTTTTGATGCAAAGCCCTATCTACAAACAATTGTAGACCGAGTTTAGCGCCAAAAGTTAACCCCATCTAAAAGGAGGAGTTAAGAGTAGAAATGTTTGCACTTCTCCTTTCTTTTCCTACTTTGCATGCATGCTGCACTGTGCAGCACACATACAAATTGGGATAAGTGTTTTTATTTGTTTAGGCATAGTATTTTGTACAGGAAGCCTACCCTTCCGGTACAAAACCTATGCCAGACTCAGGTACGGACCTTAGCACTATGGCACTACAGTGTGTGTCTGGTGCCGCGCAGCTGAAATCAGTGCCGGCACTAGGAAGAGGTAGGGAGTGAGACATATATCTCTGTGGATATGGCGCTCGCCTGCTTCCTACCTGTCACGCAACGCAGCACAGCATTTTTGGCTGCTGCGCAACGTCTTTGAAAATCTTCCCCATAGAGTCCCGGCTCCCAGACCACCACCCAGTGCCGTACCCAAGCCCATTGTTGTTCAACTACTCAAGTATTGTGGTTGCGATAAAATCCTTCCAACTCTCAGGGCAAGGGGTTCATTGTCTTTCAAAGCCACACTGTAACAAATGGGTGTTGTGGAATGCCCACCACAACACCCATTCCCCAAAGTCTTCACACTAATTAGAGTGTGAAAGGCTGCCTTATTCACAAGGCTGCGTCCAGCCACGTCAACTGGCTTAACACAGCCTTGTGAATAAGGTGTAGCCCCTATTGCCAACACAACGCCAAGAAAAGTGATGCTGTGGAGGCAATAGTGCCTGGTGAATATATCCCTCAAGTTGTAGTAACAAATATGATCACATATACTTGCAAGATCGTCATGTAGTCCACAAGCCTGCATTGGTCATGTGGTGTGTGTCAGACAGACCATTCACATCCCTTCATGTAGGCAACATGAACAGAGACATGACTGTAATAGTTAATAAATTTTTATGTAGATGACTTCAGTATTGAACATGACACGTGGCAACTCATGTCTGATACACACTAGTTTTTCTTGTGTCACAATTGGTCGACCATTGTTCACTCAGGGTGATATTGATGACTTCAGGGATCCACACGCCACTGGTGAGTGCCTTAGGGCCGTATGTATGAAGGCAATTTTGCGATCGCAAAATAGCTAATAGGTATGTATGGAAGCAAAATAGCTGCGCAATATAAGGAATCGCAAATTTGCGATTCCCTATTTTGCGCATGCATTTAAGGAATCGCAAATTGCGATTCCTTAAATGCAATGTATGAGGCCCAGAAAATGTGCAATTTGGCCTTAAAGAGTTGGTGGTAATTTGCGATTCTTTTGAAAAATACACTTTTTTGCATTTTTCAAAGTGCCACATGGGCACACATGCCCATTTCAGGGGTGCAACAGGGTGTCCCTGGCACCCTTGTAATTGCATTCTCAATGTGCGATTCTCTAATTGAGAATCGCAAATTGAGAATGTCTTCCTATTCATTCCTAGGCCCATAGGAATGAATGGGGAGGTATTCCTTAATTGTGAATTGCGATTCTCAATTAAGGAATATGTAGGATTTGCTAAATTATTTGCAAATCCTACATACATAGCATTTTGCGATTCTCAAATTGCGAATCTCTAAAAATCGCTATTTGAGAATCTCAAAACTTAAGTTTCATACATATGGCCCATAGTCCATGTATTTTGCTTTTCAAAAAAAGATATTCTTAAAGGAATGCTCTGATATGTAGTTGAACACAGTCTGGGTGTTCTTGACATGCATATCACCTCTACCATGAGGAGGCAGCATGTAGATGAGAATGTTTGCACATATTTATGATGAACTGATGGATTACAGCAGTAGCCTTCTTGACTTTTCGTAGCATATGCCCAGTTTGTAAATGTACCCCTGCACTGTACTTGCAACAATACAACTCATTTCAGTGTTTTGCCCTGTCATGGAGAAAATGTTGTTGCCTCCGAAAGGATGTAGGCACTCTGGCATCATTGTGCAAGGAGGGCCTGCGTTGATGCTAGGCAAAAAAAGTGGACACTGATGTTAATGAAAACTGGTGTGTGTGCCCCCTAATATGACACATTCCTTGCATCCATGCATTTGCAACATGTTGGAGCAGATTGTCAACCAATTTTGTATGACACCACCCTACACCATTCTTCTCAAAGGGTGCCCACATACAATCTATTTATCTGATGGTCTGTCCTATCGTATCCATTGTGTTCCCCCTTCACATTTTCTTCGGATGCTCTGAGCTGTGGGTGCTTCTACCAAGATCAATACTGTCTGAAGTTGTTACACTATGGGGCATGTTTACAAGCCCCTGTTGTTACCACAATGCCACTTTTCCAGATGTTGTGGTTGCAATAGGGGCTAAGCCTTATTTACAAGCCAGCATTAAGCCACTTAATGTGGCGTAACGCTGCCTTGTACATAAGGCACCTTTTCACGCTGCACTTAGCATGAAAGGGGAGGGCAATGGTTGTTGTGGTGGGCGTTCCACCGCAACACCCATTGATTTTCATGCTGCCGCCTATTTACAGGGGTACCAGCCAGGGAATTTGTTTTAAAGAAGAATTTCCAGAAATCAGATTGTATTTAATACAAGAGGAATTAATCTGATTGAACCTTATTGGGGTCTGAGTATAATTTGTGAGATAAAATCCAGACAAATCAAATGTTATAAAGTTAGCAACACGGGAAATCTTTATGAAAGATAATTGTTTATTTAAATCAATAGAGACAAATTCATAGGGTACATATTTTGTCATGAATTAAATCAAAAGATTTACAAATGTTTAAAGGAATAAATAAATTGCCCTCTCAAACATCTGAATGCAAGTCCAATCCAAATAAATAACAAATGACTCCTATTGCACTAATAGTGAAGATCAAAAACGTAATTAATCCACAGTGGAGAAATGGACTTTGATAGTCGATGTTTCGGTCTTATGTTCTTAAATCGCAAGACCTTCTTCAGGACAACATGTATTTTGTGGCGGTAACCCCTTGCTCAAGAGAGCTAAGCTTTCTAATCCAAATTTAAAGCTTGCAATCAGTCACCTGATATATATAAGAATTGAGCAATCTGAATGGTTCTTATTTGTCTTAATCACTCTTATAACGCTCAGTGATCTCTGATTAGTAACTTCCAGAGAAGTTGTGGCGCAGGTAGTTCATATAGTTCAACTCTCAAGAAATGTTCATCTACCAACGAGGATTCAGTCACGTCTGGTTGAGCAAGGGGTCACCGCCACAAAATACATGTTGTCCTGAAGAAGATCTTGCGATTTAACAACATAAGACCGAAACGTCGACTATCAAAGTCCATTTCTCCACTGTTTTTTTTTATAAATCTTTTTATTATTATAACACAAGAGGAGAAATACACATATCAGATGTCATCAACGAATACAACACAGCTGTGGACGGGCAAGTGAAGTGAAGAAATACCGTACAGTCAGAATCAGCAAAGAAATCAACGCCAGCGTAAAGCAGAAGCATAACAATGAGATAGCAATGACCGCAGGCACCCCCCCACAGCGCCCGCCCACCAGGAGTACAGGATATATGAGGCAGACATATGACACCCAGATACGTTTAGGCAAAAAACAGGAGAATACGCCACATCTCTTGTGAAGAAAGGAAAAGGGAAATAGAATGGTCATAGAAAATAACAAAGGAAAAATAACCCCCCCCCCACAACCCCCCACCCTACACCCCTGCAGATGGCTACGACCTAACCCCACTAGCAGCGTGCCTGTCGCCCCCTAAACTACGCCCCAAGGAATGGAAAAAGTTGGAGGAGGAGAATGTTGCAAAACTATACGAGCTCCCGGACTCCCATCCCCCCGCCAAAAGCAGACACCCCCCACCGTAGTATTAAGCAAAGTTCAGCAGATCAAAAGACAGTCCGCAGGGGAGCCGCAAACAGAAAAAGGACCATCCCGCCCGACCCCCGGCACCGCAGAGGCAGCAAATCCCTTCCCGAGCATATCAGACTAATAATCAGACAATCAGATTCACATCTGGCCCTCGCTCCCACAGATACCACCCAGCAAAGACAAAAGAAACAGTGCATCAAAGTCCAATCAAGTTCAGCCCAAACCCTCGCGATCCATCACGATGACCCCGTCCAGTACAAATAGGTCGCTGCGTTTCTCCACGCAGGCTCTGTCCAGCCGAACCGCCATCCCAACAAGATTAACAGAAAATAGTAGAGTGTCAAGATCAATTTGATAGGAGGGAAAGCAGGATAGACGGGCACAGAGTCCAAAAGTCAAAGCAAATCCACTGCCCTCCAGCGAAAAATCAGCAAAGCGGTTTTGAGCACTCACAAAAAGAGGCAAAGGTGTAGGCCCACAGATGTTGGAGAAGTCACAATGGCTCACAAAGATAGTCACGTCCATCTCGGGCGGGGTCGACATAGGGCTAAAAAAACGTCCAGTTCTTTCGGGCTCGATAGCCGCCATCTTAGGGTCACAGTAGATGTCCGTGTCGATATCCTGCACAGGGTCCTCGGTAACAATCAAGGCGTTATCCGCGGAAGAAGTGTCTCGGCTCTCCAGGAACAAAGGGCTGGAGTCCGGTCCCAAGCCTATATGATCGGCAATCATGATCATCTCCTGGAAGGTGGCGGTGAATCGTGTGTGAATCTCCAAAATGGCGGCCATTACAGTGCGTAGCGACGGCGTAGTTTCAGCCCGCTCCATCGCCCCTCAATGAGCAACCGGGCGGGTGTCCGAACCTCGGAGGTCGACTTCTCCGGGGCACAGGGCAGAGGCAATGTAGAAACCACCATTAATACGTCCTAAGCACGATAGCAGTACCGTCGCCGCCCACGAGGAACCGAGCCCAGAAAACCCCGGGAGCTCAACGGGGCCTCCGGGCAGCGAAACCCCGAACAAATAGTCGGTACAGTAGGCCACCGTAGGTGCTGGGTAGAGCTGTCACCAAACCACCATCCATAACGGGAGAGGAAAAACGCCACTTCTGGAGACCGGAGCCGCCCACGGTCCGCGGCCGATGTTGTTCAACTCCAACTCGGCCGGATTAAAACTCGAGGCCCCGGCTTCAAATCTGAGGCAGGCCAAGAATGGCACACGACCTATCTTCGTCGTCCGAGCAGCTAGAAATTCCGGGAGTGCACCTTTCGAGTCAGGCGCAGTTCACCTGCACAGGGGTCCGGCGGGAAATCAGGATAGAAGTCAGGATTCATGAGCTTCTGGCGGAGGTCGGCGGAGCCGGGAGCTTATGCGGCCATCTTGGTTACGAGCGTAGCTCCTCCCCCATTTCTCCACTGTTGATTAATTACGTTTTTGATCTTCACTATTAGTGCAATAGGAGTCATTTGTTATTTATTTGGATTGGACTTGCATTCAGATGTTTGAGAGGGCAATTTATTTATTCCTGTAAACATTTGTAAATCTTTTGATTTAATTCACGACAAAATATGTACCCTATGAATTTTTCTCTATTGATTTATATAAACAATTATCTTTCATAACGATTTCCCGTGTTGCTAACTTTATTACATTTGATTTGTCTGGATTTTATCTCACAAATTATACTCAGACCCCAATAAGTTTCATTCAGATTAATTCCTCTTGTATTAAATACAATCTGATTTTTGGAAATTCTTCTTTAAAACAAATTCCCTTGCTGGTACCTTTCACGTTACACAAATTGCCCGAGCCCGCAAGGGTATATTGGGTCACCCACCTCATTGAACATTATTTACAAGGGTGGCGTAAGTAGGAGGCAGCGCAAAAATTAAGACCAGGGAAAGCATGGCCTTAAACAAGCTAAACAAGGACAACTGCTTTTATTCGCCTCAATTTTGCTGTTTCCATGTGTGCTGCGTTGTGCAGCACACATAGAAGCATCAAAAGGCCATTGATTGTTTATGTGCAAGAAGGTGTTCCTTCCTGCACATGAACATTTATCCCTTCAATGCAGCCTGCTAAATTTAGCACCAGGCAGAAGAAACGCTGGGCTGCACCATATTGTTGTACATATGGTGCAGCCCTGCGATTCAGAAGCTTCGGAGCACGGCATTAAGCCAAGGAGGCTTACGCCACGCTCTACCACTTCATGGTAAATATGCCTGTTGTGTTTCAAATTGCTGAGTTGTGACATACATCTACTCAGATGCTTCAAGTTGATGTATACAGCTTGAATCATCGCTGTGTAGATGTGGAGACACATCCCACTATGTAGTGATTTGATGATATCTGATTTTAGTGACTGTTGTACATGAGTAACCCTTTGGTGCTTAGTGGTCTGTCACTATTTTCACCAGTGCATCCTATGTCTTGGGTAAATGCAATGGGCCTGTAAAGCTGTCTTCTTGGGGACATTCCCCTGGTAAACTCAGCTAACCTTCCCGTTGTTCATGCACTCTGCCATTGCTATGTCCCATATCATACATGACCATGTCGGTATCACTGTCAGGTTGTGATAAGAGTTTTGCTTCACATGTAACTTGTCAGGTCACGCTAGAAGTATCAAACAGTTGACAAGTGTAAAGTTCATGTTTTTGTGTTCGGGAGATACATGCTGAACCTTGTTCTTTATTCTTACATCTTGCCATGTGTGTATTTCATTACAGACAAGTCAGCACTTTATGCAGCAAGTGTGTTGAATCTGCAGAAGGACCGTTATAAGCACATCCACAGAGTTGCTAAGGGAGACACCAAGGAGAGGAGGCACCATGAGGAGAGGGCGGCCTGACGGTTGAAGGCCATTCACAAGGGTGCCAAAAAAGCAGCAAACCAGAGTGGTGTGCTGCCTGCCTCTTCAGTTCAGCAGAGGGACAATGACAATATGCCAGTCCCTTCTGGCATACAACATAAAGGCACACATTCAGTGCCACCTGCTGCTCCCCAACCTCCAGCACCTGCCCTACCACCTTCAGCTCATCCACCGTCTGCCCATCATAACCTGCCCCGCCAAGCATAGAAGCTCAACTGGCTGCAGCTGCACCAGCACAACCAAGACATGCTATTGGGTACAGCCATGGGGACAGAAGGCTACTTTTGGACCTAAATGTTTGGGTTGCATCTGTGGAGCGGGGCATTTCTGAGGTACTGACCCACCTACAAGACATAAAGGGTCCCCGGGGGCTCCCTTTATGAGCCAAACCTGCTTTCGCACTCCCCCTTGTACAGTCCTTTTATTCCTTGGTACAAACTTTTATATGTTTTATTAATGTAGAGTATTATGTAGTGTTAAGTGTAGGTTTAGAGTAGGTTTAGTTTAGTGTTTTTTTTTTGTTTAAATCTTTTTATTGAAATTTTACAGATCAGGGCCCCCGAAAGGGGGTGATACATCAATCATGCAGCCAATATATCACACATTGAGGGGTTACATAAAACACACAATTACGATCATCTGCAATGTGTAAAGGTCCCCCCTGTCCAGCAAATTCACAATCAATTGTCCGCGGAAATGGTGGTATGGAAGTCAGTTGCGTCGTGGTAGGAATGTTTATGGTTCGCCACTAAAGCTGCATGCTAGCTGGGGTAGGGGTTGGTGTCGTCCCCGTGCGTGGTGATGTGACCCTGTATCAAAACGGCAGTTACCGTGAGTGAAGTATGTGTCGGTCTCCAACTACCGATGGAAGAACTAGGTGTGTAACTGCGGGGGAAAACCTTTCCTAGAACCATGGGCGGTGGGGATACGTGTGGCGGGCTGGCTATGACTGGTGGGCATGGCAGGTAGAGGGTGCCAGGGTCAATGACTCCAGGGGTTGGGGTCGCAAGGGCTTCCGGAGCCTGAGGTGGTGTTCCACCAGGGGTGGCAGTCCGCGGGTCCGCGAGGGAGCAATGCTCACCCTATCTCGTCTGGCTGGCGTGGGGCGCCGGCATCAAGCAATTGACTAGGGGGGTTGGGGTGTTGTGGGGAAGCGTGGGCGTGAGGCGGGGAAGCCTCTCAGAAGTCGTCCGGGGTTGTCTCCTGTCGAAACTGTACAAGTAGCTGTGCCCATTCCAGGGAAATGGGGTGTTTGCGCGTTCCTTTCACTTCCTCTTCGCGCAGGATGTTCTCTTCCGCTGCTCCCCACTTGCTCACCACTCCTACCCAGGCCACCTCCGGGGGGCCCGAAGGGGCTCTCCAGTGCATAGCGATAACACGCTTCGCCAACAGTAGGGCGAGGGACGCAAATCGCCACTGTAATTTTTCGGATTTCTTCCGTCTGTATGTTCCTAGGGCGCAGATTTCCCAGGAAGCAGTGTGTGGTAGGCCTACTATTGCGTGGAGTGTTTGGTGGATCGAGGCCCACTAATGTTGCAGAGAGGGGCAGTCCCAAAACATGTGTCGGAAGTTCGCCTCCGGCAATGCGCAACGTGGGCAGTTAAATTGCGTGTCCGGGTAGTACTGGTGCAGCTTGTCCGGCGTGAGATAGGCCCTGTGGAGGACGTTGAATTGTATATTTTTGAACCATGCGTTTCTGGATACTTTCTTGGTGTATTCCAGAGCGCGTGCCCATTCCGTGTCATGGAACACTCTGCCAATGTCGTCCTCCCAGGTTTGGCGCAAATGATCTAGGGGGCGTTTAGTAGTTCCCTGATGGCCTTATAGTGCCATGTAATGAGGTGCCTGCCAGCTCCCATGCGGAGCATCGTGTTGAGCACCGGGTGTGTGGGCGGTTCCCCATCGCGTAAGTTCCAGAACGGTTGCGTGCTGTCTAAGAGTTGCCCGTACAGAAGGAATTGTCCTTGTGGGAGGTCATTCCACTCGACTAGTTGTTCATAGGTGTGCAATTGCCCCTCGCGGAACATTGCCTCCATCTCCGTCACGTCGTGGTCGGTCCAGATTTGTAGGGCTCTAGTGGTGTAATGGTTGTCTCCGCGGGTGAGACCCACCAGGGGCAGTAATGGGGAATAGAGTGGCCGGTCTTTAGACATTCGATGAATACGCATCATACATTTGCGCGCAATGGAGACTTGAATTGGGTGGGTACGGGACGGCTTGGTCCCAGGTAAGAGCATCCGTCTGATGACTGGAAGAGGTATTCTACCGGTCTCCGCAATTGTTTCCCCGACATGTCTCTTCGCTGTCCAGTGGGAAAGCCACTGAAGTTGTGCGGCCAGGAAATAGGATTCGAAGGATGGGGCTCCCAAACCTCCGTCTGCAGTGGGCAGATACAGCGTGCTTAAGGCCACTCTGCGCCGGCCGGTACCCCATATGAGCATGGTGAGTAGGGTATCCAGTTCTCGGAAGAATGACCGAGGTGGGATCACCGGGAGATTGGTGAAGTGGTAGAGCAGTCTGGGCACCATCAGCATTTTCGCTATGGCTTCCCGGCCAATGGGTGCTAGGGGCAACGTTTTCCAGAAGGCCACTGCCGATCGCAAGCTCGTCAACACCTTACGGTGATTGCCTTCATATAAATCTTGCGGAGAGTGATAGAGTCGTACTCCCAAGTATCTGGGGGCAACCCCGCTCCAACGCAGGACCTGGGTGCCGAGTAACACCTCGTGTGGTGCCAAGTGGGGGCCGAGCGGGTAAACGGTTGATTTCCCCCAATTGACCGTGAGGCCTGAAATGGCGCCGAAGGCCTGCAGAGTCTCCCAAATGGACGGGAGATCTCCCGTCACGTTGCGGACATAAATCAATAGATCGTCCGCGTATAAGGATACGCAATGCGTCGTACCCGCAATCGGGATCCCCCAGGCCTCTCCCTCCAGTCATAATTGCGCGGCCAATGGCTCGACCGCCAGCGCAAACAGGAGGGGGGAGAGAGGGCACCCCTGTCTGGTCCCTCTCTCCACAGGGAACGGAGCGGAGATTAGTTTGCCGACTCTCACTCTGGAGGTGAGTCCCCTGTATAAGAGTCGCATATACGCCAGTAGGACCCGACCGGCGTCCAGCGCTCGGAGGACCGCAAACAAATGGGGCCATAGCAAGGTGTCGAATGCCTTCTCCAGATCGAAGATCAGGCACGCGGCGTGGGGGAATCTGTCCCGTGTACTGTCTTGGATATGGAAGAGCCGTCTCAGATTGTGGGATGTGTTGCGTCTGGGTACAAAACCACATTGGTAGGGGTGGATGAGGGTGGGCAGAATCTGGCTGTAGTGGTCAGCCAAAATGTTCCCCAGGATTTTACAGTCCGCGTTGAGGAGCGTAATTGGCCGATAGGAAGACGGGTGTGTGGGGTCTCTGTGGGGCTTTAGAAAGGTCACCATTGTGGATTCACGGAAGGAGGCGGGGAGAAGCCCCTTGGAGAGGGCCTCTGCATATGTGGTCGTGAGATGGGGTACCGTCTGGGCCGCGAATATGCTATAGTATTCTAGCGGGAATCCGTCCATCCCCGGCATCTTCTTTCGCGCAAGGGACCCAATTGCGTGTTTAATGTCGGAGGATGTAATCTTACTGTCCAGGTCTTTCTTCTCCGCTGGGGAGATTGTGGGGAGTGTGTGCGTGCCCAGGAAATGTGCTAGTGCATGAGGTGACGCTGGCGCTGGGGTACGGTCGCGTAATAGGCGTGAAACACATTAAGAATGTCGAGTTAGGAAGTGTGAAGCTGCCTGGACTCGTCTATCAGTTCAGTAATGGGCTGCGAGGTCATGTCCTGTTTGGCCATCCACGCTAGGAGTGTCCCCGCCCTGTTGCCCTGCTTGTGAGCCCGTGTAGCGTACATGCGGAAGTTATATTTCCGCGAATCCCGTAGTCTTTCCGCGTGTGTGAGCTTCGCCGCCGCGATATGTTCTAGAGTGGCCCCTCCCCGGTCCGAGTCGCGGGATAGTCTCGCAAGCGCTGTCTCTGACTCCTGCAGTGCTCGTTCTAATGTTTTGCACACCCCCACCACTTGTTGTATGCAATGTCCGCGCGCGGTGACCTTGTATGCGTCCCATTCTATGGCCCTGGAGGAGGCAGTGCCCGCATTGCGCTGAAAGCGTGCTCGAATGAAGTCCCCGTGTGTTTGACGAAAGGCTTGATCTCTGAGGCATTCCTGGGGGAGTCTCCATGTGGGGACCGGGGGATGGGGTGGTCTCCAGCGGAGGGTCACCGTGTGTGTGTCATGGTCTCATAGGATGCGCCCCAGCTAGTCAGTGTGCTGTATTGTGGGTAGGATTGTCGCGGAGCACATAAACCGGTCGAGCCGCACTCGAAGGTCGTGTGGGACCAAGTGAAAGGAATATAGCTTGGCTGTCGGGTTCCGCGCTCTCCAGACGTCTGTCAGCGCCCAGTGGTCCACCCATTGTTGGAATTGTTCGGTTTGTTTGTGTGTCGGGGAGTGCAGTGGGGGGGTGCGACCCGCCTAGGTATAGATCTAGTACACAATTGTAATCCCCACCCAGAAGCCATGGCATCGTCGTGTAGCGGGCTAGCACTGTAGTCAGCTTGTCCCAGTAGTGTCCCTGGTCTGTATTTGGGGCGTATATACTACCGATAAGTATCGGTTGGCCTTCTAACAGGCCATTGAGAACTGTATACCTCCCGTCGTGGTCATTGAGTCGGGACTGTTCTTTAAATGGAACACCGGGTCTAATCCAAATTAACGTGCCCCTAGCGAAGACGGAGTATTTCGTGGCACACACGATACCGCGCCATTTCCTATGCAGGTGGTTCACTTCTTGCTCCGTCAGGTGTGTCTCCTGGAGGAGGGCCACCTGTGCCTGCTGTTGCTTAATGTAGGCGTAAATCGAATACCTCTTCGTGGCCGTATGCATACCCCTGATATTTAAAGTCACAACTTTGAGGTCTGTGTTCGGTACTCTGGCTGTCATGGGTCAGTTACGTGGTTTGTGGACCCCATGTGAAGCCCTCGTCCCCTGCACCAGAGTCCTCCCCTGGCCCTCCAGCGCCTCCCCGGCCCGGGGATGTGTGCCATGATCCTGATGTGTCAAGCCCGCCAGCCCCAAAATGTCCAGGAAAGTAAGATCACAAAGGGGGATGAACCATAACTCTGGGGAACATTCCCAACTGGGGGGACCTATTGCTCGGGGCAATACGTCCAAACGATGTTGCATATGGGTTCTTTAGTTCGTAGTTGCGGGGTAGTGGACGACCGCCGTCCTCATCGCTGCGGCTCCACAGTCAATGCAGAGTGGTTGAGGAACTGGACCCTCAGGCGTCCCACGCCGTGTGAGTCTCCGGTGTAGAAGCGAAGTATTGGGGCTAGGCGCCCGAGCAACTGAAGAGCTGGCGACAGACTCGCCATCCCCAACGGTCGTCTGGGCCGCGCAGGGTGCATCAGAGGATGTAGTTCGAACTAGACCACGTTGTCAAGGGGTTTCCGTGGGTGTGTCACAGTCACATCAGCAGGTCCGCTGTTTGGGGTGTCACTGTTGGGGGTGTCTGGGACCCCTTGCGTGTGGCCGGGGCGTTGCTGGCTTCATCTTCCGAACTGAAGAGATGGGGTTCTCTGTCCACATCCAATCCTCCTTCCACCGGCCCGATCGCCAACACCACTTGGATCGCTCTCCTGCGCTCCGCAATGATCTGGGTGATCCAGGCATCCGCTTCTTTCGGGTCTGTGAAGAAGTGAGTGACTCCGTCGTGGAGGATCTTGAGTTTGGCAGGGAACAAGAGGGCGTATTGGATATTCTTCTGTCGGAGTGTACGTTTTAGCGATTGGAAGGTGGCCCTTTGTTGTGCACAGCCTGGGAATAATCAGGGAAGAGCATCACTTGCTTGTCTTCCACTTGCAACCGCCCGTGTGCTCTGGCCGCCCTGAGAATGGCGTCCTTGTCTCGGAAGTGCAGGAGTTTCAGTAGGAACGGTCGCGGAGGCAGGCTCGATTTGGGTTTGCGCGTCGGGACTCGGTGCGCTCGCTCAACAGAGAAGTAGGGAGTCAGGTCTGTGGCCGGTGAGAAGGTCCCGATCCAGTCTGTAATGTATTGTATGGGGTCGGCCCCTTCCGCTCCCTTGGGCAGGTTCATGACGCGGATGTTGCTCCTCCGGGAGCGCCCCTCTAAATCGCCCGTCTTGTATTCCAAGGCCTTGATCCGGGACTGGAGACCCGCAATATCATGGTGATGTTGCTGTATTTGCGGGGTGAGTGTTTGCAGCTTCTTTTCTCCTTGGGTGACCTTGTCTGAGAGCTTTCGATGATCATCCCGAAGAAGATTGAGATCCGTAGCCAAGGTGTCAAATTTGTTCTCCATTGCCTCTCGGGATTGCTCTATGGCTGCGAGTACCTGATCCAACTTTCTGGACGTGGAGTCTGCACTGTCGTGGCCGTCTCGCATTGTGGTTGGGGTTGGCTCTGGGGCAGTAACTTCTGGTGGTCCGGGCCCTGCGCGATTCCCCCTGTGCGGTGGCCCATTCTGGGGGTCAGGGGTCTTCAGTGGTGGTCCGCGCGAGTAATGGCTGGCGGGAAGGATGCTCTCAGGGCAGTCAGAGGGCCGCAGGCGTGTTCCCGGTGAGTGGGACACCGGTAGGCCCCGCAGCAGCTTGCGTCAGCTAAAAAAGAAGGGGGGGGTGGCTGTCCCTACACCGGCTCCCCACTCCTATGGCCGAGGGGGTGTACGCCGCCCTCAGTCAGTCGATCACCAACCGCACGTGTCCCTCCGCGTGTTAGTGGTGCACGGGTATCAGCGGGCGGGAGGTGGGGGATGGTCCAGCGCCGCGGATGTGTGGCGTGGGATCTCCAAAGTGGTATCCCGGGCCGTCTCACTGTCTCGCCGTCTCACTGGATAGCTGGGCCCCGAGGCGTCTAGCAGGCCGAGAGAATGTCGTCGCGGTGCTGGGCCATCCCCGGTGTATCAGTGCAGGCCGCCAACGATCCTCAGCACAGCAAGGCAGAAAGGTGTCGGGCAGCACCTCGGGTAGTGCTAGGTCCCAGCCCGGTTGGACTCCATCTCCCACAGGGGACGTTGATGTGGTTTGGGACCACGTCGAGCCCTGCGGGGTCACTGAAAGAGGGGGGGGGGGGGTTATTGGCAGGCGCCGTCCCGTCCCGTTTCCCCTCTTCTGGAAGGTGGGGCTGTATGGCGGTCGGGTCCGCAACGAGTCTCGTTGGGGGCTTCTTAAGGAGTGGGGGGGGGCAGCCGCACTCACCCCCCCAGGGCAGCCAATAGTGGTTTCTGCATCGCCGGGGCCCCGCACCACTCCTCAGCTCTGTCAAGCGGGTCCGGGGCCTGCACAGTGATGGTCGGGTCCGGCGGGGGCAGCCCGCCCCTCGTAGCATGGGCCGCTCGGGCTACCTATGGTGCCTCACCCCCGCAGCTGTGCGTCGCGCTCGGCGCCATGTCGCGGGAGCCGCCTCCTCACCTGGGGCGCAACAGATGCGCATCGTTGGGGATCACCAGTCTCTCGCCCCACGGAGTCAGCAGCGCCCGGGCGCCGTCGCACTACCCGGCGGCCGTCATTTTGTCAGGCCGCACCGGGGAGCAACGGCGGATCGCCGCGGGCCGCTCAGGGATCGCACACGGAGGCTGCAGGGAGTTCAGAAGGGTCCCGGGCGGTTCTGATCATCGGCGCTGCCCCAGTGGTCCTCGTGTTGGGTGAGGGGACGTCGTGAGGTGCTGAGGATGTGGGCCGGGAGTCGGAGCTTTACAGGGATCGGTCCACCATCTTAAGCGGCTTAGCCACGCCCCCCAGGTTTAGTTTAGTGTTAGGTGTAGATAAGGTTTTATATTGGTGTTGAGTTATACATAGCTTTTGGGTTACGTTTCCTTTTCCTTTGTGTGAAGTGGGGATGTTTTTTGACTTGTATAATAAAAAATGTTTAAATAAAAAATATATATTTGTTTAGATATATGTTTAGTTAGTGTTTGTCTAGGTTAACTTGTCCTTGTCCTGTCTCCAGATGTGCCTTAAGGAGGGAGGGGGGGTAGATTTTTCATATATGTTGTTATGTGTATAGTTTAATGTACAGTAGTTAGTTTAGTGTTTATAATAATTAGCATAAGTTAGATTATTGTAGGTTAGGATAGTTTATTGGAAGTATGTTTAGCATAAGTAATATCTTTAAAAAAAGTTATAGTGGTTAGTGATTTGTGGTGTCGCTGAGGTTTAATGTGAATCAGTGATCTTGGAGTTAGATTTTGTATACATCAGATTAATTTCCCCAAAACTCGATTTGATATCTAAAAATGCACTGACGTCATCTTCTAGGGACATGCTACTGGCATACTGCTGTTTGATTGGGATTTACAAACATGCATGATATGTAAGCTAGCAAAGTTAAGTTTTGAGATTGCTGGATAAGTTGTCATCTAAAAAGTATTTGCTTAGTATAAAAACACATTAGACAATGAAGGCATTGAACCCCCACCGGTTCCATGATGTAGGTATATTGGGTGTTTGGCATATTTCCAAGCCCCTAGTGCCAACCCAACGCCACTTTTTCTGATTTTGTGGTGTCAAAAGGGGCTTTGCTTTATTTACAAGCAGCAATAAGCCACTTAATATGGCTTAACTCTGCCTTTAACATAAGTGTAGGAGAGTAGAGTCTGCTTTCCTATGGTCACCCCAATTTTTGCTTTTTGCTTCACTGGTTTTCGACTTAATGTGGCTGTGGGCCTGCTAATCAGACCCACAGCCTGCTGTTTTCTCTCTAAATTCATATCCATGTACTATAGGTACATCACCAATTTGGTACTGGACACCTTATCAGCCCCTGTACAGTGTACTATAGGTACCCAGGGCATAGGTGCATCCAAGGCCTACCCGGGGCTGCAGCATATCTTTTGCCACCCCTGGCTGGCCATTCAAACAGACACAACTGGCTGATCACTCAGCTGGGGCAAGGTCGTGTAATCACCCCTTGCTTAGATATAGTATACCTATGTCTAAACCTATATCTGGACACATATGCACCTATAAGTCACTCCTATGGCAGGCCTTAACATTCCTGGAGGCAGAGTGCTTGGTTTTATGTGAGATGGTGCTCTAGCATGAGCTGAGCCTGTCTGCAGCGTTCGGAGCCATTTCCTTACTGCTGTTCCAGGGTATTGCCATACCATATACTCTTAAGTGCATTATAATCCTCGCGGTTATTGCTAACTTTGGTTTGGCTTTATCAAAACATGTCGTGTAAGGTGTCATACACTTTGGAATACTACCCCCTCGCCAGTTCTGGCGACGGGAGTAGCATTCCACCCTTCTAGAGGGAAAACACATGTTACTTTACTTAAACGCGGTTCAATCTAACCAGAGCCTCAGCATCACACAATGGATGCTGCTGCCCCGACACAGGTCAATGCCTCCTGCTGCTGACCGAAACCTGGCAGGGGAGGCTTGGACAAAGAGTTTCCTGTCACAGGGAGGTGCTACACCACCCCAGACAGGAGATAGTGGATTGGAGCAGGGAGGGTTGAAAGAAACTAGACACTGCCTGGGGCACACAAGGTGTCCCATGCAAAATCCAGTCAAACCGGTTCTGGGGCACTCCAGCCCCAGCTCTGGCGCGAAACTGGACAAAGGGAAAGGGGTGTAACCACCCCCTTCCTGGGTCCCACCCATAGGAGGGACCTAGCAGGTAATCCAGCCCCTTGATTTGGAATAACGGTAGGAGCTGTGCCCATGAGCATTAGATTTATCCTGACTGAAACTTTGATACAGAACTCTGGACCCTTCGACATCCCACTCGATGTGGAAGACTGAAGAATCTCCCTTGTGGTCAAGGAGTGACCACCCTGTGCAAACAGGCACCATCCAGCGCCCAATGGTTTGCTTTGTTGCAGTTCCCGCCAGAACTCGAGCAACAGAGATCAACAAGACCAGCTTCCCTCGACTTCTAACAGCCCGATCCACAGTCCCAGCGAATCTGAGACCCGTGGAGAAGACGTGAAGCGTGGAGCCGGCCATCATGGAAAAACTACAAAGTGCTGACCGTGCAGCTCCCAAGGCTCCCTCGAAGCTGTGCATTGGGGTTTGAGAAGCCCCAGCCCCGAGCAGCTTTTGCACTGAAGATCTCCCCTCCACACTCACCGAGTGCTGCGTGGGGCCCTTTTGCATTTTTCTACTCGACGCGTTGGTCCGGTCACTTGGCTGTTAGCTAGTGGCCCCAGTACCGACGAATCCTTGAATTTACACTGCTAGTCTGGTTGCTCCAGACTGGCCCTCGCTCCCCTAAAAAGGAGCAATCTATCTGACCTTGCTTGTCCGAACAAGAAGCGATCTTCCAATACTGCGTGGGTTGCACTTGCCAAGGCTTGTTAACTCCGATCCGGAAGCCGACACCGCCGACAGTGAGAGCCTTCGTGGGACAGCTTGTGATTGACTCCAAGTCATCCTCGGTGCCCCAGAGTCCACGTGGCAGCGGAGACAAGCTTCTTGACAACCACCTGATTGCGCCCAACATCGCCTGGTTGCTTCCTGGTTCCTTCCTGGTCACTGGCTAGTGACCCAGACTCTGTCCCCTCTGCTTTCAGGTACTTCACATCTTCGATCCACCCTTGGATCTAACCGGACTCTTCTCTCCTGGCCGCCTGCAGCATCTTCATCTCCAGGCTCCATAGAACTCCACGACGAAACCCGACACACTTTGGCACCTATGCAGCCGCTTCCTGTGGGTGAGGTAACGCATGAACGCCGGTGCTCCTGTAGTGGTTTACACCTCTAGTGTCTTAGTTTTAAGTGGATAAGTTCTAGTCCAGTCGGAAGACTTCTAAAACAGTAACTTTGTAACTTTTACGCACCATTGACTTTGCATTGGTGCATGCGTGTGCTTTTAGCGCTGCACCCGATTCCCACGGGCTACTCCCGTCCTAACTGCTGTTAGCCCAGTGTAGTCCCAGCGATTCCCAAGGCTCCAGGCCTTACCACTGTTCGTAAAGTGATACTTATACCACTTATATGGTTCGAGTGGCCACCGGCCTCATCCATAATTGTGCAACTTTCATATGTTAAACTGTGCTTTTGTTTAAACGCGTGTGCTTCTATAAGAGTACAGGGGATTATTCTAGTAATAAATACATATATGTTTATAATATATAACTTGTGTGGTGTCCTTTCATTTGATATTACAGGATTGCATATGGTAAAACAGCTGGCTTCACATGCCCTCTTGAGTTTAGCCTAAGACTGCTTAGTCCATGCTACCACTAGGATAGCTTGTCTACAAGGTTGACTTACAACCACCACCATAAGGGATTGTTTGGACTGATACAAGGTGCCCCCAGAATTGGAGACATCATACATCAGGCCAACTTCCCACATTGGTGTGCAGCGGTTGGGATTTGAGCTTGCTGTTGTTTACCATTGCAATCTTTTTATCATTTGAAAGATCACATTAAGTACCATAGGTACATATAAACAAAGCTTACATATTTAAGTTCTACTGAACTTAGTAGTTGTAGATTAAAGGGCTTAGCACACCCTGCCTACAACTCACTAGCAAGGTTCCAGTAGGAAAACACTTAGTGTAGGTAAGTGCATCACTTACACCTCACTAGAGTCATGTCTGGCACAGGTGAGCAACCCATTGCTCTGCCTGTGGTAGGTGACCTTACCAAGGCACCTTCCAGCTATATCAAACTCAGCTTCAAGGACTTGAGTGCCTGTGTACTACACGGAAGCTGAAAAAGGGTCACAACCCTACCATTCCTGTCCTGATAGCAATCCTAGAGAAGGATGATCTTGAGAAAGCTAATGCAGTTCCCTCAGGTAATTCAGGAGAAGGAGTGAACCCCCCAGATACTGAGAATACCACCCCAGTGGTAGAAGATGAGGAGGTGAACCCAGAATCAAGTGATTCAGATGAGTCATATCAGGATCAAGGGGATATCCAGGTACCAATTGGGAGGCTTAACCAAACCAACTTGGACCTACATGGAAATGGAGAGGGCCAGCACCTCCCCAGATTCAATAGAAGAATACTCCCAGGTAATAGAAGGAATAGATCCCCTTCCAGGGAATCTAACGTTTCTAATGCCTCAAGGAACTCTCAAAGGGGAATGACTTCCCCCCAGAGAAAAGAGCATAAGGCCAGGATGAGAGCTGTCAAACTCCAGATAGAGAGGGAAGAGATAGCCCTGGCCCAAGCTAAACTTGCTTTAGCAAGGGAACACAGATTGAGTGGGGAAACTCCCACTGGTGGAAGCATTATTCCCAAAGAGAAAGACAGGTCCTATGATACTAGAAACCTGAGAAAGATTGTGCCCCCCTATAGGGAAGGGGATGACATCCACAAATGGATAACTGCTCTGGAGACAGCCTGCATGGTACAGCAGGTTCCTCAAGAACAGTGGGCAGCAATCTTATGGTACTCCTTTTCTGAGAAAGGGAGAGACAAGCTCCTCACTGTTAGACCTGAGGATGCTAAAAACTACTCTGTCCTGAAGAGTGCTCTTATTGATGGGGTTGGCCTAACCACTGAGCAATACAGGTTGTTGTTCAGAGATACCCAAAAAGCTCAGACTTAGGACTGGACTGAATTTGTTGATTGTGCCACTAAGGCTCTGGAGGGATGGTTGCTGGGAAGTAAAGTCTTAGACTATACAGGATTGTACAATCTAATAATGAGAGAACAGATCCTTAACCACTTGGCTGCTAAGGCACCTCTGGCCCCTCAATGTAATTTCCATTGAAATCAATGGAAACTCCATGACGAGTTACCCTTGCCATTAGCACTGAAGGGGTTAATAACTGTCAGAACCAGCTATTGCATCAACACTCTATTGACTCAGATTTGACCTCTCCCCAAGAATTGGGAAAGAAGGCAGACAAGTGGGTCAGGACAAGGGTTAAGCAGAAACCCCAGAACCCTGGAGGTGATCAAAAGAAGGTAGACCAGAAGGGTGGAGATAAGAAAGAAAAAGACCAGAAGTCTTCTTCAGGCCCCAAAAATAATTCTAATAATGAGGGTGGATCCCAGAATGGAAACAAGAAGAAGAAGAATGATGGCCCAAAGAAACCTTGGTGCAATAACTGTAAATCAGTTTCTCACTGGGGTAGTGAGTGCACTAAGAAAAATCCAGTACCTACCACTGCAGCCCCTAAGGCACCTGCGCCCCCTAGTACAGTTAGCAGTGGTAGTGCACAACCCAAGGGATTAGTGGGGTTAACCCTGGGTACTGAGATGGAGTCTGGCCTAGTCAGAATCCCTACTCAGGCAGTTCTGCTCTATGATGTGGACATGTCTGTGTCCACTACAATGAGTCCCAATACTTTGGGCAAGTATAGGCAGACACCTTTATTTAATGAGAAACTGGCTCAGGCGTACAGGGACACATGTGCCAGTGTCACTATGGTGACACCTAACTTTGTGAACCCTGGACAAATTGTACTAGGTGAGAACTTCCTAGTGACCAATGCTAGCAAAGCCACTACTACGCACAGTGTGGCTGTTGTTAAATTCTCCTGGGGAGTGGTAACTGGCCTCAAGAAAGTTGTTGTGAGTGCAGACCTCCCAGTTGACTGTCTTTTCGGCAATGATATAGAGGAATCCTTATGGTCAGAAGTGGAGTATAGGACTCATGCAGAAATGCTAGGGATTTCAGCACATGTCCTTGCTGTAACCAAGTCCCAGGCCAAGAAGTGCCTACCTGAACCTGTGGTGGATCTTGAAACAATATACCAACCACAACCCAAGAGGAAGAGCAAGAGGGTTAAGGCAGTGCCTTCCCACTTGCCCCAGGTTGAGGATCAGCCCTCTCAGGAGGATGATTCTGTGATCCAGGAGGAGACTGTCCTGGAAGAGCTTGAACCTGATCAGGTTGAGTTTCTGGGGACAGGGGGACCCTCAAGGGCAGATCTGGGGCAGGCTCAGTTAACTTGCCCTTCTCTTGAACCCCTCAGACAGCAAGCTGCTGTGGAGGCTGCTGGGAATGCTCAAGGTACCCATAGAGTGTATTGGGATGATGGGCTCCTTTATTCAGAGGCTAGAGACCCCAAGCCTGGTGCTACCAGGAGGTTGGTTATACCTCTGCAATTTGGGGGTTCCTTCTCACCTTGGCCCATGATATTCCTTTAGCAGGACACCTAGGCCAGAACAAGACTTGGGACAGGCTTGTCCCTCACTTTCACTGGCCTCACATGTCAGAGGATACTAAGGAGTTTTGTCGCTCCTGTGACACCTGCCAAGCCAGTGGCAAGTCAGGTGGTACCACAAAGGCCCCCCTCATACCACTACCTGTGGTGGGGGTGCCCTTTGAGAGAGTTGGGATAGACATTGTTGGACCAATGGATCCCCCAACAGCATCTGGGCACAGATTTATCCTGGTGGTAGTGGATCATGCCACCAGGTACCCAGAGGCAATTCCCCTGAGGACCACAACAGCTCCTGTTGTGGCAAGGGCCCTACTTGGAGTTTTCTCCAGAGTGGGCTTTCCAAAGGAGGTCCTTTCAGACAGAGGTACCAACTTCATGTCTGGATACTTAAAAGCAATGTGTAAAGAGTGTGGAGTAAACTATAAGTTTACCACACCCTACCATCCACAGTGCAATGGGCTTGTTGAAAGGTTCAACAAGACCCTAAAGGGAATGATAAAAGGGTTACCTGAAAAGCTTAGCGAAGATGGGACATCCTTTTACCCTGCCTGCTCTTTGCTTACAGAGAGGTCCCACAGAAGGGGATTGGCTACAGCCCTTTTGAACTTTTGTTTGGCCACCCTGTGAGGGGTCCATTGTGTCTTGTTAAGGAAGGATGGGAGTTACCTCTCAAAAAGCCTAAGCTTGATATTGTGGACTATGTACGTGGTCTCCGCTCCAGGATGGCTGAGTACATGGAGAGAGCAACCAAAAACCTGGAGGCCAGACAAGAATTACAGAAAGCTTGGCATGACCAAAAGGCTGTTCTGACTGAGTACCAGGCAGGGCAGAAGGTGTGGGTGTTGGAGCCAGTGGCCCCAGCAGCTCTCCAAGACAAATGGTCTGGACCCCACACCATACTTGAGAAAAAGGGAGAGGTCACCTACTTGGTGGCCCTTGGCACCCCTAGGAGCCCCCACAGGGTGCTCCATGTAAACAGATTGAAGGCATATGTGGACAGGGAAGACATGGGCTTGCTCATGGCAACAGATGGGGAACAGGAGGAAGAGAGTGACCCTCTCCCAGACTTGTTATCCCAAAACCCTGATGATGGTTCAGTGGATGGAGTAGCCTTGGCAGGCAGCATCTCTGACCAGCAGCAATGGCACTGCAGACAAGTGTTGCAGGCTCATAGACATATGTTTTCTCCTACACCCAGTCAAACTAACTGGTGCACCCATGAGGTGGACACTGGTGACAGTCTGCCTGTGAAGAATAAAATCTACAGGCAACCTGACCATGTCAGGGATTGTATAAAGGCTGAGGTGCAGAAAATGCTTGAACTTGGACTTAGTGAGCCATCAGAGAGCCCTTGGGCCAGCCCAGTAGTCCTTGTGCCAAAACCTCATACCAAAGATTGAAAGAGAGAAATGAGATTTTGTGTGGACTATAGAGGTCTCAATGCTGTCACTAGGACAGATGCTCATCCTATTCCAAGGGCAGATGAGCTCATAGATAAGTTGGCTTCTGCCAAATTTCTGAGCACATTTGATCTTACAGCTGGCTATTGGCAAATCAGGTTAGCTGAGGAGACCAAGGCCAAAACAGCATTCTCAACCCCCAGTGGACATTATCAGTTTGTGGTAATGCCCTTTGGTTTGAAGAATGCACCTGCCACTTTCCAAAGTTTGGTGGATCAAGTCCTTGCTGGGTTGGATGACTTTTGTGCAGCATATCTAGATGATATTGCTGTCTTCAGCTCCACCTGGGAGGATCACCTGATCCACCTGAAGAAAGTTCTGGAGGCCCTGCAAAAGGCAGGCCTGACTATCAAGGCTACCAAGTGCCAGATAGGGCAGAGCAAGGTTGTGTACCTGGGCCACCTAGTAGGTGGGGGTCAGGTTCAACCATTGGAGAGCAAGATACAGGCCATACAGGACTGGGCTCCTCCAACTACCCAGACACAAGTCAGAGCCTTCTTGGGCCTGACTGGGTATTACAGGAAATTTGTGAAGAACTATGGGTCCATTGTGACACCATTGAATGATCTGACATCCAAGAAGATGCCTAAAAAGGTTCAGTGGACAGTTAGCTGTCAAAAGGCATTTGATGACCTGAAGAAGGCCATGTGCTCTGCACTTATCCCGAAGAGTCCTGACTACTCCAAAGAGTTCATTGTCCAAACAGATGCTTCTGAGTTGGGGGTGGGAGCTGTGCTTTCACAACTTAATGTAGATGGTCAAGACCAGCCCATTGCTTTTATTAGCAGAAGGCTGACCCCTAGAGAGAAACGTTGGTCAGCCATTGAGAGGGAGGCCTTTGCTGTGGTTTGGGCCCTGAAGAAGCGGAGACCATACTTGTTTGGCACTCACTTCCTAATTCAGACAGACCATACGCCCCTCTTGTGGCTTAATCAGATGAAGGGTGAAAATCCCAAACTGCTCAGGTGGTCCATTTCCCTACAGGGGATGGACTTTACAGTGGAGCACAGACCAGGGACTGACCATGGCAATGCAGATGGTCTCTCCAGGTATTTCCACTTAGAACATGAAGACTTATCTGGTCAAGGTTAAGTTTAATGTCCCTGTGTTGGGGGGGGGGGGTTATGTAGGAGAGTAGGGTCTGCTTTCCTATGGTCACCCCCATTTTTGCTTTTTGCTTCACTGGTTTTCGACTTAATGTGGCTGTGGGCCTGCTAAACAGACCCACAGCCTGCTGTTCTCTCTCTAAATTCATATCCATGTACTATAGGTACATCACCAATTTGGTACTGGACACCTTATCAGCCCCTGTACAGTGTACTATAGGTACCCAGGGCATAGGTGCATCCAAGGCCTATCCGGGGCTGCAGCATATCTTTTGCCACCCCTGGCTGGCCATTCAAACAGACACAACTGGCTGATCACTCAGCTGGGGCAAGGTCGTGTAATCACCCCTTGCTTAGATATAGTATACCTATGTCTAAACTTATATCTGGACACATATGCACCTATACAGCCACCTCCAATTACGATAACTGGATTACTAACACCCTGGACCAGGTTCTCCCGAAAGAATCTTTGCATTCCATAAAAAGATCTAAAGTAGCCCCATGGTACTCCTCTGCCCTGAGAACCGTGAAACAGTCATGCCGTAAATTGGAGAGAGCTTGGAGGCGAGATTACTTGCAATCCAAGAAAGCTGAGTATAGAGCTGCCATCAAATCATATAAGAATGAATTGAAGGCCGCACAAGTCCAATTCTATGACTCCAAAATCAACTTAGCTGCAAACTCACCCAAACAAATCTTTAAAATCGCTAAGTCACTAATCTCTCCCCCTCCTGAGCGTTCATCTCTGGTCGGCGCGCTCGCCCGATGCAACAACTTAGCAACCTTCTTCTCTCAGAAGATTCAGGCTATTTATTCCTCTTTTCCCACGGGTGCTAATGATCTGGACACCGGTACATGCATTAAGCCGGACTCTCCTGCCTCCTGCTCGCTCGATGAGTTCTCTCCTGTAGATCTTATCTCATTGGATAAAATACTCTGTAAAGTTACCTCAGGATCCCCCAATGACACTGCACCCCCGCTGACCCTTCTCAAAGTCATCGAGGCCATTCGTCCTGTCATCCTGGATGTCCTTAATTCCTCCATCTCCTCTAGCTCGGTCCCAGCCCAGTGGAAATGTGCGATGGTTAAGGCCCTTTTGAAGAAGCCTACCTTAGACCAGAACAACCTGGCCAATTTTCCCCCTATCTCCCTTCTCCCCTGGATGAGCAAGCTGTTGGAGAGGCACATTAACAACATCCTAGTGGATTATTTGGAATCTAATAATCTGCTATGTGCCTCCCAGACGGGATTCCGCCCCCAACACGGAACCGAAACTGCTCTATTAGCAGTAACGGAAGAAACAAGATCTGTGCTGGACCGGGGGGGGAAAGCAGCCATAATACTATTAGACCTCAGCGCCGCGTTCGACACGGTTAACCATGCCACATTATTACATCGTTTAGCGGGCATGGGCGTGTCTGGCGCGGCCCTGGAATGGCTGACTTCCTTCCTGGACGAGCGCTTCTTCCAGGTGTTTGAGGGCGTAGTAGCATCCTCGAAACAGCCACTGAGCTGTGGGGTTCCTCAGGGCTCGGCCCTGAGCCCCACGCTCTTTAATGTCTACATGAGCCCTCTAGCAGGGATAGTCCATCCCTTTGGTGTGCGTATTGTCACCTACGCGGATGATACCCAACTTGTGGTCTCCTTGGATCACACGGAGGGATCATCCAACACCCTGGGGCCCTGTCTAGAGGCTGTAGCCAAGTGGATGCATTCTTCGTGTCTCAGGCTCAACGGGGAGAAGACTGAGATTATGCTGGCAATCTCGCACCGACCACTCTGGTTTCCATCTGGCCCGCCTGTCTTGGCCCCCCTCCCTCTCCTAAACCCCATATCAAGAGCCTTGGAGTCTGGCTTGACAAAGCACTAGACTTATCTGTGCAGGCCACCAAAACGGCCTCCATCTGTGTCGGACTAATGAGAATGCTCCGGAAGATACTCCCACTGCTTCCTTTCCAGGCGAAGAGAATCATGGTTCAGGCCTTGATACTCTCCCGCCTGGATTATGGAAACGCGTTATACCTAGGAGCTCCGGCAGCAGTGATCAACAGACTCCAAGTCACACAGAACTGCGCTGCCCGACTTCTGTTTAACATCCCTCGTTGGCAGTCAGCAAGGAAGGCCCTAAAAGAACTCCATTGGCTTCCAATAGCTGCTAGAACACACTTCAAAGCCATGTGCATTGTGCACAAAGCCTTCCATCAAACAGGCCCAGCCATTTTGCTCCCTTTGGTTGTACCTTACACTCCATCAAGAACCCTCCGTTCCAGCGTCTTGCATCTAGCCACCACTACTAAAGTTAATAAAGCTCGCTGGGGAGGCAGGGCTTTCTCACATATGGCGGCGAAGATGTGGAACTCCCTCCCGCCGAATCTCCGGGATATCAACAACCGGATGACTTTTAGGAAAGCGTTGAAAACCCACCTGTTTGTTAAAGCGTGTTAACTACCCATGCCCTCGCCACAGTAATCAGTCGAAGCACTGCGAGGCTTCCGGGTATGTACGCGCTATATAAATATCATTTTTCATTTCATTTCATTATAAGTCACTCCTATGGCAGGCCTTAACAATCCTGGAGGCAGAGTGCTTGGATTTATGTGAGATGGTGCTCTAGCATGAGCTGAGCCTGTCTGCAGCGTTCGGAGCCATGTCCTTACTGCTGTTCCAGGGTATTGCCATACTATATACTCTTAAGTGCATTATAATCCTCGCGGTTATTGCTAACTTTGGTTTGGCTTTATAAAAACATGTTGTGTAAGGTGTCATACACTTTGGAATACTACCCCCTCGCCAGTTCTGGCGACGGGGGTAGCATTCCACCCTTCAAGAGGGAAAACACATGTTACTTTACTTAAACGTGGTTAAATCTAACCAGAGCCTCAGCATCACAAAATGGATGCTGCCCCGACAAAAGTCTGGCCTCCTGCTGCTGACTGAAACCTGGCAGGGGAGGCTTGGACAAAGAGTTTCCTGTCACAGGGAGGTGCTACACCACCCCAGACAGGAGATAGTGGATTGGAGCAGGGAGGGTTGAAAGAAACTAGACACTGCCTGGGGCACACAAGGTGTCCCATGCAAAATCCAGTCAAACCAGTTCTGGGGCACTCCAGCCCCAGCTCTGGCACGAAACTGGACAAAGGGAAAGGGGTGTAACCACCCCCTTCCTGTGTCCCACCCATAGGAGGGACCTAGCAGGTAATCCAGCCCCTTGATTTGGAATAAAGGTAGGAGCTGTGCCCATGAGCATTAGATTTATCCTGACTGAAACTTTGATACAGAACTCTGGACCCTTCGACATCCCACTCGATGTGGAAGACTGAAGAATCTCCCTTGTGGTCAAGGAGTGACCACCCTGTTGAAACAGGCACCATCCAGCGCCCAACGGTTTGCTTTGTTGCAGTTGCCGCCAGAGCTCGAGCTACAGAGATAAACAAGACCAGCTTCCCTCAACTTCTAACAGCCCGATCCACAGTCCCAGCGAATCTGAGACCCGTGGAGGCGACGTGAAGCGTGGAGCCGGCCATCTTGGAAAAACTACGAAGTGCTGACCGTGCAGCTCCCGAGGCTCCCTCGAAGCTGTGCATTGGGGTTTGAGAAGCCCCAGCCCCGAGCAGCTTTTGCACTGAAGATCTCCCCTCCATACTCACCGAATGCTGCGTGGGGCCCTTTTGCATTTTTCTGCTTGACCCGTTGGTCTGGTCATTTGGCCGCTGGCTAGTGGCCCCAGTACCAACAAATCCTTAAATTTACACTGCTAGTCTGGTTGCTCCAGACTGGCCCTCGCTCCCCAAAAAAGGAGCAATCTATCTGACCTTGCTGGTTCGAACAAGAAGCGAACTTCAAATCCTGCGTGGGTTGCACTTGCCAAGGCTTGTTAACTCCAATCCGGAAGCCAACACCGGTGACAGCGAGAGCCTTCGTGGGACAGCTCGTGATTCACTCCAGGTCATCCTCGGTGCCCCAGAGTCCACGTGGCAGCGGACACAAGCTTCTCAACAACCACCTGATTGCGCCCGACATCGCCTGGTTCCTTCCTGGTTCCTTCCTGGTCACTGGCTAGTGACCCAGACTCTGTCCCCTCTGCTTTCAGGTACTTCACATCTTCGATCCACCCTTGGATCTAACCGGACTCTTCTCTCCTGGCCGCCTGCAGCATCTTCATCTCCAGGCTCCATAGAACTCCACGACGAAACCCGACACACTTTGGCACCTATGCACCCGCTTCCTGTGGGTGAGGTAACGCATGAACGCCAGTGCTCCTGTAGTGATTTACACCTCTAGTGTCTTAGTTTTAAGTGGCTAAGTTCTAGTCCAGTCGGAAGACTTCTAAAACAGTAACTTTGTAACTTTTTACGCACCATTGACTTTGCATTGGTGCATGCGTGTGCTTTTAGCGCTGCACCCGATTCCCGGGGGCTACTCCCGTCCTAACTGCTGTTAGTCCAGTGTAGTCCCAGCGATTCCCAAGGCCCCAGGCCTTACCACTGTTCGTAAAGTGATACTTATACCACTTATTTAGTATATAGTTCGAGTGGCCACCGGCCTCATCCATAATTGTGCAACTTTCATATGTTAAACTGTGCTATTGTTTAAACGCTTGTGCTTCTATACTCATAAAGAGTACAGGGGATTATTCTAGTAATAAATACATATATTTTTATAATATATAACTTGTGTGGTGTCCTTTCATTTGATATTACAGGATTGCATATGGTAAAACAGCTGGCTTCACATGCCCTCTTGAGTTTAGCCTAAGACTGCTTAGTCCATGCTACCATTAGGATAGCTTGTCTACAAGGTTGACTTACAACCACCACCATAAGGGATTGTTTGGACTGATACAAGGTGCCCCCAGAATTGGAGACATCATACATCAGGCCAACTTCTCACAATAAGACACAAATTCACGCTATACTTAGTGTGAAAGGGAAGGGCAATGGGTGTTGTGGTGGCAGTTCCACCGCTAAACACCCAGATTTTGACATTGGCACGAGCAGAGGACCGGAACCTAAGCAGGTTGAAATACGGGGTGAGTAATCAAATTGAAGACCACCCACATTATCTTTCCGGTCCTGCGTGATACGCGCAGCTTTCCCGAATTGAATGGAGGTTGGCAGAAAACAGACACACTAACATATCACACACAGCGAGGAGCAGCTACTCTGCCCTCGTATAACGGAGAGAATAGGGACTCCCCATCCTAATAAATTTCCTCACATAGGGGGTTTCCAATTGCCCTGAAGAAAGTCCAGGACCTTTACGGCCACCCAGGACTGAAACATGTCGGCACCAGGGTCTTAGGACCATACTACTCCAACAAGACCCGTTTTTTAGATTTGTTAACAACCCAGACAGACTCAAGAATAAAGGGAAACCGGGGGTCTGACTGAGGTATTTTAATCTTTAACCTCCCTGGACTTTATCTATCTAAAGAGCTCCCAACACTGTGGTTGAGCCCACCCCGACTTCTAACTCTGCCTTTAACATAAGGCACAAATTTACGCTATACTTAGCGTGAAAGGGAAGGGTAATGGGTGTTGTGGTGGCAGTTCCACTGCTAAACACCCAGATTTTGACATTGCCCCATATTAACAAGGGTGTCGTAAATATGGGGCAGTGCCAAAACTAAGACCAGGGTTAACCTGGACTTAGCATTGTGCACCAAGTATAAATGTACAATTTCTCTTCGTTTTTGCTGGTTCCATGTGTGCTGCGTTGGACTGAACATATGGAAACAGCAAAACGTAATTGGTTTTTTATGTACCCGAAGGGACACCTTCCTGCAAATAAAAATAACTTCACCTGAAACACAGACACCCTTATGCTATGGTGCAAGGGTTCCTTCATAGGGAAAATGTTGGATCAGGCGCTGGAAGGTGCCCCCTCCTGCACATGCACTGACATTCATGTTGTTTACTGTCTAGATGTGTCCAGCAAAATGCTGCACGACTATGTATACGAACCAATGTTTTATTTACACGCCATTTATCCTCCGACAGCAATATTAGTACATCATCTTTGGGAATATGGTGAGGGATCTATCTTAAACAGTTTTTTTCCAGTTCAGCCATCACAACACCCATTGTACACAACATTGACAATAAGTATAGGGTAAAAGTATGCCTCGTTAGCTAGGCAAGGTTAAGCCACTTCAAGTGGGTTTACGCTGACTTGATTAGTGAGCAAGGCTCTAGCCCCACATGAATGTTGGGAAAAGTGAAATTCCAGTAACAATGTTGCCTTGGAGATTTAAAATATAAAATCTGTTTATTAGAGTTATTGTGTATACATATCAACGATAAACAACATTTCCCAGGTGGTCATACATAAATTGTTATTTCTCAGTACATACCTGTAAATGTTCAGTTTTGCACACATTAAACCGGTCGCAGTTTCTTCTTTTCATCTCTAGGTAACTTTATCCATAGTTACATTATCACAGTTACATTTCCATGTCCAACATCTCGCCTCTCTTGTTCACATGTGAGGTCAGACTATTGTTTTTCTTGTGAATGCTTTAGGGACCTCGCCCTTCAGTGACTCTTTCCTCGCTTCTTCCTGTTTTCACTCTCTTCTCCCGCCTGCAGTGGCCCATTTTGTGTGTTCTGCTCTGAGCTAGCCTGATCTGATTGGTGTTCCATCAAGTAATTCCGTAGGGGGTCCCATATATCGCGAGGTCTGGAGGTAATTGACATTAGCTCTGCGTATGCGAACAGTTGATCCTGGCAGTAGATGAGATCGCGCCTCCATTCCTTAAACTTAGTTGCTCTGCCCCTTCCCCATTTGCAAGCTATTCTCTGCTTGGCCAATAATATCCTGACTGATGTCTCTATCTCCGCTGTGTATCCCAGCAGTGTTGTCAGTGGAGTGTTTGGGACTGAGGAGCCAGTCATCTGCTCCAGTGCGTGTAGGACTTGTGTCCAGTATTCTTGAATGGCATATTCCCAGGCCAAGTGTAGGAAGTCTGCTCTTTCTTTATTACATCTTTCGCATCTATTGTTATCTCGGAGATTAAATCGATGAAGCCTAACTGGCGTATAATATATGGTGTAGCTATTTGAAGTGTATGATGCGTAATCTACTACTTGCTGACCGCTGAAGATGGTGGACTGAAGCCGCCGTGAGTTGCAGCAGGGACCCTCTCTCCGGTAAAAATGCGCACGGAGCACGGCGCACGGAGCTTGTAGTATGCACTGAGGAAAAAAAAAGGGAGCCAAGAAACCTACCGGACTCGATTGGTCCTGGCGCTGGTACTCTTACTGGAAGATTCAGAAGAAGAGCGCGGAGGACGCAGGCGGAGCACGCAGGTCAGCGGTGTGAGTGCGGAGTGGTCGGCCGCGAACCTGCATCGGAACTTGGAGCAAGGAGTGGAGGCGGAGTGAGAGACTGCAGCCCAATCTGATGAGGCAGAGGTGTCAGAAGCTGCAGCGTGTCGGAAGCTGCAGCGCAGACGCTGGTGTGGCCAAGATACACAGCGGAGCTCGATGAAAAACTACACCAAGACAAGTGAGTGGGTGGGAGAAGCTTCTCCCATACGAGAGGTTTAGGTTTAGAACTTTCGCCTTTGTCTATGCCACAATACTAAAAGACTTTGTTACATCATCTAAGACTGGGACAATTTACCACAATTATCACATTGTGGAACCCCTTTTTTTGCCATTCCCGGGGCCTGATAGTCTATACAAAAGTAACTAATTTCTGGGGCTGCTGTGGACATTGCTTTTCCCCTGACTCACCAGGACCTTCGGCGGCATAACTTTGGGCCCTCTGGACCCTCTGGTGCTTCCTGTTCTGTGCTTGTTGAGGTGCCAGGACAAGTGGGCGACGCGCTGGTCACTCGCGAGGCCCCGGACTCCAACTCCCAGGGGGCCTCACGGCGCGTACAGCCGTGACGCGGCATCAGGGCGACTGAGGCCCATAAGACCGGCCGTACACTCCCGCACACTCCGGATACTGTTTTGGGGGACTATCGGCACCGACCAATAACTTTCACCTCGCTGAGACAACTACCCGGTGTATTGTTGGACATAAAGCCTTGTCTTTAGCCGTGTTATTTAGAGACTTATCTTATTTTTATCATAAAAAAATTGTCACCTTGATCTATGTCCAAATCCACACATAAAGGGGGGAATGGGGTGGGGGCTGTGGGTACTTTGGATGCGTATCTTTCCAGGGCGGAGTCTATCATAACCCAGGACATCCAACTAACGGAGCAAAGGTTATCTTTAGAACCTTTTAATCTAGTTCTACCACAAGCTCCCCGCTAGAACCAATTATTACTGTAGTAAACCCCCACACAGGCTCACCGGTTATCCCACATACACAGCCCCAGGGCCTCTTCAAACCACTGACGTTGGTCAATTCATCATGTTTCTTACCACCCCCCTTCTACTCGTAGCAGGCAACTGAAAGCCATGCCTGCCTCTAAGGGCAAAGATCAAACAAAAAAGAGAAAAGCTTGTAGCATTCCTAAATCAAGCCACCAGACCGCAAAGTACGCTAAGAATAAGACAGACAGGGAGGACAGGCAGCTATATCCCCAGCCACAGATAATTCTAAGGGGGTTGGCAACGATACTAATCTACTAGTAGGTGCAGTGGAGCTTAATTGCCATCAGGAAACCGTTGGAGTTCTAAAACAACTAGAAGATAGGCTATCCAAAATAATTAGTCCTGTGATGGCCAAATTGGAAGCAATCGAAGAGAGGTTGGGTATGCTAAAGAAACATATACTTAAAAACCCTAATGCCACCATGGCACCCAATAGAGGAGAGTTGGCAGAGGTCATATCGGTAGAACAAATGGGAGATACCATCAAAGACCCTATAACCTCTAGTCCCCTGCAAATGCCAAATCCAGCTAATAGACCGATGGGTACCAGGAATAGTGACAGCAGAAGTAAGGGTGAAATGCCTTTTAACGCCCCAAGTCCTATTGTTTTACAATTCCACCCCAATCTACACCTTTGGTGGCAATTTTGGGGGATGTGCCGCCCCTTCCTCCAAGTTCCACTGAAGATTACCCCCAACTTAAAAACAAGGTCATCCACTGGCTATGTACTAACTTATCAGTGAACCCTACAATAAGCCGTAATATAATAATGGCCCGTCGTGTAGGATGGGTAGGTAACTGGAAGAGGTGTGGCGCCGCGGCCAGGGCGACTGACGCTGGAATCTGGGGACCACGGTTCGATCCCCGGCTCCGGCGGCAGGTTAGCCCAGCACCATGTGACTCTGGGCAATAGCTCGCTTAATCTTCCCGACGGCCCCCCAGCGCCTAGAGACCCTTACGGGTGATTGTGCGCTTTACAAATGTGGACTTTACTTTAACTCCAGGAGATCAGGCACGGGGGACTGTATTGTTGTGAACTTCAACGACTGTAAGCTCGTTGAAAGGCTATTCAGAGAACATAGTTTAGGTACATCCAACACCGGCTCCAGTATTCAGTTTCTCCCCTTGGGATTTTTTTATAAACCTGAGCCATCAAACCGTAACCTACAAACCCCACATACCAATTGGCAGGTACGTGGCAAGACTACAGCATTAAAGCCCCCCTCTTACATCCCCATGGTAGCTGAACAATATCGCCAAGGGCACCCGGACTTATCACTACCCAGTCTAAGCAACAGATTTGCTGCCCCAAGGCATCCTGACTCATTACCCAGTTTAGGTAATAGATTTGCTGCCCTGTCGTCCCTAGAGGACTGTGATTGACTGAATATATCTGCAGCCCATATCGTCCCTGCACTGCTGTATCCAAATAAGGTCTGTTTAAGGGCTCCACAGGGGAGGGTCCATTTGTCACTCAGACCAATGACTCAATATCCACCCAAATTATAGCTCCAGGTAAACATGTTGATTACAACATAATTTCCTGGAATGTTGCTGGACTGGCAGGGAAGTCTAAAGATCCCAAGTGGTTGGAGTTTATCAGGCTTTTTCCCGTGATTTGTTTACAAGAGACTTGGCTGATGGACTGTGCCTCTTTTTTTCTAGAGGGCTACAAGACCTTTTTTGTCCCGGCCAAACAATCATCTAGTGGCAGAGCCAAGGGAGGTCTGGTAACATACATTTCTTTAGCCCTGAAATGCACAATAACTCCAATATCCAGCAAAAATTGTAATTTTCAGGCAATCACCTTGAAACATGGGAATGTAAAGCTGCTCCTAATTAATTTTGATAATGCATGGCCCTTGACAGATTACTCAATTGAGCGGCTTCGTTAACAAATGCTGTAATGATGTTTCACATTGTATGCTGCTCTTAGGAGATTTTAACACTCACCCATGTGGCAACCCAACAACAACTGCCTTGGGAGACCTGGGCTGTGACAGAATGGGTAGGCTACATTTTGAACACTCTCCACGTGGTGAGGCCCTCAATCAACTACTAAATAAATATGACCTGGTTAGTTCCATGTCTGTGGTGGATGTTGGCAGTAAGATGGTTGTGCCAACATTTAAGGGACACAAGATTTCAAGATTTCAAGATTTTGATTTTGGGTGATCGATCTTTTTAAAAACAAAAACCATTACACCAAATAACAGTTTTTATGTTTCGACCTGGCGAAAAGCTGCGCAAGCAGCGATTCGCGCAGGCGAAATCTTTTGTTTTGCAGTATGGGGGACTTGAATCCGCCCCTTCTTCCATTGGCTAGCTCCATAAATGGAGGCTAGCCATTGGAAGACAGAGGCGTGCGTCATTCACCGAGGCGACTCGTGGGCGTTCCTGGGATGTTTTTCTCATCCAGCCCCTTTTAGGACGTCAGTGCGGCGGTGGGCGGGGTTTATTTTTTTGGTCGTCAACGTTTGTTTGGGTCATTTTGCGGCCGACCGGCGCTGGAGGAAGTCCAGGTCCAGGTGAGTGCTGGCTGTTCCCGCCGCCCCCCCCCTTCCCGCTGTCCATGTCTTTCCCGCCCCCCTCCCGCTGTCCATTCCCGCCCCCCCTGTTCGTGTGCCCGTAGGTGCTCGTTATGTTTTTTTTGACGAACGTCTATGTAGAACGTCTCTCGGATACTTTCTTATGCCATTGATCTTTCTAGCTGTTTAATATTGGTTTTGAAATCATCTTGGATTGCACTGTGGGCTTTTCACGTACTTACACGTGCAGAGTAGTTGGCTTAGCTTATCCAAAGTACACATACGCACAGCTCCATATCAGTGAAGTTTTGTGATCATTCCGACATTTGCGATTTCAACTGTTCGCCGTGTGTTTTTATCCGTACGTAGGCTTGATTTAATTATTAACCTTTATGCACAGTAATAGGGGCAGAATATATATATATTATTTTCCAGTATGTTTGGGCACATCGATATTACAGCACATGCGCATGGAAATAGTGTACTCGGTTCGCGCATGCGTTGGGCTTATGGTTACGTCTTCCATCACATGTGAGCCCCGATGCATGCTTTGATTGGCTTACATTACGGAAGGATTATCTCAAAAGGAGGCTTGAAAAAGTCCCGGTCCCTACGGCTTCAGGCTCTACAAATTGCTGCGTACCGACGGACAGGGAAGCCCCCCGCAGGTACTCTGTGTTTCTTATTTGTAAAACCGTCTATCGTTCGGTTTTTTAGCTAAGTGGGCTCCCTCTTGACCTATATGATCGTTATATTTAAGTCACCTGCACTTGTGACTTGCAGCAACCTTGTTATAATCCAGCCTCACCCTGATGTTTACACACTTTCAGGAACCCTTTCTTTAGGGGGTTGGTAGACATTTTCTACTTGTTTATGGTAAAACTTGTTCATGCGATGTCAGCCTCATGTTTTCTCCCATATTCATTTTTCGCGATAGGTTGGTCTAAGTGTACTGTAATAATGAAACTTCAAGCTTCCCCTACCAATTGAATAAAAATATGATACTCCATAGCGGGCCTCCGGTATAAAGTTACAACCCAGATGTATTACTGGTATAATATGCATTGTAAAATGGTGCATGCAAACTTCAGCAACGCAATTCAATAAAACTGTTACATTTGGACTACGCGACGCCATGGAATGCGGGGAATGTACCAGTGAAAGTGGGGCACTCTCTGGGTCTGGTCATCGGGCGGCACCCCGTGGCGCACCAGAAAGTGACATCTGTCATTGGCCATGAGCACGTATCTAGGCGAATTCTAGCAACAATGCTCCAGTGCGTACGTCTGACTCGGGGAATGTAAAAAAATGGAGATGATAAAGGAAAACAACGTTTGCGCGTAAAAACAAAGATAAGCAATACAAGGCAAAGAGCACGAAAAACATTTCGCCTGCACCGAATTGAAACGATCCCTCCCAATGTTTAGGCCAGAGCCTGAATACCTTGGAACCACTAGACAACAAAGAGGAAGACGTCGGAATCAAACTGTTAACACAACAAAACACAATATAGACAAATATAAGCTGGCATGGCACAACATTTGCAAAACATAGCATAGGCCAAAAACCAAACAGCATTGCATTACAAAACACAGCTTAGCATAGCAATATTTACCCTAGCGTCACATTACATTTCATAGTAGTCAGCAACGCGGCATAACAACTTAACATTGCGTAGATTCCCTTTATTTAATAACAAAGCATGGCAAAACATAGGATAGCTTGACATCATGCAACAAAACATAGCATAAGAAAATGTAGCTTGTCATTGCAAAGCATATCACAAAACGGTAGAACCGATCAAAAAAAATGTCGCGATTGTTTAGTTGTGTATAACAAACTGCATGATGGGGGAGGGGCGGGACTTCACAGTTCATCCATCAAAGTGAGCTTCTTAAAACTGATAGCTAAGGTTTAAATCAACAAAACGGGCATTCAAGAAATAAAATCAACCAAACCAGTTCTATCTGTTTGCCAATGCACCAAGTATATTAAATTAACTACATGGAAGTTAGATGAAACATGCATGAAAGCGGTCAGACTTGTCCAGAGTTGTTTGTGTGTGCGACATGCGAGATATATGATACATTTCAGTTAATTCCAAGATGCACAGACAAGCCCTGAGCAGCACCCTCCCTGTCTGAGCACGGCTCTCAGTTTTCCTGTTTGCTCTCTCGTAGTCTGTGTTTGGAGCCGTTCGACGCTGGATTGTTTGCACTGCAGTTTTTAATCGAGGCCCCTGAGGTGAAATGCATATGCAGATTCCCTTGCAGGTGTTCATGTCATGTTTGCAGACCGCATTCATGGGAAACCGGATGGAAGGGAAAGCTTGGAGCTGTGACTTGCGCTCAGTTTGTGCTTCTGGCTGGGGTACCTCGCCACAGCTGAGGGAAGGCGGGACTTAGCAGGGTTCAGGTGGTGATGGCACTAAGAATGTGAGGGTCATGGGTTCAAATCCCCACACTGACAGATGAAGTCTTTCAAACTTCATTTCCTTTCAATGACAGACATGTTAAATACCGGTCTCTGAGATGGCAGACAGGGCAGTCAGTAGAAGCAGAGGTCTCAGAGCATTTAAATCTACCTTTCCCAGTGTCTGCACCCCAAACAGCATCAAAAGTAACACGCTGCACATTCAGGGGGGAAAGGACAAGCAAGGCGAATGACATCTTTGCCTAATACCTTATTTAGAAGAAAATAGTAACCAACTATGTCCTGTTTATTTTTTGTGCTTTCAATCATTTAGAAGAGGCAAGAATATCACGACTTATTAAGTCCCCAGGAGCACTTGCTATGAAACTCTCATACCCCCTGTCTTGTCACTCACACAGAGTGGCAGTTCAGATCTGCATACCTAGAACTGGGGATTCGCTCTCCTCTATAAGAGGTGCTGGAAGGTTGAAAAAATCTGTGCCGAATGCTTGGGAGGCGCTGATATATTAGGGGTCAAATTCGAGGCGGATAGAGATTGCCTGGTCATCCTGCTGGTGTATCGTCCTCCTAGGGCTACCCCCGACTTTGCGGATGGGTTTGTGGAGCTGGTCCATGACCTTAGGACTCGTTACAAGGACCTATTGGTCATGGGAGACTTTAATTTCCATTGAGAGGTATCCCCCAAGGAGGGGCAGGCAAGTCACATAGAGGAAGCATTAACAACGCTTGGATTAACTCAACATGTAGTAGGTCCCACCCATGACAAGGGCCACACGTTAGATCTGGTGTGGTCGACTGACCCTGGAGATGGGACAATAGTTGGTCGACCCTGTGCATGGTCTGACCACTATCTGATTAGGGGACAGAAAGTAGCACCTAAATATGGAGCGAAATCCAGGCCGGCGTGGAAAACTGTGAGGCGATGGAACTCCATAAACGAGGAAGATCTGGTGAGAAACCTACTAAACCCCGTCGTTCCAACCACATGTGACGATAATCTTGAGGTTATCTGCCAGATGGTAGTGGACAAGCTAAAATCCACCATTGACCTAATGGCACCGGCCAGAAGGGTGAAAATGGTGGATAAAGGAGCAGGAGCACCTTGGTACAACGATGAGTTGAGGTCAAGGAAACAGGCCCTGCGAAAGGCTGAGAGAGCCTGGAGGCGGGATTACAGTCCGATGGCACAGAGTTTATATCAACTTGAGCTGGCTATGTATAAAAAGGCTATTTTAGTACGAAAATCCGAGTTCTTCGAGACTAAGATTGCCACAGCTCGCAACCCGCAGAAAGAAATCTTTAAGGTACTCTCCAAATTGAGGAAAAACAAGGAGCAGAGACTTGACTTCTCGCAGGAGGATTACCAAATTTTCCAGGACTTCTTCATTAAAAAAATTGAGGACCTTCTGTTAGAAATTTCGTGCACCCCTGCCCTGGAATGCTCGCTCCAAGTTAAGCCTATCACGCCTAAAGTTGATAACCCCTTAAACATCATCCCCTTGATTACGAAGGAGATGCTAGCCAGCTTGATAGGGAGGGTAAAATCAGGCTCCCAGGCGGACCCTTGTCCCCCGAGAGTTTTTAAACTAGCTATGCCAGGGATGGAGGAGGATATTCTTAACCTGCAAAATAAGTCCCTTGAAACTGGACAAGTTCCAGCTATGTTTAAGGAGGCCCGGCTGATCCCGCTGCTAAAGAAGCCAGGGGCGGACACAAAAGTTTAAAAAAATTTCAGACCCATTTCCCAACTACCTTTCTTAGCAAAGGTCTTGGAACAACATGTGCTGTCATATCTTTCTAAGCATTTGGAGACAAATGATCTGCTAGAGCAAAATCAGGCCAGCTTCTGGGTTCATCACAGCACGGAGTTGGTGATGGTGTCTATTTTAGACGAATTAAGGTGCAGAGCTGACAAGAGGATCCCTGGTGCCCTTGTGCTACTCGATCTCCCCGCGGCTTTTGACACGGTTTGTCACAGTCAACTGCTGTCGCGTATGAGAGACATGGGCATCAGGGGGCATGAGCTAGGTTGGCTCACCTCTTTTCTGCAGGATAGATCACAGAAGGTGCAGCTGTCCGACCTAGTCTCAACATCAGCGGCCATCACTTGTGGAGTGCCGCAAGGCTGTGCCCTCTCACCACTCCTTTTTAACATCTACCTGCAGCCACTAATTTCAGCTCTTAACCAGATGGTCTGTCAGATTTTTAATTACGCTGACGACATGCAGATCATCATCCAAATAGAGGACTCTCCAGGTGCTCAAACCAGGTTAAATAATATCTTAAGGTTTACAGTAAATTGGATGTCCGCCAACTCCCTGAAGATCAACCCGGACAAAACCGAGGTGCTGCCCATAGCCATCCAGGGCAGCCCATGGAATGACGGTTTTTGGCCCAGGGAGTTGGGCAAGACACCGGAACCAGAAACCGTGGTGAAAAGCCTGGGAATCCACATTGACAGCAAGTTGTCCATGAACAAACAGGTGTCTGTAGTGGTAGGCACATGCGTTGGTCTTCTGAGACAGCTTCGTAAGATCTCTCAATTGCTGTCATTTTCCACCTTAAGAAACGTTGTGTCTGCTATGATTTTGTACGCCTGGACTACGGCAATGCGCTGTATATAGGGCTACCTCAGCGATTACTTACGCGGCTGCAGACGGTCATGAACGATGCAGCGAGACTGATTTTTAAGAAGCCTAGGACAACGCGTGCTTCTCCTCTCCTGCATCAGTTACACTGGCTCCCTGTCAGACAGAGGGCACTGTTCAAAGGACTGTGTATTTCACACAAGGCACTTTACGGTAATGCGCCCAGCTACATTAAAACCAGACTTGCTGGATATATTCCGGGTAGGGTGCTACGGTCCTCTGAAGCCACTCTTCTGGCTAATCCACGATTCCGCCTGTCCACTCTTGGTGGGCGTGCTTTTTCCACTTTGCTCCCTGCAGCATGGAATAAACTTCCAATTAACCTTCGGAAGGAGCCTAATCTTCTGCTTTTCCGCCGAATGTTAAAGACAATACTTTTCCGGGAAGCATGGGGAGCGTTATAAGTTAGACATCTGTTATCTGTAGAGTTGGTTTCTCTTTGTACAAGCGCTTAGAGACCCTGGGGTGATAACGCGCTATATAAATTGAAATAAAAATAAATAAACTGGTCCTATGTTGATATAAGTCCCTTCTCTGACCTTGTTTTAAATTGTCATAGTCAGAAAACTTAAAAAGAGAAACAAAAAAAGGACTCTCTCTGACTCAATGTTTCATTCAAGGCCACTCTCAAGTGTTGGGATGTAGGCTTGTAATATATATGCAAGGTCTAGTATGGTGTGGTATGGTATAGTAGTGCATTGTATAGCACTTTTATGTACAGTATAATATTGTACAGAACAGTATAAAAGAGTGCAAAGTATAACAAAAGGAGAACAAATGGCCACAGTGTAAAATACATTATGTGTGATGTTAAGTTAAACAATTTGTGTAATGCACAAGTTTCTCGTTTACATGGCCTAGTGGCATAGAGTGTCATCGGCAGGGTGTGTGTTTCCCCTCTTTGGGGAGTCTCATGGGACTATCAATGGTCAAAACATTCAGTTTTTTCAAACACTAATTTTCCAAAAAGCTTAATCAAGCCAGTTTTGGAAGAATGTGTAGAGAAATTGTAATCACGTCAAGTATGGCAGCAAATATATCTGTCTCAAGGCCCCTGCCCCTGCTTACGGACCAATCCCCGCACCACACTGAATGCCCAACAACTCTGTGGTGGGTCAGCGATGGGTTTCATGAACAAACCTTGGCAAATTCTATAGTTTTAGTGTCATTGTCAACAGGACGCCCCCACAGCTATTGGGCAGCCCCCCCGTGTCCAAGGCACATCACTACCATGAACAGAGGGCTATAAGGTGACTATGTTTGCTCTATCAAACTGGCCACCAAACGAGAGGGACTGCCCATGCAACCCAGCATGGCACACTGCATAACATCATCGGAGTACCTGTAGTTCCAAAAAACAGGCGTTGAGTCGGAATCCTATCGGGCTCTCCATTTTTGCCCTCACCCACCGGTTGAAAAAAAAGTCTTACCTCTGCAGTAGTGTCATCCTTCACTGCCTTTGGGGTAACTTCGAAGAGCCTCGTTAACGTTCTTTCACAGTCTTAGAACTGAAGGATTGTTACATTATATTCAAGGAAATCATAGTTACTGCTTATGCAACTAACAACCATTGACACAGCCAATCATTTTGGCTTGCTGTAGGTGTGATGTTACTTGTATTAGATATCTGATTGCAATGACAGAAGCAGCAAAATACCAGTCGGGCAGCACACTATGCTAAGCCCTTCAGGCCTGTCCCCAGTCTCCCTCCCTGTGCAGGGAGACCCTCCAGGCCTGAAATGAGACTCCGCCTTTGTGCAGCTAGATCATGCAAGTGGGTTCTAGCCTGCACCAAAATAACAGATACAACTTTGTTTTGGTTTTTCTTGCCTTCTGCCTTTTGATTGTGCCTGTGCCTGTTCCCGACCCCCCTCCCGCTGTCCGGGTGCCCGTTCCTGCTCCCCCTCCCGCTGTCCGTGTCTCCGGCCCCACTTGTAAATGCTTGTTTTATTTTTGCAGTATATTTCCTTGGGAAAGCACATGTCTGTAGTTGCATTTGGGGAATGAATCTCTGAAACAGATCTGTTTTGAATTTGGGAAGTGCTTCTCTTAGAGACAGCAGCATAGTGTGGGCTATGAGAGCTGTGTGGGCTGTGAGAGCTGTGTGGGCTGTGAGAGCTGTGTGGGCTGTGAGAGCTGTGTGGGCTGTGAGAGCTGTGTGGGCTGTGAGAGCTGTGAGAGCTGTGAGAGCTGTGTGGGCTGTGAGAGCTGTGTGGGCTGTGAGAGCTGTGTGGGCTGTGAGAGCTGTGTGGGCTGTGAGAGCTGTGTGGGCTGTGAGAGCTGTGTGGGCTGTGAGAGCTGTGAGAGCTGTGTGGGCTGTGAGGGCTGTGTCGGCTGTGTCAGCTGTGTAGGCTGTGTGGTCTGTGTGGGCTGTGTGGTGGGCTGTGAGAGCTGTGTGGGCTGTGGGAGCTGTGAGAGCTGTGTGGGCTGTGAGAGCTGTGTGGGCTGTGAGAGCTGTGAGAGCTGTGAGGGCTGTGTGGGCTGTGAGAGCTGTGTGGGCAATGAGAGCTGTGTGGGCTGTGAGAGCTGTGTGGGCTGTGAGAGCTGTGTGGGCTGTGAGGGCTGTGTGGGCTGAGTGGGCTGTGTGGGCTGTGTGGGCTGTGAGAGCTGTGTGGGCTGAGAGAGCTGTGTGGGCTGAGAGAGCTGTTGGCAATGTAAATAACAATGCCATTTATTTATAAGTAAAAAAAAAAGAAATGTCATGAGCAATGCCAATAGCTCTAACTTTTCCAAAGGCGAAACCATTGCATTGTAAATGCTTGTTAAATAATACTACTACATATATACACATAGAATAGCTTGCTTAATCATACAAAAATAATCAATAAGTTACTTTTATGCATCTAATGTTTAAAATTTCGTTTTTAGAGAATCTTTTTTACTCTCTTTGTAATTTCAACCGATTTCTTTAAATACACCTTTACAAATTTCACCTCTCTACATGCTAGTGGGATTGAGGTTCCGCTTAGCCAGGTGATTACCGCTTCTCTGCATGAGCGTATAGTCAAATTGTTCAGTAGAGATTTTAAAAGTGCTTTCCGTTCTTTTAGTAAGACAGGGCATACACCAAAAATGTGTTGAATGGATTCATCTTTATAACCTCATAGTCTGCAGTCTCGATTTTCCCTTTTATCCTTCCATGCTGGGATTAAGTCTTTTGTTTCCCACATGCCCAGCCGCAACCTCATAAATTGATGTTTTAAAGTACGTGAGAAATATGCTGATAAATATTCCTGGGGCTTCTATTTCCCATATGAGTTAATGACTGTCCAGTCATGCCGTCTCTGTAGTAGGGTGTTCTCGTCCTTTGAATGAGACAAACATTTTATTGTGATGTTAATTAGTTTGTTGAATTCCTTTTTTCCTATGCTAAGATTCCAAATATCTAAAGCGGAGAGGTCCGTTATCACCTGGTTTAAGTAACTACCCCAGGAACCTTGCGTTTTCTTTCCTTTTTGACTTTCTATTTCTTTCCAGCATAGATGATCTATAGTTCCACTAGCAGAGGCACGCAACCTCCAGCACAGTTTTATAAAAGCTCCTTTGCTGCGAAATTCCTGGTTTAATAAGCCAAACTCTAGCCGCACCTGAGCAGGCGATGCGATTTGCTGGATATGGAAGACTTTTTTATATACTTTTGTTTGAATTTCGTTTAAAACCGTGATTTCACATCCTTTCATTATTCCAGTGCCATAGGTTACTGTTGGGATTAACTGTGCATGCATAACTGTTAATAAATTGCAATATGATGGACAGCTTAATTTCTTTTTTAATACATTGAAGCCATGTATTAGATTTTGAGATTTTGACTTCATTGAAATGAGCTGTGAGTTGAAGGTTAATTTTCGTTCTACCATAAATCCGAGATATTTGTATGAAGCAGCTATTTCTACTTTCTTCCGCTCTATATACCAAGTGAATTTCTTGTTTTTGGCATCAACTAGCCGTACGACCTTTGTTTTTGTTAAATTCAGTTCTAGCCCTTGTACTGTTAAATATTTGACTAAGGCATTCATTCCTCTTTGGAGACTGATTTGCGTTTGACTTAGCAGTACTAAATCATCAGCGTACTGAAGGCACCTAATTTCCTCATTGCCAATCGATGGAGGGTGACTATTGATTTCCAAAAGGGCATCTTCAAGATCAGATATGTACAGGTTAAAAAGCGTAGGAGCTAACACGCACCCCTGTTTCAGGCCATTTTGGGTGTTTATTTTCTTAGTTACCCACCGGCCATCTCCTACCTTTACCCGGCTCCATGTACACGAATATAATTCTCTGATGGCCTTTAACAGATTTATAGGGATGCCCCAGCTGGCGAGTTTTTCCCAAAGAATTTCACGGGGCACGCTGTCGAAGGCTTGCTTGAGGTCCACAAAACAGGCGAACAGGCAGGTTTTTTTTAATTTGGCTTTTTCGCCTAACAATGTTAATGCCGTTAGATTTGTTAGAGTTCCTGCACCCACCCGAAACCCTGTTTGAGATCTCGGGATGTGGTTATTTTCATTGGACCATTTTTTTTAGTTTGGTTAGTAGGCAACTTGCATATAGCTTTGCTTCGACATCAATTAAGGCAATTAGGGCTAGATGTAGGTAAATCAGATTTACCGATTCATAAATACCGAATTTTACCGATTCGGTATTCATAAATCGTTAAATCTGATGTAGGTAATTATTCGGTAACAAATACCGAATCGGTAGGATTCGGTATTTACAGATTCGATAATTACCGAATCGGTATTTGCCATTGATTCCTATGGGCCTTGAAGCCCATAGGAATCAATGGCAAATACCGATTCGGTAATTACCGAATCGGTAAAAATATCGAATTGCCAAGGGGGACAGGGTGTCACTTTGACACCCTGTTGCACCCGTTTCTGGCTTGTGTGCCATGTGACACACAGACATGTCTGTGTGCCACATGGCACAGGTGTACATGCACAGATGTGCATGTACACTGGAATTCGCTATTTACCATGCAATAGTATTACATGGTAAATAACGAATTCTTACTGTCCTGTGGCACTGTTTACTGTGCCACCTACATATTGATTTACAGAATCTGTAAATTTACCGATTCGGTATTTTACAGATTCTGTAAATTTACCGAATCGGTAAATTTACCGATTTTTTAAATCAAAGGCCTCCTACATTACAAAACTCAAATACCGGTCGGTAACGGCGGAAATCGGCCGTTACCGACCGGTATTTGGTCTCCTACATCTGGCCCTTAATCTATAATTGATCGGCATTGATGACTTTCCCCTTTGAAAATTGGCTGTATGATACTTCCCCTCCAGGATTCAGGGATTCCATTTGTTTCAAACAATTCATTAAAGAGTGGGGAAAAATAATGAGCCCAATATGAAGCTTCTCCCTTGAAGAGGGCATTTGGAATGCCATTTGGTCCTGGCGCGCCCTCCAAGTTTAGCTTCCTGATGATTTTTATTAGTTCGTTGACTTCTATTAAATTGTCGGAGCTTTTATTTTTCGGGGAGATTAGTTTGTTATTCGCATTTAGGCCCACTGGGAGACTTTGGCCTTTTTGTTCTATTTGGCTCCAACTGCCCTTTTTTGACGTTGGAGTGCCTGGGGTTGGATTAGGTTTTGATTCTTTATACATACTCTTTCTGTGGTCTACCCATTCTTCCTCGTTTATCCCAGCATTTTGATGTCTGTTTTTTCCGAGTGTCAGTAAATTTATCTGAGACCAGAAGTGTTTTCCATTCCGTTGTTTGCTAGCCAAAAGGAGTTTATTCCATATTGCGGCCTGATAACTCAATTTGGCTGCTCTGCAGTTTTTCTTGTACTGTTTTCTTAAGTTTTTGAGCACGCTTCTGTCAGGTCTACCCCCTGATTTTAATTGATTTGAGATTGATCTGATTCTGCGTACTATTAGGCTTTTTTGCTTGCGAAGTTCTTAATTGAACCAGGGATGGTGGTTGCTTGTCCACACCAGCTTCTTCTGGTGCCTGGCAGAATGATCACCTTTGTTGTCTGAAAAGAGTTCCAATAAGGATCATGTTAGGGTGTCCCAGGCTCTTACTCTTTCACCTTCCCTACTTTGTGATGGGTCTGGGCTTGCGGATTCCATTGAAATTTCTTCACTTGTACCCGCTTGGTGGTATACTTCTGCCATCACCTTTTCGATCCCTATTCCACGCCATTTCAGTCTTTTTAAATTGTAGGCATGTGGCGTGGAAAAAAGATTTTTTGCGGCTGTCAGCCTGGCTGTAAAGTGCTCTATTTGCAATAATTGTGGCATGTGGTCGCTTTCTATGTGTGGAACAATTAGGAATGTTCGTGTTTGGCATGCTACAGATTCACTCACTATGGTATGATCGATTATTGAGCTTTTTGACCCACTTAAATAGGTTATTGCTGCCGGTGAATCATCTTTTGTATTTCCGTTGAGGTGAATCAGTCCAAAAGATTCAAGTCGTCGTCTGTTGTTATTTCCCTTTTTATTCATATTCCCTGGGGAAATACAAAAGTTAATATTAAAGTCACCGGAAATGATGAACTGTACCTGGCAGTACAGCCTCTGAAATAATTTTATTATTCCTAACAACGTATTCATATGCTCATCTTTTGTCTCCTCACTCGGGTGGATATAAACATTAAGTAGTATTAATGTTGTTGCTGTCCCATTACTTTTGTGCTGTTCCAATTTGGATACAAGGACCCAATTCGTCCCGATAGTTAATTTTTCTAGGGTCCAATCCAGTTTGGTCGAGAAATAAGAAGATAGGCCGCCCTTTGGGTGACCAAATTTTGCAGATTTTGTTGCTGGCTCGTGATGGCCGGCAAAGCCTGTAATATTGTTCTCAGTTATGCTCCATGTTTCTGGGGCTAAGATGATATCGTGTTCTTGCAGAAATTACACTGCACCGGGGTTTCCTATGAGGTTTTCTAGGCCGAGGGTGTTCCAAGAGCAAATGTTAATAAGTGTTTGAGTTTCTTGCGATACTTAGGTTCGTCAAGATTGCGAGTTAAGGTGACGTTTTTGGGGCCCCAACCTATTGTCTTTAATCCCTTGTTTGATTATATTTAATTCATCTGTACTCCTATCAATTAGGGCTGATGCCCAAGGCCTGGTGATTATTAGTTTTCAAAGAATTTGTAGTTTGTTTCTGCTCCTATGGCTTCTCTCAATAGGGACCCCTCGATTTTCTTTTTGGGGAGAAGCGGACCTGGGTAGCATGGGGCCTCTATCCTTTGTAGTTCAATACCCCAAGCCTTAAACTTTTGCTGTTGAGCCATTATGTGCTCTGCAATTTCCGATGAGGACCAAGTTGTTACTGTTACCTCTCTCTTGTCCATGAATGGGTGTGATTTAAATTCAATCGATAGTAAGTTTGAAGAATTAATATAGGCTATTTCCTGTACTTCCTTTACCAGTTTTATAATTGTACCTCTGTTTAAGGTATCAAAATTACCTCTTGAGATATAGTTTGGAAGTAACATTATTTTATTTAATTCATTTTCCCTTGATATATTTGAACTTGCAGCTGCAACAGTGATGTGTCATTTCCTTCCGACCTGCGTGGACTTCTTATTCTAACAACTTCTTTGGTAGTTACTCTGAGCCCTGAACTCCTTTGATCCTCTTCCTCTGACTTGGAATTCCCCTAATTTCTAATGTTAGCAGATTCCGAACAATTATTAGTCATAGAGTTTTGCCTGCTTAGTGATGTCTCTTGTTCGGCTTCTGCTGACAATGGTCTGTTTTCAGAAACATTTGTCGCGGGTAAGCAGGTTGTTTCCTCGATTTCTATTGAATTGAGTTGTTGGATGATTGTTTTTGAGATTTTAGATTCTAAATATGATTTTGTATCATTATTTAAGGGACGTGACCTGCTATTCTTATGTTGCAAGAATAATGGCCATATTTTCTTTTGTTGGGCTACTTTTCCTTTGTTACCTGCTTTTCTTTGCCTCTTTTTTTCTTTCTTTGAGAGTGCTGGCTTAATCTCCACTATTTCTATATTTTTGTTATCTTTTTTTTGCTTAAGTCAGGGTTAATGTCTTTTGCCTTAGTGTTTATTTCACTTGTTTCTGTTAAGCCGGATATTTCCACAATAGACGTTTGCATAATTTGTGTGTTATTTAAGTCTTTTTGCGATAAGCCTGTTGTTTTCTTTGGCGAAACCTTCACTGCCCTATCTTTATTGGATGAACTGGTAGCTTGGGCTCTCACTTCCGTCAATATGTCCGTCAAAATTGTGGTGATTGTTAGTGAATTTCCGCATGGCGATATGCATTTGCAGTTTACTTGCTGTGTATAGTTATACTGTTGCGCTCTCGTAATCAGATCGTTCAGTGCCTGTAGCTTCTTATCAATACCGACTATGTATATTGCCATTATGTTTAATAGATTTACTTGGATGTCGTGTTTGTCCGCTTGGTGAGAGATTGCTGTGGAGTTTGTCTCCAATGTTGACAATAGGGCGCCCCAAGTACTGGAGTGGGCTTGATCTTCCATATTTGTTGAATGAATGGGTTTGATTGGGGATGAGTGCTTGCTTGGTTCCAGATATTGAGCCCCCAACTGTTGTATAATTTCTGAGACCTTTAGTTTTTCTGTTATTAAAGGAAGCAAGATTAATTGTGACTAAGCATGGGCGTAAAATCCGTTCCGCTCGCGGATTTTTCGGATTTTCGACAAATTTGCAATCCGCGAACGCTCGCGAATTTGTCGAAAATCCGTGATTTCGCTCGCGGCGGATTTTTTGCTTGGTGATACAATATTGCGGCGCGCGGCGTGGTGCACGGCGTTCACTTTACGTCATTTAGCGTTTGCCGAGTTGTTTTTCTCGATCATATTTAGCGAGTGCTGCGCCATTTTGGATCTTGCTGCGGGATCCCGCGGGAGTTTGGCGCCCGCGAATACGTAATCGCGGCTTGCCACCTTGCACAGCACGCCTCGCGAGAGTTCGCAATTGCGAACACGTAGTTGCGGCGGACAGGAACAATCTCGCACTCGCGAAATAGAGATTTTGCAATTCTGCACAAGAAATTCACCAGCAAACAGGATAAACCTTCAGAAAATGATGATTTTTATCAGAATCACTCCTCAGGTTGACATTTGCATGGCCTTTTTTTTTTGCAAGGAGTCCATTTTTTTGGGGGGGGGAGGAAGGAAGTGCCCCACAGTCTCCAACTTCCTGTTCCTGTCCAGCAGGCTCCTCCCAGTGCTTTCTTCATGTGCTGGTCACTTTCATTTGGACCTTGACCTGGAAGGATTACTTTTTGTGGGTGCGGCTGGATATTTGGATTTGAGGCCTTTTTGACTTTCTTTGGATCACTTTTGGATTATAAATCAACTTTCACAAGTAAGTTTGTTTGGGGCATTATAGTTGTTGCAACTACAATTTTGGAACTTTTTCAGAACATTAAATACAATATATTGTGGGAAGCCACAGTATCCAGTAGGACCAGGGTTGGTTATGGGTGCATGATACAACTGTTTTGTTGAATTTAAACACCATTGAGGCCATGGATGGGCTGGGATTGTGCTGATTTTTGTTGTTTTTGTCGTTTTTTTGGGGCTGCTGGTGGGGCCCTTTGCCCAGGGGTGGTGAGTGTTGCATGGGCCTAGTCTTTCTGTGTGGTGTCTTCTTGAATTTAAACATCATTGAGGCCATGGATGGGCTGGGATTGTGCTGATTTTTGTGTTTTTTGTTGTTTTTTTGGGGCTGCTGGTGTGGCCTTTTGCCCAGGGGTAGTGGTGCATGGACTGAGTGTGCCTGTGGTGTGGTCTCACTCTCTTTAATGTAAACATCCTGGATGGCATTGGATTGTGGTGATTTTTGGGTGTTTTTCAGTTTTTTTGGGGTGTACTGTTGATGTGGACTGGCCATGTGGGTGGTGGTGGTGGCCATCTTGAGTGCTGGCTGGTACAGGCAACATGTGCTTGGGGTGCAAGGGTCCATTTTGAAGAGAGGCAGTGTCTGAGGCCTGCACTTATTTTGCCTACTTTTCATCCATTATGCCCAGGGGTAGTGAGTGTTGCATGGGCCTAGTCTTTCTGTGGGGTGTCCTCTTGAATTTAAACACCATTGAGGCCATGGATGGGCTGGGATTGTGCTGAATTTTGTGGTTTTTGTCGTTTTTTGGGGCTGCTCGTGGGGCCCTTTGCCCAGGGGTGGTGAGTGTTGCATGGGCCTAGTCTTTCTGTGGGGTGTCCTCTTGAATTTAAACACCATTGAGGCCTTGGATGGGCTGGGATTGTGCTGAATTTTGTGGTTTTTGTCGTTTTTTGGGGCTGCTGGTGGGGCCCTTTGCCCAGGGGTGGTGAGTGTTGCATGGGCCTAGTCTTTCTGTGGGGTGTCCTCTTGAATTTAAACATTATTGAGGCCATGGATGGGCTGGGGTTGTGCTGTTTTTTGTGTTTTTTGTCGTTTTTTGGGGCTGCTGGTGTGGCCTTTTGCCCAGGGGTAGTGGTGCATGGACTGAGTGTGCCTGTGGTGTGGTCTCACTCTCTTTAATGTAAACATCCTGGATGGCATTGGATTGTGGTGATTTTTGGGTGTTTTTCTGTTTTTTTGGGGTGTACTGTTGATGTGGACTGACCATGTGGGTGGTGGTGGTGGCCATCTTGAGTGCTGGCTGGTACAGGCAACATGTGCTTGGGGTGCAAGGGGCCATTTTGAAGAGAGGCAGTGTCTGAGGCCTGCACTTATTTTGCCTACTTTTCATCCATTATGCCCAGGGGTAGTGAGTGTTGCATGGGCCTAGTCTTTCTGTGGGGTGTCTTCTTGAATTTAAACACCATTGAGTCCATGGATGGGCTGGGATTGTGCTGAATTTTGTGGTTTTTGTCATTTTTTGGGGCTGCTGGTGGGGCCCTTTGCCCAGGGGTGGTGAGTGTTGCATGGGCCTAGTCTTTCTGTGGGGTGTCCTCTTGAATTTAAACACCATTGAGGCCATGGATGGGCTGGGATTGTGCTGTTTTTTGTGTTTTTTGTCGTTTTTTGGGGCTGCTGGTGTGGCCTTTTGCCCAGGGGTAGTGGTGCATGGACTGAGTGTGCCTGTGGGGTCTCACTCTCTTTAATGTAAACCTCCTGGATGGCATTGGATTGTGGTGATTTTGGGGTGTTTTTCTGTTTTTTTGGGGTGTACTGTTGATGTGGACTGGCCATGTGGGTGGTGGTGGTGGCCATCTTGAGTGCTGGCTGGTACAGGCAACATGTGCTTGGGGTGCAAGGGGCCATTTTGAAGAGAGGCAGTGTCTGAGGCCTGCACTTATTTTGCCTACTTTTCATCCATTATGCCCAGGGGTAGTGAGTGTTGCATGGGCCTAGTCTTTCTGTGGGGTGTCCTCTTGAATTTAAACACCATTGAGGCCATGGATGGGCTGGGATTGTGCTGAATTTTGTGGTTTTTGTCGTTTTTTGGGGCTGCTCGTGGGGCCCTTTGCCCAGGGGTGGTGAGTGTTGCATGGGCCTAGTCTTTCTGTGGGGTTTCCTCTTGAATTTAAACACCATTGAGGCCATGGATGGGCTGGGATTGTGCTGAATTTTGTGGTTTTTGTCGTTTTTTGGGGCTGCTGGTGGGGCCCTTGGCCCAGGGGTGGTGAGTGTTGCATGGGCCTAGTCTTTCTGTGGGGTGTCTTCTTGAATTTAAACATCATTGAGGCCATGGATGGGCTGGGATTGTGCTGATTTTTGTGTTTTTTGTCATTTTTTTGGGGCTGCTGGTGTGGCCTTTTGCCCAGGGGTAGTGGTGCATGGACTGAGTGTGCCTGTGGGGTCTCACTCTCTTTAATGTAAACATCCTGGATGGCATAAGATTGTGGTGATTTTTGGGTGTTTTTCGGTTTTTTTGGGGTGGACTGGCCATGTGGGTGGTGGTGGTGGCCTGGCCATGTGGGTGGTGGTGGTGGCCATCTTGAGTGCTGGCTGGCACAGGCAACATGTGCTTGGGGTGCAAGGGGCCATTTTGAAGAGAGGCAGTGTCTGAGGCCTGCACTTATTTTGCCTACTTTTCATCCATTATGCCCAGGGGTAGTGAGTGTTGCATGGGCCTAGTCTTTCTGTGTGGTGTGGTGTCTTGAATGTAAACATCATGGATGGCATGGAATTGTGCTGATTTTTCTGTGTTTTTCCATTTTTTGGGGTGTATAACTGAACTGATGTTCCTCTGTCTTCCATTGCTTTTAGGTGCACAAGACTCAAGAGAACCACCAGTGCCAGGAAGAAGTCCTGCAGCGGTGTGTGTGTGCAGCATAACGGCACGCGACGTCACGTCTGGACACAGACAACTCTGCAACTCGTGCAACTGCTGCCTGCTGTTCTGACCTGCTCTGAAGAAGATGGCCCCAAAAAAAGTTCCCCGTAGCTCCTCTAGCAAGAAAGTTGCCAGTAAGAAGCAGAAGAAGCAAGTTACCAAGGAGACTGGTGTGCCGGCCGCCCCTTTTTTTGGGAGGAAAAAAAAAAGTATGCCTGCAGCAGCAGCGGGATCTGCTGGGGACCAAGCTGGGAGGAGCACCCCCGCTACATTGGGCTCAGTGCCACCACCACCACCACGCCAACTTAAGTCCAAGCCCTTGACTGCTGCAGAGGCAGTTAGTCTAGTTGTTCAATCACCATCGACCAGTGATGTTAGCTCATCGCAAGAAAGTAGCAGCAATGTCCCTCAATCAACACAGGTTGTTGTAACTCATCTGACGAGTGTTGAACAACCACAGCCGCAACAAAAACCACATGTGCAAGTACAAGCCCAAGTACATGTGGAAGGAGAGGCAGCGCAAGGAGATGCGCAAGCAGAGGTGCATGGAGGGTCACAAGTGCCCACAATAGTTGTTCCTCCCGAAGTAGGGGCACATCAGGAAATCGACAATCAAGGTGAGGTATCATTTGAGGAAGACACTCCTCCTGATGATCATTCATTGTCTTCCACACCCCTAGCAAGGAAGAGATCAAGGGTGGTGTCTACATCTTCTTCAAGCACACCTCCTTCTGATGATACGGATCAAAATTGGGAACCAGCACCACTGCCGTCTGAGAGTGAGGCACACCATGATCTGACAAAGGTAGTTAAGCGTAAAAGGAAGCTCGTCCAAAGTCTCAGAGTTATGGAGTGTGATGATGAGGCTCAACAAGAAGTGGCGGATACTGCTGCTGATGAACACTCTGACAACGCCGACCCAGTCATCATAAAGGTCACTGCAGCCCCAGCGGGCATGCAGCAAACAGACATTTTGACCCTAGCCCGAAAAGCTGCTGAGCGTGATGATGATGATGTTGTCGACGAGGAGGCAGTGGAAAAACCACAATCATTGGAGTTAAGTAGTACACCAACTCGTACCGCTTCCATATTTCTTTCTCACAAGAAGGGACCTCCATCCACCTAGACCTTAATTAGTGGCGGTGAAAGTGCACAACGTACAAAAGTTGGGCAATCCAGATCCTCCACTTCATCTGGCATTAGCAGCATGACCACCACCACCAGTATCGCCGCCTCCTCCAGGCCCCACAGACACTTCAAGTCCCCAGTTTGGAACTTCTTTACTGTTTGCCCAAAAAGGGAAAAGTTCGCCATTTGTACCCTTTGTAAGGTTGGAGTTAGTCGTGGTAAGTTAGGTACCAACTATGGTACCGGAGGCCAGAGAGGTCATCTTGAGAGACAGCACGCTGTCCTATGGTTTGCGCACCTAAAGGCGATCAAGGAAGCCCGAATTGGAAGTCAAGAAAACGTTGATGTTTCATCTGATGATGACGAGGAGGAAGAAGACGTGTCAAACACTTCACTTACACCCAGTACCCCTGTCAGCAGCACACCCCATGTGAGGCACACTAAGAGTGTTGGAGCGAGTGAGACACCAACGCGAAAAAGTTCACCAGCGAGCATAATTGGGTCAACAAAGTCATTATCATCCCGTAAATGCTTGGTCCAGGGCAACATTAGAACCATGTTTTGTTCAGACGCGCCATATGAACGCAACCACCCACTGACGCGTCTGTATAACACTAAGCTGGCTAAAATGCTAGCTGTGGACCTTCTCCCTTTTTCTTTTGTAGAAGCGGTAGGTTTTCTAGAATTAGTGGCAGCGCTCTGCCCTAAATGGAAGGTTCCTAGCCGGTTCTATTTTGCCAGAGTTGCGGTTCCAGCACTACATGAAGATGTGCTGGAGGTGATTGGGGCAGCTTTGCAGAAGAGTGCTGTTCACACTATACATCTGACAACAGACATGTGGACCAGTGGCGCAGGCGCTGATTACATGTGCATCACTGCACACTGGGTCTCTTTTTCAGGGGTTAAAGCAAAGCTAAACGCAGGTGTTGACCCGGACCAAGTTTTTAAAGCTGCTCGGAAACATGCAACACTAGCCATGTTTGGCTTGGAGAAAAGTCACACACCACGAAACATTTTGGACGAGTTTAACAAAAAGGTCTTTCACTGGCTGTCCCCAAAAAAACGCAAGATTGGTTATGTTTCCACAGATAATGGCGCCAATGTAGTTAAGGCCATGTCGCTGGGTGACTATTTCAGAGTGCCGTGTTTGGCGCACTGTATCAACCTGGTAGTTCAAAAATTCTTGAGTTATAAAGACAGTCCAGCGTGCGAGGTAATGGCCACCTGCCGAAAAATGTGCAACCATTTCAGCCATTCTTTTAAGGCCCGGAAGCATCTGAGGAGCCTGCTACATGAACGTCGAATGCCAGTGAAAGCACTCATCCAGGAGGTGGCAACACGTTGGAACTCAACCTTCTACATGCTTGAGCGTCTGTATGAGCAGTATACGGTACTCGATCACTATTTCTTAAAACAGGGTACAGCTCAGAAGGACCTGAGGATGGGTGCGGCGCAATGGGACATAGTTAAAAGCCTGACAGACATGCTTCGTCCTTTTGAGGTCTTCACGCGTGCAGTCAGCAAGGAGGACTGTAATTTGGGAAAAGCTATCCCATTGTTGTGCATGCTGGAGCACCAACTGAAGGCGGCGTCTTCTGAGTTAGAAAAAGATGAAAAAAACAAAGACCCTTTTGTTTGTCGGAGAAATTATTAGAGCGCCTACGTGGTGATGAACGTCTTAAAATGATCAACTCAGAACAGCATTACATTTGTGCTACTATTCTGGATCCACGCTACAAAAAGGCGCTGGCAGGCCAAGCATTCTTTCCTTTTGCTGATGAAGATGTTAAAAAGTACAAACGTTGGCTAGCCTGGTCAGCCAAGAGGTTTGAAAAAGAACGGCAGGATATTGAAGGAGAAGGCAGTACATCAGCATCAGCATCAGCAGGCCATCCCCAGTCAAAAGAATCCACTTCTGCACCTGTGGCTCTGGCACAAGTGACCTCTCAGCCGTTAAAGACACCGGCAACCGGATCATCTGCACCACTCACAAGAGTAACATTGGCTGCTGAAGAGGATTGGCTAACTTGGCTTGGGTATGGTTCTCGAAAACAGGTCACAAGCACAGCAAAAAGTAACCAAAGTGGAGGAACCGTTGAGGACCTTGAGTCGATGGTGCAGGACTATCTGACTGACTCAACAGAGGTCTTTCTTAATGATGAGCCATTGCAGTATTGGCATGGGAAAAAACAATTGTGGCCACACCTCTCCAACCTGGCTATAAACTACTTGTCTTGCCCACTCGCAAGTGTGTCTTCTGAACGTGTTTTCAGTGCTGCTGGTGGCATTGTAACTCCCAAACGGAGCCGCCTCTCGCCCAAAAATGTGGAGAGGCTAACAATGATCAAGATGAATCAGCACCTCATACCACCAGATTACAAAGTACGAGAAAGCACGCAGCATGAAGACGAGGAGGACAGCAACGTAGATGAGGGAATTTGTTCTCTGTTCGGTGACGCTGACCTCATCCTGCCTGAATTCGCAGAGTATGATGACGAACTCTTATTCTTATTCCCTGACACCAAGCCCTGAAAATGAGACAATGAATCAATAACTTTCTTTTTCGTCCTTATTCACTTTTATTCCTGTGTGTCTGTCTTTCTTTGTTTTGCACAGTTAATTTAATTCAAACTTTAATCACCTAATCACAAAAACAAGCCCATCAGCAGAACTGTCTACACTTGTTTGCTTAGTGATTTGAAGGTGCCGCAGTCTACATTCCTCAGGTTCACAAGTTCAGAAGAACATGCTCCTCTATCCTCCTCCTCCAGACTCCTATTTCCCTCAAAGCAGAGGGCTGGATTACGCCCAATGAAGAAAGACTCAGCACTTGTGGAGGTGTTCTACTTCTTTGCGGGTGAGTTGACGGCTCTGGGCCCATTGCTGTGAAGCTCTAATAACGGATAAAAGTGTTTTGGACCAAATATGAGGCGGAAATTTCTTGCCGTTTTTGCTGACTTGCTTGCCTTTGAGGTGCTCTTTGGCGGGGTTCCGGGTGTTTGTGGGTGAGTTTTGGGGTCTGGGAGCACTGCTGCGACAGTCTAATCTTGATTGCATTTGCTTTTCAGGAAATCCGTGGTGGAAAACAGGAGTTATGATGATGACCTAGCTGCACAGCGCGTTTGGACCGAAGGCCGAGAGATATTGTAAGTATGAGATTTTGCTTTTTGGCTGTTTGGGGGTGTTGTCGCGTGCTTTTTTGCGGGTGGGTTGGCGGGTCTCTTGGGGCATTCCTGTGAAGGTCTAATACCGGATAGAAGTGGTTTGGACAAAATCCATGCAGAATTTTTTTTTGCTATTTCTTCTGACATCTTGCTCAATGTAGCGTTTTCGGGGGCCTGTTTGGGGGGCTTCCTGGTGTTTGTGGGTGGGTTCTGGTGTCTCTGTCGGAGCACTGCTGCGACAGTCTAATCTTGATTGCATTTGCTTTTCAGGAAATCCGTGGTGGAAAACAGGAGTTATGATGATGATGACCTAGCTGCACAGCGCGTTTGGACCGAAGGCAGAGAGATATTGTAAGTATGAGATTTTGCTTTTTGGCTGTTTGGGGGTGTTGTCGCGTGCTTTTTTGCGGGTGGGTTGGCGGGTCTCTTGGGGAATTCCTGTGAAGGTCTAATACCGGATAGAAGTGGTTTGGACAAAATCCATGCAGAATTTTTTTTGCTATTTCTTCTGACATCTTGCTCAATGTAGCGTTTTCGGGGGCCTGTTTGGGGGGCTTCCTGGTGTTTGTGGGTGGGTTTTGGTGTCTCTGTCGGAGCACTGCTGCGACAGTCTAATCTTGATTGCATTTGCTTTTCAGGAAATCCGTGGTGGAAAACAGGAGTTATGATGATGATGACCTAGCTGCACAGCGCGTTTGGACCGAAGGCCGAGAGATATTGTAAGTATGAGATTTTGCTTTTTGGCTGTTTGGGGGTGTTGTCGCGTGCTTTTTTGCGGGTGGGTTGGCGGGTCTCTTGGGGCATTCCTGTGAAGGTCTAATACCGGATAGAAGTGTAGTGTAGTTCCTATTATCCCAATAGGCTCTGCGCATTGGAATAATACCTTCAATAGTATAGGCCTAGACCAGACGTTAACTAGGTCTTCTATTGTCGATATTAGACTTAAAGTTTTGGGTTTGCCAGCTAGCTCAGAGTTCACTAGAAACTTTCTCGAATAGGCAAGGAGGAGTTGAACCTCCCTGGATAGACAAGAAAGGATTTAGTTTCTGACAACCATAGAACATGACAACTTTGCTCTCCCCTAATCAAGAGTGTATCTCTAGAGTCGTGTGAAAACAAAAGACAACTTATTTTACTCAGTCAGTACGTGCATTCTTAGTCTCACCAGATTGTAGAGAAAAGGAAGAGACGGGCGTGTTCAATAAAAGATGGTATTTATTGATCAGTCTCTTTTCTCATACAAGAGAAATGAATCGATATTATCGCAATACTTATGGTTAAGTAAAGTGCATACAATAAAAGCAGAAGTATAAAATAATACTGTAAAAACATTTATATGGTTTCTAAGCCATATGGTGGTTTAAAATGGATAAAATAGATACATACACATATACATTTGACTAATCGTACTCAACTGGTGTTTCTAACTACGCCTACCCCGGTGTACCTGACCTAAGCCTAATACGTGGGCGGGAATAGAAAGTAGCAGTTTAAGTTAAGTTTGTTTTGCCAAGTGACTGACTCAAGAATTCTCTGCAAGGGGTTATTCAGTTCTGTACCTGGAATTTAGGATGGTTGAGGGATGGTATCTCTCGTCTTTGGTCTCGATATTCCAGGCTGCCTGCAAGGGCTGCCCGGAAGCGCCGGAGCTGGATTTCTCGGCAGGAGAAAGCAGCGTCTCGTTCTTAGTGCGTCAGGAAGGCGGGGCTGCGCCAGCGGGGTCTGCTCTGCTCTGGGCTTCGGCAAGTCTGGCTGCTCCGATCTCGTCACCACCGCGTGTGTTTGCTTAAGGCAATATCGGTAATATTTATACCTGTAAGGTGCCGAGATTGACGTAAGGATGGACATAGATACGTCAATAAGGATGTCATACGAACTGGTCGTTAGCACATTCTTTTGCTGAAGTTCTCGGTGAAATCAAAACAATGGCCGCAGGGTTTTTCCCAGGTTGTCATAGGTTTGATTTGTTTTGAGAACTCCGTATGCCTTATCAGGGGCTGGAGGAATATTGCTTTGACTAATTAGATGGCAAGCGTTATGACCTAATCAGATAACGCGCTCCTGTGCCGTGGTCTGGCGTAATCAGATAACGGTTTCTGCATCATGGGATGGCTGCTAGTTAACTTGTTAACCAGAATAGGGTCAGGAATAGGGGGATCGATACAGAACCTATAGGGATACATCACAGAAGTGGTTTGGACAAAATCCATAAGGAAAAGCCTTTTGGCACTTTTTGTAACTTAGGGTTCGTTAGGGTTAGCCCTAGCAGCAGGATTGCATGTGTTTCGGGGTGTTCTAGATTTTTGCAACTGAGTTCTGGGGTCTTAGAGCACTCTTGGAGCGATGCTGGCTATGGATACTTTTGCTTGCTTGCAAGTGGTTTGAATACAATCCACGGTGGGTAAGGGGGTATTTGGGCCTACTTTTACTTTCAAAGTCCGTTTTGTCACCATTTTTCTGCTAGGCCTCGTTTTTTGAGATCTGATTGGGGGTCTTCTACATTTTTGCGACTGGCTTTAGTAAGGGTCTGGGTGGGAGCACTGCTGGGAAGGTCTAATTTTGTTCTAAAACACAGTTCACAGTACACCGAGCTTGAGGGGAAAGATCCGCTAAATTAATTTGGCCATACTTATTTATCCTTCAAAAGGTGACTCAGACAGAGTACGCAATTTCAAAAATATTGTACTGTCTATTAGGAAAATCAAAGTGTGACTTTTTGCACCACACAGCGTACATACCTTATATTTGTTTATCAGTGGTATTGTAATAGCACTTCCTGTTTTCCGTTCAATAATTACAGGCCGGGTTTCAGTCTGTGCAATGGGGAAAAAAGATGGAGTCAGGCTTCACATTAACGAGCCGCAATTCAACATCCGCCAGGCAGGCAGTGGACAGGGTGTCTTCTGTCAGTGGTCACCAACATTGATGGACGAAGCGTCAGCTGGAATGGAGGAGTGCCGCTAATAAGAGGAATTGTTTGCTGCATGCAACTTACTTACCAAATTCAACAGGACAACTCCAACAACATACAGATACAGTATCCATTGTTTTCTTCTATGAGTGTGACTGCATTTCTTGGATCTCTCTCTGCTTCTAAATTGATCCCAGATTTCTTTATCTTCAATTATTGTTTGACCATGCTGTGCTTTTTTTTCTTCTCTCAACAAAACCTACCCAAAAAGAAACCCCCATTCCCATCCATTTTCCAAACCCTAACCCTCTTCCCTCGGGCTGTGTGGTTTTGCTTGATGTGTGACTAAATGACATCAATAATTCCACACACTTGCTGGGGAGGATAAGGTCATAGCAACAGGCTGGTGAAGGAATCCGAGGATATATTCTAGACTTACTCAGCTTCAGTACTATTTCTTGTAGTAGTAGGAGCCAATGTCAAATAAATTCAACGCAAGTACTAGTTATACTTGCAATACTTTACCATTTGTTAGGCTACATTATGGCACTGTTCTAGTGTACTGTCACCTGCTATATTCTCTATCGTACCGTAACCGTTGTAATGCTACAGTAAGGACAAACCAGGTTTCGTTTTCTTTTTTTCCATAGGCATGCAACTGCCACTGTGTCACACCACTAGTACCACCGCAATGAGGACATTTCATCCGCCCAGGATTGCCAACCTTAATCCCCATTTCCCGTGGAGCCTGCCCTGGGCCTAGCCCTACTTTCAAACACAAATTACAGGTAAGATAAGCGTTTGGTGGGAGGTAGTATAATGGACTATTAGGACTAGACGAGAGATTGACGGTAGTACTACTAAAGTCCTAGGACTCTTCAGGAAAACAAACTTACTGTTAAACCCCCACCCACCAGACTCAAAAGCAGTAAAAAACAGGTATGGTCAGATAAAGTTTAAAAAATTATATTTATGTAGCCCTAACAAAATAATCTCCCTCAAGACCCTCCCTAACCCCAACGATTGTCTTTCAAAAGTCCCAAAAAGAACCCAACTCCCAAATCCCGCCCCCCCAAAGTCTCTAAAAAAAGGGCAAGGGACACTACACTACTGGAGGGTGCTGTTGAATTTAGCGGCCAGGGCATCATACTCCTTGCGGAGGGTGGCATGGTCGAAGCGGAGGCCCTCCACCAAGTTCTTGTAGCTAAGGACCTCCTGCTCCAGGTAGGACATTCTTAGGGATAAGCGGCGCTGGCGTGCCTTGCAACTCCTGTGGGGGGCAGCTGATGTCTTTGCTGCTTGGCGGTGGCGGTTGGCTTTGGTAGCCCGGCTCCGTACCGCTGGAGCACTGCGCTGTCTGGCAGCCCGTGGGGGCACGGAGGAGGATGCAGCTGTCCCAGTGGAGGATGTTGTGGTTCCACCGGTTGACTGTGTGTCCTCCTCCTCCAGGGCCACCAGCCGCCGATATTCGGCGACAGTGGCATCCAGCCTCCGTTGCCGGGCCATTCGAGCCTGCTCCCTCCGTGATGTCGATTTGGAAGGAGCAACTATATGAAGAAAGAAAGACATAGTCTGTAACCAATGCTCCTTAACATTAATAACACAAAGTGATTGAGCCGAAAGTTGTGTCACAGTACAAGTAGAAAATTGAAAGCACAGTACATAACTATTGAGGACAGTATCTATCTAACCTCCCACTTCTGCATCCTTGCTCTAACATTAGTGGGAGTTTAATGAACAAATTCTACGACCACTATGGACTTCCATTACAGTCGACTATGACAGTACACCAGTCTTATTCTTCTTCTTCTCTCTTGTTTAGGAAAATTGGTACGTTATCTTATGCAAGCCGGCAGAATGTCAGCGCAGTGAACTTGCACCCGAGAAAAACAGACGCACACCATGATGAGTGAGACAGACTTGCGTTACTGTACCGGTCCAGTACATGCAGGTGGTGAAGCTATTACTTTTCTATTACGGGTGGCACTGAGAATACTCTGTTAAAAGGGCTACTGCTTAATTAATTTACCTTTCACCCTACAGTGCAAATAAGTACTAGTAAAGGAAAATGAAGAAGCTAAATAATTTGATTATCTATCACTTCACATGGGATGTATTTGATGACATATGGGATGACTTTAGGTGCTTTGCTTATTATTGAGTGAACAGTGATACACCCACACATGAATGACGTACTACTACTAAAGTAAAGTTATTAAGAGAGGTACGGAGTGTCCACCGTAATAACCGGATATATGCTGTGCTTGCAGTTGCAATACAAACTACTGCTACTATTCATGGTAGTATTGGACAAATTTACAACTTCTTTTCCTTGCCTTCCCTACACTGGAACGGACGTGCGGGTGCGGTGTTACATGCTCTTCAAGGTAACACTTAGTTCATCCAGTGACCATCTACTCTCTCTAGATACACATATGCTATCTAAGAGTCAGATAATACCATGCTCCAGGCATCCATCCATTCAAAGTATATGCACACATACAGTTTCTGTTTCACCCACCCAGGCTGTTCTCCTTCCACCCATCCTTGCTTCATCATTGACCCAGCCATGCACCATACCATATTCTTTCCTTCCCAGCCACCTCGGGGACCAAGCAAACACATATCATTCTTCTTTGCCAGCCATCATAAAATTTCTCGTCCTTCCACACTTACTTACACCCTTCTTTCGCTTTTCGATCATCCCATCCATCAAGTTCATCTAAGATCTTATTGGGATTCTTCTCACCAAAAACTTCACAGCTAAGTCGAAGTACATTTAGAGGAGGATACTACCTGGTTGATTTATAATACACCCGTGCAGAAAGCACACTATGCAGTCTTCAATCTCAATAAGTAAGGAATATATAGCTTACCTCTTCCCGCCACCACCGTGTGAACCCTCACAGGAACGTCCGGCACTTGCACCGCATCCTCCCCAGAGTCCTCGTCCAACACCACCACCTCCGCGCTGGCCCCGCCACCAGATGTTACACCTACAAAGTACATTTAAGAATGTTAGAAATACACCACTCACTACTATATAATATTTGGTCTAGGAGGAATAAAGCAATGTTAAAAAAACGAAATACAATGTAATAATTTGTAACTGTATACTCTAAAGTAAAAATGTCCCTTTTTCCAGGGAAGGCTGTTGTCTTGCAGCACTTTTTGGCACAACTGATGAATGCTTGCTTTTTATTTTTAACACGCACCACTTTTTCTCCTAACAGACAGAAGCTTGACTTCTAAGAACACGAGCAGGATCAAGTTCAAACCAGGTGAGAGCTCGGCTCGACCACAAGAAATGTGTCCAATTAATCGTCAGCACTAAGCACTTTTCCATTTTCAGTTAAACGTTTAGTTTTATGACAAAGTTGATTTTAATAAATGTGTTTACTTTTAATAAAGCTTTTAAACTTAAATAGACTCTGTGGTTTTTGGTCCTCCAGACTAGAGTGGATGAGCTAAAGGTTTTGGAATTTTTGCAAGCATGAGTCCGTGCCTCTGACACTTCTTGACTCTGACTCCGTACTCTTGTCCTGCGTTGGATAATCTAATCATCATTGGGGATCAATCATCGGTGACTTTGGGAGCTAAATGACTCTGCCACACTATCTAGTCAGTAAGGAGATTGGGGGTTCAACTACAAAGTCTGTTATCACTGAGGTATGTGGAAAGTCTAACAGCACCTATTATAATTGATAAGCTAAGCAATGCATTATTTAGTGTCCATAGTTCTGTTTGTGCAGATTTGTCCCTGCAACAGTAGTAGAATGGATTGTCCTACTATCCAAACCAAAAGTAAAGTAGTATCTTATTCTTTCTTGGTGGTCATTCACCTTTTTATTGTTGGCAATTGTCAAAGCATAAACATTTAGAAGACTTGAAAAGACATTATGGACAATCCCAGAGGACTGCACTCAGTGCATAGAGCTATTGCTGACTAGAATGGGAGTCCAATGGAATTGCCAAATGTGCAATCTTAGTTAGCTACACAGACAGACTAATAAGAATAATCTAGTAATACCACAGGGAGTCATAGTCGAGGCAGGATAAGAATTTAGATCCAGTCTACAAGAAGATCAAAGACGATTTAGAAAATATCGAATGAGGAACGCTAGGAAAAAATAGGTACTCTATATTAAAATTAAAACTTACTGGGGCCAGCAAAGGAGCCCTCGCCTGCCCGATCCTGGCCTGCATCCTCCTGAACAGCACCCTCCTCCTCCTCCTGTGTCCTCTTGCCCTTGGGGGGAGCTGATGTACAACATGAAAGAAAGAAAGACCAGAAAACATAGATGAGATTTGTCAACCAAATCAAACATTTCAAAAGAACAATAACAAAATATTTTGGAGAAATAGCAAATAGATAGACAACTATTCCACGGGATATATTGACCAATCTCATGTGGTATACTACGTTATTCGTATTGCCTGATTTGCGGACCGTTGACTTTCAAAGTTCCTATGTAACTCACTAAACAGACTACTAAAAAGGTTTGCCTAGGCCTGGCAGGCAGCAGTCCGCAGCACGCGAAGTGGCAGACAAAGTCCATCGTGCTTGCAGATCAGTGAATACTCAAACTATCAATCCACCGACCACCACCACTATTTCTTCTTATAGCCATGTGTCTAAAGGAAGTACTGGACTTCAGTCTGTTGGGGCTGATTTAGAAGTCCCTTGCGGCTCATTTTCCTCCATTGTTGCGTGACTTTTGTGACGCAGCGGCAGAACAAAAGAGGCGCCATGGTGCGGCGTATATAAAAAAAAAAAATGACGCATATGGGAGATGCATCAGTCACGTTGTAAAGCCCTGCGCCATCAGGGGGCGTTCCGGCGCAAGGGAGGGCGTTCCTGCGCAGGAACGAATCCTAAAAGTGGCTGAGGGAAATCTACAAGATGTCAATCAGTCACTTTTAGGACAATGATGCGTGATTGAAACCCTGCGCCTGCTTGAAGCCGACGTACGGCTTGATGCAGCATTGGGGAGATAGGGCGCTCCAGAGCATTGCTGGAGCTGCGCCATCGTTGGCACGCAACTCCAGCAATGCGCCGCCTTTACGGCACAGATGCGTAAGGCTTCTGTGACGTTTTGGGCCCATGGGTGGTGGTGGTGGCATGGCGCACAATTACTGCCGCATCCCTGCTACTTTGCAGGGATGCGCCGGTAATTGAAAATATGACCCTTAGTGTCTAGCATTACGCAGTTCTTTACACTACACTCATACATAATTTCTCAGGCCAATGAAATGAACACAAAATACAAAACAAATAAGCATAGTAGCAAGCAAGGCTACTGAGAAGGAGAGCAGTGCACCTGAAATGCATAGAAGATTTTGAAATATAATTTACCTACAATGTAATCGGCAGCATTATTGCTCTTGGTAAAGAACAAACATTTGCAAATAATAGAGCCAGATAAAACAGAGTAGTGATGAAATAGCTAGAAATAGCTACTACTACTCACCAAGCCCGGGGACCTCTTCGCCGAGCGCGTCCAGCAAGTCCCGTTCCCGGTCCATGACATCCGTCCAGCAGTGGGTGGCCTGGTTATAGGTGCGCCGGACCCCAGAGAGCTTAAACATGGCCCGGCACACCTTCTCCCACCGCTTCCGGCGCTCCCGGATGCCATAGCCGGTTGCGATCTTGCCGCCTCCCAGGATGGTCTTGGGGAGGCGGCGCTGGACGTGGAAGATTAGTGCGGCCACCTCCTCCGCGCTAAAGATCTCCCGTGGCATCACTAGGTCCCCCCTCAAACGCCCGCACGGGAGCCGGGCACGGGGTGCGGGACCCTTCCCCTTCTCAGGGTGCTTCCCGGCTCCCTTTACCATGGTCTGGGCAGAAATGAAGTTAAATAATAAAGAAGAAATAGAATAGGGAAGAAGAAAAGAAATGAGTTTAAAAAAGTAGTTTAAAATTAACAAAAAGTAGCAGAAAACACAAAAATATAGAGCTAGAAAAATAAAGGGATAGATAATAAGTAAAATAGATCAAATAAACTTCAAACAAGCAAAGGATGGCAGAGATTCAGAGAGGATACAGAAAGCATGCCCAGAACCATAGCAATGAATGAGAAACAAGATGGCCGGGCCCATTCACGACCGCGTGGGTAAGTTCGCGCGAGATTTTCCTCGCGATCACGCGCGAAATTGTACTAGCGAGCAGCACACTTTGTGAGATTACACATAGCGGCCGGAAACGGAATTATGTCACGCAAACAAGATGGCCGCGCCCGTGTACGACCGCGTGGGTAAGTTCGCAAACGTATCACTACAAGCGCCTTGCGAACACGCAAAAAATCACACGAACATACACGCCGCAAAAAAAAAATAGTGTATTCGCACGCATTCGCGGCTTCCGAAATCGATCTCGCACGGATTCGCGCCCCGCAAATCGTGCGAAATTGCAGAAAAACGATTTTTGCTAAACTGAAAGCAATCACCAGGTGCAAAAGTTCAAACTTAACATTAGTAACCATTCACTCTAGTGCTTCCTGAGGGGCCCCTCCAGAGTTCAGTTGCCTATTTGCAACTATTCTATGACCCTGCTATGACCCAAACAGCAGGCTCATAGAATAGCTACAAGTAGACCATAAAGGTCCTGTGAAAAAAAATTGCACTGCAACAGAAAGCAAATTACAGATAAGGAAGGAAGCAGGTGCCAGCCAGACTGGAAGTTTCAAAATTACTGACACATTATTCACCCCCAAATTAATTCATGGCAGTTGAAGAAGGGCAGGTGTGCTTGCTTTCACTGCAACAGAAAGCAAATTACAGATAAGGAAGGAAGCAGGTGCCAGCCAGACTGGAAGTTTCAAAATCACTGACACATTAATCAACCCCAAATTAATTCATGGCAGTTGAAGCAGGGCAGGTGTGATTGCTTTTTTTCACCCCCATAGTCTACAGTGATAAACAAACCTAATGGGTGGCAGTGAGGATGTACCAGAGGGTGGCATGGGTGTACCAGAGGGTGGCAGTGGTGAAACAGAGGGTGCTGTGAACCTGTGATGATAAACCAGACGTAGAAACAACATAGTCGCGCCCGTTGCGAGCCGAAAAGTAAGTTCGCAATTGCGAAATGGTCCACAAATCCTCGCGAACGCTCGCCAACACAAAAACCGTAAAAATCCGCAAATCCGCGAGAGTTCGCGTATTTTTGCGGATTGCGAATCCGTAAATTCGCAAATTCGCGTACGCGAGATCCGCTAGATCCGCGCATGCTTAATTGTGACCCTATGTCTAGTTCTAGAGGGCTTTCTACCATGCACACAACTATCCCTTCTCCTGGAGAGGTGGAGATGACACGCCCTCTCCTTTAATTAATGAGGTCTGTTGATTGTTGTAGTTTAGTGACCTCCTTACGCATGGAGGAGAAGTTGTTTCCAAAAGTTCCAATGCTTTGGGGTCAAGCTCTTTTCCTTGGACCGGTGAGTTGAATGACTCCTGTTGCTGAATGTAACTGAGTCCCTCTCTCTGATCTTCCCAATTACTGAGATTGAAGGAAAAGAGTGTTTCACTTAAGTTATGATTATGAATTACTGCGTTTGTTATTTTCCTGGGTGAGTTTTTTACTGTGTGCTTACTTTCTGAGCAGTCCTGATTTGAGACTTCTGCAACAATTTCTTTGCTTTGTACATCGTTTAAAACTGCTTTACTACTTATGGAATGTGAATCCCTTTCGTGATCAGACTGCTGTATCGTTGCAGATGCATCTTTGGTTTTGTTGTCCATCAATAGTGTCTCACTGTTTGCAATTCTCTTTTTTATTGACCCTTTTGTAGTTAAGAAATCTGTTATCTTATATCCTTCTTTCTTTTTGCTGTGGGTCATCCTTGCTTTCTTCATAACAGAAACCTTACTAGGAGATTCCTTTTCATTTTCAATGTTTTCTTTTGTATCATTCCGGGTTATTTTTAACTCCTGCTCTTGTTCCTGTCAGGGTGAATCTTTCCTTAGCCTCTTTGGGTATCTCTGATTCCCTTGTGAGAAGCCTTCCCCCTGGTCCTGGTCCTGCTCCTGGGCAGCTCTATTTTTTCCTGAGCGCATTTCTGAGTCCCTCGCTGCACCTTTGTTATGCTACTTGCCGTTGCCTTTCCCCTTGCTGGATGTTAAAGTGGATGTTGAAAAGTGGCCCCTGCCTTTTCGTTTTGTTTTTTTACCCCCCTTTGTTGTTTTACTTGCCTACTCCCCCGGACTTTCAGTCTTTCAGTAACAGTAAACAGTAACAGTACATACTCCGTCAGCAATACTGAAAACTGTACTCGAGAGGGAGCCTCCAGCAGTAATCCGTGCCTGTGCGTGTAACTTGGAGAACAGATGGCCACTTAAATATGATTAAATGCAGATGCCGGTGATAAGTTCCGTCCACCGCCACCCCTTTGTCACATAAACCACATAGACCACATAGTCCACCGTCTCCTGTACTCACAGACTCTCCTTGAATCCTTGAATCCTGCCGCTCCTCCCCGGGTCTTCTCAGGATCCTTACTCTCTGCTGCTCTCAGAATTGACCGCAAATCTCGAACTGAAGGAGGCCACCACACTGCGAGACTCTTATCAACGCCCTGCGGGTCCTGCGTGTGGGGAGCAAATCGCTGCCCCCCCTTGCAAAACAACTAGCGACCTGGAGGTGACCCGCGGCTCCTGCCACGCAAGATCACACAAGAAGCATGACTGGGCGGCGACTTTGCGGGCCCGCCGCACTAGGAGGTATCTCGTGGCTCCTACCGCTCTTAGAGGCACTCCGCGGGGGCACTGCAGAGCTCTCAGCTGCGTTCGGAAAAGCCCGGCGGGCGCGGGCGCTACTCCGACAAAGACCAGCTCACTGCCCAGAAATTCCGCTCCCTGAAGCCCGGCCCGCGGCTCACAGCAGCCTACAGCTCACAGGGAGCACAGGAGAGCACAGGTGTACACTGCAACACCTGTGGCTGCAGCTTCTGGCGTCTGACGTCACTTCCGACAATTCAATTCATGCCTTCCACTATTTTCAGGGACACAATGGGGGGACATTTATTGATCATATTTTAATCACGGAGGCCTTACGGTCTCGTTTATTGGGCTTTGAAATCTTAGAGAGTATATATAGCGACCACAACCCCGTCTGTATCCAGTTGTCAGGAAACTTGCTGATTGAGCGGGATAGGCCTCCCACAAATGGGGCGCAGAAAGCTACGGACGGAAGGCACCGCCTAAAGTGGTCTAAAGTGAATGCGGACTCTCTATATAGAAGCATACATAAAACGTGAACTCTAGAAATTGAATCATGTATTTGTCCCAACTCTGCACCTTCAGATATCCTGGGATCATTTGAAATGATTACAAGTAAAGTGGGGGCATTGCTGACTACCCCGTCAACAGTTGCTAAGCTCAGGGACCCAAGATGGTTTGACCACTCATGTTCCCTTGCAGCCAGGAATTTGAAGGAAGCCCTAAAGAGTATACCAATAGATTGACCATTGATACACTCATTACGTTTATCATACAAGAAAACTCCAACAAAGCGTAAGGCCGAATTGAAAGAGAAAATATGGAAGGATCTCTTGGACCCCAGTACTCTATCGGATAGCGAGAAATTCTGGGGTATTAATAACAGACCACTGTTTGATACAGGGAGGGATCCCGACATAGTAACTAACATTTCAGAGGATGAGTGGGTACAGCATTTCAGCTTAATGTTCAGGGCCAACACATCACAGAAAGACCTGTATAAGGATGGGCAGGGGGCACTATTACCACATTTCACTTTAGGCGAAATTGAGAGAGGAATAGCTGGTTTAACAAGCAAGAAAGCTCCAGGCCCTGTCGCTATACCCCCGGACCTCTTTAAGTTAAATGTGACACTATGGGCGCCGGTTCTCACAGCAGTGTTGAATGCAGCGGCAGTCTCTGGTTGTTCCAGGCCATGGGGTACTTCTACGATCGTCCCAGTGTTCAAGAAGGGAGATTGCAACAGTACCACCTGTTTTAGGCTGATCTCCCTGATCGACTCAATAGTTAAGGTTGTGGGTAGAGTGGCCCTGAATAGATTGTCAGCATGGGCCGAGGAGAAGGGGATTACCTCATCTATCCAATATGGGTTTCGCCCGCGACACTCAACGTTGGCACAATGCTTAAATCTATATATGATACTGGGGAAGTACACCATGGCAAGATAGGGCACCATCCACATGGCGTTCATGGATCTCTCCTCTGCGTTTGATTGTGTAAACCGGGGGAGATTGTGGGATCTAATGGGTGCCATGGGGGTGGAGCCTGCCTTGGTTTCGTTTTTAAGGGACCTCCATAGGGATACCAGAGCAAATATAGATACTCACAAGACCTTAGGGTATCAAGAGATTTCCCTGTTGAGAGAGGTGTGCGGCAGGGCTGCATCCTGGCCCCTTTCCTTTTTTTTTTTACTTTTTTGAAACATTTTGTATTTGCATTTTGAGTAAAGGTCAACAGTACAGTCATACATTTGGCAACGTTCATCCCTCTATTCCCGAACCCGCCTCCCCACAATCGTAAGCAGTTGGTATGCGTCATCTTATACAGTTGAAAAAGAATTGTGATCGAAGAATAAGCTTCTCTGAACGTCTCATCCCCGTCCCTCCCGTCGTCACCCACGGAAACCAGTAAATTAAGAACAGGCTCAGCCATCCCCCAACCCTCCATCGAGCCCATGATAGTGTCTCCATCTGGACCAAATCTTTCGGAACTTCTTAGGGCACCCTCTGGATTTGTAGGTCACCCTCTCTGCCGCCATGTACAGGTCTAGCCCAGTTCTCCAGTCATCCAAGTCCGGGGGGATCGGAGACCCCCACTGTTTTGCTATGTCTCTTTTTGCCACCACCAAGGCCAAAACCAGAAAGATCATGAGAGGGCGCGGCAGATCTACGTCATTAGACATCCCTAGTAAAGCCAGCTTGGGCTCCTGTGTAAGTGGTACCTCCAGTATCTCACGTAGTTCCGAGAAAATGCGGGTCCAATATGTTTGAATTACCCTACATGACCATAATACATGATAAAAATCTCCGCCTGCCCTGTGACATCTAAGACATTTGTCATCCTCTATTTTCCCCATCTTATAGAGACGCACCCTGTCGTAATATGTTCTGTGTAGCACATTGTATTGTATGAGGCGGAGTCTGGATTTAATCGCCACATCTCGGGGATGCATTAACACCATCTCCCAATCCAAGTCCTCAAGTGCTCCTACCTCACTCTCCCAAGTACTTCTAAGCTTCGCTAGGTCCCCCAGCATGTTGTTGGTTAATGTTTTGTAGGTGAGTGAGACAGCTTTTCCCTGAATCTGTTCCTGTAGGAGACTCCCCTCCAACGGTGCGTATTCTGATATCCCCGACAGGCGAATATTCTGCGCCTTCCAAGCATGGCGGAACTGGGTATACTTGAAAATCTGTGAGTGTTGGAGTCCAAATTCGGCTCTCATAGCTTGGAAGGACTTCAGATCCCCCCCGGCTATCACATCGCCAATAGTGGAGATTCCGATGTCATCCCATCGCCTGAAACCCTTTAGTTTGTGTAGTTCATGCAGCCATACACAGTGCCACAGTGGTGTCTGTCGGGTGGGAGTCCTAGCCTAGCCTGTGCGTTTCATAGCCTTATTCCAAGCACTTAATGTTATCATAGTCGCCGGAAGAAGTGCTCGTTTTGTGGGGCCTCCATATAGGTAATGTACTAAGTTGTGGAAGGGCAGTTTATGCCGTTCTAATGTATCAGTGGGATGGTCCGCAGATGTGTGCAACCATTCATTAATTGGAATCAGGTGTTCCGCCCAATAATAGGCTTCTAGGTTCGGGAGCGAGATTCCGCCGCTATATTGGTGTCGTTGGAGCGTAGTCAATGCTACTCTAGGTTGTTTTCCCAACCAGAGAAAGGTCCGGAGATCTGAGTGGATTTTACGCAGTAGCGTCTCCGGGAGGGGATAATATTCATTTTGTAGGGCGTATAAGTATTTGGGAAGAACAATCATTTTATACATGGCCGCTCGACCCAAGAGCGTCAGTGGCAGGCGCTTCCATCTCTCCATGTCTGCGGCGGAGTTTAGCGAGACCCTTTCTATATTTTTCTGGAGCGAGAGGGTCTTATCAAGGGTAATATAAATCCCTAGGTATTGAAAACCTTCAGTAGTAGTGATTAATTGTCGTGGCAAGGTTGTCCAGTGGTTACCGCCCCCAGGATCGTATAGGATTGATTTATTCCAATTAATTGTGTAACCAGAGTGGTGGCCATACGCTTCCAATTCAAGAAAGAGTTCCGGGATGGTTGTCACCGGGTTAGCGATGTATAGGAGTACATCGTCCGCGTAAAGGGACAACTTCTCCTGGACCAGATCCGTGTTTGTTATTCTAAATCCGCTAATTGTGGGGTTCTGTAGAATCCGGGACGCCAGGATTTCGATGGTGAGTGTGAATAAGAGGGGCGACAGAGGGCATCCCTGACGAGTCCCTCTCTGGATCTGGAATTCCAGAGACAGGCCGCCATTAACCCGTACTCTGGCTCGTGGCGCAGTGTAGAGGAGCCAAACCCAGGTCTGGAATTTAGGGCCAAAGCCAAATTTTTTCAGTACCCCCTCCAAAAATGGCCAATGAACCGCGTCAAAGGCTTTCTCTGCATCGAGGGAGAGAAACCAGTGTGGGGATTCTCTGTCCTTCATCTCTTGCAGCCAATTGTGTGTGCGTCTAAGGTTGAATTTAGTGGCCCTGTCGGGTAGAAAGCCGGTCTGATCTAAGTGTATCAGGTCAGGTATCACCGACCGCAGTCGCAATGCCAGGACTGTTGCAAGGAGTTTCACCTCGGTGTTCAGGAGAGATATAGGTCTGTATGACGCACAATCCTCTCGCGGTTTGCCCTCTTTATAAATCGGGACGATGGTTGTCGTGGATAGGTCAGTGGGGAGCTTCCCATCCTGATACGCTCTTAAGAAAAGGTTTTTTAAGTGTGCAGCCAGGATGTCCACCGTGCACTTGAAGAATTCTGCCGGGAAGCCATTGGGCCCCGGAGTCTTCCCAGATCTCAGTCTAGCAATGGCCAAAGAGATATCCTCAACCGTGATGTCGGCCTCCAGTGTCTTAACGGCCTCCGGGTCTAGCGAAGGAACCTCAGTCTGGCTCATATATTGAAGAGCAACGTCGCAGGAACCCAAGTCTCTGGCGGTGTAGAAGCGCTCATAACGGGTAGCAAAAGTCTCAGCGATAAGTGTATCAGTGCCGGCGAGCCTGCCGTCCGGTGCCCTAACTTGCTCTATCCAGCGTGCTGCCCGTTCCTTCTTACTGAGCCATGCCAGTAGCCTACCTGATTTGTCCCCCACGTCATATAAGCGATGGAGGGTGGCCAAATTCTGAGTTTTAGCCTCGTCAGTCACCAGCTCCCTATAGTGGCGCTGTGTGTCTATCAATTTCCGCAAGACAGTGGGGGATTTCGTAGTTAGGTGTTCTCTCTCTAGGTCTAGTATTGTCCTTTCCACCTCCGCTACCGTTCCCTGGAGTTTTTTCCTTTCCTCACTTAGTCTATTCATTATCCTGTCTCGCATGACCGGTTTTAAGGCTTCCCAGAGGGTTACCCCTGAGTCCACCGACCCCTCATTGTCGGCTAAATACACTCGTACATGAGCCCGCATTCCCTTTAGGACAGTTGGGTTTTTAAGGTTCTAGGCGTCTAACCGCCATGTAGCCCCTGTCGGTCTACGTGTCTGACCCACTCGTACCAACAGCAGCAAGTGGTCCGAGATTCCTCTCGCCCTGTATTCTGCAGTGGTGTCAGGGATCAAGTCCTGTCTGGACATAAAAATGTAGTCCAGCCGTGAGAACACCTTGTGTGAGGCTCAGAAAAAGGCGTATGTCAGCTGGCCCGGGTGCAACCACCTCCAGACATCAGTAAGGCCTATTGTGGCAATTAGCTGGGCTAGTGGGGTCTGAGTATCTTTGGGAGGTGGTGCCCCTGAGCGGTCCATCTTCCTATCCATAACATCGTTAAAGTCTCCTCCCACCAATTGAATAGTGTCCGCCGATTCGAGGAGTATGTTGGCCAGCGTTTTAAGTGTATTAGCCTGAAGTTTGGGGGTGCATATACCGATATCAACGTGGACGTGCGTCTACGCCATGTCCCCTGAACCCCTACGCAGGTCCCTTGTGGATCCTCCCAAGAGCGGGTAGTGCAAAATGGGGAGGTGTCCTTTAGAATTATGGCTACTCCCCTGGAATCAGTGGTGTATCCCGCGTGTGCCAGCACTTTATAACGCCCCCTGGCTAAGAAGGAGCAATTAGATCCCTTAAGGTGTGTCTCTTGTAGGAAAATTACATCTGGTCCTATTCTCCTAAGGTAGGCATTTACCAACCCTCTTTTAACCTTATTACCAAGACCGTTCACATTCCAAGACAGGACGCTGAGACTGTGGTAGTCAGCAGAGTGTGTTTCTAGTGTACTTGCCATTCTGAGGTATCAGCACAGTAATGTGGGTGGTTCCTGGTGCAGGAGTGTAGAATGTCGCAACCTTGTACATGACTGTATTTAACCAACTGTTTCCCCCCCTCTCCCAACAACCCCACCACCAAACTGTTTGAACGACCCAACACCCCCCCACCCCCTCCCCACCTTCTCCTCCCGTCCATCCCATACTCATAACCGACAAAGCACAGGACTTTCAGGTGGTAAAGGTCTGTCGCCCTCCCGCTAGCCCCCCCAACTAGCCTAACACTAGGGCTTCAGCCGTCGCTGTCCCCGGCTCGACTGTCTACTCAACGACAGTACGGGGAACCCCAGCCCCGTGAGCCCCTATCAATCAATCAATCAATCAAGACATTTGTAGAGCGCACTACTTACCCGGAGGGTCTCAAGGCGCTGGGGGGGGGGGGGTGCTGCTACTGCTCGAACAGCCAGGTCTTGAGCTTCTTCCTGAAGGAGAGGTGGTCTTGGGTCAGGCGCAGGTCAGTCGGGAGGGAGTTCCAGGTCTTGGCGGCCAGGTAGGAGAAGGACCTTCCTCCTGTTGTCGTTCTTCGAATGCGGGGGACGGCGGCGAGGGCGTGACTGGCTGATCGGAGATGGCGTTTGGGAGCGTAGAAGTTGATGCGGTTGTTGAGGTAGCTCGGGCCTTGATCGTGTAGGGCTTTGTGTGCGTGGGTGAGGAGACAGAAGGTGATTCTTTTGTTGACGGGGAGCCAATGCAGGTCTCTCAGATGTCCGGAGATGTGGCTGTGTCGGGGGATGTCGAGGATGAGTCTGGCTGAGGTGTTCTGGATCCGCTGGAGTCTCTTCTGGAGCTTGGCGGTGGTTCCGGCGTAGAGGGCGTTGCCGTAGTCCAGTCGGCTGGTGACGAGGGCCTGAGTGACCGTCTTCCTGGTCTCGGTGGGGATCCACCGGAAGATCTTCCGTAGCATGCGCAGGATGTTGAAGCACGACGAGGAGACGGCGTTGACTTGTCTGGTCATGGAGAGGGAGGAGTCCAGGATGAAGCCCAGTTTGCGTGCGTGGTCTGTCGGTTTGGGTGCGGTGCCCAGGGCGGGGGGCCACCAGGAGTCATCCCAGGCGGAGGGCGAGGAGCCCAGGATGAGGACTTCCGTCTTGTCTGAGTTCAGTTTCAGGCGGCTGGTCGTCATCCACTCGGCTACGTCTTTCATCCCTTCGTGAAGGTTGGATCTGGCGGCGGCGGGGTCGTTGGTCAGGGAGAGGATCAGCTGGGTGTCGTCAACGTAGGAGATGATGTTGAGGTTGTGTTGGCGTGCGATGGCCGCGAGGGGGCTCATGTAGACGTTGAAGAGGGTGGGGCTCAGCGAGGATCCTTGCGGGACGCCGCAGATGACTTCGGTGGCCTCTGACTTGTACGGTGGTAGGCGGACTCTCTGTGTTCTTCCGTCGAGGAAGGAGATGATCCATTCCAGTGCCTTCTCCTGGATTCCGACGTTGCTGAGGCGCTGCACTAGGGTGCGGTGGCAGACAGTGTCGAATGCCGCGGAGAGGTCTAGGAGGATGAGGGCCGCTGTTTCTCCGTTGTCCATCAGGGCTCGGATGTCATCGGTGGCAGCGATGAGGGCGGTCTCGGTGCTGTGGTTGGCTCGGAAGCCAGACTGTGAGGGGTTGAGGGATCCATTCGTCTCGAGGAAGGCGGCCAGCTGTTTGTTGACGGTCTTCTCGATGACTTTGGCTGGAAACGGGAGGAGCGAGATGGGGCGGTAATTCTTGAGTTCGGTGGGGTCCGCTGTAGGTTTCTTTAGTAGGGCGCTGAGTTTGGCGTGCTTCCAGCTCTCCGGGAAGGTGGCGGTGTTGAAGGAGGTGTTGATGATGTCCCGCAGGTGGGGTGCGATGACAGCGTCGGCCTTGTTGAAGACGTGGTGAGGGCAGGGGTCGGTCGGAGATCCGTAGTGGATGGAGTTCATCATGCGGGCGGTGTCTTCGGTGCTGATCGGAGTCCAGGCGCGGAGGGTGGTGGTGGGGGGCGGTGGTTCGGTCGTGGCGTGCGACGGTTGAGTGCTGAAGCTGTTGTGTATGTCTGCGATCTTGTTGTGGAAGTAGGAGGCGAGGGAGTTGCAGAGGTCTTGCGATGGGGTGATGTCGTTGTTTCCGGCGTTGGGGTTGGAGAGCTCTTTGACGATGTTGAAGAGTTCCTTGCTGTTGTGTGCGTTGTTGTCCAGCTGGTCCTTGAATGCAGTTTTCTTGGTGGCGCGGATCAGTTGGTGGTGTTTCCGGGTGGCAAGCTTGAGGGTGGTCATGTTGTCCGGTGTTGGTTCCCTTCTCCAGGCTTTCTCGAGGGCTCGGCAGTTCTTCTTGGAGCTCTTGAGTTCGTCGGTGAACCATGGGGCCTTCTTGCTGCCAGGTCTGCTGGGCGGGGTCCTCAGTGGGGCGAGTTCGTCCGCGCAGTAGCTGATCCACTTCGTGAGGTTGTCGGCGGCCTGGCTGGGGTTCGCTGAGCTGGCGGGAGGGTGCTGGCTCAGGGAGGCGGCGAGCTGGTCGGCTGTGATCTTGTTCCAGCTTCTTCGAGCAACTTGTGGCTGGTGGTGGTGGATCGTCGTTTTTCTGAAGGTGAAGTGGACGCAGCTGTGGTCCGTCCAGTGGAGTCCAGTGGCGTGGCTGAAGGCGATGTCTTTGCTGGATGAGAAGATGGCGTCGAGTGTGTGTCCGGCGAGGTGGGTGGGGGTGGACACCAGCTGCTTGAGACCGAGGTTGGCGAGGTTGTCGAGCAGGGTGATGGTGTTGCGGTCGTTGTTGTTCTCCAGGTGGAAGTTGATGTCCCCCAGGAGGATGTAGTCAGCGGAGGGGAGGGCGTGCGGGCTGATGAAGTCGGCGATGTCCTCGCTGAAATGTGTGCGTGGTCCCGGGGGTCGGTAGATCAGGGTGCCTCTGAGGGTGGTTTTGGGGTCCGTGTGGATCTGGAAGTGCAGGTGTTCGGCGGTTGTCAGGGTGTCGTCGGTGTTGGTCTTGATGCGGATGGTGTCCCTGTAGATGATGGCGATGCCTCCTCCAGTCTGGTTGTTGCGGTCTCTTCGGGTGATCTTGTAGCCCTCTGGGATGGCGATGGCGATGTCGGGCGCTGAGGAGTCGTTCATCCAGGTTTCCGTGAGGAAGGCGACGTCAGGAGCTGTGGTGTCGAGGAGGTTCCAGAGTTCGATGGCGTGTCTGTGGACGGAGCGGGTGTTGAGCAGGATGCACTTCAGGTGGTTGCTGCTGGTGTTCGGCTTGGCGGGTGCTGGTGCGGGGCAGGACCGGATGCAGGTGAACTTGCAGGCGTGGCAGCTGAAGGGTCCGTGGGTTCGTCTCGGGGTGGCTCGGTAGCATCCCGGGATTCGGCCGGTGTTGAGTGCGAAGAGGGTGGCGGCGTCGTAGGTCCGGCGGGTGGGCTGGTGTCTGCGGGGGCCAGGGGTCCTGGCACTGGGCGCGGTCCAGGCACGGACGGGCACAGACGGGCTTACCTTTGGTGCGCCTTCGGCGCGCAATCGGCGCGCCCGCTGCGCGTGCACGCTGCACGTTGGCCACTCTGCCATAAGAGGAGAGTGGAGGGGGCGGAGCGAGGGAGGGGCAGCTGAGAGGCGGGAGCGGGGCGGCGAATGGGAAGGCTCCAGGTGGAGGGGGGCGGGGCCGCAGGGGATCAGCGGCGGGGAGCGGGGAGGTGGCGGGGGCACGGCGGGAAAAACGGCGGACTGGGCAAGAGTCTGACAAGAAGATAGAAAGGCTGGGCAGAGCGGGGGAAAGCAGCCCCAACACAGGGGGACAGACGAGAGTGCAGAGGCAGGAACAAAAAGGTCACGCAGGCAGCAGTAAGCGGCGCTGCGCTCCAGAAGCAGAGACCACGCCTCGTGGTCAGGGGCACAGCTGCGAGCAGCGGCGGGAACGGGGCAGCAAGGGCACACCCACGGGGAGTGTGCGCAGTGCGTGGAGGAGTGACCGGCCCAGAGGCACAGAGGTCACAGATCACCACTGCGTGCACTCCTCCCTATATGCTCCAGTGGGAGGGAGGGGCAGCTGGGAGGCGGGAGCGGGGCGGCGAATGGGAAGGCTCCAGGTGGAGGGGGGCGGGGCCGCAGGGGATCAGCGGCGGGGAGCGGGGAGGTGGCGGGGGCACAGCGGGAAAAACGGCGGGAAAAACGGCGGACTGGGCAAGAGACTGACAAGAAGATAGAAAGGCTGGGCAGAGCGGGGAAAAGCAGCCCCAACACAGGGGGACAGACGAGAGTGCAGAGGCAGGAACAAAAAGGTCACGCAGGCAGCAGTAAGCGGCGCTGCGCTCCAGAAGCAGAGACCACGCCTCGTGGTCAGGGGCACAGCTGCGAGCAGCGGCGGGAACGGGGCAGCAAGGGCACACCCACGGGGAGTGTGCGCAGTGCGTGGAGGAGTGACCGGCCCAGAGGCACAGAGGTGGTAACAAGGCAAACAAGCAACAACAGTGTCAGAGTATATTCAGAGAGTAGTGGTTGTAACTTGCGTGTCCTCGGCAGCGGTGCACTGCCGTCACGGATATCTGTGCCATACTTCTTCACGAATGGGAGTCTTGTGTGTCCAGATCACGGTCGTCCGCACCCCCAGTCGCTCCCTGTTACATCTCTCGGATCGCTGCTACCAGCGGGTGGAGCGAGCGGTCTGTCAAATCCTCCAAGTCCGACAGATGGTCATTTTCAGTGTCTTCCATTCCTTCGACAGTAGGATGAGCCAGGTTGCTGAATCTGGACCCCGGCGCCGGATTTTCGTCCGTGGTCGCATCTCGGCCACGTTCACCACTGAGTGTCGCGGGCTTTCCTGAGTGTGTCGGTGAGAGTGAGTGTCGTTTCATTCTTGGAATATGAGACCTCTGCGATTTAGGCGGGCTTCTCCGGAAGTTGGCCGCCGCCATTTCAAAGCGGATCCTGGGACCTTCCTCCTCTGCTTCACGGAGCATCGGTCGTTCCTCCAGCCACTGCCAGGCCTCTTCAGGGCGAGTGAAGAAGAGCGATCTGCCTTTGTATAGTACCTTTAGTTTTGCCGGAAAGAGCAGCATGTAGGATATATGTAGATCTCGGAGTTTTGCCTTAACTGAGTCATAGGACCGGCGTTGTTTCTGCACATCCTGGCTATAATCCGGGAAGATCATAATATTTGCATTTTCCAGTCTGAGCTCACCCTTTTTTCTTGCCTCTCTCAGGATGAGGTCTCTGTCTGCAAAGTTCAGGAAGCGGGCAATGATCGGTCGTGGCCGAGCCCCCTCCGGTGGTTTCATGAGCAGGGCCCTGTGTGCCCTTTCTATTATAAAGCAGTTCGAAAATTGGGCTTGTGGAAATGTCGATGTCAACCAGTCACGGAGGAAGGCCGCCACGGTTGTTGCGCCGCGCCCTATTTTCGGCATCATCCACCCTCCACAGCAGCTGTTTGTGGGATGCCTGCAGTTCCGCCATATCTTTCCGGAGCGCTGTAAGTGAATCCTCTGCCTCGCCAATCCTGGTCTCTGTGGCGGTCACCCTCTCCGTTAGATTCCGGAAGTCCTGACGCAGTAAGAGGACCTCCGAGCCCACCTCACCTATCTTTGTCTCAAGTGCCGTCCTAGAGCTTTGAATATCTGCCCTCGAGGCCTGGATCGCTTCCATGATTATAGCTGTGTCCGTGCGTGCGTCGAGTGTCGCCGGGGCCGTCTCCCTCTGCGACCGTGTCGTGGCATAGCTATCGATGGTCTCCTGTCTGGCCGGCCTCGGCGGTGGGTCTCTTTTCCCCATGTCAAAGCTTGGCCCTGGGCAGGGGTCTCTTGGCGCGGCCAGAAAGTCAAACGAGGCGACAGGGAGAGAAAACACTCAGGTCCGGTCCCCCTCAGACCGGTATATGCCCCGCACGCAGGTCCCAGTTCAGTAAGCAATCGCAAGGGCCATGGCGGAGGGGGGTGGAGTGGTGAGGTGCTCAGGGTCTCGGGCACAAGTCTCCGGTAAATCCGACGACGGACCCCTTCTTTTCCCGCGTCCAACACTTACGGCAGGGCCCCCCTCGTGGAGGCGGCGGTGATCGATGGCCCCCTCGCCGCACCTCCAGCGCCGTTCCGTGGGGTCTCCAGTTGCCTCTGGTCGCAGTCCTCGGCCCGACCCCTCTGGGGGAGAGAGCAGGTGACCCAGCCCAGGTCGCGAGGCAGCAGGCGCCAGCACGGCCCAGCTCAGTCTATGGGGTACCCCAGGATGATCGAGGCCCTCTCTCCCTCGATGACAATCAAGACCTTGCCCCACCAGTTCGGGTGTTCCGTGGGCAGTGGGTCCAATCTTCTGCGGTTGATGGCGGTAAGCGGTCCCCCAAAAGATTTGTTCCAAGGGCCCACAGACCCAGAGGCGCGCTTCGTGTAGGGTTATGTGGTTCCCGCCATTCGGGCCCTCTGGCAATGGAGCAGAATTATGTTTGCACGGTTAGCCGCGCGCCAGCCTAATCCCCTCGGACCGATGATCCGGATCACTGCAGGCAACGTGGGTGCTCTTCCCCACAGCGCCCTCCTCTCAATCGCTTATGCAGGCCTGCGGTTCTTCTCCGATGGAGGCCCCGGCCCAGTCTTCACTCGCGGGGGGGGGATGGGTGAGGGGAGGGCTGGGTCACACTCACCGGCCGCCGGTCTTCGGCGAAGTCCTCCGTACCGGCCGCCCCCCGCCCCAGGCGGCAGCGCTCCTCTTCAGGGCCGGATGCAACAGAGCGGGTGTGCCCGACACCAGACTCGGAGGGGCCCTCCTCCAGGGTCTCTTGGGTAGCACCGTCTCTCGGCACCCCCGAGTCTGAGGGCTCCGGATCTCGCCCTGCAGCGACTCCCCCGGGGATCCACATGCCTCCGTCGCGGGCCTCCCACCCGATGGCTGGCGCCACCCAGTCTTCACTCGCGGGGGGGATGGGTGAGGGGAGGGCAGGGTCACACTCACCGGCCGCCGGTCTTCGGCGAAGTCCTCCGTACTGGCAGCCCCCCGCCCCAGGCGGCAGCGCTCCTCTTCAGGGCCGGATGCAACAGAGCGGGTGTGCCCGACACCAGACTCGGAGGGGCCCTCCTCCAGGGTCTCCTGGGTAGCACCGTCTCTCGGCACCCCCCGAGTCTGAGGGCTCCGGATCTCGTCCCGCAGCGACTCCCCCGGGGATCCACACGCCTCCGTCGCGGGCCTCCCACCCGATGGCTGGCGCCACCCAGTCTTCACTCTCGGGGGGGATGGGTGAAGGGAGGGCAGGGTCACACTCACCGGCCGCCGGTCTTCGGCGAAGTCCTCCGTACCGGCCGCACCCCGCCCCAGGCGGCAGCGCTCCTCTTCAGGGCCGGGTGCAACAGAGCGGGTGTGCCCGACACCAGACTCGGAGGGGCCCTCCTCCAGGGTCTCCTGGGTAGCCAGTCTCTCGGCACCCCCCGAGTCTGAGGGCTCCGGATCTCGTCCCGCAGCGACTCCCCCGGGGATCCACACGCCTCCGTCGCGGGCCTCCCACCCGATGGCTGGCCCCGCCGGGTGCGTCCCCTCAGCCGCTGCAGTTACCCCCCGCCGCCGCCCCTCAGGGAGCCACTCACCGGGGACAGAGTAGGCGGGGGGGGGCGCAGGGTGTCGGATCTCCACGCCGTTGGCTAGAGCCTCCCTCCGATCCTGAGGGCGAAGGCGCTCCGCATGCAGCAGACCCCTATGCCGGGGCAAAGTCAGACTCGGGCCGATGGAGCGCGCCCGGCCGCCATCTTAGGGAAGCGATCCCGCTCCGGCTTGCAATCACCCGCAGCCGACTACCACCTGCGAGCACTGCAGAATTTTGGCAGCAAAAGTGTCGAGGCTCGCCCCTAATTCGTTTTTTGGGGCTAATCAGGACGATTTGGCAAGGATATTTCGTCGGATTAATGCAGTGCACCGGGAGCCGAGCCGACGCACGTCCTACTCCTCCATGCGGCTGGCCACGCCCTCCCCCTTTCCTTTTTAATCTATATATCAATGAATTGGATACATTTCTAGTAAAAACAGACGCAGACTTTCCTTACGTTGGGCGCAGGGGCTTGCCAGTTCTGCTGTATGCCCACGATGCTGTCCTCCTGGCAAGAACCCGGAAGGGCCTACAGACTCTATTAAATGCATTCCAGGGCTTCATGGCTGATCGAGATCTTGCCCTTAATAACACCAAATCATTCATCATGCAGATAGGAGCGTGCCAGAAGAAACTGTACTCATTCATGGTCAATGATGTAAAGATAGCCCTATCTACTACCTTCTCTTACCTGGGAATCCTATTCAATGACCAGTTGAATTGGGCTGCACTGGTAAAGCCGAAAAGAGGCGAATTGATACGTACCAACGCAGCCATATTCAATTATGCTTCGAAAATGAGCAAACGCCCAGTGCCTGCCCTATTGAAGATGTACCAGGCCAAGAGTGTGGCACTAGGCAGCTACGGGAGTGAACTATGGGGTTACGCCCCAGTTAAAAGCATTGAGTTGGCTGAGAACAATTTTCTGAAACAACTACTGGGCGTCCCGAAGGGTACAGCTAACCTAATAGTCCATGAAGAAACTGGAACACCTTTCATTGGTGATATTTTATCATTACGGCCTTTATTGTTTTGGCTAGAATGTTGGCTGAACAAAGATCTGACCCTTAACCACCAGTTGCTAAGCAAAGTGCTTTCACAAGATCACGCGCTTAACGTCCCCTGGCTTAAATATTTAAAGAGATGTTTTACAGAACTGGGGCGCCCAGACCTGTTCTCTAAACCGAGTACAATTGTGAAGGCTGATGTAGAACTTGTCAAAAGACGTTTTTCCATAATGAAAAGTTTGGAACGTGAAGAAATGGAATTGAGAAAACCAAGTATACGATCATTCATTAAACTTAAAACTACCCCCTAATGGAGCCTTACTTATCATGGCCCATAACAAGCCATGAGCGGTTCCTATTAACAAGGTTCCGGCTGGATTACTACCATCTATTATTTGCCATTCCTAGGGGGTCCCATAGAGGTAAAGTGTTACCCTCCTGCGGCTGCGACAATTTGTCTCCGCAGGATGAGGTACACTTTTTATTTATTTGTCCATTTTACGACGTTCCACGCAGGTTCTACCTAAAGCCCATACTAAAGAGTTTACATTTTAAACAGGTCCATCCGGCCTTATATCACTTACAAATGGTAAAACCTGAAAGCACTTTATATCTGGTAGGGTTCCTTAAATTAGCTCTGAAAATTAGAAATAGACGGGAAGAGTGATGTTTCTCTTTTAGCTGTATTTTAATATTGTATTTTTATGAATTTGAAATGAACTGTATAATACCTTTGGGAATTCTGCTCATGTATTTATTTTATCAAATTTTATGTGGATATTGTAATATTGCTTTTATGGTTTTTAATATGAAAAACCGAATAAAGTATTTGATTGATTGATTGATACTTGCTGACACTTTGCCTGTTTGCTGACAGTAGTATGGCCACTGGTCACCACTAATGGCTGTCCCCAATTCCTCATCCCAATGTGTACGTGATTTCTGTTGCATAGTGGGGCTATGTGACTGGGTGGCCCGATATAGCATAGAGCCCACGTGTGGGTGTAGTGCTTTGGAGCAGCATATGCAGCGGGACAAGCGTTTCAGGCTCAGCAGGGAAGTCGAGTGTTGCCGTTTTTACATCCTGGCGTAAGCCAACATAGAGAAACAGTTCCATTGGTGTGTGTTGGCGCTCGCGGAAAGAAGGCCTCATGCGTACAGAAAGTGCCCTTGTCATACAGATCATTCCATGTTTGCCTGTCGACAGGCCATTTCATGTGTTACCGGTAGGTCTGGGTGATGTAGTATGCCCAGCAGCGGGGAGTATAGCATGGGTGTTTGCAATCGCCTGCCAATTTTCTGCCAGTCTGCATGTGTACAGTCGGCTGTCGTCGGGTTTGTCCCTCTCAATTGTTTGGCGGAGCCTAGGAATGCTTTGGTCAGGACTGGGTTCATGTAACCCTGTTCCACTGTTAAGGGTGGCATATACGGAGGTGGCCTCATCCAGTACGCTGCATAATGTGCCTGTGCGCACTGGAAATAAGATTCCAGGTCAGGTGCTTCGAAACTCCCTCTTGCGAATGGGTGGGTCATCAGCTCCCATTTCAATCTGGGTTGTTTTCCTCTCCAAGCTAATTGCATCAGCTGAGTATGAAGAGATTTGAAAAAATGCCTACTGGGTGCATACGGTATATTAATGAATAAATAGAGCAGCTTCAGGAGTATTATCATTTTAATTAGGGAGATTCATCCCGCTAAGGATGAGGGCATAGATATCCATTTCGTGATTGAATCTGCCAGAGACTCAAGTGTGCGTCAGTGGTTAGTCCACATCAATTCTGCCTTATCTCTTGTTATTGTTATTCCCAAGTACTTAATTTGTGCTTCGCACCATTTTAGTGGGTAGTCAGTATCAGATTTTCTGACCGCTTTAGTGAGGGGGAATATTTGGGATTTTTCCCAATTTATGCATATTCCTGAACGGAGACCAAAGTGTATGAAAACCCTAAGTAGCGCGTTAAGACTTATGCTGGATTCCCGCAGATATAATGTGGTGTCTACTGCGTACAGTGACACTAAAATCTGCCTGGTTGGGTAGATTGACGCATATTCCCTATGATGCTGTCAGAGTTTATATGCCAGGGGTTCCACCGCCAAGGCAAATATTAGGGGGGATAGCGGGCATCCTTGTCTTGTTCCCCTAGTGATCTTAAAAGGGGGGGAGCATATCCCGTTGATTAGGATTTTTGCCTGTGGCTGATTATATAACAGCTGGACCCAGGAGAGAAAGGGAGGGGTGAAGCCCATAAGTTTCAGTACACTCATGAGATAATTCCATTCCTGGGAGTCAAATGCCTTAGTGGCATCTAAAAACACTACTACCACTTCTAAATCAGTGGCTATATCCTGCATTAGAGTAAATAGGGTTAGGGGATTATGGGATGTTGCTCGTCCGGGCACAAATCCCGATTGATCTGGCATTACCAATACGTTCATGAGTAAACTCAGATGGTTGGCCAGTATTTTCTCTATTATTTTCGCGTCGCAGTTTATGAGCGACACGGGCCAATACGAATCACATTTGTATTGCCGTTTCCTGGGCTTTGGTCGTGATATTATGAGCACTTCCCGTAAGGTAGTCAAAAGTGTCCCTAGCTCACGTGCCTCCTCATAAAGTTTTTTCAATAGTGCGACCAGGCTTTCACTGTATGCTTTATAAAATTCTGCAGTGAGGCCATGCGGACCTTGGGCCTTTCCCGAGCACAATTGCATTTCTGCCACCCTAAACTCCTCCTCCTCGATCTCAGCTGAAAGGAACTCCCTCTGACCATCCCCTAACCAGGTTAGTGCTGTGTCTTCGAAGTATGATGTAAATTATATGGGGTATGTCCTCTGTATGCTATATAGTGCAGTGTAACATTTGTGAAATGCTTCCAGTATGGCTGGCCTATCCCTACAAATGGTGCCCTCTGGCTCTTCTATCTCTAATATAGTGTTGGAGAATCTTGGCTTCCTAATAAGCTCCACTAACGTCTTCCCTGGCCTTTCTCCTTCCCCAAATCTTCGGGCCTCATGATATTTCCTGTGGAAGCGGCATTCCCTCTCTGCTGTCTCCTGATATTCTGTTAGTTTTTTCTCTAATTTTTGCTTTTAATTCGCCATCCTTAGCCTCTCCCAACTGACACTATCTGATGGCTATCTGTTTCCAGGCCCCTCAGCCTGTTTCTAATGTCCCTCAGTATGCCCCCTCCTTTTGCGATGCATAATCCTCTGACAGTGACTTTAAACGCTTCCCATGTCGTGGCAAATGTTGGAACTGTGTCTATATTACGTTGAAAGAAGTCTGTTATCTCCTGTTGTAATTCTATTTTAAATGGGGCGTCTAGGAGGGCATGGGGTGTCAATCGCCAAGACTAGTATAGCGCTGTTAATCCTGGGGGGGTTAGTTTTATCACCAATGGCGAGTGATCGGTATAGGTACGAGCCAGATGGCCGGTGCTCGTTAGCCAGGGACCCATTTCCTTAGAGATCAACCAGGAGTCCAATCTCGACCAGGAGGAGTGTGCTGTGGAGTGACATGTGCCTTGTTTGCTTTTTTGGTGTGGCACCTGCCATGTATCTAACAGTTTGTGTTCCTGCATTATGTCTCTCATCTCTCTGCTGGGCTTTCATGTAGTGATAGGGTTAGGGGTGTAACCTGTCCATCCCAGGATTTAGTGTGATAATAAAGTCTCCTCCCCACAAAACATAAGTAGATCCTATAGCTGTGATGGTCCCCCATAGCACCCATTCTAGGTCATCTCTATTGGGTCCATAGCAGCTCACCATGGTTAGCGAGTATGATGCCAGTTTGCCCCACATTATGGAATAGCGCCCCTGTGGATCTTGCATGGAGCCTTGAGCTAGGCATGGGACTCCCTTCTTAATCAATATCGCTGTTCCGTGCGCGTATGTTGAATATCTTGCAACGCTTCATTGCGCTGCCCAGCATGAAGCAAAAGTGTTCGAGCGGCGGGCCTAAGTGTGTTTCCTGGAGCATAGCGCAGTGTATGTTGTGTCTATCTAGGTAGGCGAGGAGATGTTGTTTCTTACGCAGATTGCCGAGTCCCCTCACATTCCACGTCAGAAATTTATAACAAGGTAGGTCAGGTTTTGCGTAATTCTTGCATATAGCAATGTGATATTTAGAAGGTTTGCCACTGCGTTCTGGCCTCGTGTGTGTCTGTTGATCTCTATGCCTATTTGTCGTGTCTGTAGCCACCTTTAGCCATGTTCCCTCTTCCCCCCCACATCAGCATCCCAAACTTGCTGTGTTTGACCTTCCCTCGCTCCCCCCACCCAAAAAAGTTCCAACTACTGAGTTTCCACCATCCTCAACGGTCCCCAATCGCCGCACATTTGAAGTTTGGGCCTTATGCCTTGTGTATCGTGACTTCCCTATCCTTGTGGGATTTTTTCCAGTCCCCACCTGGGGAAGGTGCAGTATGGCCTTCGGCCTGGTCACCCCCATGCTCCTGTGCCTGCTGTCGCTGCCGCAGCCCCAGCCTCCCGAGGGCCGCCGAGCCCACACCAGCTTCTCCCGCCGCCCCAGCCTCCCGAGGGCCGCCAAGCCGGCTCCAGCTTTTCCCGCCGCCCCAGCCCGTGGCCCCGCCCCCCCGACAGCCGATTGGCTCGCGCTCCCGCCTCCCCGCAGACCCTCCCGACCGGCTCCCTTCTTATGACGTCCCCAGAGCGACCGCGCAGCGGACGCGCGCATCGGGAGCACCGATTGAACGCCGAAGGTGCGCCAAAGGTAAGCCCGTCTACGCCCGTCCGCGCCTGGACCGCGCCCAGCGCCAGGACCCCTGGCCCCCGCAGACCCCAGCCCACCCGCCGAACGTACGACGCCGCCACCCTCAACGCTCTCAACGCCGGCCAAACCCCTGGATGCTACCAAGCCACCCCGAGACGCACCCACGGACCCTTCATCTGCCAGTCCTGCAAGTTCTCCTGCACCCGGACCTGCACTGCACCAGCGTCCACCAAGCAGAACACCAGCAGCAACCACCTGAAGTGCATCCTGCTCAACACCCGCTCCGTCCACAGACACGCCGTCGAGCTCTGGAACCTGCTCGACACCACAACCCCAGACGTCGCCTTCCTCACGGAAACCTGGATGAACGCCTCCTCAGCGCCCGACATCGCCATCGCCATCCCGGACGGCTACAAGATCATCCGGAGAGACCGCGTCAACCAGACAGGAGGAGGCATCGCCATCATTCACAGGAACACCATCCGCATCACGACCAACACCGACGACACCATCGCACCCGCCGAACACCTGCACTTCCAGATCCACGTCAACCCCAAGACCACCCTCAGAGGCACCCTCATCTACAGACCCCCGGGACCACGCACACAATTCAGCGAGGACATCGCCGACTTCATCAGCCCGCTCGCCCTCCCCTCAGCCGACTACATCCTCCTCGGGGACCTCAACTTCCACCTGGAGAACAACGACGACCGCAACACCACCACCCTGCTGGAAAACCTCGCAAACCTGGGACTCAAGCAGCTGGTGACCACCCCCACCCACCTCGCCGGACACACACTCGACGCCGTCTTCTCATCCAGCATAGACATCGCCTTCAGCCACGCCACAGGACTCCACTGGACGGACCACAGCTGCGTCCACTTCACCTTCAGAAGAACGACGACCCACCACCACCAGCAACAGGTTGCCCGAAGAAGCTGGAACAAGATCACAGCCGACCAGCTCGCCGCTTCCCTGAGTCAGCACCCTCCCGCCAGCTCAGCGAACCCCAGCCAGGCCGCCGACAACCTCACGAAGTGGATCAGCAACTGCGCGGACGAACTCGCCCCTCTGAGGACCCCGCCCAGCAGACCCGGCAGCAAGAAAGCCCCATGGTTCACCGACGAACTCAAGAGCTCCAAGAAGAACTGCCGAGCCCTCGAGAAAGTCTGGAGAAGGGAACCAACACCGGACAACATGACCACCCTCAAGCTTGCCACCCGGAAGCACCACCAACTGATCCGCGCCACCAAGAAAACTGCATTAAAGGACCGACTGGACAACAACTCACACAACTGCAAGGAACTCTTCAACATCGTGAAAGAGCTCTCCAACCCCAACGCCGGAAACAACGACATCACCCCATCGCAAGACCTCTGCAATTCCCTCGCCTCCTACTTCCACAACAAGATCGCGGACATACACAACAGCTTCAGCATTCAACCATCGCACACAACGACCGCTGCAACGCCGCCCACCACCACCCTCCGCGCCTGGACTCCGATCAGCACCGATGACACCGTCCGCATGATGAACTCCATCCACTCCGGATCTCCGACCGACCCCTGCCCTCACCACGTCTTCAACAAGGCCGACGCTGTCATCGCACCCCACCTGCGGGACATCATCAACACCTCCTTCGACACCGCCACCTTCCCGGAGAGCTGGAAGCACGCCGAACTCAGCTCTCTACTAAAGAAACCAACAGCGGACCCCACCGAACTCAAGAACTACCGCCCCATCTCGCTCCTCCCGTTTCCAGCCAAAGTCATCGAGAAGACCGTCAACAAACAGCTGGCCGCCTTCCTCGAGACTAATGGATCCCTCGACCCCTCACAGTCTGGCTTCCGAGCCAACCACAGCACCGAGACCGCCCTCATCGCTGCCACCGATGACATCCGAGCCCTGATGGACAACGGAGAAACAGCGGCCCTCATCCTCCTAGACCTCTCCGCGGCATTCGACACTGTCTGCCACCGCACCCTAGTGCAGCGCCTCAGCAACGTCGGAATTCAGGAGAAGGCACTGGAATGGATCGTCTCCTTCCTCGACGGAAGAACACAGAGAGTCCGTCTACCACCGTACAAGTCAGAGGCCACCGAAGTCATCTGCGGCGTCCCTCAAGGATCCTCGCTGAGCCCCACCCTCTTCAACGTCTACATGAGCCCCCTCGCGCCCATCGCACGCCAACACAACCTGAACATCATCTCCTACGCCGATGACACCCAGCTGATCCTCTCCCTGACCAACGACCCCGCCGCTTCCAGAGCCAACCTTCACGAAGGGATGAAAGATGTAGCCGAGTGGATGACGACCAGCCGCCTGAAACTGAACTCAGACAAGACGGAAGTCCTCATCCTGGGCTCCTCGCCCTCCGCCTGGGACGACTCCTGGTGGCCCCCCGCCCTGGGCACCGCACCCACACCGACAGACCACGCACGCAACCTGGGCTTCATCCTGGACTCCTCCCTCTCCATGACCAGACAAGTCAACGCCGTCTCCTCGTCATGCTTCAACATTCTGCGCATGCTACGGAAGATCTTCCGGTGGATCCCCACCGAGACCAGGAAGACGGTCACCCAGGCCCTCGTCACCAGCCGACTGGACTACGGCAACGCCCTCTACGCCGGAACCACCGCCAAGCTCCAGAAGAGACTCCAGCGGATCCAGAACGCCTCAGCCAGACTCATCCTCGACATCCCCCGACGCAGCCACATCTCCGGACATCTGAGAGACCTGCACTGGCTCCCCGTCAACAAGAGAATCACCTTGCGTCTCCTCACCCACGCACACAAAGCCCTACACGATCAAGGCCCGAGCTACCTCAACAACCGCATCAACTTCTACGCTCCCAAACGCCACCTCCGATCAGCCAGTCACGCCCTCGCTGCCGTCCCCCGCATCCGAAGAACGACAACAGGAGGAAGGTCCTTCTCCCACCTGGCCGCCAAGACCTGGAACTCCCTCCCTCCCGACCTGCGCCTGACCCAAGACCACCTCTCCTTCAGGAAGAAGCTCAAGACCTGGCTGTTCGAGCAGTAGCAGCACCCCCCCCCCCAGCGCCTTGAGACCCTCCGGGTAAGTAGTGCGCTCTATAAATGTCCTTGATTGATTGATTGATTGATAGTGTGGTTGGTTCTCATTATATTGCAGTAGGTCCCTTAACAATTAGGAGTTTTTAGCCTTTCTATTTGCGTTGTAACTGATGACATAATAAAGTGTCATCGAAACAGATCGAGGAAGACGGCAGAAAAACCAAGCTAACATGCAAAAGAAAATACCCATTACGGGTCAGGCTTTTTCCTTCCGGGGGAATCGCAAGAGGGCACATCGGTGACTCCCTGATAATCAAGGGGTGCCCGGGCTGTCTTCTGTTGTCCCTTGTGCTCACGGTCGCTGTCTATCGTGTCTTTAATCTGTTGTCCTTCTTTTGTTCATATTTTTCTCTATACTTCATTTCTGACTTTCCCCTTTTGTTCCAGTATTATGGTTTCCCTGTTCTGTCTTATTGCCCAGTCACACTGTCTCTGACATCGCTGATGGTGAATGCGAGCGCTCTCTGGATGCTTGAGGTTTTGGGGCTTGTCTAGCTATGCTCTTTAAGTAGTCCGTGACTAGTTGGGGGTTTGCGGAAAAATGTTGTTTCTCCTGGTGTTCACCTGGAGACGTGCTAGATACAACATAGCGTAGGTAATATTGTCTTGCTGTAATTTCTTTTTGACAGTTTGACATTTTCGCCTAGCTCGTGGACCGAATTAGTGAAGTCCGGGTATATAGCGATGTTGGAGCCTTCACATGAGAGTTGCTGTTGTTCCCCTGCTAATCTCAATGCAGTGTCACGGTCACAATAATTAGGTAGTTTGGTGATAATTGGTCTTGGTGGGGCTCCTGGCGGAGGGAGACTCGCAAGTGACTGGTGTTCCCTCTCCACAATGAACACTTATGAAAATGCTTTTCTTTCAAAGATGGTCTTGAGTAGGCGCTCAACATATTCCTCCATCCTTCCAATGTTCGTCGTTTCTGCCACCCCCAAGATCCTGGTGTTATTTCGCCGGGAGCGCAATTCTAAATCTTCATTTTTGGCCGCTATTACTTTCAGTAGCCAGTCCATGTTCAATAGATGTTCTTTTCGCCCCACTGTATCTTCAAAGTTGGAGATGCGATGTTCTGTCTCTTTTAGGCGCTTGTCGTGTTGTTCAATTTTGTGAGTAATTTTATCCATCTGTGCATTCATGGCATCCATTTTAGATTTGATCGAGTTAAGGCTAGTATTCATAGTTAAAAGCAAATCTTTGAGGTCATTGACTGATGTTTGCTCCTCTAAGGGTGCCTTTTCTGCCATATTCTCAACTGTTTTGCTGTTCTGCACCCAGTCGATTCTTGAGTCTCAAATTGTAGCTTGGGTTGCCTACCGTCCCTCTTGCTCATCCTGCGGATGTTCCACTAAGTTGAAGCGTCGTTATGCCCCCTGGGCAGATCCACTATCCTTTATGCTATTAAGTGGCGGGTAGGATTATTTATTTCTGCAGGTCCTGCACCTTATTTTGCTATGGATTATTGCATGTTCGCGTAGTGCCTTTTCCCTTATTGGCGTTTATGTGCCCAGTATACTTTTTGCAAGGGTGAAGTTAGGTATGATGTCTTTGTTGTGAGTGGGGGGGGGTTGTTTGCTTGGTGGCTTTTTCCCCGCTCCTTCCCCCTGTTCCCGCTGTTCCATGCATAGGTGTATGGCCCCAAATGATGCGCATTCCAGTTCGCCATACAACGAAGAAACAGAAAGAAGTGGGGGGCAGCACCAGCACTTTATTGTTGGCTCTCAACACTTTTGCCATTCTGCAGCGCCCTCAGTGTGCTATTTTTAATGTACTGGGACGATGCCACCTCTCTCCTCGTGGCGTGGCCTACGATCTTACCCCATATGTGCCAGTCTCGGTGGAAAATTGCACTTTTTTACTTAGGGGGAAGCGGGAGTCCCAGCCTATAAATCTTTCCATGTAGTGTATAGGCGAGGAGTGGCAGCTTCTTTTGCGCTATTTGTACCCTTAATGCCTGGGCGCAGTGGCCATTTGCTTTCACTGGGTGTTTGTTTTGGGGGCAGTCCCCCGTGCCCAGTAATCACCTCCCCACGGGATGTGCCACGTAGCTTCCTCCGTTGCCTAGCCCTGCTATTCAGCAAGTCTCGGGCTGCAGCCGTTCGTTTCAATGGGATGTGGGGGAAAGTCAAAACGCTCCTTATTGCACCGTGTGGACAGAGGCAGCCCCAACACTTACTTTTCTTTGGCATCTTGGTCAGCAGCCAGAATCCTGCGCTGCCTCTTGTTGTACTGTCGGCTATTTCCCAGCGATTTGCACTAGTTACACCGATGCGGTCTCCGGGTGCAGAGTTCTCTGTTTCCCCGCAGCTCAGTTGTTCCTTTGGCAGCTGTCCGGAAAAATGTGCCCCGCTGTCACGGTGCTCAAGTTTCGGCAGGAATGTCATGCAAGGATGATAGGTCCAAACCTCCCGCGACCACTGGATTGCCCAACAAAGTCAAAGTAAAACAGTGAAATCTGGGGAAGAAGGGAAATAGTGAAGAGACACAAATAAACGTCCCTCGTCGTAACCTCTTCAAGGACAGGACCACACAATCAGGAAAGCCCTAAATAAAATAAGAAAAATCACTAAGTACTAATATTACACAGAAGCTATGTGTTGTTACTATATCATGTTATAAATGATTCAGAAGTACCTAGGTTGTCCCTTCTTCCGCTAAAGAAAAATAACTTGTGTAAATGAAGTACCAGTATAAATCTAAGACTAATAGTCTTTAGTTTTTTAAATAACAAATGAAGATAATGCCCCCAAACACCTATGTAACTATCGGAACAAACTCTTTATAGCAAGGTGGTGTTTCTTGAACACCATGGGGCAATCATGAAAAGCCAAAAAAGAAGGATGAATCTCCATGGACATGTCGTCACACCAAATGACCAAATGAAAAGGAGGAGTAATGGCACCGAGGGAATATGCCTAAAGGAACTGTCTCCCTGTAATTAAAAGAAGCGGAGGCGTTATATATCAGAGACAAAAAGGAATGCACCTACCGAGGATTCACTTTACCCCACGACTGCGGGGAACCGACGCAATGCCAATCTGAACCTCGGTGAATGCGGTTAGAAAATGAGGACGCCAACAATCAGCGCAGCCTCGAACAGGAACAATCGCAGGGGGATGAGGACGTCTTGAGCAGCAACCTCAAGTTCGAACTAGAGCAGGGAGACAAGGACGCCAGGAGCAATATGGGCAGAAGCGATTCAGGAACAGGAAGCCCGACGGCTAGAACGCGAAGCGGTCTAGTGCGGAGTCCGAGGGATTTTATTGTCCTCCGTCTCTGCTTGTGACCGCGAACTCAGACAGACCTGACACCCACCGTGTCACCTCTAGGCCTTTCTCGCTATTCGCTCATCTCCTCAGCGGGTGCCTGGTTCTCTTCTCCGGGTGTCCGTCATCTTGTGTATGCCGCGAGCTCCACCAGATATTTTGCCGTTCCCAATCTCTACTTGTCGCCAGCAGAAGCAGCCCTGCCTCACACCGATTGATGCACCTGATCTTCCGTCCCCATTATTTTAAGTGTTTTTATTTACATGTGGGAATTTGAAATAGTCAGACGGGAGCAGTTCTTTTGACAACAACCCCCAAATTGAGTACATAGGTAGGTGATGGCCAGACAGAGTCCTTGTGGGGGACATGTTGAGGAATCAGAAAACCTCAGTCAGGAGGATGATTGCAGTGTCATTGAGGATCAATGGCCACATTGACAGTCCATGAAATGTCCAAGGTAAACGTAGCAAAGCCAATCTGAGGACAGTGACTGGTGATGTTCAGAGACATGATGGTAAGCAGAGGGCTAAGCAGAAACTAGCCACTTGCAAGAACTGAATGCTACTGCTGGCTTCTCCTTATGATTGATTTATCATCCACATCTTCCTCCTCTAATGTGTCTGGTGCCTCCCGTGCGGGTGATGTTGGATTTGCGGCAGCCCAGGGAGACACAGACACATCAGAGGCAGAAGAGGTGGATGCTGTAGGTGCAGCAGCATTCATCTGTGCCAACAGATGAGGCATCAGTGCAGGGAGGATGAGCTGCAGGGCTTGCAGGACTCCAGCAACATCACAGTGGTAGGCAGCCATGGCAGCCAAGTGGGAATCCTGCTTCTGCTCCATATTCTCCAGGATCCTCCTCATTGCCCCCAACTCATAGGCAGATGAGTTGTTGTTGCCTCTGCATCATGACGCAAGCAATGTCAGCCAGGGACTGCTGTAGGCCACGGAGCAGACTATAGGTGCCTCTGATGGCATTTGAGTGGTCCATATTGGGACTGAGGCATCCACGGATCCTCTCAACTTCGGCTGCCAGGCTCTCCAACCCGCCCGCACCTTGTCTGTCATCTCACGTTGGACTCCTACCGCACTACATTGAAATTGTATCTGTGGGTCCTAAGAGTCCAGGTTTGTGGCAGTGGTAATAGGTGGTGCCTGCTTGATGTTTGGCGGGGTATTTGGAGAAGCCACAATGCTGCTGGATCGGGTGCCTGTGGAGTCAGGTGGCTCTTGATGGTTGTGACATCTTCTTCCACATCATTATCATTGAAGAGTGGGACAGGTTGCTGAGCAGGGGATGATGTTTCATGGGAAACATCCTTGAAAACAATTTTTTTTCCACGCAGTACCTTTACAACGCAGGAATTACAACGCAAGTCGTTACAACGACTTGCGCTGGAGGGCGCTGTAGGATAGGGAATAGTTTAATTTACTATCCAAAACCTTCCCTACTATCCACGGGGACTGGAGTTGGAATAGTAAATTAAACTATTCACTATCCAGTGCCCCCCAACGCAAGTCGTTGTAACGACTTGCGTTGTAAAACCTGCGTTGTAAAGGCATGTGTGGAAAAAGCATGCGTTGTAACGACATACATCCATGTTTCATCCTCTGCAATGTAAAGAGCAGATACTGTTGTATGTGTCTGTTCAATTTTTCAAGAAATTTAAGCATTTGATAATCCAAGGGCATGACACTTTACATTCTCTTGTGTTACATAGTACACCTGTTACACGCAGCTTTGTATGTCAGTGTACAAAGTCCGCAACTGTTACAATTAGGTTGTTCATTGATTTGGACATTTTCCCTGTATGCCAACAGTGAGGGGCATATCTATAAGCCCATACTACACCTGTTATGTTATCTATTCAGACCTGCCTGTGGTGCTGGTTACTTCACCTTATTTACAATGCTGCACTGAGCTACTTTACATTGATTCACACCGCACGGATGATTAGGAACCCTTCCATACTCCAGTTTGAGTACAAGATTTGGCCCCAGCACTATTGCATTGCCAGTACGTCACTTTTTTGACATTCTGGTGGCGCATTGTGCCACTGGCATATTTATAAGGCCACGTAAAGCCATGTTAGGTGGCTTTTCATGGCCTTATGAATATCTGCTCCTTTCACACAGAAAACTGCTTCAAAGAGGCGTTCATTGGGTGTTGCAGGAGGTGCTCTCAGCAACATCCATGTTTTTTTTGACACTGCCTTAGATTTACAAGAAATCGTTAGTTTGAGGCAGCACCAGAAACGTAAGCCTCCCAGGGGAGGCGTAAGGGCAGCACAAGAAGAAATATCTTAATATATCAAAATCTTTGCTCATTCTATGTGTGCTGCATTCTGATGCATACATGGAAAGAGGGAAAAGCCTATTGTGATTGGTTTTGTGAAGGAAGGTTTCCGTTCCTTCACAAAACAATGATCATCCCCGTCAGCCTTGCACCATGGTGCAAATGCTGCCTAAGATGGCCCCGGCATCCTATTGTGCACCAGCGCAGGGTAAAAGGACAGGAATGTGTCATATCTAATAGATACAGCCCAGCCCATTCCTGCCCTTTTCTTTTGCCATAGGGCAGCGCAGCAGCAAGGCCTGCTGCTCTGCCCTACAGCAAAATACACATGAATGCTGCCTAGAGTTTTGAGGTGGATATCCCACTGAAACCCCCACCTTGATATTGCCACTGCCACCTATTTACAAGTGTGGTTTAAAGATGAGGCCACTCATGCACTTGAGCCTAGGGATACCTAAATGTCATGGTTACTGAGACAAGGTTATTTGTTAAAATGATCCCAATCTAAGATGGGTCTATGTGTTTTAATGTGTGCAGCACACATTTAAACAGGTCAATCCCATGAAGGGATGTTTGTGTGCAGGAAGGAACACCTTCCTGTTTATTGACAATCATTCCCTCTACCCAGACCCCCTAGCACTTTATGCCAAGGGTGGCTTGGATGATGCGAGGTAGCTTTGACATACACAGGTACAATTACGAGCGCACGGTGAAGCTTAAAGTGGGAAATCTACACAACCCAGATTTTTCATGATGGTGACGCACGTTGGTAGTAAATTAAACTTATACACATTCTTTGCCTTTCAGTGGTTAAGGACTACAAAATGGCTACATCTATTCCTAACCTATGTATCACATGGTAATCACAGACATCCTTTGTAAGTCGATACCAAAGGGGACGGTGGACGGAGCATTTGAGCAAATCAAACACTCACCCCAGTCAACTAATCTGGGTTTAATCCATCACCATTCTTTAGCTCACTCCGCCACCCCAATTCAGACATGGCCATATGCAAATCAGTCTGACCATGTGCCTCATGGGAACAGTCCAGCCTGAACTGCCAAGCCATGTCTTCCCTGGAACAGAAACAAGAATCCTGGGACGGTTTCGGGTTCATAACCCTCATCAGCCAGGCTATCTTAAATCCAGTGGCAAAATGAGCACGGGACTCACGTCTGAGCATACCCTGAAAACGTAGGGCGAATAAAGCGATACCAAAGGAGATGATGGACGGAGCATTTGAGCAAATCAAACACTCACCCCCAGTCAACTGATCTGGGTTTAATCCATCACAATTCTTTACCTCACTCCGCCACCCCAGTTCAGACATGACCATATGCAAATCAGTCTCACCCTGTGCCTTATGGGAACAGTCCAGCCCAAACTGCCAAGCCATGCCTTTCCTGGACCGTAAACAAGCATCCTGGGACGGTTTCGGGTTCATAACCCTCATCAGCCAGGTTATCTTGAATCCAGTGGCAAAGTGAGCAAGGGACTCACGTATGAGCATACCCTGCCAACTTAGGGCGAATAAAGCGATACCAAAGGGGGGGTGAGGGTTTGATTTACTCAAACGCTCTGTCCATCATCCCCTTTTGTATCCTTTGTAAGTCAGCATAGGTATGTCTACTGTACATGGGTATGTGTCCATTGATCCCTCTGTGTATTTGAGACTGAGATCAGGACACAAACAACTGACTGTCACACAGTTATGTATCTGTTTATGAGTATTTTGTATTGTGGCTACTACTCTTGCGTATTTTGTGGCTTGCCATAACAGGAAAATGTTGCAATCTGTTAGAGGGTGACGTGTCATTCAGCTAACTAGGGGATGCTTTATTTTTGTTAATGGTGAGATTTGACTACATATATCCCATAGACCTTAGATTTTGATTGGACATTGTGCAGTAAATTGTTAAAGTGCTCAAGCCAGAATGTGTCCACAGACACGGGACTGAGCCAGAGTGAAGAAGTGCGCATCTTCCCCTTGTTTTTTCCACAGCAGTGACAATGATGACTTGATGCAAGCAGGAGGACATGTGACTCTGAGGTATGCTTAATGGATTGGTGCATTGTTGCATAGCAGACCTTTGTTGAACAGCACAGGGGTGGGGACATTGATGACATGTACTGTAGTGTACATAGTCCTTTGATGCATTTGTTACTGGATGAATGATTACAGACATCAGTAGCTATGCATTTTCTCCCAGGCACATTTGACTTTACCTAAGACCCATGTTCCACACATATCTATATGTGTCATTGACCAACAAACCCAGGACCATTTATACAATGACATACTGCCAACGGAACATCACATTAGGCAACTTGCACGTGGATAAAAGCATTGTGGAGAATAATAGCAAGGCAGGGTGTAGCCAAGTAACATGCATAGTTGCAATATTGTGAAAGAGGCCCATTCTTACCCTTCACTTACCATGATAGGAATGTGTGGTTTGATGAGAATAGCATACACAACAGACATGTTGATATTTATAATGAACCCATCCCTACAATGCTAGGGCAGTAAACAATAGTTAAAAATGCAGAACACATCTGCAAACATTGAATGCACATTCAGTATGTAATTTATATTCATTATAATGTGCCCATTAGCAACGTAAGGTGCTTCCATAAGTTGTACGGTTTTTTATGTTAACAACAGGAGTGAGTCACCTTCAAATAGTTGCATCCAACAATTTGAAATGTGGTTATGTCTGCTGCATCATTCACCTGCACACATCCGACCTGCATTTGAGAAATTAATGTGAACTGTTGCATATTTCAAAGCCACTATCACTATTTTGGACTTTTCTCGGTGAAACCGTGCTTCGCAGTATTTACTATATATTATGAACACGGGTCAACCCAAGAAGTCACTGGGACCTGGGCAGTATAGCAGTACAAACAAGGTGGTCCCAGTAATATAGAACAAATAGAGAACAATCAATAACAAATAAAAATAATAAATGTACAATTAATTATAGCAACACTGTTTTTAATCACAATGTGTCTCCAATCACATTACTTCATTCAATACATGTACAATATATCACTTTTTAAAGGTGCCCCTACGAGAGTAAGAAAGGGAAGGGTAGTGTTGGGATAGTGAAAGAATAAGATCTTCAAGGAAGGTCTGCAAAACCACAGTATAACCAATGGATTGTATACAGAATTAAATCATCTTCTATTAAACAGGATCATGCCTCAAGAAAAAACAATACTAATAAATGATAGTCGAGGCTGAACATAGAAGAAAATGTCGACGTTTCGACCCAAATGGAATGCAGGTGTGGATAAACCTTGCTAGAGGGTCTTCATCAGGACGGGGAAGTTGAGGGGTGGGGCAATGGATCTTCTTTTAAGGCAGGCTCGCTCAATATTCATACAGAAACGGTCATCAACACGCACCAGGGGCCAAATTCAACAGGAGGGCGATGTCGTTGCCACCCCTGACGTGCCGCTTTTAGTTGCAGAGTGGTTGTAACCCCTGCAGGGTGATTGTTGCTGGGGGTCGCGTAACTACTGTGTTAAACAGAAGAGGCTCGTTCTAAACAAGGGCGGTCATCTACACGTACCGTCTGTCAGGGTCGAGCCACGGCGAGGTAGTTGCCGACCTTGGGGTGATCAAATAACCAGCTCCCTTGGATGCCCGGGTAAAAGGCTTCGTGTTCCCAAGTCGAGAGCTTTTCAGCGTTGAATTCCGTCTGGCAGCCAGCGTCCATTGATAGACGCTGGCTGCCAGACGGAATTCAACGCTGAAAAGCTCTCGACTTGGGAACACGAAGCCTTTTACCCGGGCATCCAAGGGAGCTGGTTATTTGATCACCCCAAGGTCGGCAACTACCTCGCCGTGGCTCGACCCTGACAGACGGTACGTGTAGATGACCGCCCTTGTTTAGAACGAGCCTCTTCTGTTTAACACAGTAGTTACGCGACCCCCAGCAACAATCACCCTGCAGGGGTTACAACCACTCTGCAACTAAAAGCGGCACGTCAGGGGTGGCAACGACATCGCCCTCCTGTTGAATTTGGCCCCTGGTGCGTGTTGATGACCGTTTCTGTATGAATATTGAGCGAGCCTGCCTTAAAAGAAGATCCATTGCCCCACCCCTCAACTTCCCCGTCCTGATGAAGACCCTCTAGCAAGGTTTATCCACACCTGCATTCCATTTGGGTCGAAACGTCGACATTTTCTTCTATGTTCAGCCTCGACTATCATTTATTAGTATTGTTTTTTCTTGAGGCATGATCCTGTTTAATAGAAGATGATTTAATTCTGTATACAATCCATTGGTTATACTGTGGTTTTGCAGACCTTCCTTGAAGATCTTATTCTTTCACTATCCCAACACTACCCTTCCCTTTCTTACTCTCGTAGGGGCACCTTTAAAAAGTGATATATTGTACATGTATTGAATGAAGTAATGTGATTGGAGACACATTGTGATTAAAAACAGTGTTGCTATAATTAATTGTACATTTATTATTTTTATTTGTTATTGATTGTTCTCTATTTGTTCTATATTACTGGGACCACCTTGTTTGTACTCGCAGTATTTACTAGGCAGTGTTGACCCACCTGATGTGGCTTGGCAACACTTTGTATATGTGGCACACTTCCACACTGTACTTGTGTGCATATGTACAAGACTTTGACAGACCGCTGTGTTATCATTATTGGCTTGACACCACACTCAGCAACTTCTTACACACAGGTCTGATACATATTTACCACAATACAGTGCAGCATGCCATTTTACCCAGTGCCGCAGAAAACTGTATTTGTATATGGCAGATACAGTTGAAAATCATCATGCATATGAGAATCATCTGCCACCCCACTAACAATATTTTTAAAGAAAATCTTATACTCTTTCTCCCATATAAATCTCAGATTGCTTTTAAATCATGAAATCAAAGAATGAATCTGGTTACTAGAAACACGGTTGCATTTTTGTAGGCCTGATTTCACAATAGTATCATCTTCTCAGCAACACGGGCAACATCACAAAGATGAAACTTCATATTCCGTTAATTTTAATCATTTGTGCATTATTATCATAACAGAGTTGATTGTGAATTTTGCTCTCGGTCTCGTATTCAAATGTATTTATTCAACCACTCGATCATTCGTCTTCTTGCCTCCTCAATGTATGGTTTATCGTCAGGATTAATATCTTCCTTCCTGCGGTGAACAAAGCCATGGGTCTGTCCAGGATATACTTTAACTTCATAATCAACCTTACACTGTTCCTCAAGTTTCTGTTCCAGGAGGGTGACCTATGGAGAAAATTAAAATCAGTTTTTCTCTAGTCCACATTTTTGTTAACTCAACTTTTGTTTTCATGTTGAAAGCAAAGCCATCACAAATAAAAACATTTTGTTCATTGTAACATATTTAAACAGTTAATGCATGTTTTATCTTTTTATTTGCATTCGAGTACCATGAAGAAATCAAAACCATGAAATGAACACATTAACCAGAATGTGCCTCTCACCAATATGCCAAACACCCCTCCTACCAATGCCCTACCTCCCCCCACCCACGCACACAATAATCAATACCACATTCAGCTCAATGATCCTTACAGGAGTACTAAGGTTATCCGAGAGAAAGACTTCCTTGTGTCAATATTAATCCTGTCATATCCACTTTTTTCTTCCTTACTAAATTAAGACAGTAAGCACTTTAAATCTCCATGGACATGCACATTTCACCCTAAGCTTGACCAGGAATTGAACTGACCGCAGCTCCACAGAGCACACGTGTTCAGACTGAGACACTGTGTAAGCCTTTGAATCATTTGGAGTTTAACATAGGGCCAGGATTACTTGCACCAGAATCTTAGAGTGAGGTTGCTATCTGTTTGTGTTGCCCTGAGGGAGACCCCACACAAATCACAAAGAAACAGACATCCAATCCAAACGATGGTAAAGAGGCCATGCTCCAGGCAAGGGACAAACACGAGAGGAAGGAATCCCATCAAATAAGCAAGCGAATGAGAACACAAGAAAGACAACAAATAATAAGCAGTGGGCTGACATAAAGCCCACTGTCACTGCTGGCATTGCATGCAATAGGCCTTCAACAAGATACCATGGCAGGTTGTCTGTAGGAGACAAATAAAAAGGCCCAGACATGGAATTTCTACCAAGAAAGTGGCAGACAAACAAATACCACACACATTGCCCGATTTGTTTAGACTCCGATTCAGTTTCAATAGGAAACCACACTATTTTCACTTTAAATGAATGCTAAGATCCTGGTTAACATGTGTGCTATAGCAAGGAACTAAAGCCACCGGTTTGGCTATCAGATTGTTTGTCAACATTCACTTACATTTTTAGCAGCAATATAGGGACATGTTGTTATTGCCATGCTTCAAAAAAAATAAACATACTGTGGTTTGAAGAACCTAGAGTGATTTTAAATGTTACTGTTGTTTGAAAAGACAGGGGTTTGCACGGGGGGGGGGTATGTTAAATAAAACGAAATAATAAAAACTTACCTTACCGCCTCTGCTCCTGGCCGGGTCTTGACTACTGTGTTTCCTGGAACTGGAAGTATCAAGCATGCATCCTCCCTCCCCTCCCTAAGCCAATCGCAACGTTTTAATGGCGAATTGGTGTGAAGAGCGCCCCGCAGGTGCCTGTAAGGAGGCCATTTTCTCTATGTAGGTTGCATGCAGCCTACATAGAGAAAATATAGAGTGCGCATGACTGGTTTGGTCGGTCGGCCAAACAGTCAGGGCCCACAACAGTGGACAAGCCACTCCTCCACAACCCGCCTACCCGCTCACCCCCACCCAGGCATATCCTGCTTTCTGCTTTCTCCCAGTATTGTAAATACCATTTTATGTTTCTGCTTTTTGCACTGCGAGAAAGCAGTTGGGCGATGATCCTCCGCTCTAATGGAGGAGCTGCCTCTGATGTCACCAAATAGATGGAATTAGAAATTTTGAGTGGGTTTAAAGATGTCTTACTCACACATTTGTAAATTTTCTAGACCGTTCAAGCTTAATGAAATGCCTATCTTTTTTAAATTGAAATAATCTTTAATCTCTACATCGCCCCCTGGCAGACATTATTGGAAAATTTGGCGTGGTTGGATACTAAACTATCCTTCAAGAACCACACCAGGCGGGTGGCGGGAAAATGTTTAGGGATTCTGCGAGGACTCCTGAAGACCCTAGATGTACTTCTTGTTACAGCAAATAAAACAATGGTCCACGCTCTGGTGACGTCACGCCTGGACTATGGGAACGCCCTCAACTTGGGAGCAAATATCAAAAGTGTACAGAGACTCCAATGCATTCAGAATGCAGCGGCCCATCTCGTTCTAATGCTACCTAGGAGAGCTCCCTCTAACAATGCCCTAGCTACCCTTCACTGGCTTCCGGTTAGGGAACAAATTCTTTTTAAAGCTCTGTGTGTCAGCCACCGCATCCTACAGAGAAAAGGGCCCACTTATCTGCCTGACCTACTGACTCCATACGCTCAAACCCGCCGACTGAGCAGATTAGCATTCCGACCATCAGAAGAGAAAGGATGGGTGGTCGCACCTTCCACTTTTTAGCAGCCAACCACTGGAATAAACTTCCCCCCGGGGCTCCGGCTGGAGTCTTCGGAGACAATTTTTCGGAAAAAGCTTAAGACCTGGCTCTTTCCATCTCTAAGTCCCGTCTAATCTTTCTATGGTCTCACCCTACTGCCCAGAATTTGGTGTTTTCTGCCGCAGCGTGGGGCCATGCGCTTTATAAACTTGTTTAGAAAAATTAAAAAGCAAATATGAGTTGCCCTCTGCTGGGAGCCCTCCTTTCCATACCTCTTCCTCAAGGTGGACGCCCATTTGGCACACTCAACATTTTTGTGCTAAAGAATGTCCTACCTCAGACATTCTACATCAGGAAATCATCCTTCTTAGACGGCCAGAAAAGGTAAACCTTACTTTAACTATCCATTAATTCTCTCCCTCTCCTTCTCAATCTTTTGTTCTCCTCCTTTCTCTAGCCCATTCCTCCTCAGACTGCTATGGCAGCTGAAACTTTCTCTCGTATATGCAGGGCCAGGAGCATCAACTGCTACATTGGCTTGGCCGCTGCACTTTTTTCAGTTTCCCAGTCCTTTTAAGAAGTCCCTTAGGATCAGGGATTAAATTAGTTTGTGCAATGTGGCCTACAAATCACGACTTTATTTTATTTACACCACCTAGAGGGACCAGCTCAGGGAACTTCAGAGGAAAAAGCAAAATTCCCAATTTCACTCACCAAAGTGGGCATGATTAAAACATCTTCTAACTTTAGGTTAGAGAGTTAGAGCTAGAGAATTTGAGTTGGCCTACAATGCAGTGTTAGTGCAATGTAACGATGACCTGCTGGTCGTATCTAAGACAAAAGAGGACTGTAAACGTGATAAAATCTCCTTGTCGATTCACCTAGCTAATAATGAACATAAGGTTTCCCCAACTAAAATTCAGTATTGTAATAGTCATCTATCTCAGACGCCATATTGAAAAAGATGGGTATTTAGACAAAATATCGAGTTGTAAATGTCGTGACACAGAAATATCGACAGCAAGAAAATCGTGGTCAAGAATTTCGAACTTATAGTAAGAAATATCGTTTGAAAAACTGTCATTCATATAATTTGCAAAAATATAGTTGTTTAAAATATCGATTTTTAAATTAGTGTTATGTATTTTTGTATATATTTTGAATGTATGTGATGAATTTTTGGTATGTATATGTATGTATAGGCATTTTATATAGCGCACTACTTACCCGTAGGGTCCCAAGGCGCTTCGACCGCTGCGAAACCCTTCCTGGCTTCCCTGAGAGATGGTCCCTTAATGGGTATCTCCAGGGTGAGACCAGGCATCCCCGGCGGTCTGGTGGGGCCGTTAGTGAAGATGAGGCAAGCTAATGCCCAGAGTTGCCGAGTGTGAACGCTGATCAGAGTGGGCACCGAGGCGAGAGAATTATTGAGTCCGCTGACCCTGGTCCAGAAACCTGCCGCGCCGGGAATCAAACCCTGGTCCCGGGCCGTCCTCTGCTCTCGGGTCTGCCGCCTCTAACCAGTGAGCCACACTACTTCACTGGTATAAGTATTGTTTATGTTTTTTAATATATTTGTTAACTTTTTAGTAATTATCAATTTTATTTTGATTAAATTGTGCGTTTTTTAGTTCTGTTGCGGGTTGTGGGTTTATAAGGGAATAGGGAGGGAAGTAATTTAATTATAATTAATTAATGATAATTTTTTATTTGCTAATATTTATTTAATCAAGATTTATTAGTGTTAATTGTGTGTTTATATTTTTTGTGTGGGTTGTGGGATTTATAGGGGTATAAGGTGAGAAGTAATTTATTTTTTTATTAATTATTGATTGGTTGCTAATTAATATTAATTAATTGGTAATTAATTATGGTAATTGTGTATTTTTTAGGTGTAGGATGTGAGGTTTATGGGGTAAAGGGTAGAAAGTAATTTATTTTTAATTAACTAATAATTAGTTGATGATAAATAATTGCTTATAAATTTTGTTCAATGTTTAATTATTTTTTTGTGGTCTGGGTTTTGGGTTTATAAAGGTTAAAGGTGAAAAGTTATTTATTTTCAATTAATTAATAATTAGTTGTTAATTAATTGAAAACTAAATATGGAAATGTAATAAAGTTTAGGTGCAGGTTATGGGGTTTATAGGGATAAAGGGTGGGAAGTCTTTTTTTAATTAATGAATCATTAATAATTAGTTGATAATTATTATTAATTAATTAGATGATCATTAATTAGGGTCATTTATTTTTGTGTGTGTAGGTGTTGGTTTTATAGGGGTGAAGGGTAGAACGTAAACTAATTGTACTCACTTTATAATTAGTTTTTTAATTGAAAAACAATTTTAGTTGTACAATTAATTTTTTTACAGTTTAATTTTAGGTGTGGGTTGTGGGAATTATAGGGCAAAGGGTGGGAAGTTAATTACTTTTTATGTGTTTTAATTAGTTTTCCAATAATATTTATTTACTTGATTATGAATTATGTTAATTATGGAAATATATCCTTTTTTATTTAGTTGTGGGATGTGAATTGTGTGGTGTTATAGGGTAGGAAGTAAATAAACTAAATGTATGTAATTAATGTTTTTGTTCATAAATAATTTCTAAATAAAAATGTCTGATTTTTATTTTTCATTTTATTCAATATAATATTTGTAGGTATTTGCGATATGTATTTAACATTATAATATGTTTTATTTGTATTAATTTTTTTAATTAAATATATTTGCATTTTTATCATATATTTATTTTTATTTATTTAGTTTTCAAATATTTTGTTGTTGTTGACATCTAGTTTGTATTTAACTTTGAACTGACTGGAGTAGAAATAGTACATTTTACCTATCCGCAATCCAACACTTTCTTTACTGTTGCACTGACTGGAGTGGCAATAGTAAATTTTAACCCTCCGCTATTCAACACTTTTCCTACTGTTGCTTTCACTGGAGCGGGAATAGCAATGTTTACTGTTCCAGTATCCAACACTTTCTCTACTTTTGCAGTAATTGGAGTGGGAATAGTAATTGAACCCCTTTGCTATTCAACACTTTCCCTACTGTTGCACTGACAGGAGTGGGAATAGTAATTTTTACCCCTCCACTATCCAACACTTTCTGTCAGGCACTGAGCATAGGTGCCTACGAAACCCGTTTCATGAATATTGTGGGTTAAACTACATCTCCCAGAAACCCGGCAATTGTGGGAGGAGCCTCGGGGAAATCCCCAAGCAACGCACTCTTGGCGGCGTGCGTAATTCTGGCCGCGGGATTGAGTCGTGTGGACACACGGTTCTGGTCTCTTCCTGTTTGGGAGTTTTGGATTGTCCGCGCCACCTGAGGTTTCAGTGCCGTTCCGGTAAGCTGGTTGATGCTGAGAAGCTCCGCTGAGCTTCGCTGCCTGTGTCTGCTGTCTCGGAGCTGGGACGTGCCTTGTCCAGTATCCGAACTTGGGTGCGAGCATTCCGCTCGATATCGCTTTCCGGAAGCATTTTGAAGAAGGTCAGCTGTCTCTAAGTTACCGGAGTCTCTGTTCTTCGGTTGCCGAAGATTCTATTTTATGGATTCGTCGGAGGCTGGATATTCACTGCTGCTCGGGCTCGAGTAGCAGCAGAAGACAGTACTTATTTATGAATATACACCTTCCTAGTGTATAACAATTCTTTGACTGTGATGTGGGGGGTACATTATCATTTATAATAGCCATTGGAGGCTATTTTCTGACACTATTTAAATCTTTTTTGTTTGCTGTTCACCAAGACTAACTTTGGGCTCTGGGTGTGAGTTCTCTCTGAAGGTTCCATAGGAGGAAGGGGATTCTGGAAATTCCCTCGGTGGAACAGAAGACTATTTTTGCGGATACTGTTGTGCAGGAACACAGTATCCTTCCTCATTTATTTAGTCTTGGCTTCTTTTTCTTCTTTCTGTTGTCTGGAAAGAAAGGAGGGTACGTATGACCTGGTTGGGTTCACCTATGAAGAAGAGTGGTAATGAATGGTGTTATAATCTGTTTCTGCTTTGTTATTATAGGTACATATCATTCCAGTTTAAGAGGTGTATCTCTACTGGTGATAGAGAGGAACACAGCGGCCATTACTTAGGGTGTTTTCAGGTAACTGTCCGTTTTAGTGAGATTATATTGTGTAATCTCTTGTAGAACTGCATTGATCTTGTGTTCTTTTGATTACAGGTATCCCCATCCCCGTTGTTCCTTACCTATTTCCTTTCCCTCGCTTGATTGCCTCAATACTCTGTGCCTAACATTCAGAGTTGGGGACGTCAAGAGGTGAACCCATTCGTGCATCGCCCTGATCCTGAGGAGTACTGGGGACCATTACAGAATTACGCACCCACGAAATATTGCTCCTTCCGATTTGGGCGACGCACACAAATGGCGTCCTTAGACGATGTGCTGTAAGCACTGGTTTTGGTACAACAGGAATTAGTGAATTCAAAAGCCGAAATGGCTGCCCTTAGGGAAAGGGTTGATACACAGGCTAGAAATCCTTTTAATGCATCTCCATCTACATCACAAATACAGGTGAATGTACCTCCCCCTATACCATTGGCTAGTTCTGAGAGGTTTTCAGGTGATCCCTTAAAAATCCAAACTTTTCTAACACAGATCATGATGCATTTTTCATGCAAACCAACCTCCAGAATGGCTTTTGCCATTTCATACATGACAGGGGATGCGGCCAACTGGGCGGTACCGTTGGTTAAATATGACGTTCTCTGCTCTTAGGTTGGGATGCTTTTTCGCAGAGAGTTTGAAAGAGTATTCGATTGACAGGCCACCACATTTAGTGCCAATAGGGAACTGTTGAAACTAAGGCAGGGAAAAAAGACTTAGTTATCTAGCTGACTACCTTTCAATCGATTGATAGCAGAAACTGCAAGGCCTTAAGAGAAAAGAATGTCATTATATTACCAGGGTTGAAAGACGTGTTAGCACAGATTGATCCTCAAGCGAACATTTATACTGATTTAATGAATCTCACGTTATGTCTGGATCATCGGTTCTCTGAAAGGAGAGGAGAAAGGACTTATGCTCGCACCGGGAAAATAGAGAAAAGAGCTAGGCTGATGGTATCTTCCACGGAGCAGGGCTCGGAACCCATGGATGTGGGAGCCTTTAGAGCTCCACTGTCGAGAAAAAAGAGAGAGCCGTAGGGTACAGGGCTTATGCATGTACTGGGGAAAGAAGGGCCATTTTGTGAGAGAATGTCCAACTAAACCCAAGAAGCAGGGCTCTTACTATCCCATTAAAAAGGTGGCAGTCACAGTGGTGCAAGCAACCCTCAAGGAAGGTACAGTTACGGACCAGGTAGAAGAGGAACCACAGGTACAGGTGTTGAAATTACCCTCCCTAGCAGTGACAGAGTTGACTAATACTGAATTCCATATTGTGCTATCCATGTTTCTTACAGATGGTTCACAGTCACATCGGGTAGAGGTGAAGATTGATTCAGGGGCCATGGGAAATTTTATTGATAGTGGATTGGTGCAACATTTGGAACTCCAGCGTGTCCCCAGAGGGATTCAAGAAAAGGTATTGGCTGTTGATGGGAAACCCCTAAAGTCAGGTCCCATTACAGGGCCAACAACGGTTTTCATGCTAAACTACTTCCGCTGTCCATTCCCAGTGACATTGTTAATCAACCGAGTGTTTTGTAACAAATGAGGAATCTACAATTCATGCATAAAAAAGTGCAGTCCAATCTGAAACGAGCTAAACAGTTATACAAAACCTGGGCGGATCGTCACTGCCAGGAGGGACCTTCGTATCTGCCAGGTGATCATGTGTGGTTATTCACTAAAACATCCGATTCAGGATTCACAGCATCTTTCATCCCAGATTCATCGGGCCATATACTGTTCTGCGCAGAATAAATCCTGTGGCTTATAAGCTGAAACTGCCTGCTTCTCTGCGTGTTCATCCAGTGTTCCATTGTAGTCTGCTGAAACCGGCAATGGGGGCCAGAAGGATGGCAGTTCCTCCGGTGATTCGGGATGGGCAGCTGGAATACGAGGTTCAAAGGGTGCTGGACTCCAAATATCGGAGAGGGAGATTATGGTATCTCATCTCATGGAAAGAATATGCCAAGGAGGATGATTCCTGGGAGCCGTCTGTGAACGTTCATGCTCCCCGAGTGGGGAGCCCATGTACGCGTTGTAAGACCGGCTCCCATTGACTTCAATGGGAGTCCGACCGAAACAAGTCCGACAGCATACGGCCACATCGTACTCGCTCGGTCGGACTACAGGAGTCCGGATCGGTCGGAAAACATCCCGGATCCGACTCGGTTGGAGTGATTTCCGACCCAGATCGGAATCGGCCAATGAGTGTAGTCTCTTTTAGAACTGTATTGATCTTATATTCTTTTGATTGCAGGTATCCCCATCCCGCTGTTCCTTACCTACTTCCTTTCCCTCGCTTGATTGCCTCAGTACTCTGTGCCTTACATTCAGAGTTGGGGACGTCGAGAGGTGGACCCATTTGTGCATCGCCCTGATCCTGAGGAGTACTGGGGACCATTACACGTTCCCTACTGTTGCACTTACTGGAGTGGGAATAGTACATTTTATCCCTCCGCTATCCAACACTTACCATACTGTTGCACTCACTGGAGTGGGAACAGTAATTTTTACCCCTCCACTATTCAACACTTTCCCTACTGTTGCACTCATTGAAGTGGTAATAGTATTTTTTACCCCTCCGCTATCCAACACTTTCTGTATTGTTGCACTCATTGGAGTGGGAATAGTAATGTTTACCACTTTGCTATCCAACACTTTCCCCACTGCTGCACTGACTGGAGTGGGAATAGTAATTTTGACCTCTCCGCTATCCAACACTTTCCCTACTGTTTCACTGATTGGAGTGAGAATAGTAAATATTATCCCTCCGCTATCCAACACTTTCCCTACTGTTGCATTCACTGGAGTGGGAATAGTAATTTTTACCCCTCTGATATCCAACACTTTCCACACTGCTGCTCTGGTTGGAGTTGGAATAGTAATTTGTACCTCTCTGCTATTCAACACTTTCCCTACTGTTGCACTGATTGGAGTGAGAATAGTAAATGTTATCCCTCCGCTATCCAACACTTTCCCTACTGTTGCATTCACTGGAGTGGGAATAGTAATGTTTACCCTTCTGCTATCCAACACTTTCCCTACTGCTGCACTGACTGGAGTGGGAATAGTAATTTTTACCCCTCCGCTATCCAACACTTTCTTTATTGTTGCACTCATTGGAGTGGGAATAGTAATTTTTACCCCTCTGTTATCCAACAGTTTCCCTTCCGCTGCACTGACTTGAGTGGGAATAGTAATTTTTACCCCTACACTATCTAATACTTTCTCTATTGTTGCACTCATTGGAGTGGGAATAGTAATTTTTACCCCTCTGCTATCCAACAGTTTCCCTACCGTTGCACTGACTGGAGTACGAAATGTAAGTTTAAAGATTTTTAAATAGTTGAATGTTATAATTAATAATATAATGTTTTTTAAAATTGATTTTATGTTATTGGTATGAATATGTGTTGTTATCCCACAAGACATCACCCCGCATACCATCACTCGCATTTTTTACAACGCAAGTGAAATTACTATGCGATACCATCACCTAGCAAACTTTCACTCCGCATATGACTTTACCATGCATGGCATCACAACGCAAAGGCATGCGTTGTGAAGGCATAAACTGTGTAAATTTTGTAAAAGTGCTTTACCTATTTATGTTTTAATCAATATATATATATAAATTATGTATATATTTATTATTTTTAAAATACCCGCTAAAACCCATATGTGTCCATTTGTATCCCAATAACGAAACTTCCCCAAAATTGTTAAATTACTGATACCACCCCATACCCACTGAAATTACCATTGGCACCCCAAAACCACCCTTTACCCTAAAATTACCCTGCACACCCCATAACCCAAACCCACCCTGATCCCAAAAAATACCCCTGCACCCCAAAACCCTAACCCACCCTGACCCCTAAAAATAACTCTAAACCCAACCAAACCCATAAAACTAAAAATACCCCTGCACTCCAAATCCTAAACCCACCCTGCACCCTAAAATACTCCACCCCAAATCCTAAATGCACCCTGAACCCTAAAATTACCCCTACACCCCAAAACCCTAACCTACCCTGACCTCTAAAAATACCCCAGTACCCCAAAACCTAACCCACCCTGTACCCTAAAAATACCCCCTATACCCCAAAACCCTATACCACCCTGACCCCTAAAAAACCCAGCACCCAAAACCTAAATGCACCCTGAATCCCAAAAGTACCCCAGCACCCCAAAACCTAAACCCACCCTGAACCCTAAAAATAACCCCTGAACCCCAAAACCCTAACCCACCCTGACCCCTAAAAATACCCCAGCACCCCAAAACCCTAAAAATACCCCAGTACCCCCAAGCCGTAAAAATACCCTCTACACCCCAAAACCCTAACCCACCCTTACCCCTAAAAATACCCCAGTACCCGAAAACTTAAATGCACCCAGAACCCTAAAAATACCCCCTACACCCCTAACCCACCCTGACCCCTAAAAATACCCCAACACCCCAAAACCCTTAACCCACCTCAAACCCTAAAAATACCCCAGTACCCCAAAACCTAAACCCATCCTAAACCCTAAAAATACCCCAGCATCCCAAAACCCAAAAATACACTTAACGCAAAAATTACCTCTGAACCCCTAAAACTTATACCCCTACACCCCAAACCCACAAACCTATACTTACCTTATACTTACATATAAAAAACATATGCTTTTACCATTCATGCATTTGCAACGAATTTCGTTGTAAAAGCATGCGTGGTAAAAGCATATAAAATGTAATGCCATGCGTTGTAATGGCTATGCGGAGTTTTATAGTTGCGTTGTCATGGTATGCGGGGTGATGGTATGCGGGGTAAAAGATTTGTTGTAATGGTTGTTTACCTATTGGTATATGTATACATTTGTTACATTCTCATATCATTTTAAAATTATAAAATACATTAAAATGAATAGTTTATATTTGTTTTAAAGTAAATATATATTAATTATATATATATGTGTTTAACTTTTTCAAATGAAGTTTGTTATATTTGCTAAATTGTATATTACATCTTTTTTTAATTAATTGGATTATTTAATATATATATATATATATATATATATATATATATATATATATATACATATATATTCACTGAAAAAAACATAGGTTTCAGGCTTTATATAGTTAGGAATTAGCATTTAAAAAACCTTTAAAATTCACTCAAAAAACTATAAGTTTTAGGGGTGTTATAGTTAGCTGGACATTTCACTCATACAAAACCATTGAAATTGCTCCTATATAGTTAGTTGTACTAACTATATTTCACGCACCCGCAATCCACTGCTGATGATGTCACATATTACATCATTCATGACATGGTCAGTGACATCACTGATGACATCTCAAATGACATCACTGATGACATCACTGATGACATCATCCAGTGAATGTGGTTTGCTTCGTTATTTAAATATGCATTATATATATAGCAATTTGCATTGAAGAATGAGTGGATATATAAAAATAAATATTTGGATGGAGGATTTAGTAGCAGTGTAATTGACTGTTTACTTGACCAATTTATAGTGTCTCACTAAATATAGTGGATAGTGACTAAACTGTTTGAATATCTGTATCACTTTGTCAGTTGTTGTGTAAACTGGTTCTCCAGTTGGTTACTAGCTATGTGAAAGTCTGTATTAGTTATTGATTAGTTAACTGAGTATTTGTATGGGAGAGTGAATGTGTGTGTGGTTCGGTGGGGGGGATTGTGACTGCCCAAAGATGTGTGAATAGTTGATTCACTAGATATATGAAGTTAAAACTACATGTTCTAACAGTTGTTTGGGTGAGTGAATATCTTTATGGGTGTGGTGATGAGCAAATATATTTCTCAATGGTACATGTCCAACAAACTAGAAAAAAAGGCAGTATATGTGTCAGTTGTTGTATATTAATAAGTATACATAAGACTCAATGATTGTGTTAGTGACTGTATGGATAACTTTATACTTGTAATAATGATTTTATAATTCACTAAGTATGATTTACTATCTAAATGAATAGATGACGTTGTGTTTGTATAAGTGTGTAGCTAAGTAAATATGTAAGTATGATCCATTGTTTGCATAAGTGAGTAGGATGACTTCATATGTGAATAGGATGTGTGCTGGTGTGTAATGTCGATTTAGGTGTATAAGTATTTTTGATAGTGTTCTATTGTTCATTGACAGCATGTATGAGTGAATCTACAGGTAAGTGATTAGATGTGTGTATACATCTATGAATCACTGAGTGGGTTTTTAGATACTTGTATTGCTGTAACAATGGATTCAAATATGATACTCTGTATTTTACAAAGAGTGATGAAAGATTTTACTAGTGTATGAAAAGGTGTATGTGATTGTCACGTGGATGATGTAATCAGTGATGTCATCAGTGATGTCATTTGAGATGTCATCAGTGATGTCACTGACCATGTCATGAATGATATAATATGTGACATCATCAGCAGTGGATTGCGGGTGCGCGAAATATAGTTAGTACAACTAACTATATAGGAGCAATTTCAATGGTTTTGTATGAGTGAAATGTCCAGCTAACTATAACACCCCTAAAACCTATAGTTTTTTCCGTGAATTTTAAGGTTTTTTAAATGCTAATTCCTAACTATATAAGGCCTGAAACCTATGGTTTTTTCAGTGAATTTCAAAGTTTTTTTAAATGCTAATTCCTAACTATATAAGGCCTGAAACCTATGGTTTTTTCAGTGAATTTGCAAGGTTTTTTAAATGCTAATTCCTAACTATATAAGGCCTGAAACCTAGGTTTTTTTCAGTGAATTTCAAAGTTTTTTTTAATGCTAATTCCTAACTATATAAGACCTGAAAGCCCACCAGGAATCTCCAGTATGCGCCATGGGACTGCGTTGCAGAGAGGTGTAATGAAGCCACGCCCCTTTTTACACCTCTCTGCAACGCAGCCCCCGCGCATGTTTGAAGAGGGGGAACTAATTCCCCTTGCATACTGGGGGCCCCTGGGGGCCAACTAGCCCACCTTGAACCTCCAGTATGCGCCAGGGGGCTGCATTGCAGAGGTGTAATGAGGCTATGCCCCTTGTTACACCTCTCTGCAACGCAGCCCCATGGCGCGTTTGCAGAGGGGGAACTAATTCCCCTTGCATACTGGAGGTCCCTGGGGGCCAACTAGCCCACCAGGAGCCTCCAATATGCTCCAGGGGGCTGCATTGCAGAGAGGTGTAATGAGGCCACACCCTTTTTTACACCTCTCTGCAACGCAGCCCCCGTGCATGTTTGAAGAGGGGGAACTAATTCCCCTTGCATACTGGGGGCCCCTGGGGGCCAACTAGCCCACCTTGAACCTCCAGTATGCGCCAGGGGGCTGCATTGCAGAGGTGTAATGAGGCTATGCCCCTTGTTACACCTCTCTGCAACGCAGCCCCCTGGCGCGTTTGCAGAGGGGGAACTAATTCCCCTTGCATACTGGGGGTCCCTTGGGGCCAACTAGCCCACCAGGAGCCTCCAGTATGCGCCAGGGGGCTGCATTGCAGAGAGGTGTAATGAGGCCACACCCTTTTTTACACCTCTCTGCAACGCAGCCCCCGTGCATGTTTGAAGAGGGGGAACTAATTCCCCTTGCATACGGGGGGCCCTGGGGGCCAACTAGCCCACCTGGAACCTCCAGTATCCGCCAGGGGGCTGCATTGCACAGAGGTGTAATGAGGCTATGCCTCTTTTTACACCTCTCTGCAACGCAGGCCACTGGCGCGTTTGCAGAGGGGGGACTAATTCCCCTTGCATACTGGGGGTCCCTGGGTCATGTCTGCCCAAACGCCGAAATTCCGAACGATTGAAAATGACTTTTCTTGAGAAACATTTGGATTTGGATTATCATGTCCTATACTTTGGAATTTTTGAAAGACTGACTTTGAGGATGCTATAAATTACTCAAGTCTGCCCGAATTGTGTGGGTAAAATTGATACCTAGTCACTTTGAATAAGAATGTACTTACGTCTCGTCTAACATTTGGAAGAAATATCTAGTTATATGACAACAGGATACCGACATAACTTGAAGGAAATAAGAACGCCCTGAAGAAGTTCTGTTGTACAGAACGAAACGCGTCAGCTGGCTGTGGTACATAAACTTAAGGAAAATAAAAGCATTTAAATATACACCAAGATTAAGCCCTTCAATAAGGACTCTAAGTGATATGATTTGATTGGACTTATTGTGCAAGTGGTGCTGTGCCAAACTTTGGAATATTCTCCACTACTCTCTACTACTTACTCTCTACTACTCCACTACTCTCTAATACTCACTCTCTACTCCTCATTCTCTACTACTCTACTACTCTCTACTACTCTCTCTCTACTACTCACTCCCTACTACTCACTATCTACTACTCTCTCCTATTCACTCTCTTCTACTCTCTACTCTCTACTACTCACTCTCTACTACTCTTTCTTTACTACTCACTATCTACTACTCTCTACTACTCACTCTCTACTTCTCACTCTCTACTACTCTCTACTACTCTCTACTACTCACTCTCTACTACTCTCTACTACTCACTCTCTACTACTCTCTCTCTACTACTTTCTACTACTCACTCTACTACTCACTCTCTACTACTCTCTACTATTCTCTCTCTCTGCTACTCACTCTCTACTACTCTCTACTACTCACTCTTTACTACTCTCTACTACTCACTCTCTACTGCTCTCTACTACTCACTCTACTACTTACTCTCTACTACTCTCTGCTACTCACTCTCTACTACTCACTCCCTACTACTCACTATCTACTAGTCTCTCCTATTCACTCTCTTCTACTCTCTACTCTCTACTACTCACTCTCTACTACTCTCTCTTTACTACTCACTATCTACTACTCTCTACTACTCACTCTCTACTTCTCACTCTCTACTACTCTCTACTACTCACTCTCTACTACTCTCTACTACTCACTCTCTACTACTCTCTCTCTACTACTTTCTACTACTCACTCTACTACTCACTCTCTACTACTCTCTACTATTCTCTCTCTCTGCTACTCACTCTCTACTACTCACTCTTTACTACTCTCTACTACTCACTCTCTACTGCTCTCTACTACTCACTCTACTACTTACTCTCTACTACTCTCTGCTACTCACTCTCTACTACTCACTCTCTACTACTCTCTACTACTCACTCTAATATTCACTCTACTACTCTCTACTACTCACTCTCTGCTACTCTCCCTACTGCTCTCTACTACTCTCTACTACTCACTCTCTTCTCTATTACTCACTCTCTTCTCTCTACCTCTCTACCTCTCTTTACTTCTTTCTCTACTAGTCTCTACCTCTCTACCTCTACCTCTCTACCTCTCTACCTCTACCTCTCTACCTCTCTCTACACGCACACATATACACATATATATATTCATATGCATTTATGTATGTGTATTACCTACTGGCGGTCGCCAGTAGGTATATATAGTTAGGATTTTTTCCCTATGGGATTTTTGAAAATTCTATGTCTAATAACTTTGGCGTTTGTGGACGGAATTGGCTGAAATTTTCTGGAAAATGGAACATTTTCTTTCTGAGCAGCCCCTGAAAATTTGGGGGGGGTTCGTCCAGGGGGGGCCGAGAAAAAAGGGGGGTCCCAAAACGTGTTTTTAACATTGAGTTTTCCATAGGGCGGTTAGCCTCACTTTTAGCCCGAACGGCTGAATGGATTTGCACGAAACTTGGCAAAATTGTAGGGACTGGTAGCCCGATGTGCCTTTTGTAGGTCTCAATATATGTGCTGCAGTGGATTTTGAGAAATTAACGTTTAAAAAAAGATATATATCTGTAAGCGCGGACCAGGCAGCGCCCCGGTTCGCGGACCTTACGCGTATCGGAACTTCGCGTAGCGAAGCTGATTGGCTCTCCGGTGTCTGTCAACATTCTAAACAGTCCGGAGCGGCCGCCATCTTGTCTCTCGGTAGGATCGAGAGACAAGAGGAGGCCAAAACAAAGGGGGAAATAACCATAAGGGGGCATAGTAGATCCTCGCTGACCCCCTAGGTTTAATGTGGAGGCTTTAAAAGGGCCCCGCAGGGCAAAAAAAAAAAATTTTTTTTTGTTTTTTTGCGTGGGTAGCGCCCGGTCCGCGAACCGGGAAGCGTTCTGGGGAGCGTACTACAATGAAAAATGAATGATAGACTTTTCAAATGCTGTATGTTAATTGATTGTTGGTTTTGTTGATTATTTTTTATTTCCTTTATCTTCCAAGGGAGCGACCCGGTACGCGAACCGTTGAGCGCCTCGGTTCGCGGACCTTAAGCGTTCCGGGAGTCCACCATTTTGTGTTTCGGTCGAATTAAGATACAAGATGGAGGGCAAATAATGTTCAGAATGGGTAGAAGGGGGCACGGTAGAGTTATCTTGACCCCCTAGGTTTTCTGAGGGTGGCTGAGGAGGCTTATATGTGCGAAAAAAAATCATTTTTAAAAAAAAATTTCGCGAGGTTAGCTCCCGGTACGCGTACCGGGTAGCGCCCCAGGGAGCGTACTTTGTTGAAAATTAGTGAAAAAAGTTAGAGTAAAATAATAATTGTGAGTGATTAGATGTAGGGTAGCTCTGAGAAGAGCTTTTGGGTTTATGGTACATTTAGGTACTTATAAGTAGGTACCAATGCACATTTTTAAATTCAGAGTGAAAATTCTGTTGCCCTCATCTGAGAAGTGAACTCCATCTCCTCTGTAGATATCTTGCATGTAGTAACGCAAGTTATTGTTGTACAGGGAGCCCATTCCATGGTCTCTCATGTAAGCTGAAACAGATTTGTTTACATGCTTCCTCGACTTCTCAATTTGTGGACAAAATTGGTTTGACCACCTCCATTTCTGTCTTTGGCATATATTTGAATATACCAAGGCAGTCTGAGGAAAAAGTGCCATTAATTGCTCAAAGGTGTCCTTTAAAAGCATTTCCAGACCTACACCAGTCAAAGTGCCCAAGTCATTACCTCCACAGTGCACAATTAACAGGTCAGGTTTTGGCAAATGCATAAAGGTTTTCACCAATGGTATCAATTGGTGACATTTTAATCCTCTGTGGCCAAACCACTTAATTTCCACATCTTGTAAATTGAGGTTAGGTAAATTCCTGCTTTCAACGTACCTTTGAGCCCAGTGAATATAACTATGACCAACAATCCAGACAGAAAACATGGTGAGAGAAGGTTCTCCTGCAGTCAGATGAAGTGTGGCAATGAAATGGCAGTTGAAAAAATGAGAGTGTAAAATGAAAAAAAACCTGTGGAGTTTCTGTGTTCATGAAGCAGTAACAGTGATTGGTGGATTTTGATTGATGAAAACAGAAAGTTAGGGTGCACAGATGTGTTCTTTGAAAGATGTATTTTGAGTGGTCAATAAAAAATCATTAAATGAAAGAATGCACTGGATATGCAGGTGCACTGAGAGTTCAGAGTTCAATTGCAACATTGTTGTGTGAACTTGCAAACACCAGAGGTCTTCCAAGAGGTGGTTGCTATGGAAAATAGGCAGAAAGGGCAGAGGGGGAAGGGTTTTCATTTGAAAAAAAGTGAGGGAAGAGTTTTGATTGGGTGACATGAGAAATATGTGTGAAGAATTACAGCATTTCTGTGCTTTTGATAGCTGCAGACTCTGGAGTGCATACCTTTTGCTCTGCTGAAGACAAATTGGTGTGTTTCTGAGACTGTTTTCAAACTCAAAGTATTTGCTAAGGTGAGAAAATATTTCTTTAATTTAGATAGAGAATAGTGTGCTTTAAGGAGAAAATTATGATTTATGTGGCGCAAATTGCTTGTAAATATGCTTCCACATGTGCATGGAAAATTTTGATTTTGAATGTTTGTGTTACATAGCCATGTTAAAAGTGACCCAACCATGCTGGAAAGGCAATCAAAAAATGCTTTCATGTGTTTTAATGACATTTTAAGTCATTTTCCCATGTGCAGTGTTTAGAAATTATGATTTGAAAATCGTTTTTGGGGAAAAGGAATTGTTTTTAAATTCATGACAAGGACATAATGGTGTATGGTTCTTTATAAGGCAATTGACTGTCCCTGATGTTATTTTTCTCATTTTAGTGTAAGACATTTCTCTGTGGCGCAAATTGCTTGTAAATATGCTCCCACATGTGCATGGAAAATTTAGATTTTGAATGTTTGTGTTACATAGCCATGTTAAAAGTGACCCTACCATGCAGGAAAGCCAATCAAAAAACGCTTTTATGTGTCTTAAGGACAATTTAAGTAATTTTCCCATGTGTAGTGTTTTGAAGTTATGATTTGAAAATCGTTGTTGAGGTAAAGGAATGTTGTTAAAATTTATGTGCGCCATATGCCCCCAAATTTCTTTTTTAGGGGTGCAGCAGGGTGTTCTTGAGACACCCCTGCACCTTTGGAATAAATTCCTAATTTGTGATGAGCAAATTGTTAATCGCAAATTGCACCTTCATTTATATGAGCCTCCTAGCCCATGGAAATGAATGGGTAAAATAGCAATTAGCAATTTTCTCATCGCAAATTTGGAATGGTAAAGAATCGCTATTTATTCCTTAAAATTCGCTTTTTTGGAAATGCAAAATAGTTATATGATACATATGGCGGTTGATGTCTAACAAGATAAGAAGCTTATGGATTCATTTATGCTGACTGGCGCAATGAAGTAGACATCACTTACTTCATTGGTAGAGCTTTACATGTATTATCTCCTCTGTATTCTTCATCAAGCGTAACTTTAATCTGCAATCCTGAGTAGGCCTCACTTTAAACAAACCTCTGGATAGGCTACATCTTATTGTTATCCTGTATTAATCATTTAAAATGCTAGGGACAGATTTATGATAGGTGTATGCCTCTTTTGCGCCACTTAGAAAACATTGTCCATGGGGAAATGACTTAAAATGTCCTTAAGACACATGAATGTGTTATTTTAAAACGTTTGCAATTTTTTTGGGTCACTTTTAACATGGCTATGTGACTCAAACAGTCAAAATCTAAATTCGCAATGCACAGGTGGGAGCATATTTACAAGGAATGTGCTCCATGGGGAAAGGTCTTATAATGTAATATGGAAAAAATGACATCAGAGACACTGAAATGCCTTATAGAGAAGCATACACCATTATGTCCTTGTCATAAATTTGCAAACCATTACTTTTCCCCAAAAACGATTTTCAAATCATATTTTGAAAACACTGCACATGTGGAAATGACTTAAAATGTCAATAATTCAAAATTTGCGATTCCTTAAATGCAATGTATCAAACAAAAAATATGTAAAAAATGATATTAAGGATTTGGAAACTACCACCAACTTCTAGTTTGTGGTAATTTGCGAATTCTTTTCAAAAAGCATTTTTTTCTAAAAAACAAAAGGACCCATATGACGCCCATACATGCCCTTAGGGCATGTAGGTGTGCCATATGCTCCCAAATTTCTTTTTCAGGGGTGCAGCAGGGTGTTCTTGAGATACCCCTGCACGCTTGAAAAAAATCCTATTTTGTGATGAGCTAATTGCTAATCACAAATTGCAACCTTCATTCCTATGAGCCTCCTAGCCCATGGAAATGAATGGGTAATTTGCAATTAGCAATTTGCTCATTGCAAATTAGGAATAGTAAAGAATTGCTATGTATTCCTTAAAATTTGCTATTTAGGAAATGCAAAATAGTTTGATGGTACATATGGTGGTTCATCTGTAACAAGATAAGAAGCTTAGGGATACATTTATGATGACTGGCGCAATAAAGTGCACATTACTTACTTCATTGGTATGGCCTTTACATGTATTATCTCCTCTGTATTCTTCATCAAGCGTAACTTTAATCTGCAATCCTGAGTAGGCCTCACCTTAAACAAACCTCTGGATAGGACACACTTTATTGTCATCCTGGATTAATCATTTAAAATGCTAGGGACAGATTTATGATAGGTGTATGCCTCTTTTGTGCCACTGTGCGTCACTTTTATGATGCAGCGGTGGTGCAAAAGATTTGCTATGAGGCGACAACATTACAAAATGATGCATTTAGGCAGATATGTCATGGTGTAAAAAAAACGTACCACATAAAACCCAAGCAGCAGTGATGCAAAAGATGCAACATGTCGCAAGACAGGCCTCACTTGGGGCCATATGTATCAAGCTAATTAGCATTTGCAAAGATCAAAATTCTACGAATTTCGGCCTTTGCGAATGTTAATTAGACAAATGGTATGTATCAAACAAGTTTGATGCAAAATAAGGAGTAGCAAAATTTGCTATTCCTTATTTTGCAATTGCACTGAAGGATTTGCAAATTTTGTGACTACTTAAATGCAATGTATCAAACAAAAACTATGTAAAAAATGACATTAAGGATTTGGAAACTATTGTGGTAAATTGGTGGTAATTTGTGAATTCTTTTCAAAAAGCTTTTTTTCAAAAAAACAAAAGGTGCCATATGACGCCAACACATGCCCTTAGGGCATGTATGTGTGCCATATGCCCCCAAATTTGTTTTTCAGGGGTGCAGCAGGGTGTTCTTGAGACACCCCTGCACCCTTGGAAAAATTCCTATTTTGTGATGAGCAAATTGCTAATCGCAAATTAAACCTTCATTCCTATGAGCCTCCTAGCCCATGGAAATGAATGGGTAACTTGCAATTAGCAATTTGCTCATCGCAAATTAGGAATGGTAAAGAATCGCTATTTATTCCTTAAAATTCGCTATTTAGAAAATGTAAAATATTTTGATGATACATATGGCAGTTCATCTGTAACAAGATAAGAAGCTTAGGGATAGATTTATGATGACTGGCGCATCACCAGGGATGTGACAGTCATCCTGCGCCGCTGTTCCGCCACCCATGGTGTGCTGCATTTACAATGCGGTGCAGCATGGGGCAAAAACGGCACAGATGCGTGACGCATCTGTGCCGTAAAGGTGGCGCATTGCTGGAGTTGTATCGCAAGTGCGATGCAGCTCCAGCAAGGCTCAGGGGTGCCCCATCTCCACAATGCTGCGTCAAGACCTATGCCAGCTTCAAGCAGGCGCAGGGTTTTGACGCAGCTTTCTCCTATCTGATTGTAAATGCGGCACACCATGGGTGGCAGAGCAGTGGTGCACGTTAACTGGTGCATGCCTGGGGATGTGCCATTTAATATAAATCTGCCCCTTTACATTTAAGTATGTGCAGGGGACACAGAGTCGGTGAGGCTTATTCAAGGTTAAGAAGAGATGAGTCCTGTTCAGTGAAAAATTAGACATAGGCTTCACCTGCTCAGCATTGCTGGACATGGCTAAATAATAGCTGCAAAATGTTAATCTTGTTAAACAATTTTACTATTATAATCTCTGAGATTTGTCTCTTACTCTGCAACATCTCATTGTTGTTATCTTTCTTTAAAGATAAAGACAACCTCAACATGAGCGACAATCTGCAATCAGTTGATTTTGACCTCATCATTGAACTTGTAATTGAAACATCAGTGGATGTTGATCCTTTGGATGATTTAAATCCTGAGGATGAAGAAGAGCGTGATGAGGATGCAGATTTGTCCGAATTATATGATATAGGATGGGAAGCTGACCTGCTTGAGCCTTTGGAAATATAAACATTTATTTTTAAAATTTATAATTAATAAAAAGTAAAAAGGTAAACCGTTTAATTTAAAAATAAAGACACCTTCAAAAACAGGTTATGTGTAGTGTCTTCAATAAAATATTAAAATATGCTCATAAAATTAGATCAGATTCACATATAAAATAGCATAGGTAACATAAATATAAATGTCATTTCTTTTCTGGTATTTCTGTATTGTAAAATTGCCAATGACTAAAAAATCTTCAAATTAAAATGTCAAGTAGTGTGTTAAGTTTTTGATCACTGTTACTGATTTACTGTTTGGTAATAATGTTTAATAACATTTTTTATTATATTTTTCCACAGATTCAACTGCAGATCATTTCAAGATTTCACCATGCCTACAATAGAAAGACAGATAAAGGCTGCAAAACGTCAAAGACAGCAGGTGAAAAAAAAAACGCAGCAGTCCTCTAACAAAAAGATTTCTCAAGCCACGAAGAAAGCACCGGGTAAGAGCTCTAAATATTTCATAAGAAATATTTGTATTAAAAAAAATATTACTACAGAAAATGTTTCAGTCCATAAAACGAGAAGGAAATCAAATGGAAAGAAAAGGACAATGAAAAATGTTACTGCTAGAGCAAGAGATAAATCTGTGCATGATAGTAGAAGGAAACAACAGTTTAGGGAGATTCGTAAACGAATGTTCCGCAACAGGATAATTGGCAATTTGTTAAAAAATATTAAGAAAGGTCAACAGAAACTAGTTTTTTATAAGAGAAAAAAAAAAGTTGAGAAAGTTATTGATCAGGCATTTGAAATTAAACGTAAGTTATTTATTTTGATAATCAATAGAATTAGGAAGCTAAACAAGGCAATTTTTGATTTCAAAAGAAATAGTAGATGGAAGAGAATAGTTAATCGTAGTAATTTTTGTGAAGTTTTTTCTGGAGAATGGATGCATAGTTCAAGCTGTGAGGCATTTTTTAATGAGGAGAGTTATTTCCAGGATAATGATTTGGTGCATGCAGTTGACACCAGTGGTCGTGCTTATGAAGTGAAAGATGGTTGTCCAGTTGAAAAAGAAAAACTTGTGACAACAGAGGCAGAAGAGGTGTTAGGTAATGAGGTTTTAGGAAGACGTGCTAAGGGTCCTGTGTACACCTGGAAGTGTAGTAGTATTTGCAGTGTGCGACAGGATTCCATCAATTTGCTTTGTGATTTTGTACGGTCATTTAACAAAAAAAGTTTGAAGCAGAAAATGATGTTGTTGCAAGAATTAGATCCTTGCAGAGTAAGAGAAGTGACAGGTTTGCATGGTCATTCACTGGCTTGTCTTTCCAGGAGAGTATGCCAGAGTGTTTTTCATCATTTCAGGATGCTAGCAGTGCATCATAACAAAGTGAGGAAATTAGTTAGAATGTTGTATTATGCTAAGAGTCCAGCAATTATGCTGAAACAATTATGCGCTGCTCTTTTGCATGGTTCTGAAATAGATGTGAAGAATATATGTGAAGAAATTGAGTTTTGTTACTTTGGAAGTAAAGAGGAGAATGTTGAAATTGAGCAAGAAGTAGAGGGTCATGTGGAAGATAGTGTACAGGTTTCCAGTACAGATAATTTCCAGAGGGAAATTGCGACGTTTGACGTGAAATCAAGTGAGAGGCCTAATTTCACTTGTGTGTGTTGTCGACGCACTTATTATAAGAATCATACTAAGTTAGTGGATTTATATGCAAAAAGTGAAAGGGAAAATAATAGTGAATGGAAGGATTTTGCAACATACTTGATGGTAGAAAATTGTTTTGATTTGGGATTGGATCAACGTGTGTGTACTTATTGTTGTAACAAATTAAAACAAAACCAGATGCCTGCTAGAGCAGTTCATAATAATCTGGAATTGGTTGAGATTCCTTCTGAATTGAAGGACTTAAATACTTATGAATCTATTTTGATTCAAAGTATCCATCCCTTTCAGGCTATTGTAAGAATGGAGCCAAAGACAGGGAAATTGCCTCCATCAGATTTACAGAGAGGATTAAAGGGAAGAGTTGTTTATTTGCCTCTAGATTTCAAGAAAAACATTAACACAATTGGAGTAGAAAAAGTGGAAGAGGAACCTCTGGTTATCTTAGTTAATGGGGTTCCGACAAAGAATAAGAAAATATGGCAAGATTTAGTAGATGTTAGGAAAGTTAAAAAGGCAACATTGTATTTGAAAAAAAATAATAAATACTATAAGAATGTATATGTTGCAGAAGAGGAAGTAAGTGAGGAAGAGGATAGCGATTTGTGTGCTGGTCAAATTGAGAAAGTAGAACCCTCTACTAGTGAAGAAATATATGAACATTATAGTGTTCATCCTTTGCATTCCAAGGAAGTCATGGGGAATGCTATTGAGTTGTTTCAAATGAAACAAGCCAAAGGGAGTCCCATTAGTGTTTGGGAGGAAAGTTTGGAAGCTCGGTGTTTCCCACAGCTTTTTCCAACAGGTCAGGGAGGAAGATATGATGAGCGACCTCATCAAATTCCTGCTTCTGAATACCAGACTTTGCGATTGTATGCAGGAGATGCTAGGTTTCGACAATGCATTCCTTATTTGTTTCATCTCCTGTTTGAAAGCGATCTGTCTGGACTGTCATATGCAGTGAACCACATCTTGAAAAGTGGTATACACATGCAAAACATCTCGGCAAGTGACTTTATGGATAAAGTCAATGTCCAAGATAGTATTTTGGATTCTCACCTGATTAATCTCATGGCGTGTCAGCGTGGTACTAATGAGTACTGGTACCGTCGTCATGGTGATTTAAAATGTATGCTGAGGAACTTAGGTACTCCCACATGGTTCCTCACTCTGAGCTGTGCCGAGTATGGCTGGGAAGACTTACTTGAATTTCTACGAGAGGCAAATGCTAACGTAGATAACATCGAATTCAAGACACCTGGAGAACTGTGCTCTTTGGATCCAGTCAATGTATGTAGGTACTTCAATCATAGATTTGAAGCTATGATGTCTTTCATCATGAATAAGAAGAATCCACCTCTTGGAGAGGTGTTGGATTTCTTCTGGAGAAAGGAGTACCAAGCAAGAGGTGCTCCTCATATACATATGTTGCTGTGGATCAAGGATGCACCTAAATTTGGAACGGTTCCAGAAGACTCAGTGATGAGTTTCATCCAACAGTATTCTACGTGTGCTGTTCCAAACGCAAAGGAGAAGAAAAGCCTAAGAGAAAAAGTTCTGCGTTTCCAAAGCCATCGATGTGGAAAGTACTGCCGTCGTAAATTCCGAAACAAAGACAAGTTCTACACTAAATGTCGTTTCGGCTTTCCACGACCGGTGATTTCTAAAGGAAGAGTAAACAGTTTGATGTCTTCGTTGCGACACAATGTCATGAAGAAATCACCTAAAAACACTTACAATTTGAAGAGGAACGAAGAGTCCAAGTACATCAACGACTACAACCCGGTGATTTTGTCCATGTGGAATGCTAACATGGATATACAGTTTGTGGCTGATAACTGTATGGCTGTGGCTCGGTATGTGACGTCTTACATCACCAAAAAAGAGAAGACAGAATTGAAGGATATGTGGGAGGACATTTCCCATGAAAAGAGCCTCAGCAAGAAGTTGTACAGTTTCAGTCTGAAGATGTTGTCGCATCGAGAAATCGGAGCGTACGAATGTTCTGACCGGTTGTCTTCAGCAAGTCTCTATGCCAAGTCCAGGAGTATCGTTTGGGCGAGTCTTGGTCTTGCTGCAACGCGTAATCGAGTTCTCAAACCTGTGCGGGAAATTGAGTATTTGGCGGAAAAGGAGCCAAACAGTACCGACATTTTGAAGACAAACATGTTGGATACATATTATCCAAATCGAAGCAGTCACCTCGAGAATGTTTGTCTGTATGAGGTTCTGCAAAATTACATATTCAAGAGGAACATCAAAGAAGATACTGAGAAAGGAGTGTATGCTGTAATAGGAAGTGAGGGATGTCTGGTCAAGCAAAGAAAATGCCACTTGGTAAACCATCGAAAATTGAGTGGCGAATCTCCTGAAAAAAAGGAGTTTTTCTATTTAGCACTTTTGCAACTTTTCAAGCCTTGGCGTGCAGAAGAGGAACTGCTTGGAGATTTTCTCTGTTACGAAGACTCTTTCAATGCCGCCAAGGAGACCATAGAATGTCCTGCTTTTCCCAAATATGTAGAAATGTTGAATGCGGAAATTGAGCAGGAAGCAACGATTGCAGCCGAGATTGCCAGAGACAGTTCTCAGGACAGTCAGAGTTCTGCTTCATTGAGTCAGGATCCACTAGGAGGACCTGTTATCGAAAATGAAGCTGCCACTGCTATGAATGAAGTGGAAAGAGCCATGGCACATGCTCAAGAGGATGCGGTTAACTTAGAAGAGTTGGAAAGGCAACTCAACGTTGAGCAGAGGAAAATATATGACGAAGTTACCATGCAAATTGATCATGGATTAAGTCATGATAAGAAAGAGTGCTCATGTACGTCGTTGAAGCCTGTCCGACTGTACGTGAGTGGAGAAGCGGGAACTGGAAAAAGTTTCTTCATTAAAGCAATTTCATGCTATTTGCAGGAAAGGACAGAGTCATCGCTGTCTTGTGTTGTCACTGCTCCAACTGGACTGGCAGCACATAATATTAAAGGGATTACTTTACATCGTTTACTGATGCTGCCAGTGGAGCATGACAACAAATTAGAATATCACAAGCTATCTGGAGATGCTTGTTTTGAAGTTTCAAGAATCTTGAGGAAAATGAAACTTCTTATCATTGACGAAGTAAGCATGGTTTCCAATGTCATGCTTGCCTTTGTGCATTTGAGGATGCAAGAAGTTCTCAAAACAGAGTATGATGTGTTATTTGGTGGCAAACACATCATTGTTTTCGGAGATCTTCTGCAGCTGACACCAGTGAAAGGGCAACCTGTGTTCAAAATGCTCACGCATGAAGATACCAGGAAGTGCCTAGGCAGCATTGGCAACGTCAATATATGGTTAAACTTCAATTATGCTGAACTGCATGAAAATATGCGTCAGGCGAAGGATGACGTTTACAAGACTATTCTACAAGATGTTAGAATTGGAAAAGTGACCGAGCATGGGAAAGAAGTTTTACATGCACGATTACTGTCAAATTTATATCCAGAACAAGATGTTGTGCCTGAGAATATTTTTCAGAAAATTACTGAAAAGAAATCTGGAATATGTTTGATGCCAACTCTTGCAGAATGTGCCAAATTTAACAACAAAATGTTGCATTTAGAAAAGCAAGAGATTGTGAAACTGGAAGCTATTGATAGAGTAGAGCATATGGGATCAACAATTATTTTGTCTGAGAATCTGAAAACAAAATTGGATTCATTAGAGAAGAGTATATCTAAAACTGCAGGTTTTGAAAAGACTCTGAATGTGTGCTTGAACTGCCGTATAATTTTAAGAAGGAATTTACATGTTGAAAGAGGTCTGGTAAATGGATCAATGGGTAATGTTGTTGATTTTGTGAAATACAGAAATTGAGATGGAATTGAATTTTTAAAAATTAAATTTGATGGCATTGAGGAAGTACAGCTAATTGCTCGTTGTTCTGCTAGATTTTTGCTTGTAAAAGACTTATATGTTCGCCGTAAGCAGTTTCCTGTTTGCTTGGCATATGCGGTGACAATCCATAAATCGCAAGGTTTAAGTGTAGACTGTGCATTGGTGAATATTGGCAGTTCTGTGTTCAAGGAGGGTATGGCATATGTGGCATTGTCACGAGTTAGAACTTTATCGGGATTGTACTTGATTGAGTGTGATGTCACAAACATTTGTGCGGATCTAGATTGTGTTAAGGAATACAATATGTTAAGAAGAGAGTATGCGCCACATTTGCCTCAGTTTCCTTTGTTTGAGAAACGTGTGGTAGGCCGGAAACGAAGAAATGAGAACAATACTGGGGAGGTTGTAGCAAAAAGACAAAAAGTCAATGAACCTAAAATTACAAGCAGAAACAAAAAGGATTCTGTTGAAGATGTTGTTGGTTTTCAGTTTGAAAACAGTTCTGGTGTCAACTGCTATGCTAATGTAGTAATTAATGTTTTGTTTTCTCTAAAAAATGTAAAAGAAGAGATTGTGGTCAATTCTGATCAAAGATTTTGCAGTTTGTTAAATTCTGTGTTAGAGAAATGTACCACTGATAGAAGAAACATAGAAAGTGTGTCTGAAATTCGAAATCTGTTAGACAGATGTTCAGGCCAAACACAATTCTCTCAAAATATTCAGCAAGATTGTCAGGAGTTTTTAATGTATATGCTTGATGTATTACATGCTGAAGGTGTAGATGTAGATCAGCTGTTTGGGCTTTCTTATCAATGGCAGCATGACTGCGAGAACTGTATGGTATCAAGTACTACTAGTGTAGACTCAGAAAGATTTATATATTTAACTTTGCCAGACAGTAAATCAGTCTCCTTTAATAAGCTAGTAAAAGCTGCTAATCACAACATGGAGTGTAGCCAATGTAAATCTGAAATGATGTCCACATTATTTATACGAACATATGGCCAGTACGTCATTTTAATGTTCCAACGATGTAGGCCTGATGGAACAAAATTGACAACTTTAATAAAAAATTTTGTAGCTTCGCAGTTGTCAATATCAGGAAGGACTTTTGTAACTACAGCAATTATATATCATGACGGCCCTTCAATAACATCAGGACATTACACAGCTTATTTAAAGTCTAGAAATGGCTGGTCATTCTGCAATGATTCTGTTTTAATTTTCAAAAAAAAATTGCCGTATGACCTTAAAAACTCTTACCTGGTGTTTTTAAAACCAAAATTTTAGGGAAATAATCTCGGGATGTGCTCTGTGGAATTTCAAGAAGTTCTAATGGCTCCTACACAATTTGGCCTTGAGGATAAGTGTAGTTCAGAGACATAACTTCTAATCATAGGACTGGACATCATGGAGATATATGTGCACTTTGAATGAGTTCAGAAAAACTGTTTCTTTTTATAAGCTAATTGAAGCAGCCAATCAAAACATGGAGTAGAGGGAATGTAAGTCTGCAATGCTGTCTACTGTTTTACATTGCTTTGTGATTAAAAGTGATGTAGAGAATTAAATAATTGTAGTAGTCATAGAGGTAGTGTAAGTCTGCTTCATATTAAGCAGTATCAGTGTCTTAGGAAATGTAGAACATGACTGAGCAAGAAGGGGAAGATATTACTATTCCAGGATTGTGAAAATGATCTTCAACATTTTAATTCTGAAAGTTGCGGAAATGCCAAATGATGGGATTGGCTTACAAGAAATCCAAGAGTTATAAATGGCTCTGACTAGATTTGGCCTTGTGGAAAATTGTGGTAGAGAGCAAGAAGTCATTTATTGCATGTAACGTGTTTTTAAAAACGATGGAGGTTTTCTTTCAGAAAGTGGCGGGCTGAAAGTAATAACAGCACAAAAGAGTGTAAGCTGTTCATAGGACATCCTTGGACGTCATGGAAAGTAAGTTAACTTTAAGGAGTTCTGAATTTTGATTTCTGATGTTGTATGGGTTTTTTAAACACAATCATTTTGATTGTGTTTTTTTTCCCCGCTGTTACATGATGAATACCTTCAAGTCACTGTTTTTAGTGAATTTTTATACATTCTGAGAACAGCAAAAATAAACCATTTAACATGTATAATTAATTCTGTACTGTTTGCATTTATGATGTATATGTAGAACTGTGTAGGAGGCATGGAGAAGGTGAGGCTTCTGTAAGTGTCAAAGTTGTTGCATGCAGTGCTGCACTTCTACGTATTCTTTCATATGCTGGACTACATCTGCACAATGAGATACCTAAGCAAAGGAAACACAAGTGATGTGATTGTGAAATGAGCAAAATAAATTGCACATATTTCAATTACATCACCTGTGTTTCCTATCATTATGAATCACATTGTGCAGATCAAGTTTAGGTCTGTCCAAGAAAACATAGGAGGTTTCTACTTTGTTGAAGAGTGCAGTGGACATGACTCACTTCATTGGTAGACTTTCACAGATATTATCTCCTCTGTACACTTCAACAAGTGTAAATCTCACCTTGAACTCTGAGTAGGCCTCACCTCAAACAAATCTCTGGATAGGAGACATGTTATTGGCATCCTGAAGCGACACTTTTCTGAAACAAGAGCAATGCAAAAGATGCACCATGTTGTAAGATAGGCCTCACTTCATCTGCATCAAGATACTGTTAGTTTAAAATGTATATCTTTAGGACTGTGTAGGGGACCTGGAGAAGCAGAAGCTTCTGTCAGTGTCAAAGTTGTTGAAAAACTATTTGTCCTTCAATCTTTTCCCTTGTCTTTTGTAATTTTTAAATACATGTTTTAATATTTTTCAAATGTTGGTTCTCTCTTTCACAGATTGAAAGTATAAAAATAAAAAGTGATTAATTTAACGGCAATTATAAGGTAAATAGTTGTACTCTTTTCGTTACATTTCTATCACATTCACCTACTATTAGATCCACTGCTTCACTTCTTTAACCCTCAGTTTCCTGCCTTTGCTACTTTCCTCATTCCTTTCTCTATTACCTACTTACTCAACTCCTTCCACTCTTTTTCTCAGTCCCTCTGTTCTCATAGTTCCTCAGTCTTGTTCACTCACTCCGTCTCTATTACTCTTAGTGTCTGTGAATTACTTTCCCACCTTTTTTTTTGGACCGCTTCCCGGGAAGTGGCCCGGTTCGCAAACCAGCAGCGTTACGGGAGTCCACCATTTTGTGTTTCGGTCGAATCAAGATACAAGATGGAGGGCAAATAATGTTCAGAATGGGTAGAAGGGGGCACGGTAGATGTATCTTGACCCCCTTGGTTTTCTGAGGGTGGCTGAGGAGGACCATAGTTCTTCACTCTTGTTCACTCTCTCTGTTTCTATTAATGTCACTGTTTATGACTGATCAACATTTTTTTTTAAAAAAAAGAACAGTAACTATAAGGGAAGGAAACAGACAGTTATGTTAAAAGAAAGACAGCTATAGGGAGTAAACTAAGGATACTGTTACCCGCAATCCACTGCTGTTGATGTTACTGACCATGTCATGAATGATGTAATATGTGACATCATCAGCAGTGGATTGTAGGTAACAGTATCTCTTGTTTACTCCCTAGAGCTGTCTTTCTTTTCACATAACTGTCTGTTTGCTTACCTTATACTTACTGTTCTTTTTTTAAAAAAATATTTTTTTTGGTTAGCTTCCGGTACGCGTACCGGGTAGCGCTCCGGGGAGCGAACTAAGAGAAATAGAGGTTGGCAGAGTTCCAAATATTCTACCAATTTTTTTATAATGGGGAGGTAGTTCTGAAAAGAACTTTTTTTTTAATGTTTTTGTTGTTTTATATTTTTTTTAGTATTTTTTAAACATTTTTTTACTTTTTTTGTATTTTCTGAACGTTTTTATATTTTTTTTGGTTTTTTTTGGGGGGGGGAAACAAAAACGATCCATTGTAAAGGGCTCAACAGGAGCAACAAAAAAAAAAGAATTTATTTTTTGGGGCATTTCGGACAAACATTAACATGATTCTGAATAGCTCTCATAATCAAAATGATGCTACTTTCCCTGTAGCAGATGAAATCGCCGCAGTGCACGCACACTTGCTTCACGTGCCCAAACAACATTTGAATGTTTGGGATCATCTCCCTCGCCTCTGGTCCCGACACCTCTGGAACAACCGATCTTCTTGCCATTGGGAGGGGATTTTGTTGCTCATCACGTAGCTGGGCAGCACTATAATTATTTGGGTGCCACCTACTCATATGCCGATGCATAGTGTGATTGCCGTAACTGTATTTTTTTTCAGTTCCCCTTGACAATCTATCACCGCATATACGGCAAAACACGTAGCGTGCATTCACTTTTTTTTGCCCCTCAGGAATTCTATAGAATTGCCAAATGTAATTCTCTTTTCTATTGTACCTCCTGGGCTCCTCTGGCAAAAACCTTGGCTCTTCCTCCTCTTCCTCCTCTTCCTGTTCTTCCTCTTCTTGCAAAATTACTTCAGCAGGTGGTCCTCTCTTTCTTGGATTTGGTGGAGGTGGTGGGTTAGAACCAGCTGAAGCTACTAATGAAGCCATGTCAAAGTGTAAATAAAGGGTCTTTCTCTCACCAAGATGAAAGTCAGAGTGAGGAAAGAAGGAGGGGTTTTCATCATTTGGGAAAAGCAAAAGTTCTAAACCAATGAAAAGTGTTCATTTTAGATCACATGACCTAGTATTACATCATTAGGAAACCAAAAGTGAAATGAACCAATGAAAAGTGTTATTACCGAGTCACATGACCTGCTGTGTTTACGTTACGCGGTCGGCGCCGCGCCGCGGATCGCTTCCGGTTCGCGTACCGCTGCGCTTCCGGGTACGCTAACGTAGCACGTAATATGACGTATTACGCGAGAACGCGAAACGTCATGCTGACGCGACGCCTCACGATGTTGTTTTCTAACGCGAGAGGTGCGCAAACGGAACGTTTACCGGTTCGCGGACCGGGTCGCGCCTCCGAATTGAGCTAACGGGAAGCTAACCGGTTCGCGTACCGGGAGCGAAACAATAAAAATAATAAAACATTTTTTTTTATTAAAAACATGTAAAAAATATTTTTCTATTTAAAGAAGAATACATTGTAAAGGTTTTGATATTAGCTGTTAAAAAACCAATGAAATTCACTGAAAAAACCATAGGTTATAGACCATATATAGTTAGGAATTAGCATTTACAAAACCTTGAAAATTCACTGAAAAAACCATAGGTTATAGACCATATATAGTTAGGGATTAGCATTTACAAAACCTTATTTTACTCACACAAAACCATTGAAATTCCATATATAGTTAGTTGTACTAACTATATATCGCGCACCCGCAATCCACTGCTGATCATGTCACATATTACATCATTCATGACATGGTCAGTGACATCACTGATGACATCACTGATGACATCTCAAATGACATCACTGATGACATCACTGATGACATCTCATTTGACATCAATGATCACATCACTGATGATATCATTCATGTGACAATACAATGCATCTCCTCACACTTTAATATAACCTCTGTTACACCCAGTGTTAAATACAGAGTATAATTTTTGAAACCTTTGACACACCAATACTAGTTACTACATACGCACTCACTAATTCCTACGTCTACACACACATTCACTCATACAATCATTCATACATACAATCACTCATCTTTACAACACTATCATATGCACTCATACATCTATACAGACACTCACACTCTGCCACTCATCCATGGAGTTACTCACACACCTAGTCAGTCCTGTAAAGAATCAATCACACTTCCATTTTCTCATCTTTACAGTTAAACATAGAACACCTTACATTTTCAAACATATACTAGACACATACTTACTCTCTTATACAATCACTGATACAAGTACACATTGATCTGCACAGAGTCACACACCTCCCAGCCAGCCACACACACACTCAGTCTCCCATACAAATACTTGGGCAATCAATCAATAACCCATATAGTTACTCATATAGCTACTGATCAACACATGCAGCAGTTTACAGAACAACAGACATAATGATGCACAAATTAAGACAATTTAGTCACTAACCCATGCACTCAGTGAGACATATTTAATCACTCACTCATACAGTCAGTCATGCACCTACTAAATCCTTCATCCAGACACTTATACATCCACTCATTCTTCAATATGTAAGACATATTTAAACTTTACAGAAACATAAAATTACTGGATGTTTTTTTTCAGTGATGTCATCAGTGATGTCATTTGAGATGTCATCAGTGATGTCATCAGTGATGTCACTGAACATGTCATGAATGATGTAATATGTGACATGATCAGCAGTGGATTGCGGGTGCGCGATATATAGTTAGTACAACTAACTATATATGGAATTTCAATGGTTTTGTGTGAGTAAAATAAGGTTTTGTAAATGCTAATCCCTAACTATATATGGTCTATAACCTATGGTTTTTTCAGTGAATTTTCAAGGTTTTGTAAATGCTAATTCCTAACTATATATGGTCTATAACCTATGGTTTTTTCAGTGAATATATATATACATACATATATAAACATATATAATCTGCATATCTATATAAATACAAATATAAATGCATGCATACATATACATATATGCATCATATTTACATGAAAGTTTTAAAAACACTAATAAAAGCAAAGCTAAAAAGCCACCACATTACAAACAGAATGGCTTTAACTTAAACGAGGGCGAGATCTATTGCATTTTCAATGCTTGTTTACTTTGGTTCCATCAAGAAGGCATTTAGATGTGTCACACATTTGCCATAAATTCTGAATGTTAGCACTCTAGTTGCTCATTAGATCACTGTAGTAAAGCTACTGCTCATCAGGGAAGTCTGCTGCTAATCATACTTTCTATGGCAAAATCTTGGTGTATATTCAAATGCTTTTATTTTCCTTAAGTTTATGTACCTCATTTTGTTCCTTTTTAAATTAAATGTTTTCAGACTTACCACTTCATTCCATTCAAGATGGCTTCACGTGTGCCATACTTTTGTCATAAGTAAGACTGTTAGCGCTCTAGTTGTTCTTTAGAACACTCTGGGACATTCTGTCATTGGGCTATACCTGGGCTACACCTGGGTGATATTTGGGCTACATTTGGGCTCTTTTGTCTCTGGTGGCCATCTTGGGAGACTGCATGTCAGAATTTTTTAATGAAATAGAAGAGGATTTGGGAAGTCACTCAAAATGTGCCCTAATTTTTCTTTCTGCAGCACTAATCATACTTTCTATGGCAAAATATACCCCCTCATTTTGTTGCTTTTTAAATTAAATGTTTTAAGAGTTACCACTTTATTCCAATCAAGATGGCTTCAGGTGTGCCATACCTTTGTAATAAGTAGGACTGTTAGCGCTCTAGTTGTTCTTTAGAACACTCTAGGAGGCTGCAGTAGAACACAAAGGAATCGACTGACAGTCTCTGTCCTTGTTGGATGTACATGTTTTACTGAGAATGTCAGACTTCATTCTCACATGACTGAGAAAGATAATGTGAATTTACAGAAAATATGCTTTCAGTTTAGCTTATAGATCCCCTTCCAAACCACTGTGGGAAAAGCATGAGATAATAGTTTTCTTTCAAACATGATTCATGATATCCCAGCAGAAGGCTTTTTCACATGGTAAAATCACCTTAGAACACACCACAATTCCTAAAATGAGTATGGTACCATCAACAAATGATTTATAATGTAACTAAAGTCCTAAAACCCTCTATTAACTACAATGCTTTTTACTGAGGTGCTATCATGTATATTGGTCCCAAGATGGCTGCCAACACTTCTTGGATGAAGTGCTGACAGCCAATCAGATCTCACGATGAGATGTGTGGTTAGGCTCCGCCCAGATATATATGTGTTTTTGAAGTTAATTTTCATAAAAACCACTGGAGCAATTTTCACCAAATATAGCAAAGGCACTTCTGCGTACCAGTCCCTACAATTTTGCCAAGTTTGGTGTAATTCCGTTCAGCGGTTCGGGCTGTAGCCTTGTCAGAACGTCCTATGGAAAGTAACATGGGGAAAACACGAAACTTTCAGGGAAGGAGCGCAGCGGAGCTGGCCAAAATTTTGGAAAATTACACGCAAATTCCTCAACCGGCGCCAAAGTTATTCCCAATAGAATGTTGCGGATTTCCTTTGGTAGCTAGGTCCTAACTATATATACCTACTGGATATCGCCAGTAGGTAATATATAAAACAATATTTTGTACACCTATATTTAAGACATCGCTATTACACATAGATATTTATAACTCGATATTGTGGTATGGGGATATTTTAGGTGTCAATATTCTGTCAGTGAACCAAAACGATGTAAGAAAAGTCTCTAAAGAATGAGTTTCTGCAATTCTGAAATTGAGACAACCAACCACTCAGAGGTTTGCGGATTCAAGGAATTGTTAGTCACATTCATCAGTGGATTCCAAATATTTTCTTGATTGCAAACCCTTTTGTAGGGTTGAAATGGATTGATGTCCACGATCCTGTACCATTTGATGATGAATGCATTGATACATTTAAAAACCTGTAAGAGAGTTCTTGTCATGTGCCAACACTCAGGATGCCTGAATACAATTTAATGTTTTTTTAATTTTGTCATGAGAGGATTTGATGTTCACTTTCGATTCTTACTCAAAAACATGGAAGTTTAATGCATCCAGTGGCATATCTTTCTGCTGTATTGGATCCAATAGCTGTAAGTCTTCAAAGTTCTCATCATAAACTTTATTCGGTTTGATCCAAACCATCAAAGTGTACACAATCAAGAAATAACAATCATTGGCAAAAACGATCTTGCCTAATTTCCAGATGTAAAAACAGCATAATAACAAGCATTGGAAATGCAATAGGTCTCGGATTTATTTGAGTTAGAGCTAATGGCATTGGAAATGGCAATGTCTTTTAGCCATGTGTTATTGAGTGTATACATGTGGTGTGTAGTGGAATTATGTGGGTTGGATTGGAATTGTAGCAATAGCTGCATGCTGCGCTTTAGATGAATATGTTTAAAAGTAAAGTGCACCATACTGCGATTGCTACAATAGTTAATTGTGGATGCGTTAACAATTGATGTGTGCACTGATCGCTGGTGGTGTGTGTGCCTCGTGAAAGTGTGCACTGCCGGCTGGAGGTGTGTGTGCCTGGTGGAAGCGTGCACTGACGGCTGGTGGTGTGTGTGCCTGGTGAAAGCGTGCACTGACGGCTGGTGGTGTGTGTGCCTGGTGAAAGCGTGCACTAACGTCTGGTGGTGTGTGCCTGGTGGAAGCCTGCACAGACGACTTATGGTGTCTGTGTCTGGTGAAAGTTTGCACTGACGGTGTGGTTGTGTGTGTATGTGTGCTTGCGTGTGTGGTTGCATGTGTGGTTGTGTGTGGTGGTGAGTGTGTGGTGGTGAGTGTGTGTAAGTTTGCACTGAGTATGTGGTGATGAGTGTGTGGGGTCTTATGTGTGGGGTCTTATGTGTGGGGTCTTATGTGTGTGGTCTTATGTGTGTGGTGTTATGTGTGTGTGTGTGTGGTGGACTTAGTTTGAGTTTTTGTACCCTGCACACTCGCACACTGTTCACCCTACACACTCACCTAATGTTCACCCTGCACACTCACACACTGTTCACCCTACACACTCACACACTGCTCACCCTACACACTCACACACTGTTCACCCTACACACACACTGCTTACCCTACACACACACTGCTCACCCTACACACACACTGCTCACCCTACACACACACACTGCTCACCCTACACACACACACACTGCTCACCCTACACACACTGCTCACCCTACACACACACACTGTTCACCGCACACTCTCACACTGCTCACCCTACACACACACACACACACTGCTCACCCTACACACACACACACTGCTCACCCTACACACACACACTGTTCACCGCACACTCTCACACTGCTCACCCTGCACACACTGCTTACCCTGCACACTCACACACTGCTCACACTGCACACTCACACACTGCTCACCCTACACACTCACACTCACAATCCTCACCCTACACACTCACATTGCTCACCCTACACACTCACACACTGTTAACCCTGCACGCTCACACACTGCTCACCCTGCATACTCACACACTGTTCAGCCTGCATGCTCACACACTGCTCAGCCTGCACGGTCACACACTGTTCACCCTGCACGCTCACACACTGCTCACCCTACGTAATGCGAAAAGACCTAGCTCTGCCCTTTGGCCTGTGTTGTAATCGTACAGTAGGTTGTGAGTAGTTGCGCTTGATTGGTTGGGGCGTCCCCTCCTTGCTGTTCCCCTCACAGAGGGCTGGCTGCCTCCATGAAGCTCCCAAGACATGTGTTCAGCTGTTCTTTGTTTTAGCTCCTGTGTGTCAGTGCACCGTGTAAGCCCACAAGCATACCCTGCTCTCTCTGCACTCACTCTCACTCTGCACTCTGCACTCACTCTCACTCTGCACTCACAGTCACTCTGGCACTCACTCTGCACTCACTCTCACTCTCGCACTCACTCTGCACTCACAGTCACTCTCGCACTCACTCTGCACTACACTACAGTCAGTCACTCACAGTCACTCTGCACTCACTCTGCACTCACAGTCACTCTGGCATTCACTCTGCACTCACTCTGCACTCACAGTCACTCTCGCACTCACTCTGCACTCACTCTGCACTCACAGTCACTCTCGCACTCACTCTCGCACTCACTCTGCACTCACAGTCACTCTCACACTCACTCTGCACTCACTCTGCACTCACTGTCACTCTGTACTCACTCTGCACTCACTGTCACTCTGCACTCACTCTGCACTCACTGTCACTCTGGCACTCACTCTGCACTCACTGGCACTCACTCTGCACTCAGTCACCCTCGCACTCACTCTGCACTCACTCTGCAATCACTGTCACTCTCGCACTCACTCTGCACTCACTGTCACTCTCGCACTCACTCTGCACTCACTGTCACTCTCGCACTCAGCACACAGAGCCCCGCTACAGGTACCAGCAGTGTCTCACGGTTAGTTATGCTTCTCTGCATTGAGCGTGGTATTATGCTCACTCACTCTGCATACATACATCAGGCAGGCCACAAACTTCCAAACGAATCACTCATCAAAATATGTGTTTTCAAGCACTGGGACTACTTACACACGGGAACAGGCTGGACACACACCAGCACGAGGCAGGGCGACACGTTATCACACCGTTCGCACAGGGGCAACGCACAGAGAAAGGCACCCCCCAAACAGAGAGCACATTCACGGCAGAGAGGGGCGGCAATGGCGGCGAGAGACAGCACAACGGTTTAATAGACCTGGAGGACATGAACCTTCTGTGTGTGTGTATGTACTTGCGTTTTAGGGAGAGAGGTGGGGTCTCTCTTACATAAATTGGGGTGACTGCAGGTAGAAAGGCCGGTAGGATGGAATAGAGCCGGTCACGTCATGAACGTCAGGCTCTTCCCATGGGTAGCGCCTGACATGTGACAGACTCTAGCCGACACCAGCCTCCCCAGTAGATCACGTTCAGCCAGGGTACCCCCAAAAGACCCTATCGGACTGTTCAGTCTGCTAATGCCTGCAGCTTTTGTGCTGTTCGCCCCCTGAGCCCAGCCCCCGGGCACTGTCTGTCTCTGGCCCGCTCTGTGAACCCTGCTGATCTCTCGCCTGCTTGCTTTTGCCGTCTGTCTACCATCCAGTGGCCCTCTCACCCTTCACTGTAACACGCCGTATAGGTCACCCCTATCAGAACAGGACCCCTCCGAAGAAGAAGAAGCCTTCACCAGGCTTCAGATCTGCGAGCTGGAGAAGCGCTTCCACCGGCAGAAGTACCTGGCCTCGGCCGAGAGGGCGGCGCTCGCCAAGACCCTCAAAATGACGGACGCGCAGGTCAAGACCTGGTTCCAGAACCGGAGGACGAAGTGGAGGTAAGGGCAGCACGGCGGGACGGTAGAGGGGTGGATAGGAGAGGGGTGGAGGGGAGAGGACTGTGCGCATGCATTGTACCAGGGCCCTGGTATCACTGCACACGATGCACATTCCACACCGTGTTCATGTTTCTGTGAGTAATCTATGCCAGGATATTTGCTAACCATGGGAACAAGAGGGCGTTACAGCAGGAGGGACGCGAGGGAACATGTCACCCTTAATTTCGATTGGAGACACAGTTTTATTTTCTGTGGGTGGGGGGGCTCTTAAACACTCACATATACCTGCTTACAGCTGTGCGTGTGTGTGTGAGATGTATATGTATATGAAGGCGAGTTTCTCGTTGCTAAATTTCACCTCTTGGCGGTGCTTAGAAATTGTTGTGGGACTCACTCAAATTAGAAGGTGAGCAGGAAGGGGATTCCAGATGTGCCACAGCTCCTCGTCGGTGTGATTGAGGGGGGGGGGGGCTGAGTTGTTTATGGTCTGGGCACAAACAATGGAAGCGTCTTGCTGCAGCACGGTGCCACACTGATGGATTGTATGTGACTCCAGCGGGTTCAAATGCGTTCTGCAATTTTAGCAGACACACCACATGTGCATTGTAAGCCTTACATTCGAGCCCTAGGCTCATTCGAGTACATCACATACAGTTAGCAGTGAGACTAACTAGCAGAGAGCACGGATGGGTGGAAGATCTTTCAGATACCTTGCAGCCTCTAGATGGAACAAGCTACCCATGGCACTGCGATTAGAGCCATCAGAATCAATTTTTAGAGCTAAGCTTAAAACTGCTCTATTCGCTCAGTAGGTATGCCGCTTCTGTAAGTTCCAGTAATAAAAGTTTCTCCTCAGCGCGGGGACACGCCGTTGTTGCGTCACCATGCGCTTTATAAAACTCCCTAAATAGAAATAAATAGAAATAGACTGCATATTCAGAGAGTATTACTGAAATGAAAATATTGTCTCGAGATAGCCTTAGATGTACCGAGGGCCCCGGAACAGAAGGGGGGGGGGAAGTAGAGAGCTGCACGCGATGGGGAAAGCGTAGACACAGACAAGAGGTGCTGACAGGGAGAGCTCCGTGAAATGGATTTAAAAAAAAAGAAACGTGCGCCCAGCATCTGTCTTCAATTACCGCGGTCCCTGACAGCCGTGATAATTGACGAAATATGGCCTTCTGCTGCGCGTGACCGCACACAATATGCCATAGGCGGAGCTACTCTACCGCCTATGGCCTATTGCGTGCTCTCTTCGAAAAACACACGAATGCGAAGCCCAATTGCCATGCAGCTGGCAAAAAAAGGACAAAAATTCACGGGCAGCCAGGAATGTGTTAGGTAAGATTTCGGACACCCTCACACAAGGACTCTTGGGTTCCGCCCACACTGCTATGCAGTGTGACGTAGGCCCGAGCCCTAAAAACCTCCATAAAGCAGTTTAAAAAATACAATCAATAACATCCTATAATATATATATATATATATATATATATATATATATATATATATATATATATATATATATTCCAAGTAGTTTGAAATTGGTTGCAGCTGTTTGCATAGCCATTTAGCCATTTAACAGAGCGAGGCGCTTGTGATGGGTCATACTTTGATTGCTTTTGTCCCTCATTCGGTTGATATCCTTTTGACAAGGATCTAACACATGACTAATACCCGACTGACTTGTTATTAGCATATCATGCTTGTAGCAGAGAAAATGACCATTTGGAGATGCAATGTCTTTAACCCAGCAGCCCTGCTTCCTATTCAGATAAGAGTTGTGAAGAAAGGGAAAATTATGATGAAGTGGAATCATGAATTAGACCATGATTGTATTGAGGTGACTGAGTTATGCACAAAACCAAGACCAGATATTAAAGAAACACCTTTGGAAATGGCTGATCTGACATTGTTGACGAGTCTTATTTAAGAGACCAGTATGGAGCGGGAGATCTGCCTATGCAGTATTTTACATTTTTGAGATGTTAGAAGCATCCCCTTTACCGAATTTTACATAGAGGATTTGAGGCGTCTTCAGAAGCTCCCATTAAAAAAATGTGTGTACATAATGAATGTGTTAAAAGCCATGCAGGAGCCAAGAGAAATTGGTGTCATAAGGTGTACAGCCAAAATGTCTGGCAAAGATATGATTACCTTTGGGAATAGACATTCAGGTAGGGTGGGAAAATATTGTGCATTTCATGAAGAATCAACCCAGAGAATTGTGAACTGATTCAGTACATAGTGCAGACAATGTGAATTGAATCTTTATGGATTCAATGCTATCACCAATGTCATCAAGGAAACACCAAGTGGCGAGTCTAGGGGTCAGGGAGAACAGCCCAGCAAACTGCTTCAACACTTGTCTACAGTCTTTCTGCAGGAGGTCTGTCAACTTGGGCGAGAGTAATACTCTCTCCACCGAACCATCTTGTACATTAGTGGAGAGGTCTGGCAGAAGTTCGCTCTTTTCTTCCCCTTTTTCATCTGTGATCATGTCTGCCCTGTCTTGGTGGGGTTTCAATCTGTTGACATGGGTATCAAGGGCACTGTGACAAGTGAAGGACTCTAAGGGCTGTAGCACATATTGTGCCACCCTTAGAGGCCCTGTTACTTTTTCTTTTCACACTTTAGTTTGTTGTTAAACTTCTTTCTTCTCATTCATTTTACTTTCTTCTTGCTCTTTTCACTATTTGTCTTCATGTTCTTCTATTTACCGTTCTACTAGTTTGCACATTCTTTTTTCTTTTGTCTTTAAGTTCGTACTTTTCATACTTACTTGACTCTTTCTTAGACTAACATTCATCCTTTCTTTCTTCTCTTCCCTTCTTTCTATTGATTTGTTCTTACTGTTTCATTCTTTCATTCAATCTTTCATCTCGCTTTTTTCTTTCTTTGTACTTTTTCTATTTTTTCATTTGTTACATTTCATTCTTTTTCTCAATTTCTTTCTTTGCATTCTTGATTACATCACACTCCATCCTTCTTTCTCATTCATTCTCTCTTAATATGTCCCCCTTTTTCTCATCTTTTCTTCATTTCTTCCTTTATTTCATTTAAACTTATTTTCTTCCTTTGTTCATTCTCTAAAACGTATTTCCTTTCCCTCCTTGCTTTTTCACTTCTTGCTTCCTTGTTGTATTTCACTTTCCATTTCTTTCATGTTCCTCACCACTACCTTTCACTCTTTCTTTCACTTTAGCTCTTTTACGTGTCTCTTTCTTTGTCTTTCTTTTCTACTCCTCTTTCTTACTTTGTCTACAGCTTTCTTTTTTTCATAATTTTCATATTTTTGTTTCATTCCCTTTATGCATCCAGTTTTTCAGTTTGTTTGCCTGTTTTATTTTCCTTACCATTTTTAATTCCTTTTTCTTCTTTCTCGCGCTTGGTTTGCATCCACAGGCACTGCTAGTATACACTCCTTTACTCTCTTGTGCTATGCTTTACAGAATTACTTCAAAGTCAAAAGTCAAAGTCAAAATAACCTTTATTCGGATATTACATTATCCATAAAAGTGTGCACATAGTTACATACATGGTCAAATGCAAGGATCACCATTAAAACAGCAACAATATATACATAGGGCATATATTTAACAACATATGCTAAACACGTATTTTAAAATGAACATAAAACGTACATCCTAATTATTAAACAATCTAAGTAAAAGGCACAATATGATAGTACCCAGGGATCAGAAGGTTAATTATTAACTATATCTCCATATTTACTACAATACTGACATATAAAGGATAATTCTCATCTTTACAAATAGCAGCATAGGTTTTAAAGTGCCGATGTGCAAAAGTGCAGAATTCCAAAAGTGCCAGTGTGCAAAAAGTGCAAAGAGACCTCCTTCCAGTCTTGTTAAAATGGCATAGCAATATATATATAGAGCTTATCTAACAGTATTATACTGAACACCAATTTTCTAAAGTGCATACGGCATACATCCAAGTTATAGGATTATCTTAATAAAAGTGCATCGTGTAATAGCAGCCAGAGATCAAGAAATTAATTGATATCTATGTCTCTATATTACTACAGTACTGGCAAGAAAAGGGAGTATTCATATATTTACAATAGCAACATCGATTTATAGTGTGCAAATATGCGAATGTGCAAAGAAACATCCTCCCAGTTTGTTGGAATGACACCATTCATATAAAAATTAATTCATAGAAGTGCGCGATCGTACGGCCATTTTTAAAAAGGTACATACACGAAATGGTAATCCATCATCTTTAAGCTGTAAAACAGACTTATATGCCACATTAAAATCGTTTATGCCTTTAGCTCTAAAAAATGATATCAGGAGGGGCTTGCTGTATTTTTGGTAATTGGAACAGAAGAACAAAAAATGCATTAGTGTTTGCTTTCCAGCATTCGGACATGGGCAAACCAAACTCTCGATGTTACAGTGATATCCCAAGGGAAAACACAATAGGTGCATTATAGATCCTGCTCTCAAGCGAAACAAAAGGCTAAGCTCCCAGTATGTAATTTCTTTAGGGAGGTAGCCAGCTGGTGTAAGTGAGGTAAAAACAATATCATCTTCTATTTGGATATAACGCTTTACAGAAGATTTCATTGATTCTGCATTGTATTTAGTTTCCCCATAGTGCTTTTAAAGGATGTTCCGTATTAACTTCACGTTAGTCCCCTCTAGCCCATCTGGGTTATTAAATATGTGCCCAAGGTTGACTGCTGCCAGGCTTGCCTGAACTTCGGCAAGCCATGGGATTTTGTTACCCTGATCACATTTTAGGCAGTCTGCCAAAATTTCTCTTGACAGAGAGGCTTCGGGGTTTTTCCAGACCTTAATCCAGAACAACGCAGGACGTGCCTTGATGTAATCCTCTAAATAAAACAATTTTAGTTCGTTATGGCATATAAAGGTGGAAGATAAAATTGGTAACCCCAAGAGCCTTCTGCAGAATCTATTTTCCTCTGCCTGGGAATTTTTTAGGTTTGAATATCCCCAGATTTCGGCCCCATATGTCATAACAGGGGCACATTGTGTCTTATAAATTTTTAATAGGGGCTGGACCACCTCAGATCTCCTTGGCTTAGGAAGAGAAAGTACTGAGTTTATGGCCTTAATAAATTTAGTCCTGCCATATGCCAGGTGGGGGGACCAAGAGCCGTTGTCAGAGAATTGTAAGCCCAGATAGGGGAAAGTGCGAGTGCATAAAAGTGATCTCTGGTCTAAAACAATCTTATTAATGTGCGGTTTTTTGGGGCCGCAACACATTAAAAACGATTTTTTAAAATTAGTATTAAGATCAAGATTGTACATAAAATCCACAAATCCCCTCACTAAAATCCTCAGGGCATTAGGTGTACGACCCATTAAAACTGCATCATCTGCATAGAGTAGGGAAGGGAGTTTGGCGCCGTTTATTATAGGGACATCGGAGGTTAAAATAGACAGGGAGTTATGAAGTTCGTTAATATATAAAATAAATAAAAGAGGGGCAAGGACGCACCCTTGTCTGACGCCTCTGCAAACCGTTATGTCTCCTGACACTGCTCCATCCATACTTATTCTTACTCTGGCTTTTAGGTCTCTATGCAGGTATGCCAGGAAATATACCAGGTTGTTATCTAGGCTGTAGTCTAGTAGGCATTGCCAGAGTTTCGACCTGTTGACAAAGTCGAAAGCGGACGAAAGGTCCATAAAAGCCAGGTACAGTGGACTGTGTCTGGCGATAGTATATTTTCCTATAATTAGGTTCAAATTCAAACACTGTTCCACTGTACCCAGGTGACTCCAGAAACCTAACTGGCATTTATTTAAAATATTTTCTTCTTCAGCCCATGCCCTGATTTTGTTAAATAAAACTCTTCCCAATATTTTGAGGGTATTGTCAATTAAAGAGATCGGCCTATAGCAGCTAGGATCCGATCTTGATCCTTTTTTTAAAATAGGTACGATTACAGAAGTTGACCATGTCTTGGGAACATCAGCAGTGGTTAAGTTATTAAAAACATTTAATAATAGAGGGGCCCAGAATTCCTGTTCTGCTTTTATGAGGTCTATTGGTAGGCCATCAGGGCCTGGGGCTTTATTACCCATACTCTGGGATATTGCCTCCTCAACCTCGCCTATAGTTATTAAAATCTTGGACGGATGCATAATAGACGAGGAATTATCACGATGTAATGGAGGGGCATATATTTTGGAGAAATGGGTAACCCATGCTTCATTAGAGATGTTACAATCTAGGGGTGTGGAGGGATTCCCAAAAGTTCTTAGAGATTTGGTAGCAGACCAGAAGTTAGTTGTGCTTTTGGTGTTAGCAGCGCAAACCAGCTTATCCCACTATTCTTTTAAAACAATATCGCGCCTAGTTCTCAAGACCCTCTTATAGTTTGTCCTTAGGGTGCGGATAAGCATCGGATCTCTAGTATCTGCTGTCAGAGCCGCTCTCAACTCCCTATTGGCTCTGGAGCAGATATTATCAAACCATTTTGGGTCGGGGTTACGGGTGCCCACTGGTTTGGAGATCAAGTTTTTTATGCCTTCGCATAATTCTGTAAATGCAATGACTACAGAAGGATTGGGGTCTGATAAGACCAGACACGTTTTCCATAAAGTGGGGTAGGTTTTTATCATCCTACCAAAAAGTTCTTTGTAATCTAAACCTCTCCATTTCTCTCTCAGTGTGTCAGTGGAGAGTAAGTCACTCGCTCCTGGTTCCCTCTTAAAATTTTCACCACGTGCTACCTTTAATAGAACAATTATGGGATTGTGGTCTCCATAAGAAGATCGCTTTACCTCTGCCCCTAAGAGGTAATTTTGTAACGAGGGTGATAAAAAAACGTAGTCAATAACTGACCCTCGTCCTAATCCTCTATAAGTGGGCGTTGGGTTCTCATTATTATTAATTGGGGCGATATCCATAACGTTTAGGAGGCTTGAGTTAATTAGATGGTTAATCAGCTCATAGCCCGGTTTACATGGGTTATGGGTGTTTTGATCACAGGGGGATCCATTGGGGCCTCTTCCAATCCTTGCGTTAAAGTCACCCCCAAGAAAATGCCCGCCAAATTATATTTCCCTAATAGGTTATCTTGATCCATGATAAAATTAAAAAGTTGGACAAAATTGGGATTCGGAATTGTTAAAAATGCATTATTATAAAAATTGATAAAACAAATAGAGGGACCTCGTGTATAGATTAGGGCTTGAAAATTCGCGTGACCTGTTGGGATTAATTTTATTCTTCCTCCTAAAGCAATTCTGATCCATATTGATAGTCCCCCTATCGGTCTGCCATGGCTGGGGGTTGCGGGGATAATGTTAAAACATTCATATCCCTCGAGATATAATTCTTTAGGGGCCCAAGTCTCTTGAAACAAAAGGACATCATATTCCCTAATCTCATCCATCCACTCTGATAGTTGTAACTTTGAGGCCAAGCCTGCCACATTCCAGCTCAAGACATTCAATATAGATTCAGATATCTCAGCTTTACAAGGGATGGGCGCTTCAAGATTGACAGGGACAGACATCTCCGTGTTCCCATGCACCAGCGAATTATTAAGAATAAGTGACTTAGATGGTCAGTCAAGTGTGTCCAGATCAGACAGTGCCAGGTATTGATTTCTAAGCTGCGGGAAACTAGGGGCTGGGTAGTGTAACAGTGGGCGTTTGTAGAAAAACCCCAAGGGCAAGGCGCAGATGTTAGTTTCACCGGAGTCGCTCATTTCCTTAACTTCAAGTATTGAACCAGCAATCCTCGGGTGTGAAAAATTAATAACAATGCAGTCCCCTTTGATTGTTTTTGGTGCGTGGCCTACCCAGCCCACCCTGCGGACCATTAAGATGTCACTCATGTCAGGCCTTTTGAACTTTTTATGTTTAGCCAACCAGCCCATACATTTGTTTCTAAGCTGAACCCATGACTCAGGTTTATTTCTCTGTAGGGGGGGAACCCCTGCGAGAACTAAAACGTATGTGCAAGATGGAGGTGGCAGGTTCAAAATATTTGTTGGGTTCGTCAGGCGCTTTGTCCGTAGACACAGCTGTGTTGGCGCTATCTATCATCCTGCTATGAGCATGATTTGTATTAGTGTCATGTGATAGGCTGGGGCATGTGGGAGTATTACAATCAGTGGTGACTAACACAGATTTTGTGATTTGAATTGGTGAGGGTATTGATGCAGACAGTAGTGTCCCTGAGGGCTTAGGTGCTACAATTTTAGATGTTAAGGGCGGAGGGAGAGTCGATTGTTTCCCTGGCATATGTTTTTTCCGGGGGTTAACAGAGTTGGTAGGTTCGTTGGCTTCCTCATTAGACAAAGTGGGTTTTGAAATTAAACTTTCCAGGCGATCCAGTTGTTTCCACAACCTATCAAAACTAGGGTCTATCAGTCCTTTGATACGATTGCAGACTGTATCAACAATGATGTCGATAGCTGTGTCCCCAAGTGTAAAGTCAGAAAAACCAGTTTGTGCGGATTGTGTTTCTTTAAAATTACAGTGTGGGTCCTCCCCCATTACTGTGATTGGAACAGTGATGTCACTGCATCCGTTGCCAGTTTGGACTTGGTCCGTAGAGTGTTCGAGATTGTTGGTGAGATCAGTGCTAGTAGAGTTGCCCTTAAACCATCTGTTTAGAGTTCCTCGTTGAGGTTTCAAACAGGGTGGCTGTATTCTTTTGGGGTTAGGGCAGGGTTGTTTGGATGCCTTCCTTTTCTTTTTGGTACCACATAATTCGGGGTCAGGCGTGATGGATACATTCGCCATAAGTGAATCGTCAATTTGGCTTGGGTCGGCTTCGGCATTGCCAACCGGGCTAGTCAGTTCTGGCCCTACCAGTTCCAAAGAGTTATCTCCTATTACGGTTTGGGGTGGGTGTACAATAGCCTTATGCGACGAAGATTGAGCTGTGGTGTTATCTAAGGTGTCAAGAAGGTTTGTACCTGGTGGTTTAGTGGGACCCACGGACAATCTTTTTTTTGCCATTTGAATTTCATTACTCACCAGGGTCATAGCATGCTCCAGTGCGGTGTCGATAGCGTTTAAGTTAGTCGCAGTGGCTATGGCACCATTCTTTCCCATTATAAATTATAAGTCAAAATCTGGAAGAATTATAAGTGTAAAGGCACTCACCAACCGTATGTTAGGGGAACCGAAATGTCAGGGATGTGGCCCAGCCCTGCCTCCTCCTGCCCCGGACGGCCACAGACGGCCAGCCCTTTGCCCGGGCGTAGCCCGGCGCAGACCCGTGCGTGATCCCGCGACGCGGGGGCTGCAGTGATTTTATAGCGCCTCCGGGCGCCAAGCAGGCAGAGTTACTTCCGGTGCGGGGGCGCTGGGGAGCCTGGTACTTGTAGTCTCCCTCCGCTCAGCGGCCGCGGGATGACGTGCTGCGGAGGCGGGAGGGAGACACGGCAAGGCAGCAGAGTCACCAAGGGGCCAGGGGTCCAAGCAAAACAGAAGCAGGTACGTGATGCCCCCAAACAATCTCTCCCTCTCTCAGAATTACTTATGAGCATCCCTCTGAAGGTCTATAGACTCTAATCAAAATTGAGAGCCTATAAAGAACATTTCAAAAGTTTAAATTGCACTGGCTGTGGTGTGCGGCCAAGATGGTGGATAGTTGAGACACTTTTGCCTGTCTCTCTGTCCCCGCCGGCACTACTGCATACTGTAGCGCCCTTCCTGCCTGCTATATTGGAACCTCGGACATTCACAGGATCCTGCCCTTGCGCTGGTACTTACTAATCCATGCGGCACTCCTTTTCAGGCCCTTACCGTTGTGAGCTGGGGAACTGTGTGGTCACTCTTACAGGCGGGATGGTGGAGACTCCAGCAGAGTGCTGATCATCAATCAATCATTTAGGGGTTGGTGAAGCGCAACTACTCATCCATGAGGGTCCCAAGGTGCTGGGGAGGGAGGGGGAAGCTCCGTTGAGTGCGGGAATCATTCGAAGAGCCAGGTATTGAGGTCCTTCCTGAACTGGAGGAGTGTGGGAGCTTGCTAGAGGTGGAGGGGGAGGTCGTTCCAGGCCTTGGCTGTGAGGTAGAAGAAGGACTTTCCTCTCGTTCTGATCAGAGGTTTTGTTTGGGTGCATGGTAGGAGAGGCGGTTGTTCAGGTTATGTTTGTCCGTTGTTGTGGAGGGCCTTGTATGCGTGAGTGAGGAGTTTGAAGGCTATTCGTCTTTTGAATGGGAGTCAGTGGAGATCACAGAGGTTTTGGGTGATGTGGCTGTGATGGGGGATGTCTAGGATCAGTCTGGCTGTGGCGTTCTGGATGGTCTGGAGTTTGCGAAGTAGTTTCTTGTTGATTCCGGCGTAGAGAGCATTGCCATAGTCCAGTCTGCTACGGATGATCGACCTAGCTGCGCTTGCCTCTGCTTGTGAGGTTAGGTGGGTCGCGTCTGTGGCCACCCCTTGTGTCATCCAGCCGAGGCAAGTGACACCCGCAGGGAGCCCAGCAGGCTGTTCCTGTGACGGTTCCCCAGAGGTACCCGAGGCTGGGGAGGAGTTGTCCTCTGGGCCCGCTGCGAACAGGTATTAAGTGCACTAAGGTGCCCGGGCCCTTCTGGATCGCTGGGGGGGTGACAGATGGAGAATACACCCCCCCGCTAATCGTGATGCTTGTTTGCTGGGCCCCGCGAATCCCTGATGCCCATAGAGAGCCAATTGCTTCATTTGGTGCCCCCACACCGGCCTGGCTGCACCTCGAGTAGGCAGGAGGTACCCTTACAGCAGCTTTGAACTAGGTTCAGGTGATATAACTCCCTTCTACCGCTCATTAGTGGACCCCGTATTCTCCACAGGTTGCCATATCTTCTGGTAGCCCCCTCCCATCATTTTATGACCTGCTCTCAGCCTGGGCTTATGTGGGACACAAAGGGGTACCTAGGGTCCCCATGTTCTATCACTGAGGCAGGGGCAGAGCCCGCAATGCTGCCACATCGGAACGTGGTATAGTGGCTGCTGCTCTCCCGCCTTCAACCTGCTAAGACATATTTAGTCCGGAATGGTGTGGGTCTCTGACTTTCCCTGGGCTACCTAAACAGAACAACTCAGCTATACGACTCCCTCTGATCTCCTACAGCAATCACGGTCCTGGCTTCCCAGGGGGTCGAGGACAGTTACAAAGCTCCCCATAGCCCCTACTTTGCTCTCAGCATTTGTCTCTGTGCTCTCCTTGCCTGAATTTAACACAGCTCACTCCAAGAATTCCAGCTGGACTTTGTGCAAGTATTGGGGAGTGGCACTAGGAAAACTATTAGCAAATCTAAATCTGACCATTCACTTACCAGGACTTGGGAGGTGGCCTAGCACCTCCTCCTACCACTTCTCATCACTCCTGAAGGGTCTACAGTTCTTCCAGTTTATGGATGTGGAGTTCCTGACTGATGGCCCGATTCTGATCAGATGCCTTCCCCATACTCAGATTCACAAAGATTCTCACCATGTCTGCGACCTGCTAAAAAAAAAACACTCTCTTAAAGACATGCTCATAGAACCCACCGGGTCTGCGGGCCCCAGTAAATGAACCATGTTGCGCGTGGACCACACTCCTGACCCTGGGTATCCAGAGTGGCCGGTGACAAATTCCTTTTTGGAAGCACTTTTCACATCTCTCCAAGAAGATTTACAGGCAGTTAAGAAACATCTATCCGAGGACCTGCGCGAAGTCTGGCGGGAGCTTGAGGAGGTTGGTGAAAGGGTGTTCTCAATGGAAGATCACAAAACCAGATGAGACGATGAGATTGAATGGCTACAACAGGAAGTTCTGCGTTTTGAAAGAACAAGCCCATGCCGAGGACTTAGAAAACCGCTCATGACGGAACGTGCATATCAGGGGAGTCTTGGAGCAGGCAGAAGGATCCGATCTCAAAGAATAAACGAGGGCCTTGTTTCGCCATATCCTGGGTGTCCCAGATGACCCAGTTCAAAAGCTCGATTGAGTAAACCGAGTGGGTCCACCAAAACTGATCAATACTCCCACAGCTGATATACTGAACTGCGACTTTCAGATGAAAGAGAACATCCTCCGCAAGACCAGGGAAGTTAACCCTATCAATTTTCGGGGCCATACACCAGTGCTATACCAGGACCTGTCTGTCTGCAATAACTTCAGAAACGCGTGCCTTTCTCCCAGTCACAGCACATGTATGGGAGGCCGGTATACTTTACTCCATAAGCCATCCCTTTAGGATCATATTACGCTTTGATTGAAACTGTTTCAGCTATGATTACTCAAAGAGGCCTGTACTATACTCGGTATTACAGACATGGAGGTCCATCACGACAGCCCATCAGATTGCAAGAATCTCAAGAAATCCCATTGGCAGCAATTTAAAGGTCCTTCTGTTGGCTCTAAACCTGATCCAGTAACTATGGCCAAAGAGGGACAATCGGTGCTTCAAACAATGTCTGGGGATACTGAGAAGTGTGGAGGGGGAGGGTTCTGATGGCACAGGAATTTCACTCCACAAACTTGTTTACCGGGGGCTCCAGGAATGTGAGGGCAGAGAATGGGTCATCTCGCACAGTGAAGACTATTTAGAGACCCCTCTCTTGCTGAATTGTAGTTCCTTACACCATTTGCTTGCCCGATTACTCAGACTGCTGTCACTGTTGGACTTTTTTAACTTGCAGTTCTCTGTATGATGTTGTTTTTGGGGCTATTATTCCTGCTTCATGCATGATGATCTGCACACACTTCGGATCAGGGCTGGTTGTCGATTCTTTTACAGGGCTTTCCTCATTGTGTCCCTGCCCCATTTAGCGTCGGCTTGACCCAATACTCCATTGATGTATGGCTCTGGATATTAAAATCACAAGTCTCAATGTTTGGGGACTTAACAATACTACCAAATGGAAAACGACTATTTCTCTTTTGAAGCGTTCAGGTAGGGATATGTGTCTACTCCAAGAAACACATTTATTATCCAACTATGTACATCTCATGTACTCTTGCAGGTCTCCGCATCAGTGGTGATCCTCAAATTCCTCCAAAAAAGGGGTGGAGGTAGCTATTTTATTCCCCTCTAGATTTAGGGTTGACATACTTTCCAAGGTGACTGAGATAAAGGGTTGAGTTCTCGCTTATTGACTTTGTCTGGGTAAATTTCAATTCACACTAGTGAATATATACAAGATGCTTATATATTATGAATACCCTGTCCCCCTTACTTCAAATTCCAGATACAGCTCTCTTGATTGGAGGCGGCTTAAACTTGGGCATGGATAATGACATAGACAGCTCTGGCCATCGCTGGGACCAAGCAGGGGCCTTTTCTCCCCAGGGTCTCCATTGGCTAGCAGGCTGCTGATTGACCGATGTCTGGCAGACACAACACCCTGGTATTAGGGACTACACTTATTATTTAGCAGCACACAAAACATATACTCAGATTGTTCATTTCTTAACAAGCCCATGCTCTTCAGACCCTAATTTGCTATTCTGATATTGCACCCTGGTCACTCTTGGATCATGCACCCTTAATACTTATCATACGTATTTGCACCTCCCAAGCAAACACTCAGCATTGGCGACTTAGACACTGTAGGAAGGTGGATACCTGACTATGGTTACCCCAGATTTTTTGCCTTGTGTTTAGCTGGTTTTCGACTTAGTTGGCCTGGGATCCTGCTAATCAGGGCCCCAGGCTATCTGCTCTCTCTTAAAATGGACTCCATGTACCCTAGGTGCATAACTAAATTGGTACTGGACACCTTGTCAGACCCTGTACCATGCACTATAGGTGCTCAGGGCATAGGTGCATCCAAGGACTACCAGGGGCTGCAGCATATCTTTTGCCACCCCTGGCTGGTACTTAAATCGACACAACTGGCTGATCACTCAGCTGGGGCAAGGTGATGTAATCACCCCTTGCTTAGATATAGTATACCTATATCTAAACCTATATCTGGAGACATATATTTACCTATAAGTCACTCCTATGGCAGGCCTTAACAATCCTGGAGGCAGAGTGCTTGGTTTTATGTGAGATGGTGCTCTAGCATGAGCTGAGCCTGTCTGCAGAGGTCAAACCATTTCCGTGCAGCTGCTCCAGTGATACTGCCATACCATATACTCTTAAGTGCATTATAATCCTCGCGGTTAATGCTAACTTTGGTTTGGCTTTATCAAAACGTGTCGTGTTTGGTGTCATACACTTTGGAATACTACCCCCTCGCCAGTTCTGGCGACGGGGGAAGCAGTCCACCCTTCTAGAGCGAGAAGACATGTTACTTTACTTAAAACGCGGTTAATCCTAACCAGAGCCTCAGCATCACAAAATGGATGCTGCTGCCCCGACACAAGTTTGACCTCCTGCTGCTGACCGAAACTTGGCAGGGGAGGCCTGGACAAAGGGTTTCCTGTCACAGGGAGGTGCTACACCACCCCAGACAGGAGATAGTGTATTGGAGCAGGGAGGGTTGAAAGAAACTAGACACTGCCAGGGGCACACAAGGTGTCCCATGCAAAATCCAGTCAAACCGGTTCTGGGGCACTCCAGCCCCAGCTCTGGCGCGAAACTGGACAAAGGGAAAGGGGTGTAACCACCCCCTTCCTGAGTTCCACCCATAGGAGGGACCTAGCAGGTAATCCAGCCCCTTGATTTGGAATAAAGGTAGGAGCTGTGCAGATGCACATCAGATTATCCTGACTGAAACTTATGAAACAAAACTCTGGATCCTTCAACATCCCACTCGACGTGGAAGACTGAAGAATCTCCCTTGTGGTCAAGGAGTGACCACCCTGTGCAAACAGGCACCATCCAGCACCTCGACGTTTGCTTCGTTGCAGTTCTAGCCGGAACTCGAGCGACAGAGATCAACAAGACCCAGCGTGCCTGCCTTCTAACAGCCTGATCCACAGTCCCTGCAAAGCTGAGACCCGTGGAGGCGACCTGAAGCGTGGGGCCGGCCATCTTGGAAAAACTGCGAAGCGTTGACCGTGCAGCTCCCGAGGCTCCCTCGAAGCTGTGCATTGGAGTTTGAGAAGCTCCAGCCCCGAGCAGCTTTTGCACCGAAGCTCACCCCTCCACACTCATCGAGTGCTGCGTGGGGCCCTTTTGCATTTTTCTGCTCGATGCGTTGGTCCGGTCGCTTGCCCGTTGGCTAGAGGCCCCAGTACCGACGAACCTTTGAATTTGCTCTGCTAGTCTGGTTGCTCCAGACTGGCCCTCGCTCCCCTGAAAAGGAGCACCCGCTCTGACCTTGCTGGTCCGAGTAAGAAGCAATCTTTGAATCCTGCGTGGGTTGCCCTTGCCAAGGCTTGTTAACTCCGATTCGGAAGCCGACACCGCCGACAGCGAGAGCCTTTATGGGACAGCTCGTGATCCACTCCTGGACATCCTCGGTGCCCCAGAGTCCACGTGGCAGTGGAGACAAGCTTCGCGACAAGCACCTGATTGCGCCCGACATCGCCTGGTTCCTTCCTGGTTCCTTCGTGGTCACTGGCTAGTGACCCAGACTCTGTCCCTTCTGCTTTCAGGTACTCTACATCTTCGATCCACCCTTGGATCACCGGACACTTCTCTTCTGGACGCCTGCAGCATCTTCATCTCCAGGCACCACGGATCTTCGTGACGAAACCCGACACATCTTTGCACCTGTGCACCCGCTTCCTGTGGGTGAGGTAACTCTTGAACGCCGGTGCTCCTGTAGTGGTTTACACCTCTAGTGTCTAAGTCTAAAGTTTTGTCCTTCTAGTCCAGTCGGAAGACTCTTAAAACTGTAACTCGATAACTTTTACGCACCATTGACTTTGCATTGGTGCATGCGTGTGCTTTTAGCGCTGCACCCGAATCCCGCGGGCTACTCCCGTCCTAACTGCTGTTAGTCCAGTGTAGTCCCAGCGATTCCCAAGGCCCTAGGCCTTACCACTGATCGAATAGTGATACTTACCACTTTTTTGATATATGGTTTGAGTGGCCACCGGCCTCATCCATAAACGTGCAACTTTCATATGTTATATTGTGCCTTTGTTTAAACGCTTGTGCTTCTTTACTCATAAAGAGTATTGGGGATTATTCTGAGAATAAATACATATATTTTTATAATATATAACTTGTGTGGTGTCCTTTCATTTGATATTACTGGATTGCATATGGTAAAACAGCTGGCTTCACATGTCCTCTTGAGTTAAGCCTTTAGGCTGCTTAGTCCATGCTACCCCTAGGATAGCTTGTCTTTTAAGGTTGACGTACAACCACCACCATAAGGGATTGCTTGGACTGATATAAGGTGCCCCCAGAATTGGAGACATCATACATCAGGCCAACTTCTCACATTGGTGAGCAGCGGTGCGGATTTGAGCTTGCTGTTGTTTTACCATTGCAATTTTTTATCAAATTGAAAGATCACAATAAGTACCATAGGTACATATAAACAAAGCTTAGCATATTTAAGTTCTACTGAACTTAGTAGTTGTAGATAAAAGGGCTTAGCACACCCTGACTACAACTCCCTAGCAAGGTACAGTAGGAAAACACCTAGGGCCAGGTGTAGGTCGGTCGGTAACGGCCGAAAATACCGATTTTCGGCCGTTACCGAGCGGAATCGAACCATCGGGATGTAGGAGTCTGAAATCCGTCATAATCGGTAAATTACCGAATCGGTAATTAAACCGAATCGGTAAAATACCGATTCGGAAAAAACACAGATTCGGTAATTTTACCGATTCGCTAACATACAGAATCGGTAAATATACCGAATCGGTAATTATACCGAATCGGTAAAATACCGAATCGGAAAAAACACAGATTCGGTAATTTTACCGATTCGCTAACATACAGAATCGGTAAATATACCGAATCGGTAATTAGACCGAATCGGTAAAATACCGAATCGGAAAAAACACAGATTCGGTAATTTTACCGATTCGCTAACATACAGAATCGGTAAATATACCGAATCGGTAATTCTACCGAATCGGTAAAGTTACCGAATCGGTAAAATGCCGATTCTGTAAATAAGAAGTGTGAAAAATGAAGAGTGAGATGTAGGTAAGCTCAGAAATACCGAATTTGCCTAAAAATCGGTATTTAAGAGTCTGTATTTACCATGGATTGGAATCAGGTGGTAACCAGGTGCAACCTATAAAAACGGACCCAAAATGCAATTCTTCTTGCACTATGGCGGCATTTTATGTCATTGCATGACGGCTACGGCTACAGGAGGAAGGAGAGAGGGAATGGCTGAGACAGGAGCAGGTCTACAGGCAGAGGGTGACCCTGTGCATGCTCACAGAAGCAGAGATCCTACAGAGATACAGGTTGGCCCCAGACACCATCACTGACCTCATCAGGGATCTCCAACCACTGTTGGACCACCCCACCCCAAGGGCACACGCAATCCCAACAAAAGTGCAGGTGCTATGCAGCCTACACCTGCTTGTGTCTGGCAGCTATCAAAGTGTAGTTGCTGTGGCAGGAGGGGTGATCCAGAGCAGCCTGTCAAGGTTTTTCCACAAATTCCTTGACGCCATGATACAGAGGATGGACCAATACATTTCCTTCCCTGCAACCCATGCGGAACTGGTACAAACTAAAGCAGACTTTTACCAGATGGCAAGATTCCCCCATATCATTGGCTGCATTGATGGCACGCACATTCCGATTTGCCCCCCTGCTGACACAGAATACATATACCGTAATCGGAAGTCAACGCACACCATAAATGTGCAGGTGATTTGTAATGCTAAGTGCGTCATCACAGACCTGGTTGCAAAATTCCCAGGGAGTACCCACGACTCCTACATCTTCCAAAGCAGCTGCATCCATGCACGGCTGACGGAAGGGGAATTTGGTGACGGATACCTCCTAGGTGAGACACATTGTCAGACCCCCATAACAAAAATAGCAGTGTGAAGTACATGTATGCATGTGAGTAATGTTACCCCTTTTTCTTCTAGGCGACAGTGCATATGCCCTCCGCTCATTCATACTCCCCCCCTACCTCAACCCCTCAACACCCAGCCAAAGGAGGTATAACCGGGCCCACAAAAGCACAAGGAATGTGGTAGAACGGACCTTTGGCATATGGAAAAGCAGGTTCAGATGCTTGCACAAGAGTGGAGGTGCAAGGCAGTATACCCCCATCACCTGCTGCAAGATGATTGCTGTCTGTGCAATGTTGCACAACCTTGCGGTCAAGAAGGGCACTGAGGTAGAGTTGTCAGACTACGAGGACCATGACGACGACATTGCTGTGCCACAAACCCAACCTGCTGGAGTGTCAACACCAAGTGATGGCAGATACAGACGGGAGGAAATAACAGACAACTATTTCTGAGTGAGTACAGATGAACACACAGGTTATGGATGTGAAAAAAAATGTTAATGTTGGAAGAACGTTCAAGCACTGATGTGCAACAAGTGAAAATATGAAATTGTATGTGGGGACTGGAAATGCCCCGGGTTGCCTCACCCACACTGGCAGAGTCATTTTCTGAAGCGCTTCACAGTGCCACTGGGATGCTGATCACCCCCTTCAGCATGGCCTGCTGCCTCTGCGGAGCGCCTGCTGCTCCTGCGCGCCTCTGACACAGCGCTAGCCGGGCTGCTGCGGCTGCTGCTGTCCCCAGCCTCGGCCACGTCCAGGGCAGGATTGACCACTGTATTAGATATGATGAGGGCCTCCATGGCACTGGTGATCCTGGCCATGCCCCTGGTCACCTCCGCAGTGTGTTGTGTCAGGTTCTCTTCCAAATTTACCCCTCGGCGACATAGCTGGGACGTTGCGGCGGCAAGCCGGTTAATTGCCCTGTTTTGGACACGGGCATCCCTGCGCCTTGTGTGCTCAGTATGTTCCAACTTGGCACAAAGCTGTGTGATGGCGGTTATCATGCGTCCCATTCCTGTGGCAATGTGTCTGTTTGTTTGTGCCACCTCCTTGTTGCTTGCCACCAACTCACCAAAGCCCTTTGCCATTTCTACCATTTGCAGGCTGTGTACACGCAATTGGCGGTGGCATGCCAGGATGGATTTTGCCTGCAGGCGCTGGATTCGCAACATGCTCCCCTCAAGGCCTTGGAACACTGTGCCCTCTCCTGATGGACATGCACTGCTGGGAGTGCGTGGGCGGCGATTGGTGCTGGCCTGCTGGGTGGGCTGCTGTGCTACAGGTGTCGCTGGTGTCTGACCCGCAGCTCCCGCCATGATTGTCATTGGGGCCACAATACTCCTCCTGGCTGGTGATGTGGCAGGTGCTGGCTGGGACCGTGAGGGGGAGTTCTCAGCTGAGAACACCAATGGGGGGGGGATTGTGATAGTTGGGGGGAGTGGGGAAATACGAGGGCATGTACAGGGTCGTCCTCATTGAACATGGCACTGCTGTCCTCCTCCTCCTGCGAGGCATCCATGGTGCTTGGCCCTGCCACCACACTCTGCGCCGTCGCTGGAGCTGTCGCTTGTGCAGCTGATGCTCCACTGCCTGCACTGCCTGATGTTGCCCCTAGGTATAAAGAAGCATTTGTGAACTGAGTGCAAATGTCTTACAGTCACTACAATAAAAGCATTGCACATGTCACTTTCTTTACTCTGATTCTTTTTTCAAGTGCCTTGCAAATTAATGTGCACTGACAAATGTTCCTACATTAGCTGACTACATTTCCCATTATGCATTGCTCATGTATGGTGCTAGCAGTGCTGGACTGGGGTTTGACTGTACATTGAGGCTATAGGGGAGGTGTCTGGTTGGGTGTGTCATGCTGCGCATGCTTCTTACCTTTTGCTGTAGCTCTGGCTGAGCTGTCCATGTCCCCTACTCCCACCACACTCTCCGTCTCGATGGTCGTGGCCACCAGTTCCTCCAGGTCAGTCAGGGGGGGCGCGGGGTTCCTGCCTCCACGAGTCAGACCTGCCTGCTTGTGGAGCTCTGACAATTTCTTCTTGGTGAGGCTCCGGATGTCATAAAACCTCTTCTTGAGGTCTTCCAGGCTCCTGGGGGTCACACCAACAGCATTGACCCTCTCACTTATGGCACTCCACAGTTTCCTCTTGGTAGACTCTGGGACTGTGAGGGACAGCCTCCCATAGAGCTGCCTGTGGACCCTCGCCACCTCCTCCACCAGTACTTGTAGCTCCATGCTGCTAAACTTCACTTTGCGCTTCCTCTCAGCCTTCTGGCTCTCTGAGCTGCTTGCCATTTCCACTGTCTGCAAAATCAGCTACCACTCTCTCTGCTGCTCCCTCTCACTGCTCAGCTCTGGCTGCCTCTCCAGAAAGTTCTGATGAGTTGCACCTGCCTGGGTAGCCACTCCCTGGTAGGGTGGGGGAGGGTGGTTCCACCTCATTGGCTGTTTTAATTGGTTTCACTTTTAGTTGCTTGCCGATTCCGTATTTACCGATTCCGTATTTACCGATTCGGTATTTACCGAATCGGTATTTGCCGATTCGGTAAATACCGAATCGGTTTTTCCAATGCATTCCTATGGCCCTTTTGGCCCATAGGCTTGTATTGTCATTACCGATTCGGTATCTACCGATTCGGAAATTACAGATTCGGTAAGTATCGAAACACGCTACCGATTTTTACCGAATCGGTATTTTACAGATTTTTTTTCTCTACATCTCATTTTCTGATTTCAGAATACCGATTCGGTAAAAATCGGTATTTTAAAATCGGTAAATGACTTTTACCTACATCGGGCCCCTAGTGTAGGTGAGTGCATCACTTACACCTCACTAGAGTCATGTCTGGCACAGGTGAAGCTCTCAGCTCTCTACCTGTGGTGGTTGACCCTCCACAGGCAACCCCCAGCTATGACAAATTCAGCCATAGAGACTTGAGTGCCTTGTGCACTGCAAGGAAGCTGAAAAAGGGTCACAACTCTACCATTCCCATCCTGATAGGCATCCTGGAGAAGGATGATCTTGAGAAAGCTAGAATAGTTCCCTCAGGGTCAGGAGAAGGAGTGAATTCCTCAGACACTGAGAACACCACCCCAGAAGTAGAAGATGAGGAGGTGGACCCTGAATCAGAAGGTGAAGAGTCAGATCAGGATCAGAGGGAAAACCAGGTACCAGTTGGGAGGCTTAGCCAAGTCAACTTGGTCCTAAATGAGAATGGAGAAGGGAATCACTTTCCCAGACCCAATAACAGACTTCTCCCAGGCAATAGAAGAGAGAGATCTCCTTCCAGGGATTCTCACATTTCTAGTGCCTCAATAGAATCTCAGAGGGGAATGACTTCCCCCCAGAGGAAAGAGCGTAAGGCCAGGATGAGAGCTGTTAGACTCCAAATAGAGAGGGAGGAAGTAGCCCTGGCTCAAGCTAAGCTTGCTTTTGCAAGAGAACAGAAATTGTGTGGGGAGACACCCACGGGTGGCAGCATTATCCCTAAGGATAAAGACAGGTCCTATGAACATAGAAACCTGAGTAAGATTGTGCCCCCCTACAGAGATGGGGATGATATCCACAAATGGATAACTGCTCTGGAGAGGGCCTGCATGGTACAGCAGGTCCCTCAAGATCAGTGGGCAGCAATCTTGTGGCTCTCCTTTTCTGCGATAGGGAGAGATAAGCTCCTCACTGTTAGACCTGAGGATGCTAAAAACGACTGTCCTGAAGAGTGCTCTTATTGATGGGTTTGGCTTAACCCCTGAGCAATACAGGTTGTTGTTCAGAGATACCCAAAAAGCACAGACTCAGGACTGGACTGATTTTGTAGATTGTGCTACTAAGGCTCTGGAAGGTTGGCTACATGGCAGCAAAGTACATGACTATACAGGATTGTATAATTTGATTATGAGGGAGCAGATCCTAAGTAATTGTCAGAACCAGCTTTTTCACCAGCACTTGGTGGACTCGGATCTGACCTCTCCACAAGAATTGGGTAAGAGGGCAGACAAATGGGTCAGAAGCAGGATTAGGCCTAAGAATCAGGGTAATGACCAAAAGAAGGATACTTCCAAGGCTCAAGAGAAGGGTGGGGATAAATCTAAAGAAAAATCTTCCACAAGGCCCCAAAACTCCAAGGATGGGGGTGGGTCCCAAAACACTTCCTATGACCAAAAGAAACCGTATTGCCATGCTGGCCCCTGGCAAACAGACAGCTGTTGTCCAAAGTATAGTAATAAAGAAAATATACCTCCAAGTACAGCTCCAACACCCCCTGTTACTAACAGTAGTAATCCCCCAGGTAGTGGGAGCACCCCCAAGAATTTGGCTGGGTTTACTTTTGGAACACAGGTGGATTCTGGCCTAACCAGGTCCCCTAAAGTAGCTACTCTTGTCTGTGAAAATGGCATGGGGTTTGCCAACTTCACAGATTGCCCAAACACTTTGAGCAAGTACAGGCAAGAGCCCCTCATCAATGGTCAAAATGTTGAGGCCTACAGAGACACAGGGGCTAGTATCACTATGGTGACTGAGAACCTAGTCCCCTCAAGGCAACTTTTACCTGGTGCCACATATCAGGTGACTAACATTGATGGAGTGCAGAAAAATCATCCCATGGCAGTAGTACATCTCAGCTGGGGAGGTGTCACTGGCCCAAAGAGAGTGGCAGTGTCAACAAACTTGCCTGTAGATTGTCTACTTGGGAATGATTTAGAAATCTCAGCCTGGGCTGAGGTTGAACAAGAAACCCATTCTAAAATGGTAAAGGTCCATTTTTTTTTTTTTGGTTTTTTAAAAGATCTTTATTTTGCATAAGGTTGACATCATACAGGTTACAATTCACGGCCGTAGGGGCTGGCCGTGTCGAGAGCGATCAGACAAATTTTAACTAAGTAACACGGCCATTTAGCCGGCAACCCGGGGGTCCGGCGGCGAGTCTCATGAACCTGCATTTGTAGCCATCTGGTATCTAGCTATGTAAGTGACAGATCTTATGATTTTATCTTTTCTTTGTCAAAAGTACCATTGCAGTATCCACCCAGCAAAAGTGCCATGATGATAATCACCCAAGTCCCCACAAATAACCAGAGAGACAGCTATGGTTGGTCGATGGTGGGAGGGGGGGATCAACAGTAGGTGGTTCACCGAGTCAGTGTCCTTAATGCCGTCTGTGAAATGGCATAATGTGTGTTAGTATAGCTCACTGTTAAACAAAACAAGGGAAAACCCAAAAGGAATAATACTAGGGTCCTTGGGCAGTAGTCTATTATACAGAACAGAGGACCCTAGTCAATTTAGGATCAGACAGAAAATAGACATACACTAGATAGTATATATGTCCTTTGTCCAGCCGGACAAGAATTTATTTTTTGGAATTTTTAAATATTAGTTCATATAGCAAACATTTATACACAAGTGGGCACAGCCTGTGACCCACAACAAACAAGACAACACAGGAGAGAGCAAATTAAGCAAGGACGTTCAGGGCGGTCTGTACTAGTATTCAGTTTTTCACAGACTTAGATTCATTTTAGCAAACCATTGTAAAGCATAATGTGACTTTGCAACATACATATGGTGCTTTTAGGGTCGACGACGTTTCGATGCAATCTAAGGTACATGCATCATCATCAGGACAAAACGTCCTCTGTTCTGTATAATAGTATAGCTCACTGTGGCATAGGAGCAAGCGGGTATGCTCGGCAGGGGAGCCTGCAGCCGTTCCAAACAGGACTCAGGTATCCGCCAGTACGGTGTCTGTGTGCCTTCCCAGTTGCGGTGCTGAGAGATCGCGAAGGTCGTGTCAGTGGCTAATGTACAGCGCAGCGAATTCTTGGCTAACACGTGCAAGGCTGAATGCTAGGTCGCACCCCTCATAGTGTGTGGGTGCCATCGTGTCCCCGACATTCGTGGGTAGCATGAAGTCAATCGGGTATCGCTTCCTGGTAATGTCATGTTGCATCTAGTGTCCTCTTTGTAAGTAAGAAAGGGGGCCTGGTCAGGGAACTTGACCAGCGAACAAACTATTCCCTACGCCCATACAACGGCGGGGAAAAACCTGGGGTCAGGAGAGCAGAGGGGAGAGGAGGGGGGGGAGATCGTCGCGGGTTCTCACATATGGTAGTAAGCATAAAGCGGGGCCCGGCAGGGCTTCCTGCAATGTAAGAGGGGAAGTGGGGGGGGCTTGTAATCCGGGTAGGGGCTGGTAGGCGCTGCCCGTGGCACATAGGCAGCGTAAGCTGGCGTACCGTGGGGCATTGGTGCAGTCCCCCTGCTGGGGGGGGGAGAAAAGAAGGGGGGGCGCCTCTCTGTCAGTATCTATAGTCAGAGTGGGCAGGCTAAGGCAAAGGCAGTAATGTGTGCGTAGAGTCGTAGAGGCGTCTGGCGTGTGGCGGAGAATCGCAAGTGTCTGTATCTGGTTAAAATGGTAAAGGTCCATGGAAAGGTTAGTGGGGCTGTGATGGCCACAGCCCCAATTTAAGATGTCCTTCCTGAAAAGGTTGGTAGGGCTGTGCAAGACTCAGTCCCATCTTCAGCAGAATCCCTTCCTGAACAAGTTAGCAGAGCTGTTATGATAACAGCCCATACCCAAACTGAGTCCCTTCCTGAAAAGGTTGGTGGGGCTGTGATGGGCACAGCCCAAACTCAAACTGATTAATGTGTTGTGAAGCCTGAAACTATGGATCACTCCACACAAACAGAGAGCATCGAGGAGGAAGAGAAATCTCCCTCCCACCAGACACTAGGAAAGGATCAGCCTCCTCAGGGAACTGATCTTACCCCTTGTGAAGAAACTGCCCCAGAGGTAGTCAGGCCTAGCCTGGCAGAACCCCTGATGTCAGTGGACCCTTCCAAGGTGGGACCCAGTCTGGAGCAGGTAACCTGCCCCTCTCTACCCTGCCTCAGTCAGCCCAGGGCTGCAGAGGTCAAGGAGGTCAGTGAGCCCCAAAGGGCCCCCTGTCAAATAAAACACCCCCATCAACAGATTAGGGGCACCAATGCTAGCAGCCCTAGCAAGGTGAAAACTTTAATAATTCCTGAGGGATCCCCCTTACAACTAGTTAGGGACCTCCCTCAAATGGACACTGTTGGGCACAGCCAAACCTGGGACCCAAAGGCCCCGAAGAACAATAGTTACTTACCTGTAATCTGTGGTTCTCCAGTATTGGTGTCTTTCATAGATTCACATGCCTGAATCATTCCCCGTCGTCGGAGTAGGAGTCCCACGGTATATAAAAAAGCAGTAATAAGCCATTTGTACATAGCAAATAACAGTTACAATAAACCAGGAAGTGAAGTAGCCTCAGCTACCAATGAAAAAACTTCCACATTAGTGACCATCCAAGTCATTATGTTAGACCAAACTGCAGCCAATCAGGCCACAGCTCCCACCTAGGTATTCTCCCCAGAGACCCAGGCTGTCAGATTTTTGTAGCACTGGAGTGTACCAGAGTATATACAGCTATATCATAACAGTCTGGGTGAGACTCTGAGGGGAGGTGGGTGGGTGCATGTGAATCTATGAAAGACACCAATACTGGAGAACCACAGATTACAGGTAAGTAACTATTGTTCTTCTCCAGTATTTGGGGTGTCTTTCATAGATTCACATGCCTGAATCCGAGTAGTTAGCAGTAATACAATATCTCGCTCTTATACGCCAAAACATAGTTATCATGCATAAAAAGAAAGCAATGCAACATCATAAGAAAGCGTAAAGAGTGCAAAGGAGGTGGGAGAGAACACCAGAGGCTCACCTTACTGAAATAGATTTCGCAGGACTGCTCTCCCCACCGAGGCATCGGTGTCGCTTGAAGAATCCAGACAGTAATGCCTCGTCAATGTGTGTCTGCTGGACCATGTTGCTGCTCTGCAAATATGCGGGAGAGGCACACCAGCAAACAACGCAGTTGAAGAGGAGACTGCTCTTGTAGAATGGGCTCTAGGTAAGGTCTGTAAGGGTTTACCTGCTTGTTGATGGCAGAGCCCTATCGTGGATGAGACCCACCTGGCGATAGTCTGTTTAGTAACAGCACAGCCTTGTCTTGGTCTGCCATATGCCACAAATAGCTGATCCGTCTTCCTGATGGCAGCTGTTCTTGAAAGATAAAATTTAAGGCATCTCTTAATGTCTAATGTGTGTAAAGTCCGCTCAGCTGGTGACTGCGGATTGGGAAAAAATGTCTTAAGTATCACAGGCTCATTGAGATGAAAATCCGATGGTACTTTGGGCATGTACTTCGGGTTGGTGCGTAGTATCACAGAGTCAGGTGTGAATTGCAAGAATGGTGGCTTAATGGTGAATGCTTGCATGTCACTCACTCGTCTGGCTGATGTTAGTGCCAGCAGTAATGCAACCTTCCAAGTGATGAACTTGAGATCGACCTTATGAATAGGCTCAAAGGGATGGCGAAGAAGCTGTGCTAGGACTATATTCAAATGCCAAGATGGAGGTGGCCGGCGTACAGGTGGAAACATACGAAATAAACCTTTAAAGAATTGTTGTATTATCCTTGAGGAGTATAGAGAAGTCTTACCGTCCTGACGGTATCGTGATATGGCGGCTAAGAACACTTTAAGTGTTGAGTGCGCCAAACCTGATTTAGCGAGCTGCAAAAAGAAGGGCAATATCGCTTCTGGCTCCGCAGTCATAGGATGCAAATTCATAGTTTGGCACCAAACACAGAAACGTTTCCACTTTAGTTTATAAGTTTTGTTTGTGGAAGGCGCCCTAGCATTGGCCAGGACTTCCTGACAGTCTTGTGGAATGTTCAAGTGCGCAAACTCGTGGTGTTGAGGAGCCAAGCCGATAATTTCAGAGATTGAGGGTCTGGATGAAACACCTTGCCTTCTTGGATTGTTAGAAGGTGTGGAATTCGGGGCAGTTGAATTGGCTCGCACTCTGATAGAAGGAGAAGCTGCGTGAACCAATATTGTCGTGGCCACCGTGGAGCAATCAGGATAATTCGACACGGTTGCTTTCTCATTTTCTTGATGACTTTGGGTATTAGCGGAATTGGCGGGAAGGCGTAGGCAAAGATCCGTTCCCAATTGAGTGATAGAGCGTCCCCGCAAGAGTCCCTGTGGGGAATCCAGCTCGCAAAGTGAGTACATTTCTTGTTCTGATAAGTTGCAAACAGGTCCAGATCGGGGAGACCCCACCTCTGGAAGATCCGATCCAGCGCTGGCTGATGCAGTTCCCATTCGTGAGTGCTGTTCTTGGATCTGCTCAGCGAATCTGCCAGTACATTGGCTACTCCCGGAACATGCACCGCTGACAAGTTGATGTCGTGATCCAGAGCCCAAGTCCAGATCTCTTGAGCCTGTTGAGACAACCGGGCTGATCTTGTGCCCCCCTGCTTGTTCAGGTAATGCATGCTCGTTGTGTTGTCTGTTCGAATCAACACTGTGGAGCCTTGTAGGATTGCCAGAAAGGATTTTAGGGCGAGGAAAATGGCTCGTAACTCCAGCAGATTGATGTGCCATTTCTTCTGTTGAGCGTCCCATTTGCCGCTGATCGTCATCCCTTGAAGGTGAGCGCCCCAACCTTCTAGGGAGGCATCCGTGGTTAATATGAATCTTGGGACTTCTGCGAGGAAGGCACAGCCGATTTGTAGGTTGCGTGCCTGACTCCACCACAGGATTGTGTCCTTCATTCGAGGCGTCAGTGTAATGAGATCCTCGAAGGACCCCGATATCTGCATCCATTGGTGACTGAGTTCCTCTTGTAATGGTCTCATCCTCAGACGACAGTTTGGAGTGAGAGGGATGCACGAAGAGATCATCCCTAGGAAAGATTTGAATCTCCGAACAGAAACGTACTCTTTTCTGAGGAGTGTGGTTGCCATCGTTCTGATCTTTTTCTGCCTTTCGTTTGAAATGAAGACCTGGGCGAGCTTGGAATCCAGCGTTGCTCCTAAGAAGGACTTTCTTTGAGATGGAATTAGATCTGATTTCTCGAAGTTCACTGAAAACCCCAGGCTTTGAAACAGGCAAAGGCATTTTTGGACATGGTCGTTTGCTGTGGCGTAGGAATTGGCCTTGATAAGGCAATCGTCCAGATAAGGGTATATTTGAATTCCCTGCAATCGTAGGTGCGCCGCTACGGGTGCTAGCATTTTCGTGAATACCCTCGGGGCTGAACGTAGTCCAAAGGGAAGCACCTTGAATTGGAAATCCCTGCCAGCCACTCTGAACCTTAGGAACTTCCTGTGTCTGGGGAAGATAGGGACGTGGAAGTAGGCATCCTGAAGGTCGAGTGTTGCCAAGTGGTCCCCTTCTGCCAAAAACTGTAGGATCTCCTGGAGTGTTAACATTCTGAACGTCAATTTTTTGATGAATTTGTTCAGGGCACGCAAATCGAGGATTGGGCGCCATTCCCCTGATTTTTTGCGTATCAAGAAAAAACGAGAGTAAAAACCTGTACCTCTCTGGTGTCGAGGTACTCTCTCGATTGCCCCTTTTCGAATCATGGAATTGATTTGGATGAAGAGCTCCTTGAGATGTGCTGGGGGCGGCCCTTTTGGAGGAGAATTTGGAGGGGTTTTTACAAATTCTAAAATGTGTCCCTTGGATACCACATCCAGCACCCATTTGTCTGTAGTAATCTTGGACCATTTTGAGTAATGTTGGGATATTCTTCCTCCAATTCGTTTTTGGCGGGGACACTTTGGCGGCAGGAAGTGAACCTCACTTCTTGTTGGTGTTATCTCTTCCGCGATATGTTGCTTTTCCTCGGGGCTGTGTGTAAGAGTTACGTCTTTGGCCATAAGGCTGTTGCTTATATGGCTGGTACCTCTGCGTGTTTTGAGAAGTGGTGTAGTTGCGCTGTTGGTAATATCCTCCCCTATTGGAGAAATTTCCCCTTCCTCTTGCGCCACGAAAGGAAGATTTTCGAAACTGCAGAGTGCCCAAAGATCGTGCAGTTTCAGTATCCTTTTTGATGGCCTGCAAAGCCTCATCCACGTGCGAGCCGAATAGGAACTCGCCATCATAAGCCATATTTAAGACCTTGGACTGTACTTCATGTCTAAAGGATGTAGATTTCAACCATCCTTCTCTCCGAAGGACTGCGGCTCCTGCCAATTGTCTGAAGCCTGTAGCTGCTACATCCACTGCAGCGTCAATGATCTCTGACGACGCACACTCCCCTTCTTGTAAAATTTTGATAGCCTCAGACCGGTCCGGTTCAGGCAGTTTCTTAATATAAGGCGAAATGTCAGACCACATTTGCCTATCGTATCGGCCAAGAATCGCCATAGAATTAGCAACCCTTACTGTGGTTGCTGCAATCGTGGAAACTTTTTTGCCAATGGTATCGAGTCGTCTTCCGTCTCTGTCTGTAGGCGTGGAGATTTGAGATGATGGGTTTTTCGCCCTTTTTTGAGCTGCTTGTGCAATGACTGAGTCTGTCTTGGCCTGTCCAATCAGGCAAGCCGGTGAAGAAGCAGGCGCTCTGTATTTTTTATCCACTCGTGGCAAAACTGGAGGTAAAGAGTTTGGAGTGGCCATGATCTTTAGACCTTCTTTCCAAATAAACTCTATGATCGGTATCGACCAGCTCTGTCTTTGGGACAGATTTTTGAAATCATACAGGAAACAATCATCCTGTTTTGTCTCCATGGTAATGAGAAATCGTTTGGTAGCGTTATCCATAATCCTATGGAAATTTGCAATATCCACCGGTGGTGATTCAGCCTTCGGCTGTTCATCTGGAGCAGGGGAGTCAGCCTGATAATCCTCATACTCTGACGAATCCGAGTCATCCAATTCTCCTTCTTCCTGAGCCTCCTCTTCAGAATTGTCATCCACCGGTTGATTAGATGGTACCGGCATGGATGGGGCATGTATCGATTCTTCCATGTTAGGAGGGACTGAATGCGGAGTTCCTCTAGGCGGGGGGGAAGTGATGTGTGATTCGCCCGATTCCGAGGGTGGAAAACGTTGATAGTAATCATCCAACATGGACATTAAATTTCTAAATAATTCCATGGGCATTTGTGTCCCTGATGGGGGTGCAGGATCCAACCCTGTGTGTTGCGTCACCTGCTCCTCTTCCTCCTGTTCCTTAACGTGTATGAGCAAGTCAGATGGACTCGTAGCTGCCGGAAATAAGTCTCCACCAGAGTCCTCGTCGGAATCCAAGAGCCTGTCTGGCATCGTGAGTGGTGACATACATGCAGACTGTGATGGGCGTTGTAGAATCGCCGCAGTGGTGGCTGGAGAAGGCAACGATATGGGGTTGCTCTTTGCAGACCATACTTGAAGATCTGTGCAAGTTGACAGTTTTGGCGTCATTGGATTCCCTTGGGCCACCGAGAAGTCCTGTGGCATTGACTTTGCTGTGAGGGACGAACTCGCCGTCGTCGACGACTGTGGCTGGAGAGGTCTCGTCGACGATCCATTTTTCGATGTCGACGACGTCGTCGTCGTCGATGGAACACCTTTCGTCGTCGACGGAACATTTTTCTTCGTCGACGGCGTTATCTTCTTCGTCGACGAGGCCGTCGTCGACGACTTCGTCGACGGGGCCGTCGACGGTGTCTTCTTCGTCGACGGTTGGATCGTCGACGGAGTCTTCCTCGTCGACGATGAGTCCGTCGACGGGTGCTTCGTCGACGGTGAAGCCGTCGACGGCAAGGCTTTCTTCGTCGACGGTAGTGACGTCGTCGACGGGAAGGGATTTTTCGACGCTGAGGAGGGCTTCGTCGACGGAGGCTCGTCGACGGTAGGTGAAACTTTCTTCGTGGACGAGATGGGACGAATTTGAACATGCACATAAGTAGGTGAGGACACTGAGGACACCACCAAAGAGGGTTTTGGTGAGGAATAGGTCACAGTAGAAGTCACTGTAGTGGCAGTCTGACAGGAAACCGGCAGAGAAGCTGCTGCCTTGGTTGTAGGCCTCTGAGGTGACAATAAAGGGACAGTCTTTTTAATGACAGGCTGTTTGATAGATTTTTGACAGGCTTTCTTCACTTTAGAAGTCGAAGGTTCCTCAGCAGCGAGCGTGTGCTGGGCCTGTTTCGCCACCTTAGCCTTAGGGGTAGTTACTGTACCCTCAGCTATTCTCTTCCTAGATCCCATAGAAGACATAGAGGCCAAACTTCCTACCTCAGAGAGTGGCAAGTCCTTGTCCTTATTCCGTTGTATCCATAGTAGGAGGCGACCCTCTCTGTCCCTGAGGGTTTTTGTTGGAAAAGTGCGACAAATCTTGCACTCCTTAGCCTGATGGTCTGGATACAAGCAGTATATGCAGAGAGAATGAGGGTCTTCCTTGAAGAGCCTTGCCTTGCCACAAGAGTCACAAGCCCTGAAAAGGGACTTAGATGTGGACATGTTGGAAAGAAAGAAACTTTCAAACTTTCAAGTAGAAGAATAAACTGAGCAGAGCTCAGAGAGACTCCCTATCACACGACGTGCGGTAAAAAATCTGACAGCCTGGGTCTCTGGGGAGAATACCTAGGTGGGAGCTGTGGCCTGATTGGCTGCAGTTTGGTCTAACATAATGACTTGGATGGTCACTAATGTGGAAGTTTTTTCATTGGTAGCTGAGGCTACTTCACTTCCTGGTTTATTGTAACTGTTATTTGCTATGTACAAATGGCTTATTACTGCTTTTTTATATGCCGTGGGACTCCTACTCCGACGACGGGGAATGATTCAGGCATGTGAATCTATGAAAGACACCCCAAATACTGGAGAACCTGACCTGTCCCACCAGTAAGCCAACAAAGGGGACCCAGCCTCCAGCTGTAGGCAGCCAGAGGTTGACCCTGAGAGCACAGTGCAACTCAGTCAAGGAAAGAAAGGCACACATGGTGGAAGATGATTGGAGGAAGCTGAGTCCTATTTTATGGAGCCTCACTTCAGTACTCCATCTCAACACCAGCCTTTTACTTTGCCAAAACACACCACAGGTAGCGATTACCTATGGTGGAGACCCTCTGATACCCCTAGGGTGAGGGATTGCTTAGTGGACCATGAGACAGGGGGTAACCATGCTAGTGCAGGTACTTCCTTATATGGCCACTTAGGCAATAAAGGCTTACCTGGTCAAGGATAGCCTTATCTCCTTTCGTTTGGGGGGGGGGGGGGGTTATGTAGGAAGGTGGATACCTGACTATGGTTACCCCAGATTTTTTGCCTTGTGTTTAGCTGGTTTTCAACTTAGTTGACCTGGGATCCTGCTAATCAGGGCCCCAGGCTATCTGCTCTCTCTTAAAATGGACTCCATGTACCCTAGGTGCATAACTAAATTGGTACTGGACACCTTGTCAGCCCCTGTACCATGCACTATAGGTGCTCAGGGCATAGGTGCATCCAAGGCCTACCAGGGGCTGCAGCATATCTTTTGCCCCCCCTGGCTGGTACTTAAATCGACACAACTGGCTGATCACTCAGCTGGGGCAAGGTGGTGTAATCACCCCTTGCTTAGATATAGTATACCTATATCTAAACCTATATCTGGACACATATATACCTATAAGTCACTCCTATGGCAGGCCTTAACAATCCTGGAGGCAGAGTGCTTGGTTTTATGTGAGATGGTGCTCTAGCATGAGCTGAGCCTGTCTGCAGATGTCGGAACCATTTCTGTGCAGCTGTTCCAGTGATACTGCCATACCATATACTCTTAAGTGCATTATAATCCTCGCGGTTAATGCTAACTTTGGTTTGGCGTTATCAAAACATGTCGTGTTTGGTGTGATACACTTTGGAATACTACCCCCTCACCAGTTCTGGTGACGGGGGTAGCATTCCACCCTTCTAGAGGGAGAAGACATGTTACTTTACTTTTTTTTTTGGCAGAGTTTTATATAGCGCGAACTAGACCCGAACCGAATCAGGTATCGGAGCGCTTTACATAGCACCAGTTACGTTACATGAGGACACACTTTCATTTTAGGCACGGGGAGATTAAGTGATTTGCCCAGAATCACAGGAGGTTTTTGGCGTCGTTACCGAGACTCGAACCCAGATCCCCAGGTCCGAGGTCGAGCGCCTTAGCCGTTAGGCCAACCCCTCTCCCCTTACTTAAAACGCGGTTAATCCTAACCAGAGCCTCAGCATCACAAAATGGATGCTGCTGCCCCGACACAAGTCTGACCTCCTGCTGCTGACCGAAATTTGGCAGGGGAAGCCTGAACAAAGGGTTTCCTGTCACAGGGAGGTGCTACACCACCCCAGACAGGAGATAGTGGATTGGAGCAGGGAGGGTTGAAAGAAACTAGACACTGCCTGGGGCACACAAGGTGTCCCATGCAAAATCCAGTCAAACCGGTCCTGGGGCACTCCAGCCCCAGCTCTGGCGCGAAACTGGACAAAGGGAAAGGGGTGTAACCACCCCCTTCCTGGGTCCCACCCATAGGAGGGACCTAGCAGGTAATCCAGCCCCTTGATTTGGAATAAAGGTAGGAGCTGTGCAGACGCACATCAGATTATCCTGACTGAAACTTATGAAACAAAACTCTGGACCCTTCGACATCCCACTCGACGTGGAAGACTGAAGAATCTCCCTTGTGGTCAAGGAGTGACTACCCTGTGCAAACAGGCACCATCCAGCACCTCGATGTTTGCTTCGTTGCAGTTCCCGCCGGAACTCGAGCGACAGAGATCGACAAGACCCAGCGTGCCTGCCTTCTAACAGCCCGATCCACAGTCCCTGAAAAGCTGAGACCCGTGGAGGCGACCTGAAGCTTGGGGCCGGCCATCTTAGAAAAACTACGAAGCGCTGACCGTGCAGCTCCCGAGGCTCCCTCGAAGCTGTGCATTGGAGTTTGAGAAGCTCCAGCCCCGAGCAGCTTTTGCACCGAAGCTCACCCCTCCACACTCATCGAGTGCTGCGTGGGGCCCTTTTGTATTTTTCTGCTCGACGCGTTGGTCCGGTCGCTTGCCCGTTGGCTAGCAGCCCCAGTACTGAAGAACCTTTGAATTTGCTCTGCTAGTCTGGTTGCTCCACACTGGCTCTCGCTGCCCTGAAAAGGAGCTCCCGCTCTGACCTTGCCGAGTAAGAAGCGATCTTCGAATCCTGCGTGGGTTGCCCTTACCAAGGCTTGTTAACTCCGATCCGGAAGCCGACACCGCCGACAGCGAGAGCCTTTGTGGGACAGCTCGTGATCCACTCCTGGACATCCTCGGTGCCCCAGAGTCCACGTGGCAGCGGAGACAAGCTTCGCGACAAGCACCTGATTGCGCCCGACATCGCCTGGTTCCTTCCTGGTTCCTTCCTGGTCACTGGCTAGTGACCCAGACTCTGTCCCCTCTGCTTTCAGGTACTCTACATCTTCGATCCACCCTTGGATCACACCGGACACTTCTCTTCTGAACGCCTGCAGCATCTTCATCTCCAGGCACCATAGATCTTCGTGACGAAACCCGACACATCTTTGCACCTGTGCACCCGCTTCCTGTGGGTGAGGTAACTCTTGAACGCTGGTGCTCCTGTAGTGGTTTACACCTCTATTGTCTAAGTCTAAAGTCTTGTCCTTCTTGTCCAGTGGCAAGACTCTTAAAACTGTAACTCGATAACTTTTAAGCACCATTGACTTTGCATTGGTGCATGCGTGTGCTTTTAGCGCTGCACCCGAATCCCGCGGGCTACTCCCGTCCTAACTGCTGTTAGTCCAGTGTAGTCCCAGCAATTCCCAAGGTCCTAGGCCTTACCACTGATCGAATAGTGATACTTATACCACTTTTTTGATATATGGTTTGAGTGGCCACCGGCCTCATCCATAAACGTGCAACTTTCATATGTTATATTGTGCTTTTGTTTAAACGCTTGTGCTTCTTTACTCATAAAGAGTATTGGGGATTATTCTGAGAATAAATACATATATTTTTATAATATATAACTTGTGTGGTGTCCTTTCATTTGATATTACAGGATTGCATATGGTAAAACAGCTGGCTTCACATGTCCTCTTGAGTTAAGCCTTTAGGCTGCTTAGTCCATGCTACCCCTAGGATAGCTTGTCTTTTAAGGTTGACTTACAACCACCACCATAAGGGATTACTTGGACTGATATAAAGTGCCCCCAGAATTGGAGACATCATACATCAGGCCAACTTCTCACAGACACTCACTACTCTAATCTACCTTTACGGTCTCCACTCTGCGAAAGATGATTATTGATTATATAAAGACTAACGGCACAGCTCAGGTCACACATTCCTCCCTTTGGGAAACTTTAAGACTGGTAGTCAGAGGGGAATCCATTACAATATCTGCCTCAGAAAATCATCTCCGCAAAGAGAAGCGGAAGACCCTCAAACTGAAAGTCCTTGAACTAGAGACCTTTCACAAACGTACCAGGACCCTGCGGGTCTGGAGAGAGTTAGAAGGTACGTGTTTGCTCCTTAAATGCTTAGACTTAGAAAGAGAAGAATATGCCCCCATCCGCCTGAAACATAAGTTCTACCTGGGCTGTAACCATTGTGGCAGAATGCTGACTCATTGCCTACAGGCCACGGTACAATCTGGGTCCATTCAGACACTTCGCCGCACCCCAACAACAGAGGTACATTCAGCTTCACAAGTTGCTGACGTTTTCCAGGATTTTTATACATCTCTGTACACATAGCCAATGAGAGCTCCCGTTGACTCCACCAAATATCTCACATCCTGCCCTCCAACTCCCCTAACACTGCAAATAGCTGAACCTCTAAATAAACCCACACGTATTGAGGAGCTGGTTTAGGTTATTGCTCGTCATAAAGTCATGAAGTCCCCAGGTCCCGATGGACGGAATGCAGGACAAATCAAACTTTCACCCACAGTCAAGACATATAGGTTAAATCCATCATTATTTTGCTCACCATGCCACCCCGGATGTATGTCAATACATCGCATAGTAATACCACACGTGCCATTACAACGTGGGTATTACTACGCGATGTCAATGACCTCGCATACCATTACATCACATACTTTTACCACGGGTATGCCTTTACCACGCATGTCATTACAACGCAAAGGCATGCGTGGTAAAGCCATACTCGCAGTAAAAGTTTGCAAGGTAAGTGACATCCCTACCCCTACACCTACACAACACACTACTCACACCCCTACACTACCCCTAACCCAAAAAACACTACCACACTACTCCCACCCCTACACTACCCTAAACCCTAAAACAATACAACACTACCCACACTACTCCCACCCCTACACTACCCCAACCCAAAAACACTACCACACTATAACACTACCCACACTATTCCCACCCCTACCCTACTCTAAACCCTATTACACTACAACACTACCCACACTACTCCCATCCCTACACTACCCTACACCCTAAAACACTACACTACCCTAAACCCTACACTACACAAACACTACTACAATACCCTAAACCCTAAAACACTACACTACCCTTAACCCTAAAATACTACACTTCCCTAATCCCTAAAACACTACACTAAAAAAAACACTACTACACTACCCTAAAATGTAAATCACTACACAAACACTACTACACTACCCTAAAACCTAAATCAATGCACTACATAAACATTACTACACGAAACCCTAAAACACTACACTACCCTAAACCCAAAGACACTACACAAACACTACTACACTACCCTAAACCCTAAAACACTACACTACCCTTAACCCTAAAACACTACACTTCCCTAAACCCTAAAACACTACAAAAACACTACTACACTACCCTAAAACCTAAATCACTACACTACATAAACACCACTACACTACCCTAAACCCTAATACACTACACTAAACAAACACTACAACACTACACTTAAACCTAAATCACTACACTACATAAACACTACTACACTACCCTCCCTAATACACTACACTAAACAAACACTACAACACTACACTACACTACCAAAAAACACACTAAAACGTTTTTAAAAAACCACACACAACACAAACATTACCACACTACTTTACACTACCCTAAACACTACAAAGGTAACCCCCACCTCATGAGTAAACCCCCTTACCTCTCTCCTCTCCAGCGCTGCGGTCGGATCCTGTTTCCTCCTTCCTGCTTGCTTCACGTCGTTGTGAGGAAACAGCCTAAGTTTCCTTACAACGACTTGGATAGCCGCCGCCATTACACTGCATGCGTTGTAAAAGCGCATGCGATGTAATGGAATGCGTGGTTTTACCAAGCGTTGTAACATCACATGTGTTGTAATGCATGCGATGTAAAAGCAACGTGTTGTAAAACCTGCGTTGTAATGCCTGTTCCCCTGCCACCCCAGTTTAGACCCAGCCATATGCAAAGCAGTCTTGACCCTGTGCCTCTTGGGAACAGCCCAGCCCGAACTGCCAAGCCAGGTACTCCCTGGACCGGAAACAAACATCCTGGTACTGGTTTTAGGGCATCACCCATCATCAGCGAGGGTAGCTTGCATCCAGTGGCACAGTGAGTCCGGGACCCATGTCTGGGCATACCTGACGAACTTAGGGCGAGAAAGCAAAAGACACACCGATGATGGACGGAATGCAGAGCAAATCAAATATTCACCCCAATCAAGAGATCTGGGATAAATCCCTAGTACTTTTACTCACCATGCCACCCCAGTTTAGACCCAGCCAGTCTATCATCTGTTCTTTTCCCCTTTATAAGAGTGTCAGGTGCGTTGCCCCCCTATATTTGGTCCTCTTAGCCCCCAAATTTAATGCAAATAAACGTATAGTTTAAACATTTTGTTCTGCCGACGGGTGCTGTACATTTTTTTTAAAATTTGCCATGAACCGGGTAGCTTAGTGATGAGTTGGTGAGGTTTAAAAATAAAATATAGCAGCACCTCACTACACACTCGCACTTCAAAGTGTGCAGGTCAGGTTGGCCAACTGACTTTCAGCTCCCAGCCCGACATGCGCACTAGTGCCTATCACCATCTGTGCAAAGTGAGGGGAGGAGGGTGGTGAGCCGCAGCTCCCTGCCCTCACAATGATCCAATCCTGGCGCTGCTCTCAGCAAGGGAGCAGCATCAGGATTGGCTAGGACTTGCGGCACTAATCGTTTTTGCATGCTGCTACTGCTAGGTTGTGTTTTACTGTGGGTTTCGGCAGTTAGTTATTTCCTTTGTTGACTTACTGTGCACTGCGCTATGTTGCTGAAGGTGTTCTGCCTGCATTGGGACCATTCGGAACTCACCTTCTCACTGGATATGGATCCGAATTCCAGAACTTTCGGGCTTTATGCGAGCTAGGGAGAGGTGTGCCATCCTGGGAGAGCACGGCGAGTCAGCTTTAGCTAATTGGGGTCAGGCTGTTAGAGGGCTGGTCATAAAATAACCTAAATCTGTAATGTTGTTGTTTGCCCTCCAGTGTCTTGTTCTTGTTAAGTGTGTCAAAGGTCCTAATGCAATCAAGGATATGTTGCTGCTTTGTTGCGTAGATAAAGATAGTCATCATTTTGATGTAGTGGGCCCCTTGTACACCTGGCACACAATGCCACAGCACCTTAGGTACTAATGATAGGTTTCCCCCGTAAGCGCGTACAGATTTCCGATGATCTTGCAGTTGAAGCAAGGTATGGAGTATTCTAGTCAGAAGGTATCTGATTAACGTAACTGCTGTAAAAAGGGGAGACCAGCTGTGCTTCGACGGTCTTTAGCACGTCATCAGCAGAAACTCCGAGCGCAGACCCTGTGTGACAGAAATGTGGGTGATCTATTATTGTCTAAATTGAGGTTATTGATATAGCTAAAGCTCAACAAGGTTTGTTTGCTCGGATTCATTTGTTTTTACCTATAGAAAAGAAACTATGTAAATAAACTCATGCGATGAAAAATCCCTATTCAAACTGGTTTTATTTCTCAACAAGTCATAGAAATGTACATTGTGTATTTAAACAAATGAAGCGTTCTTCATAAATCAGTCCAAATAAACACCAGAAGATGTAGCCTAGTTCCTAAGGATGGTCCTACTGAATGAATATGTGTGGTATATACCTCCTTTTGGGGGTGTGGGGTTGCCCTGCTATTTACATGTAAGGGCTCACCAACCCCAAATACACTGGTGTTTGTGCTCTCTTTGTAGGGCTTGTTCTCATAACTCAAGCACTTTTACATAGAGCCATTTGTTATTGTGAGTCAGTGCAAATTGTCATTCGTTGACTGTTTGAAATGTGGCATCAAGTGGTGGCTTATTTGGCTTGACTACTTGAAGGTAAGTGATTGGTGATGTTTGACTCTCCCTTCCCTGTCAGTGGCGGTTCAAACAGCAAATGCCAGGGTCAAGTTCTTGATATATTTCATAGAATGCCTGCAAATTTCTTATGTGAATATTTTGCAAATGTTAAATGGCTGAAATACAGAGTATTTTATTTTTATTCTTTCTATTGTGAGATGTGTCCCTTGCTCTATGTGTTTTCCTGCTGCATGGAAGGAGTACTGCCAGCTTGTTCTCTGGTTCAAAGGCCCATTTTTAAAGTTCTCAGTTTTGCTAATCTTTCAGATCGAAGGAGTTTCTGGCGCTGCAGTTTCTCCTGTTCTCCCTTGAGAAGTTGATTTTTCCTTTATTTTCCCTACCCTAGGCTCACCATAGATGTGAGGAAGGCAGTGCTTTTTGAGGACAAATGTGTTCTCCACTAATGTTGAACTCGTTGGACCGACCCACTCTGGTGGAGATAGGCTTTAGTTCTCCATGTTTGTAGTACCCTTGTTCAGGTGTCTATTACTAACCTTACCTTGATGGTATAAGAGAAACCTTTGTATAGTGTGTCCCGGCATTTAACCTAAACAGCAAGCATTCCTTACTCAAGCTATCCCTATGCCCTTGTTATGAAGTGTGCATTTGCATAGATATCCTTGGAGGTGATGTGATCATATTTCTTCATCCCTAGAATGAGATGTAAAGTGTCTTGTAGGCTGCCCAACTGCCTTTTAATGTTTATTGCTAGCTGACGCCTTGTGTCCAATCCGACTAATCACAATAACTTGCATTTCCTCAGTAGATTTAATTTGTAAAGGTATATCACTAAGTAAAGAAATCTGTGAGGTACTCAGCATTGTTATCTCAAAGTTCTCTAGTTATACTGAATAAGCAGCTAACTACGTCATTATCATACGAAATGTCTTTATTTAAGTCATAACTACAATTTCACAATTGTTTTATGAACCTTGTTTTCTCAAATATGCTTAAAAATGCACCATTTGCCGACTCCTTTTTGACATTTTCCAGTGGGGAGAACCCACCTGAACTCCCCTATCACAGTCTGGCTCACTAACTCACTATGCACGCACGTCACAGGACACTCAGCACAGACCTTTACGACCCACCACTTTCTAAAGTCAGCAGCGGCCTTTGTTCCACTGGCCATACCATTTCAGGACTCTGGAAATCTTTGGCTTTAACACCAAGTTTCTTGATGGGTCAAGAGCATTTACAGCATCCCTAGAGCTGCAATGTGAGTCAATGGCCTTTTCTTATTGCCCTTTCCTGTATGCCGGGGCACACAACAGAGTTGCCCTATGTACCTATCCTTTTTGCCCTCTATATGGAATACCTGGCCCAACATATTCAAGCCCACCTTGACATTTCTGGAATTCAATTTGGGGGTGTCCAACATCTAACTAGCCTTTATGCAGGCAACATAATCCTGGCCATGTTTGATCCTTTGAAATCTCTTCCGTCCCTGGTTGCAGAGCTGCATACCCCTGCCACCTTCTCTGGTTTCAAAGTCAATGTACAAACATCGCATATTTTGAAGCTGTCATTCTCACCCACAACAGAGGCTACGCTATGGGCTCAATTTCATTAGTATGGGCTTCATCCTCAATTCCTTATCTTAGAATTCAACTTGCAAATTCTCTTCCCTCATTTACAATATCTTGGCCAAGCAAATCAAGACAGCTATAGGTGGCTGTGAACATCTAGGTCTTTCCTGGTTGGGAGAATGACAGCCATTATAATGACAATCTTACCGCGTATCCTCTATCTCTTTCAGGCTTTACCACTGACTCTGGCCGCACAAGCATTTTCGTCACGGCAGAGGGATATTGACAAGTTTATATGAGTGGGGGGTGGAGGCGGGAACCCCGCTTACACAAATACCAAATTTTTCATCCAACATTTGAGTGCGGCCTTGCGATATTACCAGGCCTCACAACTGTGGTTTTTAGTAGAATGAAGTAGACCGCTCACAGAAAAACACAGGTCTTTCATTTTACCAAGCAGTGGCTGGCTCCCATATTTGAAGAGATCTATGACTCCCTAAATTACACAGAGCTTAGGAACTTTATTCCTCCACAGTGATGAACGTAATGTTTCATGTGTGGGATGCAGTGGCGGTTAAAACTGGCCTGACATCCTTCCCTTCCCCTTTGACGCCACTTTTTAATAACTCTGAGTTCATGCCAGAGCTTCAGACCAATCGATTTCATCGCATCCAATACCTCCAGGTCCACCATGAGTTCCTGAAGCCCTACGTCCAGCCCTATGCGGCAAGACCCCTGACATCCCTTTGAAAAATGGTTAGTCTTGAAAGATAACAATAGGCGGCTAATCACAGAAATATATGCCATCCTTAACAGAGAAGAGACCACCTCTCATACACCCAGACAAAGATGATGGGAGGAGGAGATTGGCAGGCCACTTACTGATGCAGAGTGGGCGGACATTCACTAGAGGGCATGCCACACAGACCACAATATCTCCAGCACTGAGACAGCATATTAGATAACATCTAACTGGTATTTGACTCCAGCTAGACTTTGTGCATGGCAATCTGAGTGCTCTAAACAGTGCTGGAGGAGCTGTAGTGGACCAGGCACACTGCTACACCTTCTATGGCACTTCTCCAAACGTTTACAGTTTTGGGTGCAGGTGCTTGATTTTTTTCCCCCCCAATCAGATTTTATTAGGTTTTCAAAACATCTTCAGCATACATGACTCACATTCACGTTATACATTATGCATACATTGAATATAGTTGCTCTCTGGTGTATTTAGCCAAAATCCCCTGTAACTGAACTCCCTCCCCCTTGAGTTGCTATTGAGTTAAAGCAAGTGTGTCGCTTAGTGCTGCTAGGTCTTTATGGGTCGGATTGTGTTTCAGGGCGCTGACGTGCCGATTAATCCAGACCGACCTGTTCAACTCCTCTCCTCTCCTGGTCCTGTGCTGTCGGTTGTGGGTAGTCTGTCCCGCTGGATCCCTGCCTGTCAGCTGATAATTCGTCTACAAGGCATTCCCATGCCCTTGCCTGGTCTATTTTACCTATTCCCAGTCTGGCTTCTCTAAGTAAGAGTCTAACTTCTGCCCCGCCAATTTTTCCCATTTCTTTTTCCATGCGCCTATCCATAGCCCCCCTGGCGTTTTCCAATTCCTAGCTATCTCCCTCTTAGCCAGAGCCTAAGCTCTGGATAAGAATTTGCCTAAGAGCACCACTCTTGTTAGATATGTGCCAAGAACTGTGAAAACAGCTCTGATGTACAGGAGAATAAGGAGAACTTCTTTCATTTTCAGGCAGAATGTTGCTGGATGCCATACTCAACTACGCGGCAAGAAGAGGCGAGCAGCTGACGTGAGGAGCACCACCCTTGGAGTAAGTGTGACTATAGGGGGTCTCTCCTTGCCTACTACCGTTTCAAACAGGACTTAGGAGTAAACTGGTAAAAACTATATTTATCTTCGAGCAATTTCCTCTGGCACAGAACAAGGGGCCCTGACATCCTCTTATCTCAACTTGAGGTGGGAGAGCTACACAGTGACACGGGGCCGGCAGAGCCCTGAAGAAGGCCGACGTGACCCCAAATGATGGGTGCAGACACACGGCCGAAACATTCAGCTATAGAGGAGTCCACATGTAAATACTGCCTGTACCTGCCTAAAATGACGGCCGCAACAAACCCTCCTGCGTCTCTCCTGACCTTATCTCCCTCCTCCCCCTATCCCCTACCACTCTCCGCTCTACTCTTCTTCACTTTCCTGCTACTGACCTTTGCCCTCACCTGTCCTGACTCTTGGTCCCCACCCTATTTATCTGTAAATTTTCCCTCGTCAATTGAGATCTAGCTATTTTGTCTGATGCCCGATGAAGCTACCTGGTTTAGCTAAAGGGGAGACAGGCCGGGGATTCCCTCCTTGGACGTCACCTACCCAGTCGGTGTTTAGACAGACTTCCTTTCGTCTCTCCTATCGTCTCCTCCCGCATCTTGCCTCTATTTAGGTCTCTCCTTCTCTCCTCTACCAATGTATTGAGACTCTACTTTTTTGTCTGATGCCCGATGGAGCTACCTGGTTTAGCTATAGGGGAGATGGGCCGTGGATTCCCTCCTTGGTCGTCACCTACCCAGTCGGTCTTTAGACAGACTTCCTTTCATCTCTCCTTTTTGTCTCTTCCCTTTTCCCCCTTTCTCACCTCCCCTGTCCCCTCCACTACTTTTCTCTCTCCTTTCTCTCTTCGCCTAATTGTATTGCTTATTTTTTGATGTATTGTGTACTTGTTGATCTTTTTCTGTTACATTGTTGATTCTCATGTAAAGCGCTCTGATACCTTCGGGTCTAGCCAGCGCTATATAAAACTCTTTAAATAAATAAATGTCGACCACCCAGCAGCAAGGAGGGGTGTAAGCAGCACATTACATCTCCCAATCACCACCATCCTTCACGTTTTTAACCCTGGCCGAAGGGTCCAAGAATAAAGTTATTGGCACAGCGTTACCTCCGTGCTAGTTTTAATCCACATCACACTGCACTTTCACTTCCGGCGTTCCCAGTCACTTTTTGCATTGTTTCGTTTTTGTGTTGTATGGTCTTTCCCTACCCTATTGCTCCATCCCAGGCGTTGACTGCGCAGGGTGTACAGAAGCAGCCCTATGATGAAGCATGTCATACTATTAGTGTGAGTGAGGGCAGTATTATGACACACAGCAAGTGCCACCACCTTGGGATTGCACATACAATATACTTGTCCAATATATATTGTCAACCTAGAGCCATTTGTAGACCTTGAATGCTGTATATCCCCATGTCAAAAAGAGTGATGCCTTGGAGATGTAAGGACCAATCTGAAGTATCAGAGCTACAAGAAAATGTGTTTTGAAACTAAAACTAAAAGTTTGTTTGTACAATTTCTGTTTCAGGTTGAGCAGCAAGTTCTCATTAACATCAGGGAACAACTCTAGGGGATTATATGATACAGTGCTCCTGTGAGGTTCTGTCTCAGTCTAACTTCTACTCCTCTGAAGGAAAAACAATAAAATAGTGAATTATTATCAGACGGATTTATAGTTATGTGAAAATATTTTGGATTGTGAAATAGATATATTTGGGGGCAAAACCACAGAGATTTTGCAGATGTTTCCATTACCGCCTTTCTTCCCTAAATGTGCAAGATCAGGCATGAATATGAAGGCTGATAAAAACCAGAAGACCAAGCCAACAGCTCCTGAATGGGAATCCAACAGGACATTGGTGTTAACTATCAAGCAGATGCTTTGACAATAAGATTTGATTAAATGTACCCATGGACCAAACCTACAGTGAAACAGGTTCTGTGGGCAAAATATCTCAGAGGGATTGGTATGTATATTTACAAGACAATAGAGATAATTGCAAACTCTTAATTCTGAACTAGAATAAAGGACTAGAAGAGATTCCTAAGGTATAATCTCACTTGTATTTTAAAACCCCTGTGAAAAATATGGCAGATGGCCAACTGAAGAAGAGATATGGAAAACCCGATAGGGACAACACAATCCTCATGTACTTTTCTGTAAAAAGGGCTCAGTGCTCTATAGATCCTCGGGGATCACACGGAGCCTACCTGAAACCTATAACGGCCACAAAAATGAACTAGATTCTGAAATTTAACGCAGAGATAAGCCCAGAAACTGGACATATTCGGAAAAAGAACACATTCTCATTTATTTCCCTGTCTTCACATGTGCTGTGCACACAGTGAGAGAGAAGTGTAGAACAGTCAAGACTGTACTGGCATACTCAAGAGTGTGCCTGGATCTTGTGAAATATGCTGACCGGGAGGAAGACAAGCCTTCTCAATACATGCACTCAGGACCTGAAGTAACAGTGCCTCACATATTAATCTTTCTGCATAATTCCTACTGTTCTGCAAAGTAGTAAAGACCCATCTCTTTAAGCAGCACTATATCAATTAATTACAAGCACTGATTCAAGCTGTCGATGCAGGAGGGGCATGCAGTGCCAGAAGGCTCATTGTTTAACCCCGGTCAGGGCAGTCGCACGGAATGACTTTGATCTCCTGCTGACAACTCCCTGGCGGGAGCCTAAGCCCAGGGTGTTGCACTCTCCAGCTTTTCCAGCCATTCACCATCTTCTTCATTTTGCCGGCCACTCACCCTGGTGGGACTCGAAGTCCCAGGGTGCTTTGTGGACCTCTCCCGCCGCGTCACCGCTGCCACAGGTGAGGGGGGACGCGCCTACATTGCGCTACAAACGCTGCCTCACCTCCCACGGCGCGGGACACGTTTTCAACTGCGGGTCTCTGTTTCCCAGATCTCCTGCTGATAACACCCTGGTGGGAGCCTAAGCCCAGGGTGCTGCACTCTCCAGCTCTTCCGGCCATTCACCATCATCTTCATTTTGCGGGCCACTCACCCTGGTGGGACTCGAAGTCCCAGGGTGCTTTGATGACCTTTTGCCGCCACGTCACCGCTCCCACAGGTGAGGCGCCTACATCGCGCTACAAAGCGCTGCCTCACCGCACCTGGGCAAGGGCAGGCCAGTCCATGCCCATCACAGACCAGAAGAGACTGGACTGGGCCACTGCCCTAATATTTTCCCTGAAAAGGTACTGTGACTTTGCGACTTTGACCTCAGCGGGTACAACCAGAGCTAGTAGGGAGCTTTCCTATTTTAAGTGTTGATTTAATATATTCAGCCTATTATACATTACCTACTGGCGGTCGCCAGTAGCTAGTTATAGTTAGGACCTAGTTTCCATAGGAAATCCGCAACATTCTATTGAGAATAACTTTGGCGCCGGTGGACGAATCTTTGCAAATTTCTCAAAGAAGATGGCCTGCTCCGCTCCGCTCCTTCCCTGAAAGTTTGGGGGGGATTCGTCAAGTGGGGGCTGAGATAAAAGGGGGGTCCCAAAACGTGTTTTCCCCATGTTATTTTCCATAGGACGTTTAGACACGGCTACAGCTCGAACGGCTGAATGGATTTATAAGAAATTTGGTAGAAAGGTAGAGTCCGGCTCGCAGATTACGCTTTTCTGTGAATGGTGTAAATCTGTTCAGTAGTTGCTGAGAAAATTAACTTTGAAAAAATATATATTGGGCTACATTGGGCTATATATATATGTTAGAGCCCAAATGTAGCCCAATGTAGCCCAATGTAGCCCAAAGATGGCCACCAGAGACAAAAAAAACTAATGTAGCCCAAATATCAGCCAGATGTAGCCCAACTATAGCCCAATGAGAGAATGTCCCAGAGTGTTCTAAAGAACAACTAGAGTGCTAACAGTCTTACTTATGACAAAAGTATGGCACACCTGAAGTCATCTTGATTGGAATAAAGTGTTAACACTTAAAACATTTAATTTGCAAAGGAACAAAATGAGGGGGTTAATTTTGCCATAGAAATTATGATTAGTGCTGAAGAAAGAAAAATTAGGGCACATTTTGAGTGACTTCTCAAATCCTCTTATATTTCATTAAAAAAATTCTGATATGCAGTCTCCCAAGATGGCCACCAGAGACAAAAGAGCCCAAATGTAGCCCAAATATCAGCCAGATGTAGCCCAACTATAGCCCAACGACAGAATGTCCCAGAGTGTTCTAAAGAACAACTAGAATGCTAACAGTCTTACTTATGACAAAAGTATGGTTAATAAAACAAGCGGTTCTGTTGGGTACGAAGCATGAGTAATTCAAACAATACTATTATTGTGGTTGAGGAACCCCCTCCATTGACAATAGTTCAAAACCTCCCAACTAATGACTCAAGGTCTTATTTATTACTTTAAAGTCTTTTACTTGACTTTTTATTCAATACAAAAGAAATTTTTAAGAAAAGACTGTCCAGATAGAAGTTTGTGCAAAATAGTGACAATAGTGAATAGTGATCAAATAGTGACAAATATATACAAGTGAAAATAGAAATCTATACAATCAATATATACATATATACACAGTTGTTTTTCTGTAGGCCGTGATAATTGGATGTCTAGAGATTCTAGATATTTCTTTCAGTTTTGGAATCCTAGAGATCAACGGCCAATTACAGGATGTCGACGTTTCACCCTTCTGCGCCTAGATGTAAGGTCGTGGCGGGTCTTTCTCAAGACAAGGTGTACTGCACAACAGTCCACAGGACGTATTGAATCGCCTGTAGAGGTGCTGGCGCAAGGCCAAGAGATCTGCTTCTCGGTCCTATACGTGAGGAATTCGCTGGCTCAGTGGTCCACCGATCCGCTGTCATTCGTCAGCGCTAACAGTCTTACTTATGACAAAAGTATGGCACACCTGAAGTCATCTTGATTGGAATAAAGTGGTAACACTTAATACATTGAATTTGAAAAGGAACAAAATGAGGGGTTTCATTTTGCCATAGAAATTTTATATATATATATATATATATATATATATATATATATATATATATATATATATATATATTCACTGAAAAAAACATAGGTTTTAAACACGTTATAGTTAGGAAGTAGCATTTAAAAAAACAAAAACCATAGGTTTTACACACGTTATAGTTAGGAAATAGCATTTACAAAACCTATGAAATTCACTGAAAAAACCATAGGTTTGACACCAGTTATAGTTAGCTGGAAATTTTACTCGCATAAAACCAATGAAATTCCCACGTTATAGTTAGTTGGACTCACTATAACTTGCGCGTGCAATGCACTGCTGATGACGTCACATATTACATCACTCATGACATGGTCAGTGTCATCAGTCATGACATCACTGATGACACCATCCTTGTGACAGAGTGACAGACCTCTTTTCACTGTAATGTAACCCTTGAAACACATATTCAAAAATAGAAACTAAAATTTTCAAAAAAATGGAGATACCCATACCAGTTACAACAACCAATTCAATAATTCCACCATCTATATACACATCCACTCATTGATCAACAGTTCTATATAGTCACTCGTACATATACTCACTCATGATATGTAGTGATACACCTATACAGCCTGTTACACACCGACAGTCATCCAAAAGATACTCTCACACATATTCACACATGCAAATAAACTATTGAACATCCATTTATTTGCATATACAGCTATACACACACAACCACCTTACTTCTATGGAAACTTACACATACTTACTCTCTTAAACAATCACTTATAGAAACACATACTTATCTAAATAGGAACTCTTACAATCTCTTTCTCTCACATATACTCACTTATATACATCAATATTCACATATATTAGATTAAAACATATGTAGTTACTGATAAAGACACTAGTGAGACAGTCATTCACTCACTAACACACACATATACACACTCTTCCACCCATACAGTCCTGCACATATGCTGTCTTCAAAACACATACAAAGAGAGAGTCAGTCATTCATGCATCTATGTGTTAAGTAATACCCCCACCAAACCATACAAACACTCATACTGATACTAACGAAAACATCTAATAACCCATATACATACCCATGTAGCTACTCACCAACCCATGCAACCACTTATACACAAAGTGAAACACTAATACATATATTTAAATATTTAAACATTACTCTCTAATATATGTATTCACTAAGATACACTTAATAAACCAGTTAACCAATCAATTTTTTTTTAAAAAACATCCAAGTAATCACTTATTTAAACATTTATTCTTCCATCAACTTTTACATATACATATATAACACATTTATTTTTTAAAAAGACACACATTCACTGGATAGTGTCATCAGTGATGTCATGACTGATGTCACTGACCATGTCATGAGTGATGTAATATGTGACGTCATCAGCAGTGCATTGCACGCGCAAGTTATAGTGAGTCCAACTAACTATAACGTGGGAATTTTATTGGTTTTATGGGAGTAAAATTTCCAGCTAACTATAACTGGTGTCAAACCTATGGTTTTTTCAGTGAATTAATATATACATAAGTTGTCATATATATTAACTTAACATATTTGATAACAGTAAGGAAATTCTACCGAAGGCTGACACTGCTAGTTATCCGGGAAAATACAACCATGGGGAATAGAAAAACGCTGAGCGCATTGAACAAGAAGCAGCCCCTGTTAGGGATCCAGTTATGTCGGACCCTGATCAGTTATTTAACAGGAGCGGTGGGGGCCATAGAGCGCCAGATAAATACTGCAGAAGAGGCAATGAAACCAGGACAGATAGGCTCGGTGGAGAAATAGCCATAGCACAAATATCAAGTGAGGGGGCCGTTCCATCCATCGCGGTTCCAAGGTGTACTCAAGTTAAAAATGGCTGTATCATAAATACATCTGACAATATATCAGGTAGTGATCTTTTTTTTTTTTTTTTTTTTGAAACCTTTATTGTACAAAGAAAGCTCACAAATACGGGCCTACAACCCACGAGGGCTGGCCACCACATGGTAGATAACGTAATAAACGAAAAACAAATTTTCAGCAGGATATGTCACCAGGAGCACAGGAGAAACAATAAAAGCATCGAGCAATCAGCAAGAACAGGACAATAAAAGGTTAATTTTCTAATGCGGGGTGGGGAAACAGAAGAATCATGGGCCGTGCAAAAAAACAACCAGGGAGGGGCCGCGGCAAGCCGCCATCTTACGATCACAGAATGACAAAAGAGGCCATACCAACATAGCTATCAAAGAGTATAAACGTAATCGGAATATAAAGAAACGACAATGGCATCAATCAAACCGCACCCACCCGTCGCCGCCCCCACCCAAATTGAGGAGACATGATCAAAAAGGCCCACATAATAAAAGACAATACGATACGCACCCCAACAAAAATAAAAGGACCCCCATAAAGGAGGAAAAAGGGGAGAGGGAAAAAGGGAACGAAAGAAGGGACTCCCACCAAACCACGCACCCCCAGGAGTGAAAGCAGGATAATAGAGTCCGGCAAGCGACATAGCAAAAAATCGATACCGAATTACCCAGCGAGCCACAATCAGATACATACCGGAATACGAAAGTCACAGAAACTCCCCAGGGGGATACAGGAGGAGACGGCGTCCCGAAAAAAGTGAACACACAAGAGCCATAGAACAGAAAAAGAAGAAATAAGGGAGGAAAAAGACCCCCTAATACGGACAGACCCCCCCAACCCACCCCTAAAGCCCACCCTGCACCCCTGCAGAAGGCTACGGCCTACCCCCCCGCAGCGTGCCTGTCGCCCTAATTAGAACCCGAAATATAGCGGAGCAAAGTTAAGTCGGAAACAAAAGACAAAAATGGGAAGGGAAGAGAAGGAAACGAGGGATGGGAAACACACACAGACATACACGGGGGAGGGCCGGGAGACAGGAGTAAACGCACCCAGCCACCCGCCTGAGTCGAGGAGCCAAGTCCCCGGGAAGCCAAAGAACATCGGGTTAAAGTCCAGGGGCACCAGTCAATCACACAGAACCATACCGGGACAGGTTGACCATCCAAACCAGTGCAAGACTACCGCACACAGATGCCAATATACATCAGCCCTGTCCTTGTTTGTCCAAAGTGGAAACGGTCCGATCCAGCGAGGACCAGGTTACGAAGAACAGGAGACAGACAGCAGGAAGATCCAACGGCAGTCCGGAAAAGGCACGTAAAGTGGAACACGGACGATCCAGGAAAGTCACGAAGTGTAGCAAACGATGCAGGCACAAGTCCAAGGATATGTCCAGAAGAACCAACCCATCTGGGCCAGCACAGGAGACATCGCCGGGCAGCAGCGACCGAAAGGAAGCGGGAGAGTCATGAAGGCCAGGCCAAGTAAAATCCAGCTCCCGGGCCCGAGAAAAAGAAGGTAGCGCAGGAGGAGGAGGCGCCATCAAGTTCCGTACAGCAGCAGACGCGGTCGGAGCCGGGGCCAATTCCGCCAGGATAATTCCAGCCGCACCCCGCAGCGGCACAATCACATCTGGCCGTGGGAGCCCAGGAGGCCCGCCGTGAGGAACCATCTCCGAAGCTAGGACAGGCGCGGTCACACAGAGCCGCCAGGAGAGCAGGGTGTCCAGTACCTCCTTAAGTGTAGGAAAACCTTCACAGTATCCGGCACCCGGGCCATGCGGCGGGCCTCCAGCGCTCGCCCAGGCCCGGTCAAGACACTCGGGGTCGGCCGCCATTTTGAGAGTCCGACAAGGCAGCGCGGCTGTAAATCTCCGCCGGGGCGGCAGCAAGGCAAACAAAGTCCCGCCGACCGGCAACAGAGCACCCCGGGCAGGAAGGGGGGCCACCAGAAGAGAGGGATTTGCCGGCCACCCAACGCCGCCGGTCCCGTTCTCCGAGTCCGGGCGGCAAAATCAAAATGGCCGGACCGGAGAACAAAGGGAGAGCAAGCCGGACACACGAGGAGCTCCGACCACGGAAGGCAGCGCCTCCACCATAGGCCTCCTCCCCACAGGAATCGGCCAGGAAGGACCTCCGGCCCACACGAACAACGGCCCTCCGATCACCTCCTCCGCGCCCCGGAGAGTAGATCCGCAGGCTCCGTCCGGCCCGGGAGCCGGCAAGAAGATCCAGGCCAGTCCGCCTCCGACACCCCAACACAATCGGGGGCACTGCACCGGATCCACAGCAGCCAGGATAACCGGAACAAGAGGTAAGTGCCTGCAAGGCGTCGTAGCACTACCACTCAGCAAACAGGGCTTCCCGGGGCAGGATTACAGCAGGATAAATGTGAAAACACAGGCGGGCGAACGGAGCCGAGCTAAAGCGCGGCCATCTCGGTCGCGAGCTAGGCTCCTCCCCCTATCAGGTAGTGATCTTGAGAGCGATACACAACCACCTACTAAGCGGGCTAGGAACCCAGACATTCTAGCATACACCACAGGGGAAATGGACTTAACGGGCAGGGAGTCACTGCTTAAAATCCATAAAAAGACAAATAAAAAGGATAAAATACCTTCTGAACAGCATTTAGTTAAAGGGTGTAAATTGATAGATAGTGCTAACACAGAATGAAGAGATAAAGCTAAAACCCATAGTAGAAGCCCTAGATACCTTCCTTAGGGAAAGCTTAAACAACTTCACACACTGAATTGGTTCGATGGAGAAGTTGCTGTCAAAGTGTTTAGCGAACAGACAGCTTCCCAACAATGGGATAACCACAGGTCAAACTGGCAATCAGGATGACCTTATAAACAACCAATGGCGCTAAAATATCCAGCCTGTCATTGGCAGCCGCGATTAATTACCGTCTGTATCTAATAACTCTGTCCGACCCACCTCTAATATAAAACTCGTGTCACCCTCAACCACTATCCCCATAGTCCCAGCTATCTCTAATACCTCTAACTTTTTAGGGCATGTGAAAAAATACATGGTGGAGAGACACCCAACACGCTTGGATCTACCACCAGCGGTACCCCATATGTGGTGGTTCTAACTAATGTCCCAGTTTTACAACAAGCGGTGGACGAATCATGGGAGACGCTAAGGAACACGTTGTTGCATTGGCTTGGGGGAAGGACTGGCCTTACTGAGAGGTTATTTGATGAATTTAAGAAGGCCAGGAGAGTGAGTTGGGTAGGCAGGGGACAGAAAAGCTTGCCGGGTGACTGTGTGATGTTGACCTTCAAAACCCCCTTATTGGTGGAACTGATTTTGAGCAGAATAGGTAGCTAACCTATTTTAGGGTATGGTATTAGCATAGCTCCATTAGGCTACTTTTACAAGCCAACATTCGGTATTACACCTAATAACAGGGTGCCACTAGTTATGCGTCATAGGCATTGATCCAATGTTTCTACACAACAGTTTTGATGGATTAGCTAACCTTACGGCAGTGGATTGACAGCAAAGGATAGCCTCAAGGCAGCGCTACCCGTTAGGTATAGAGGAGTCTACCCTTGGTATGGGGCATAGGTTGCCTTTGTCCACTAATGATATCATTCATCATTATCATGATGATGGAACAATGGATGTGGAGGCTGGTACAGACACAGCATTGAATGCGACTACCTTGTCTATTTCGCCGCCTACTATACAATCTGGCCATGTATCACCTTCCTTACCAGATCAATAGTATGCACATCGATAAAGAATTTTGCATTGTCTTAATTAATTTTTATAATAATGCTGCACCTGAATTGTTTGAGGGAATCATGAGACGCTTGAATGGGGAATTGTACAACTTACTAGAGTACCTTATGTGATCTTTCAAATGATATTTCAAGATTATATGTGGTAAAAACAATAGCAAGCTCAAATCCCAACCGCTGCACACCAATGTGAGAAGTTGGCCTGATATATGATGCTCACTAGTTCTAGTGATCACCTTGTATCAGTCCAAACAACCCTTATGGTGATTGGTTGTAAGTCAACCTTATAGACCAGCTATCCTAATGGTAGCATGGACAAAGCAGTCTTAGGCTAAACTCTTTTGGCATGTGAAGCCAGCTGTTTTACCACCATATAACCCCTTGAATACCAGATGAAAGGACACCACACAGGTTGTTATGAAAATAAACAGTATATTTATTAATAACAACACCTCTGAACTCTTTATGAGGTCAGAGGGCTAAGCACATGACAATCTCTTACGAAAAACACTACAAATTGCACAAAATTACAATGGTGCCCTAGGGGCACGACAAACCATATACTAAGTAAGTGGAATGTGAGAGTCGATAAAAGGAATGGAGCTGTCCAGAGGCTGTAGGATCGATGGGACCACGCTACACTAACTTCAGGTAAGTAATAGGAGGCCCACGGAATGCGTGTGCAGAGTGTGAACTCACACGCGAGATGCGTAACAACGTCTATGGACAGTACAGTTCAAGTAAAAGGTGAGTACGGACAATCCTGACTAGGTAGGACTAAACCGACTGTGGAACTGGACACTAGGACAGTTAAACTACCCTTGAGCACCGAAATGCTCTTGTTACCTCACCCACGGGCCGCGGGTGCATAGGTGTCACAGTGCGTCGGGTTCTCGCGTTGAAGTCAATGGAGCCTGAAAGAAAAGATGCTGCAGGCGACCAGGAGGAAGATGTTCGGTGCAATCCAAGGGTGGATTGTTGAAGAAGAAGACCTGAAAGCAGAGGGGACAATGTTCACAGTCACTAGCCAGTGACTGGAGTGGAACCAGAAGGAACCAGATGTCGTTGTCGCGATCAGGTGAAGAGTGGACGCTTGACTCTGCAGCCACGTGGACCAGGAGGTGTCTTCGACGACCAGGATGGAGGCACGAGCTGTCCCACGCAGGCTCTCGCTGTTGGCGGTGTCGGATCCGGGATTGGACTCAACAGGCCTTGGCAAAGGCAACCCACGCGGTGAAGGGAAAAGGCATCTGGTGCGGACTAGGAGAGTCCGGAGTGCCCCTCTTTTGGAAGGGAGCAAGGGCCAGTCTGGAGCAACCAGACCAGCAGCAAAGATTCAAGGGTTCGTCGTCTAGGAGGCCACTAGCCAGCCGGCAAGTGACCAGACAACGCGTCGAGCAGCAAACAAGCAGAAGGGCCCTACGCAGATCTCGTGGATGCTGATCTTCGGTGCTTTTTTTAGCGTGCCCGGGCCGATTTTGAATCCCAATCCCATAGGCGGCACTCAACAGTTCACGATAAACAGCGGACTTCAGAGGGGGAAAAGTAGAGCCTCAGCCAGCCACAGCTGACTGGAAACAACTGGAGAGCGATCGAAAAGGGAAGGTGAGCCAGGATGGGGCTGCACATTGCACAGCGTTTCAGCACTTCCCGCAGTGCCTGCTCCCAGCCCTCCCGTGCACGACACGCACACCGCACAGGGGGTGTTTCGATCTCCAATCAATAAACCCCGCCTACAGCAGCCACAAACTATAGTGAACTGCAGTAAATATGAGCCAAACAGTGCTAACTAAACAAGCCCCAGAACACCATGCGCCACCCGCCTTCCTGCAGCACTCTGAGGTGCTTTTTAAATTCCAGCCGGGGGCCCTGCAGCGCGACTCAGCGCCAGGAAGAGCCTGGACGGACCAACCTCTTTATATCTGCACCTAAAAGGTACTGATATATATTGCTATCATTATCCATCTTTTGATTTGTTGGCTCCCTGTGCGAGTTTTTCATTTTTTCTTCTATACCCTGACTTCCCAATTGTAGTGTAGGGGGCCCCAGGCCCACATACTACATAAATAATGCACACAGAGGCATGCTTAGTGTACTGGTAACTGGCCCAGGGCACATACACCTGGCCTCTTTTATTTGCAAGGTCACCTGACTGGTGACGCCTGTGGTCGGTGGGTGTTCAGAGTGGGTACGTCAGGAAGCTGAACACTAGAACGTGTCCAACAGGACACTACATCTCTCCCTAACTTTAATGGAAAAGAAGCAAACAAAAGTCCATCCTATAAGAAAAACAAACAACAATACAGAGCCCCAATGAGTCTATTCAGGCCTTCTGCCGGGCAGTGCTGGCGCTCTGGACCGCATGGCCAGGATGATTTAGTCCACCCCAGCGATGTAGTTCAGACCGGCCTGGTCTCGCGGTGTTGGGGTGTATTTGCACAGTTCAAATAGCGGTGCATCTGGAGCAGTGGTGGAGTCCACTCTGGAGATCTTCTTGCAGGCGCTCAGGCTCCGGTGGACAGGCAACCTGCAAATACAGAGGATGACCTTAGTGGATGACAGCTTTCCTTGGAGGTGATAATGCTTTCCAATTCCCGATAGCTGAGCAGCTTCAGATTTGGCTCTCCAGCCTTACCTCCCCTCTCACAGGAGTCTTCTGGGGTGCCTTCCTGCCAGGATGCCATGGGACCGTGTGGACTGTGTAGGCCTCTTGTGGGAAGTGCAAAGGTGTCGTTGAGGAAGTGCCAACAGGACCACAGCCAAATCACTCGTGCAGCCTCAAAGGGGGGTGTCTCGAGTCTGAGTGCTCTCGCTGTGAGGACTCAGGTTCACATGCCTCCATTAGACGGTCTTTAAGTTACCAGTCTTCGTCTATGACCTCCATGCTTTCAGGTGCCTGTTGTGGAGCTGCTGCTGGCGCATCTCTCCTGTTTGTATTCCTCTCTCACAGGAACTTAGTTGAGGCCCTTGTCACTGGATCGCCACGTGACCGCGTGGGCTGTGCAGGCATTTTGTAGGTCGCGCATCGGGGTCGCTGCAGAACTCCCAAAAGGGCCACGTCCAAGTCTCGGGTAACCCCAAGGGTGGATAGTCCAGGTGCGGCCAGTCCATTTGGGCAGAGGGGCCACGCCCCTCCACCTTTTGCCCCATAGGAAGAGTGTCTGTCAGGCTGAACAAAGGTCAGCCTGACAGACACAGTTCACTTTCAGTTCAAGCAGCCAGGAGCCAGACATGTGCATTTAGCGCTGGCTCCTGGCTGCCTGAACTGAACTTTGCTGGCTGAGAAAGTCACAGCTCCTGTGGGAGTGACATTCTCAGTTCAGCAAAGGTTGCTGAGGCCCTCCTCTCAATGACTAGGGGTAGCATCACTGATTGCCTCACACCTGGTCACTTCAGTTTTAAGCCCTGAAGCGCCCAGGGTCGAGTGTCAATAAGTGACACTTCATCACAGAGTGGGGTGGGGACAGTAGTCTCACTAACCCCTTCCCACTTTGATGACGTTGGGACTGCTGCCTTCCCTCATTGGCTGACCTTAGATCAGCCAAGGAGAGAAGGCAGCAGTCCCAAGCCTTCTAGGACCGCCAAGGCAGCGCAGAGCTGTCTTAAGGTAAGTGTGTTTTATTTCATTTTTAAATTGTTTGGTGCGTGCATGTATGACTGTTTGGGAAAGAGTGTTGTGAATGAATGTGTTTGTGTGTGTGTGCACGTGTGTGTGAATGCATGGTTGTGAGTGTTATGTGTATGTGTGTATGTGTGGGTGTCCCATCCGCCCCCCTCCCTCCAAAACTTAACAGCCGCCACTGGGATCGTCCAATGGTCGGGTATGTTCTTCTTCGGCAGGTTTTAGGGGGCACACAGTAGGTTCTTGGGTGGCTAGCCTCCCACAGCGCCAGGAGTGCCTCGTTGAACTCCGGATGTCTTCAGTGTTTGGATCCACTCTGGTGGTGCGATGCTCCTTAGATGTGCTTGGTGATGATGCACTTGGGTGATGAATAAAATCATTTTCTTTCAGTTGGGCAAAAGGCGGCGATCTTTTGCTTTCGATGACCTAGTGAAGTGAGGAGGAGTGGAGGGACTTCATTCCTACTTACGGGTGTCTTCTGGCATGTGCATTTGCTAGATGTGGTGCCATAGATGCCAAGCAGCTGCTGACAAGTGAAAGGACAGTCGCACTGTGAAGCGTGGGGCCTCGAAGAAGATTTCGCTTGCTAGCGGCTTACGGTTGGTCCTCCACGAAGCTGTCTCCAGTGACATCTCTGCATCCCGGTGGCTGGCTTGTGCTGATGAACACCTTCTCCAATGCTGGCACATGACCTCTGTCCTGTTGCTTTTCTCTTTTCCCTCTTGTGAGCCTGTGGTAGTTGTTTACCCTGTGGCGCCGTGCCACTCTCCTTTCCTCCTTTGCGTAGTGGCGTCCTGCCACGCTCTTCTCCACCTTCCGACCCGGTTCCTCACTCGGATGGGGCATCCTGCTACATGTCTCCTGTTTGCGACACATGGACATCTTGCTGGTCGTGTCCAGTTCCGAGTACTGTCTTTACCTGCTGCAGACCTGTGGCAGGCCAGGCCTGTCCTGTCGCGAGGACATGCTTCTCCTTGTGGGCCTCTCACGGCCTCCCCAACTCCTCCTCAGGGTTTTTCGCAGTGCTTCTCTGCCAGGATGGCACGTTACCTTACTTACTCAAGGGCGTCATGCTTGCACCTAGAGCCTGCATCATAGTGGGGCCTGCCTCTGTTCAGGCATGCTTTGCGGGGTCAGTCACTTCGTGTGACATGCTCCTTGCTGTGCGATGTGGCGTCTGGCCAGGTATCGCCTGTTAGATGCACATGTTGCAGTGGCAGGTTGCCACGTGGAATATGCAACTCTCCTCTTGCCTGTCTTGGGCCACTGGCGACTCCATCTTGAGGCATTGTGAGGGAGGACACTATGCTGTCTTTGGCCTACTGCGAGGCTTCGCTGGTGCGGTGGAGATGTAGAGGCTCTTCCTGCTGTCTGCAGCATTACTTCTTTGTGGAGAGGTTTCTCTAGCTCTTTCAGGGACCTACCCATGCTATCCAGCTTCTGGGCGCCTGTTTCGGCGTACCTCGGACTCCATGCTCTTGGTTCTTCAAGGCACCCTCTTCTGGCGTTTGGCGTGCTTGCTCTTCTTTCTTGCCGTGGTGGCAGAGGGCCACTCTCTCTGGCATTCTTGGATATTGTCTCTAAGGGTGCGCCTCATGCCAGTCTGTTTCTTCTGCTAGCACTGTCGGGATGGAGCAGGAAGTTTTTTTCTAGTGGCACATTGCACTCTTGGACCTGGTGACTGTTGTTGCTGGTTCCTAGTAGCATGCTTTGGCGGCAGAAGATCACTGGTGGGCATGTGGCATTCAGTGTGTTGCTGTCTAATTAGCAGGACCTTTGGGAAGGTGAGACAGTCTCCTCTGCCCAGGGAGATCAACAGTTCCTTGTTCTCCTTGTGATAGCAACAGGCAGCCATCAAGGTTGTGTGGTGCACTCAGCCCCCTCTCAGCTTTTCTTGTCAAATTCGGCCACTGCTGGCAGTGTTGTATTTACTGCCACTCTAGGTCAGCCTACACAGTGCTGCTGGCAGTTTCCTTGCAGATTTGTTGAACCTGTATTTTTTTCTCTTTATGCAATACCTCCCAATGGCCACTAGGTGGCAGTGCAACACTATTCAAAGGCCCCGGCAGCTTTCTTGACGCTGCGGGCCGAGCAGGGCATCGAGGACGACAGTGCAGCGCGAGGAGACATTACTCAGTAGCGCCGCAGCCTGCAGGAATGAAAAAACAAGTATTCGCAATGCAATAGATCTTGCATTTGCGAGAGTTTAAGCTACTGGCATTGCAAATGACAATGCCTATTATGCACCTGTTTTGATAATTAACACATAAATAAAAGGAATTTTCATTTATAATACCAATAGCTGTAACTCTTGTAAATGCGAGACCTATTTCACTTTAAATTAACTGCCGCCATTGTCCCGGGCTGCTTGGAAAGTGAAAGATTGCATGGTGCGCTGAATGTTGTAGGAAAGTATGTCATGCCTGTAGTAGGTGAAACTCATTAAAGAAAATAGTGCTTACAGACTAAATAAGACATACGATGTAACAACAGACCAGTCCTAATGGAGATTACAAATAAAGACAAGGCGGTACTAAGGAGGGACTAACAAGCCTATTAATGAATCAGAAGCCAGCTTTTACAAAGGACAATGACACAAGCCTATGCAAAATATAGGCGGAGAGAGGGGGGAGCTTCAAGTCCATACTCGCATACAGCATGTCTCGCAGAGCAGCACATGCGCTGCCCAGGGTCAACCTAAAAATTGGGAGTCAAGGGGCTCTAAAAGAGGCATAGTGGCCTAAGAAACCTGACTAAAGGGGAGGACCAACAATTGTGTTGTAGAATCATGTGCTTGATAACTTCATAGACTCTTACTCGACTAAGAGTAACCAAAATAAGCAGGTAGCAAGATTTATTTAACAGTTAATAACAATACTGTTATTCGGCGTCATCAGGAATAAAACACTTGACAATGTACATTTAAAAGTTAACTGTACTTTGACTGCTTGCTAGGACTACCAGTAGAGAGATACACATGCAAAAGGGAAACTTAGTTATTTAGTTGGAATTAAATATTATCGGAGTCCTTGGAACATCAACACTAAAGTAAAGTATCCAGTACGGACACTGACTAGTAACCATCTCTTCCACAGGACCCAGAGAAAGTGTCTTGGAAGTGACATGTGCCTTTAGTCCATTATTTGCAGACATTGCGAATGCTCGGGGGCTTTAGTGGATCTGTTTGCCTTCTGTCCCTTATCTGTGAACATTGGGAGTGCTGAGAAACCGGCTCAGTTCTGATAGTGAGTTTAATTAAAAACACCTTGACAGGATCCCCAACTATTGGGTGGGCATGTCACTGGGGTGGGGTGGGCATGGCTGGCAGCAATACCTCCACCTACCTATTGATGTGATCCTGTTGACTTGGCACGTAATCCTGGCTTTACTCAAATATTTTGGTGATAAATTGTAAGCAGTTCCCACAACACACAGCATTTGCATGGTGCCATCAAACAAGCATTCCTGCACTCCTACACAGATTCTCATACTTGGCCTAATTGTTAGATCTTGTTCTCCCTATGCCTTCGTGTCTCTTATTCCCCATTGTGTAAAAACTACAAGATAGGTTCCATGCAACAAATTAGCTGAGAACATATTCTCGGAACATATTTTTCATTCAAACATGATTTTATCATACTTTAATGGGTAAATGGGTGTAGTTTACTAGATGATTACCTGGTGCACTAATTTAATGGAATGTCATAACACACAATTTAGTGTCAAGTTCTAGCCTTGCTCTTATCATTACAATAAAGATGTGTGAATACATAGAACACATAACACCTCCCAGAGGGATGTGAAAATGAATTTTAAAGATTACCGAAGTCTCAAAGTTGTATTTGCGGATTGTGTCCAAGGCTGATTGAGGCACATAGCCTGTGTCCACAGAACTGAGGCACACATGCTGCTCACCCAGGGCCCAGGCAAACTCCCTTACCTCACAGCACCCAGGCACAAACCACTGCGCTCAAAGAGCCCATGTACATAACGCTCCACTCAAAAGCCCGCAGCATGCGTGCAGATGACCTAGGCACACTAATTATACACCAGTGCAATACAATAGACACCATGCGCTCACTATATCAGATCACCTTAAGAAAAACTTTGATCTCTTTATGCTCCAAACCTTCTAGCACATCATCAATGAATCAGGGACCAATAGAACTTGAACCCTTAACCCCTTCACTGCTAGGCCTCCCCTCCCCCCGGGCTAAGCCTTTTTTGGCTATTTGGGGTAGTGCACGCTTAGGCCCCTGTAACTTTTTGACCACATAAGGTATCCACGCCGAATATGCGTCATTTTCTTCCAACATCATGGGGATTCTAAAGATACCCAGGGTTTGTGGATTCCCCTGGAGGGGTCCCAGAAATTAGCCAAAATATAGCTACATTTTGGTTTTTTGGGGAAAAATGGGAAAAAGGGCTGCAAATGAAAGCATCTGTGAAAATGGTATCAAAAAGGGTTTGTGGGGCTGAAATCACAATTTTCCCAGCTTTTAGGTAATGACAGACTTTTGTCAGAAAACCAACATTTTTTTAAACAGTTTTGGCATTTTTCTGGGACATAGCCTATTTTTGCTATTTTTTGTGCTTTCAACCTCCTTCCAGTTAATGGTAGAAATGTGTATGAAAGCAATAATGGATCCTGGAAAGCTATGCATTTGGGAAAAGTAGACAAAATTCTGAATTCAGCAAGGGGTCATTTGTGTAGACCCATCAAGGTTTCTTTATAGAAACTAACAGTTAAATATAGAAAAAATTGATAATTGGTTGAAAAAAAACAGTCATTTGTGTCAACGTTTTCACCTGTAACTTCTTCTAGTTATGACAGCTCTTTGAAAGCAATATACCGTTACATCTGCTGGACCATACTGGTTGTGGGAATATATAGGACTTGTAGGTTCACCAAGAACCCGACTAACCCAGAGTCAAAAACCGAGCAGCAATTTGCAATGGCTTTTTATTATGTACCGGGTATGTAGCAATTATTGTGGGAAAATGTATACATGGAAAAATCGGTATGAAAGACACCTATGTAGGGGACAAAATATAGAGTTTAGAAACAGTAGATATTTGCACATATCCGAAATTGGGAATACTCATACTCGCATGAGAATTATCGGTCATTTTTCAAAATGACTTCTTTTATACACAATGTCTTTCATTTGGAAGGCAGAAATGCATCGAAAGTCAATAGGTAATAACAGTTGCTTTGCTAATCATAATTACCCTAAGTCTCCCGATAAAAATGTTACCTCACTTGTGTGGGTAGGCATAATGCCCACGACAGGAAACAGCGCAAAACACAACGTGGACACACCCCAAATACACAGTGAAAATAACCCTTTTTTGGCAAAGTGCCTAGCTGTAGTTTTCGAACCCTAGCTCCGCCGGCACCTAGGGAAACCTAGCAAACCTATACATTTCTTAGAACTAGACACTGTGGTTCTGAAAATTCTGGACTCGTGTAATAATTCTGGACTCGAGAATTAAACTTCGTCGTAACATGACGAATTTAGTATCAAAAGACCGAGAATGACGAGTACACTATGTACAAGCATTTTCGTCAATTTCGAGTGACGATTTCACCTCGAAATCGTCATTTTCGTTCTGAACCCTTGGCTTCCATTTTGTATGCGGCAGCCATTTTGTGAGTTGCCCTTTACATAGGCTTATAATACAGCTAAATTCGATTCCAAAGGACACGTACACCTTGATTGACTTTTCTCTGACCTAGGCAGGCTGTGCAAGCTGAAACCATTGCCCCAGGCCGAACCTGTTTGGTCAGTTCCTCTCCCAGTGGCCGAATGAGATAGCATCAAGGCTCAACAGGCCATAAAACCTTTTCAGCACACACACACCCTGCCGAATCTTGCTCACACCTGTCCCTGCTCTTTTCTCTCACTTGCTTTATGATGGGGAGGTGCCCGTTTTTATTGGGGGTCCACCGATATCTGATGAAATGTTGGGCCTTGCCGGGTGATTTGTTGTGGGCTGGACGAACTGAAATATGGACATGTCATCATGACTCTGCTTTTCCTTTGTAACAAAGAATGTGAATAGTGTACTGTAAATTCAAAGAATGTTTGCCTAAAGCACAATATTTCGTATAAAAAGAGAAGCCTGACTTTGTGAATTTGAGCAGTCTCCTGAGAATATACATCCCGTGTGTTGTACTTCTAGGACGCTTGTTACCTTGGTTGCAGCCTATAAAATCGATCCATGACTTCACCTAGAAGACTCTGAGTTTCTGTGGTCTGAATCAGGAAAGAACCCGAGGTCTTTGGGTGTACCCTGGCACCGCTGGGTTACCGGTTCGTTACCGGTTCTGAAAAACCCAGTACCTCAGTTGGCGCCCAACGTTTGGGGCGATACCAACGGTACCAGTCCAGTCAGAGGTTCGTGAGGAGCTTCGTGTGAAAATTCTGGAGGAAGGCCATCCACTTCATCGACCCCTGCATGTCGACGTGGTCCGAAAGTCTTTGCTGTGAGATTCCCCGCTTCCCGACGGCTACAAAGGACTGCTGCCCTGGCTATCGCCCTGATTTGGACCCTTGAAGTTTGGTAGAGCGAAACGATAAGACGAGTCTTCTGGTGACGTCATCGATATCTCAGTTAAGTATAAGTGGAGCGTCTCCCAGTCCTTAGTTGGTTCTTAGTCTTGGGTATCCCTTTGGGATCATTTTTGGAACTTGCAAGTGCCAAAACCGAAGGACTCGTGTATTCACGAGAAATATCGTAATCGATAATCCTTTGAAGTTTGGAGCTAGACTAGAGAGCGAAGATGCCTGGTCTTAGACTTGGAAATTTGTTTTGTCTTGGTTGTAATAATAGGGACTCCCGATTGGAGGACTCGTGTCCGGTTCCTCCGGTTGGAACTCCAACTTACGAATTATATGTAAAACATGGAGTAGGGCCCATCACATACAATGAAGTGTGGATCAAATACACCAGAAAAGATGGTGTTTTAAAATGGCCCCAATATGGTAGCTTTGACACAGAAATTTTAGACAATCTCGAAGTTAAACTTTTCAAAAAGAAAGCCCGGCCGGCGATGTTTGACTCTTTCCGCCTATGGCGTAAGGAAGCCAAACAGAAGGAAATTAAATTAGCAAAGAAAAATAAGAGAGAAGGGGGAATTTCGATAATGCAAGCTGCCATGCAGTTTAAAGACAACGAAGAAGAACAGATGAGTGAGCAGTTGCACAGGCAACGTAAAATGGTAATAGATAAATGCTATCCAGTTTTGCCGTCTCTTCAGCAAGACGCAGCAAAAGAGCGTGAAAAAGATCAGTTAATGTCGCATTTATTAAGTTCGCCACCCCCCTATGCGCAAAATGCCACGGCACCTCCGCAACCTTTAGTTGTGCAACCTGTGCCTCCTGTTCCTCCACAGCACCCACCAGCTGTTCTTCAGCTGGCTCCTGCTCCTTTGGTGCAGCCTCCTCAAGGCCCACCGATCACATCTGTTTCACCTGTGCTTTCTACGACTTTGCCTAGTGCACCTTCTACTTCTCCTAATGATCCCTCTGCTATTGCTTCTACCCCTGCCTTATCTCATCCTGTTTTCCCACCCGTTCTTCCTTCAGTTTCTCCTTCCGTTCGGCAGAGAATGGCCAACACTGTTCCTAATCTTTTCTCACCTCTTTTCGGGTCGCCTACTACGACCCCTAACATGGAACGAAGACAGTTGCGAAGTCAACTGCCTGACTATCAAGAGAGAGATTCACTAAATCGTTTAGCGCATAAATGGGTTATGGACACTGTAAGGTATGATGTAGAGTCTGTCATGGAAGTCTTCCATCAATGGGAAGCACTGACGCAGAGATATGTTTTTGAACAAATGTGTGTTTTCCTCTGTGAGGATTTGGAAGACAATGATCTGGAATACAACCCGCCCAAGTTGTGTCGTGTACGGTTCGAGTTTGGAGAGGGCATGATCGTAGGTCCAGATGTCGAGAGAGCGGTTGAGACATTGTTGTCATTTCGGAGTAAGGGGGGCAGTTCTCAGTCGTCATTTGAGCATGGCACATCCGGTAGGAAAAAGGCGCGACAGTACCCCATGAGAGAGGTTCCCCCACAATGGAGAGAGGGTGACGCAAATGCTCACCCACCTATTCTGCCACACTTTCAGCGTGTGTGGGTACATGTCCCATGGAGGCGAGCTGAAGTTTTAGCCCTTAAACAGACATTGCCTGATCCCCGTAAAAATCCCGCAGGGTATTACAAAGAGTTGTCACAAACTGCTGGATCATGTATAATGAATTTAGCCGATATCGATATGTTATTTGGGAATGTTGTTCCACAGCCTTTATGGGGTAAGATTCGTCATACAGATCATGATCAGGAGTTAGGTGACTCATGGGCTAATATTGCTGCTGCAGATGCCCGACAAGTTGGTGGTGCTAAGCCTAAGCCTTTAGTAGCCGAACTTCCTGGTAAAATAATTGATTACATGAAAACGATAAAGCCTGCAATACGTGTAAATTGGGATAAGTTGTCTGCATGTAAGCAGAAGAAAGATGAAACGGTGTCAGATTTCTTCACCAGGTTTGAAGAGACTTTTGTCGACCACAGTGGTCAAGATATGAGCACAGAAGGTGGTCAGCGTTTGTTCGTCGATAAATTCGTGCACAATCTGCTTCCCGAGTTGTGTAAAAAGTTAAAAGATTCAGAGAGTTCATGGGCAGTTTCTTCCTCAGTACAGATACTGGCTACTGCACAGTATTACGAAAATCGAGACAAAGACGAGAAAGATAGAGCAGAAAAGAAAACTAAAGAGTTGAAAACGAAGGTTTTGTTACAGCAAGCATATCCGCCACATAGTGGTGGTGGCCAGAATAGTGGTGGTCAAAATAATAGTGGTCAGAGTAACTATCAGAATAATTATCAGCAGCCTCAACAGTATCAGAGGAACTCACAAAGAGTCGAGTATACTCAACCACGTGTCCCTGTAGGCCCCAATCAGTGTTCATATTATAAGGAAGAGGGTCATTTCAAGTATAGTTGTCCTATTTTATTACAGCGTGCAAATGGTGCTTCTGGTGTAAGAGGTCGAGGTGTTCAGCAGGCGTCTAGAGGTAGAGGACGTGGAATTTTCCCCCAGAACACACAGTCTCTTCCACCTCAAAATTCGATGAATAGGTTTGATCAGCAGAATAACACATCTGGTAGGACAGCTCAGCACTATACTGATGATTACTATACAGAAAATGAGCATTGGGAAGGTAATGATTGCTAGGACAGCCATAGACAAAGGGAGGGAGTTGCTTCAGTTCCAGTAGATCAGAGTGGACCTTACGTTGAGGTGATTACATCAGGTGTGTCAGAGCCTTTTCTGTTGGATACTGGTGCTACAAAGAGTTCTATTATGCACTCCAAACTCCCTGGCGCACCTTTGTCTGGCGAAATGAACGTTTCTGTAGGTTTTTCTGGCGCCCCAGTTAGAAATCCGATTTCTGACCCTTTGTCTCTTTCTGTTGGTCCTTGTGAATTCGAAGCACCCCTTATTCTGACAACAGGTTGTGGTGAAAATTTGTTAGGATTAGATTTGCTAAAAAGATTGCATGCGACTTTGTACTGTTCTCCTTCTGGAGTACAACTTACACTGGGTAAGAAAGTGGTTTCTCCAATGTATTTGTCGAGAGACAAACTTCCAACAGAATTGTCATCTCTCCCTAATATTCTTTGGGCTACTGGTCCTAATGTTGTAGGTCTTTTGGAAATACCACCATATGTTGTAACATTGAAAGCCAATGTTAGAATGCCACGAATTCCCCAATATAGAATTTCTAGTGAAGGTGAAAAAGCTTTGCTAGCGATCGTTTACAAACTGATTGAAAAAGATGTGATTGAAGAGACAAGAGGCAACGTTTGCAATAGCCCTGTTCTGCCTGTTTTAAAACGAACTGATCCCTCTCAGCCTCCTGTGTACAGATTTGTGATTGATCTTAGAGAGGTCAATAAAATAGTTGTGCCACAATTTCCAGTTGTCCCCGACATTACTGCATTATTGACTATGATTCCAGCTTCTGCAACATGGTTTTCGGTGGTTGACTTGAAGAATGCTTTCTTCAGCATCCCGATCGCTGAGGAGAGTAGGGATATTTTTGCCTTCAGTTTAGGAGGACGCAGCTTCCGCTTTAAAAGTGCTCCCCAGGGCTACTGTGAAAGTCCATCAATATATAGTCAAGCTCTAAAAACACAGCTTGATACGATTGTTTTACCTGAAGGTGCTACTCTTGTACAGTACGTTGATGATTTGCTTGTTGCTGCAGATACTGAGGAAATATGTAAGAAAGCCACGTTATCTTTGTTGCGTCATCTGTGTGATTTGCATCACAAGGTGTCACCTTCCAAATTGCAATATTGCCGACAAGAAGTGACCTACTTAGGTCACCTCTTATCGAAGGAGGGAAGGAAACTGACCCCAGAAAGAATTCAGGCAATAGCGAAATTGAGTGTGCCAAGAACACAGAGAGAAGTGCGTGCTTTCTTGGGCATTACATCGTACTGTAGACAGTGGATTCCAAATTTTTCGTTATTGGCCAAACCTTTGGTGGCATTAACGTGTAAAGATACACCCAATCCCTTTCCTTGGTCTGAAGAGTGTCAGAAAAGTTTTTCTGAATTGCGCGCAGCATTATGTTCGGCTCCTGTGTTAGGTACCCCCAACTACAGTAAGCCCTTTACATTATATGTCCATGAGAAGGAAGGTTGTGCATTGTCAGTTTTGACTCAGTTGTTTGGGGACAAACAGCGTCCATGTGCATATTTTTCGTCGACTTTGGATCCAGTAGCTAGAGCGTTGCCAAGTTGTTTAAGAGCCACAGCGGCAGCAGCTGTTTCTATTCGACAGTCTGCTGGTCTAGTAATGAACAATACACTAGTCGTGATGGTCCCACATGCAGTAGACACGTTGTTAAATAGAACCAAGACACAGCACTTAACTAGTGCTCGATTGTCAGGTTACGAATTAACATTGTTAGCTAGTCATGTGCACATAAAAAGGTGCAACACTTTAAACCTAGCTACGTTGTTGCCAATTGTAGAGGAATTAGATGCTTCAGAACAGCATGATTGTTTTCTTAGAACAGAAGAAGAAACGAAAGGGAGAGTAGATCTCTACGACACTCCTCTTGCTGAATGTGATGGTACATTGTGGGTGGATGGTTCATGTTTCAAGCTCCCGAATGGTGACACGACTGCAGCATATGCTGTCACGACTTTGCATACAATTGTTGAAGCTGCACGTATTCCACATAATTGAGCTCAAGCAGCAGAGTTGATTGCACTCACAAGAGCGTGTGTGCTATCAAAAGGAATGAAAGTGACTGTCTATACCGACAGTCAGTATGCATTTGGTGTGGCTCATAGTTTTGGACGACTGTGGAGAGAACGTGGGTTCCTGACTTCGCATGGAGCTAAGATTCAGCATGGTCAGTTGGTGAATGAGCTTCTTGAATCACTGACCATGCCTCTGCAAGTGGTGATTGTGAAATGTAGTGCTCACAAGAAGGTGACTGATGATGTTGGTCGTGGAAATGCATTTGCTGACGAAATCGCAAAAGAAACTGCAAGGAATGTGATGAGCCGAATGTATGTTGCAGGCCCTGCAAGATGGGTTGGTGATGTTGGAATGTGTGAAGACACGATAGAGAGTGTGAAATCCATTCAAGCTGAAGCCACAGAGAAAGAATTGAGCATGTGGAGAGGAAGTACGGGTAGAATGGATGCAAATGGCTGTTGGATTGAATTGTCAGAGCATCAGAGATGGTTGTTACCCGATGCATATGTGCTTGCAGTGGTTACAATGGCTCATGGAATGGCACATATCAGCGTGAAAGGGATTTGCAAGTTGTTGGCTCCAGTATGGCAAAATTCAGGAATTCCCAAGTGTGCAGAGAATGTTGTCAAGAATTGCATGGTGTGTCTGAAACACAATCCTGGTAGGGGAACGCCAACTCCAGCTGGTCATTTTGCACCTCCTACGTACCCGTTCGAGGTTTTGCAGCTAGATTTCATTCACATGGAGAGGTGCAACAATTTAAAATACGTACTCGTTGTTGTTTGTGCCTTCTCAAGATGGGTAGAAGCATACCCCTTAAAAGACAATACTGCCTTATCCACAGCTAAAACCCTTGTGAAAGAGTTCTTCCCCAGGTTTGGAATGCCTAGAATGGTCTGGAGCGATAATGGAAGTGAATTTGTGGGTCGTGTGATGAAGAGAGTGTGTGAAGGGCTAGGTATCCAACAAAAGTTCCACGCTGCAAATCACCCCCAATCAGCTGGATTAGTAGAATGCTACAACGGCACTTTAAAACTTAAATTGGCCAAAATTCAAGCGAGCACGGGTCTTAAATGGCCTGATGTTCTACCCTTAGCACTCCTATCAACCAGAATGACTGTGCATTCACGAGTGAAACTTAGCCCCTATGAGATTGTTTTCGGCCGCCCGGCCAACATATGGGGAGTGCCAAGGCTCACTAAGTTCAGCGAACTGGAACACCCTGTTTTGCTTGATTATCTGTACGAATTGACGGCTAAATTGCGTGTTTTGCATCAACAGGTTCACGACACCCTGCCTCCGGTCTCTGAGACTCCAGGTCACGCAATCGACCCTGGATCCTGGGTCCTCGTCAAGAACTTCCAGAGAACTAAAAACGACCAGCCCAGGTGGACCGGACCGCACCTCATCCTTTTTTCCACAAGATCAGCAGTTCGAGTGGAGGGGAAGGCTAACTGGATCCACGGGATCCACTGCAAAAGGATCCCTCTTCCTCTGCCGTATGACCAGTGGGTCCAGAAGGGTGTCGCTGACTCAGAAACTGAAACCGTGCCGCGTTTCCTACCTTTCATTGATGCACTTGTAAAAGGAACTGACTCTGAACGTGAAAGTGAGAACATTTTGCAAGAAGCTGTGCCACCATCAAAGCGATTGAACACTTTGGAGCCTGAACTCCTGTTTCAGGATCAGACAGTACCTGGAAAAAAGCGCTATAATTTGAGGCCAAGATCTATGGACAAATAAACAAAACTTTTTTTCACCTCCAAGTACTATTTTTGAAAGTGCAGCTCTCCCATCTGAGAAACTTGCTCATTTTTGTTTTTCGAACCGCCATCCGGGTTCCGCTGCTAGGGCCGCGATTGCCCAAAGTCTTTGGGGTGCAGCTGACGACGTTAGGTCGGCAGTTCTGGTTGGTCTAAGGGAGTTGCCCTGGACTGACAGAAGCATTCCTTAGCAGAATCAACCTCCCATCGCGGGCAGCACTTTAGAGAGGATGGAGTTTCTCGAGATGAAGAGACCTGCCAAGGAAATGAACTTTAAACACAAGATTTGTAAAATTATGACAAGGAAAAGCTTTTTGATGTTGTGCATTTTTATGTTATTCAGTGTGATGATATTTTTAATAAGTTATGTTTTATTCTCTTTTCGAGTAACATTTGCACCCACTACATCGCCCATACCTCCTCCTTCTACTGTTTCCCCACACTCTTTTCAACCCCTTCCTGAACACGAATCAGCTAGGAGACTAGAGTTTATTAATAACTCCTTTGTTCAGCTCTTGCACCAACACCAACTTGTAATGAACACGACTAACTGTTGGGTGTGTGGTCTTATGCCTCACACAACGGATAAAGGTATTCCTTATCTGGTCCTGCCATTCAGTCACAATGGTTCAGTGTGGGCATACAGAACAATGTTCATATACGCACATGAAGTCTACCCCCTACGTTCTGTAACAGACAATCCTAAAAATAGTGCTCTAGTTAAGGGTATAGTAGACATGATTAAGGAAGGTATTTCTTATGAGACTATCCCGAGAGATGAGACACTAGTATACATAGGATGGAACATAACCGGATATGGAGCTACTCTGAGTGAGAAACAGCAAGCTAAGAGATCTTCCCCGATTTGGATTGTACCCCATCAGGGTCATCTGTGTCTGCAAGGTAATGGCACGAATCCCAGAGCTCAGTTAGGCAAGAGTATCTGCACTAAAATGTATGTTTTTGCAGCCCAGACTTCCCCTTCGTTTTTAACAGCTAAGGGTACCTATTTCATCTGCCATGATAGAGCCTATACAAGGTTGCCCCCTGACTTTTCGGGCTCATGTTTTGTTTCATTCCTGTTGCCTCCCACCTACACAGCAGCGGCAGATTACCACAAGACAAGGGTAGTTAGAGGTGTCTTGAGTGAAGAAGACACTGCAGGTCAAGAATTTGGGGACTTTGCAAAGGGTTTTCTGCCGTTCTGGGGATCCATGGCTAACAGCAGGAACATAAGGCAATTGACAAGGGTAGTTGAGTCCACCGTGATTGAAACTGCTGGTGCCCTTAGTAACTTGACTGCTGAGCTCCAGTCGGATCGTCTTATGACCCTTCAGAACAGGGTCGCATTAGATGTCATACTTGCAGACCGAGGTGGGGTATGTAGATTGATCCAATCGAGTTGCTGTGTTTTCATCCCAGATAACGCTCCAACAGTGTACCAGGCCATCTCTAAACTGCATAGGATTTCCGAATCTATTCATGTAGATAAAGGAGATTGGTCATTTATGGGGTGGTTCTGGGAACTGATATCCGGCTGGGGATGGAAAATTCTGATGGTCATTGGGATGGTTTTAGCCATTCTTTTCCTGTTCTGTCTGTGCGTACAGTGTGCTCCTGCAATATGTGGCCTCTGTGTTACATCATGTGTAAGGAAGCCTGTAACAAGAGATGAACTAAGTACTAGAATGATGTTACAGCAACATCTCAATGACTTTAGGAATTTAGACCTGGACTCAGATTAGCATGAGATTAGGTTAAATTGCCTATGTAAGGGCAAAAGGAGGGATTGTGGTTCTGAAAATTCTGGACTCGTGTAATAATTCTGGACTCGAGAATTAAACTTCGTCGTAACATGACGAATTTAGTATCAAAAGACCGAGAATGACGAGTACACTATGTACAAGCATTTTCGTCAATTTCGAGTGATGATTTCACCTCGAAATCGTCATTTTCGTTCTGAACCCTTGGCTTCCATTTTGTATGCGGCAGCCATTTTGTGAGTTGCCCTTTACATAGGCTTATAATACAGCTAAATTTGATTCCAAAGGACACGTACACCTTGATTGACTTTTCTCTGACCTAGGCAGGCTGGGCAAGCTGAAACCATTGCCCCAGGCCGAACCTGTTTGGTCAGTTCCTCTCCCAGTGGCCGAATGAGATAGCATCAAGGCTCAACAGGCCATAAAACCTTTTCAGCACACACACACCCTGCCGAATCTTGCTCACACCTGTCCCTGCTCTTTTCTCTCACTTGCTTTATGATGGGGAGGTGCCCGTTTTTATTGGGGGTCCACCGATATCTGATGAAATGTTGGGCCTTGCCGGGTGATTTGTTGTGGGCTGGACGAACTGAAATATGGACATGTCATCATGACTCTGCTTTTCCTTTGTAACAAAGAATGTGAATAGTGTACTGTAAATTCGAAGAATGTTTGCCTAAAGCACAATATTTCGTATAAAAAGAGAAGCCTGACTTTGTGAATTTGAGCAGTCTCCTGAGAATATACATCCTGTGTGTTGTACTTCTAGGACGCTTGTTACCTTGGTTGCAGCCAATAAAATCGATCCTTGACTTCACCTAGAAGACTCTGAGTTTCTGTGGTCTCAATCAGGAAAGAACCGGAGGTCTTTGGGTGTACCCTGGCACCGCTGGGTTACCGGTTCGTTACCGGTTCTGAAAAACCCAGTACCTCAACACCCAGGGGAATCCAGGATGGTGTGACTTGACTGGTTCCCACCAGGTTCTGTTACCCAGAATCCCTTGCAAACCCCTGGTGTTTAGTGAGCTTGCTGCCCCCCTGAGTGGGCAGATTGGGGGCTACATGCCCCATCTGCCCCCCAGGGGGGCAGAAAGACAGAATTTAGCCCATTTCTTTATGGGGGAGCGTAGGCCTTTGCCCAAGGGGCCGCTCCCCCTCCCTGGTGTCCAGTGGGTGGATCCCTGCTTGGGGTTCACCTTCCTAGGGCGGTGCTGGGATCCCCTCCCGTCTTTCTATGTGCCCGGGGGCCTGAGATAGTCCCCATAGCACATAGAAAGTGAAACTGAAATGCCTAAAGGCTCATTTCAGTTTCAGTTTCTGTGCAATGAAGACAGCGCGACATGCGCGCTGATCTTCCCTCACCTAACTTGCGCTTGCTTGATTTTTTTCTGTACTACAGCGCCAAGACGCTGCGGCATTCGAGCGCTTTACAAACCCTTCAGTCAGTCAGTCATCTTCATGGCACAGAAACCAGGGAGGGGGCCTCGGGAGCTGGGGAAGCTCTTCCCCAGCTCCCAAGGTCACAGGGGTGAAATAGAAATGCCTCTGCGGTCTGCAGCAGAGGGATTTTGTGGCCTTGGCCTCATGACGGAATGGTTCCGTCATGAGCACAGGGGCACCGATGCTCATGACGGAACCATTCCGTCATGAGCATCGAAGGGGTTAATTGAAGAAAGTCCATTCTCTCTGTGACTGTCATTCCTAGCATGCAACACAACCCTGCTCTCAAGCAAAACATACCACAAACAGGGTAGCCCAGCAGCCCTACCACCTAAAGTCTAGCTACCCAAAACTTTGCCTGCCTCCACTTACCTCGGATCTTGAAGAGTTACAGACCACAAACAGAAAACAAGCATTGCCATAGCCAATAGGTCTCGCCTTTGGGACCTTATAAGTGTTTAGCCATGCAATTGTTGATGTTGTTGCAACAAGGATATTGTGCTGCATAACTAAATACTTATAAGGTCCCAAAAGTGAGACCTATTGGATATGCCAATGCTTGTTACAACTAATCTCCTAACTCTACTCTTTCCTTTATACTGCAGTATGCGACAAGGTAGCCCCTTATCTCCCCTGTTATTTATTCTTGCCCTGGACCCCTTTTTTGTATTGATTAAAACACTCTAATGATATCTCCAGATTCCTTTTGAATGATATTTACATTCAATTTACAGCATACACAGATAACATCCTTATTTAGGTTTCTAAGCCAAAATCTTCTCTTCCCTCTTTCTTTTAAAGAGTTACAAGCGTATTCGGAGGTATCTGGTTATCAGCTTAATGTGGATAAATCTGAAGTGATGCCACTGAAAAAGTTGTTTCAAAACCCCCTTTGCTGAGATGGTCATGTCTTGGAACCCAGGTAAAATAAAATGCCTGGGGGTTTGGTTTAGTAATAATCTTTGGGACACCCACACGGTCAGGGACATACAACATCTGGCCAGGGGGATCTCTGATCATTCACCCATACAGTGTTGTCTAGAGGTGGGCGAACCCACGGCTGGACGTGTGGCACCGATCAATTCCTGGTACCTTACTATCCCCCCCCTCCCCATCAGGGACAAAGTATTGAGCAAGTCGGATCTTTTCTTCCAGGAAAATGAAGGATCGGTCGCCTCAACAAACGTACTCTGGGAGGCCTATAAGACTGTTATATGGAGGTGGTTTTGGCCCAGATTGCCTGACAGCGTAGGGAGAGGGGAGCTGATATGGCGCGTTTGGAAGAGGAAATCTTAGATTTAGAAAAGGCAGTCCGGATTCAGGACTCGTGGAGGTGAGACAGAAGTTGCGCATAAAAATTAAGGAATTCTCTGATCCAGTTACGGAGGCCGCTAAGACACACGACAGGGCCACACTCAGCAGAATCTATGACATAGGTGATAAAGCGGGCAAGTTACTGACCTGGCTAGATCGCAGGGACAGGACCCAGTGCGTTGTGGTTGAGATTGAAACAGACTCACAATCCCGCCTTACTGCACCGCAAGATATAGCAGATGCTTTTGGCCAGTATTACCAGTCGCTTTATGCAACCCATACGGCACATACGGAGGAGGAGGCTTCCTCTCTCCTACATGATATCTCGATGCCATTACTTACTGAGGAGGAATGCTCCGATCTCGATCTCGACATTACAGTAGCTGAGGTCGAAAAGGCTGTACAAGACCTGTATGGGGGGAAGGCGTCGGGCCCCAATGGTATCCCCATAGAATTGTTCAAGCTCACGGCGAGCAAGACTGCACCCTTTCTCACCGAAATGTACTGAGAAAGTAAAAAAGGGAGTATACTTCCTGAGGATCAAAGACTGGCCATTATTGTTGTCATTCATAAGGCGGGCAAACTAGTCAACAAATGTTCATCTTATAGGCCCATTTCATTGCTTAACTGTGAAGCGAAAATTCTAGCAAAGGTTCTTGCCACTCGCTTGCTCAGAGTCCTGGCTCGCCTGGTCCATCCGGAACAATCAGGGTTTATGCCTGCGAGAAACACCTCCCTCAACCTGCGCAGGCTCCACAGAGTGATGGGCAGGGTTGACACAATCAGGGAAGATGCTGTCGTGCTATCTCTGGATGCTGCATAGGCATTCAACACCATCGAATGGCCCTAATTGTTCGCCGTACTCCGTAAATTGGGTTTTGGGCCCGAATGTATTAATTGGGTGCGGCTTCTGTATCACCAACCACTTGCCCAAGTAATCGTCAAAACAATAGGAAATCCCCCGTTTTTGTTCTCGGCAGGGGCACCAGACAGGGCTGCCCCTGTTCGCCACTTCTCTTTGGCCCTGGAGCCCTTGGCGACGTGGGTCCGACAAGACCCCGCCATTAGAGGCCTTAAGTGGATTTCGGGCTGGGAGGACCGCATCTCAATTTATATGGATGATATCTTGCTCTACTTGGCCTCTTTTTCTAATTCTAACAGTTAAGAACCGAGCCCAATTTTTAAGCATCAGGGGCATTTCTGAAACGCTCCCATCCCATCTCACTTTGTGGCTCATTCAGGGCTTTCTTCCATTTCCATAAACGCCCGTCACGTCACACGCTGCCACCAGCGTGTACGCCTTGTGCGGATTCTCCTTCATTAAGAGACAGCACGCCGAGTGCGGGCTGTTCCTTCCGGACGCATCGAGGAGAGCCCTGGGGTAAGATTTACTCCACTTTTTCGCCGTTTGAATAATCTCACGCCAGTCTACGCCATCACTGTTTCTTTTTATAATTTGGCACACCGGTAGGGTCCATTAGGATATTTAGGAATTGTAGTTTACAGCACCAAGTCACTAATTAACAAACTGTCAGTATAATAGTGCTATTTTCACTATGTTGAATAATCCCACGCCACTTGACGCCGATACGGTTTCTTTTTGTCTACTAACATGGCAAACTGTTACGGTCCATTAGGTAATTTAAGAATTTCCCGTTTACAACACGAAGTCACTAATTATCACACTGTCAGCTTAAACAGCTTTATGGAACTTCTTTAGTGTCCTCTCACACCATGCAGAGAGGTAGTAATTTGGCGGCCGACCTCAGCGCGATGCGCTGCCAGGGAGTTAATAGCACCTTACTTTTGATGTCTCCCCTTTTGACTTGGCACTTATACTGCTTCCATTGGGAATATATAGTGTATGTGATATCAGCAGATAGCTTTTATTGAGTTTAATACTGATAGAACCACTGCAACTATTCAGCACCTTTTGTAAACACAGCGACGGGCAGCCACCCCGAAGCCTGTTTAACCCTCTACCACCCATTTAATGCCTGCAATGCTGGATTTTTCACCAGACTCACCGGATCGACGCCGATTGTTCACAAGCCCATTATGATATGACGGGGCTTTATCCAGTAAACTGACATTCCAGTGTCAATTCAAGATTGTTCTGCTTTGTAATCCAACCATCTTATAATGGCCATTTACTGAGACTCGAGCAGTAGGTTATGTCATTCCTCAGCCTCTTCTCACTCACTTGAAGCGTTTGTCGATTCACACTCCTGCATGTTACTGTTTGCTGATAAATTCCTTGCCCCAATCAAGTCTACACTTGACTTCGATGCTTAGCTGGATGTTGTCTTTTCTCCTTCGTAGATTTAATCTCTGTCTATGCTATCGTTTGTTCCAAGCCTGGACGCTCTAGATACTTTGGGATTAATTTCCTTTTGGAAAGCAATAAATTGAGAAATAGGAACCTTGCGCACCACGCATCCGAATGCAGTAAGTGTGCAGCCCCCGACTATTTTGCAATAATTTTCGGACCTACTTCGTTTAGGTTAACTGCCACCTTTATCCTTTAGGTGACGCCTCACTCCTGCCATCATATGACAAGTCCGGAGAGCCATGGAGCCCCTTTCCTCCACAACTGACCTGTGAGAGACACCTCCCCCGTTGATACAATCTTGGTAATACTAATTAATTCTGTCCAAAGTCTTGGATTTTTATTCGCTTTTCAGATACCTGTCAGGCACTTACTTATTGTCCACCCTCTTTCCTTCTTAGGTGTCAACCCCCCCCCCCCTTAACTCACGAGTTGTCCTGAGGAAGACCCCGGTAGTAAGGTTCAAGTTATCTACAGACATAGGGGTCGAAACGTCGACTTCACAACTTTTGCCAATAGAGAATTGACAGTGATTCATAAACTTTTTTCCTATTTGTTATATGGCGAACATGTATATAAATTGTGGACTTAGACCCTGTGGTATAGGATGTATATATACCATAATTGTATGTGATTCTTTGTCACTTTCACCCAACCTCCCCTTTCACTACTTAACATCTTTCCCTCACTCCCCTTTCCCTTTGACACCACCAATTTCAATGTGATACCTGGTTAAGGTGTTATTTGCAAATTTGTTTCAAAAATGCATTTCCCAATGTGATTAAACAACATTGTTTTTCTCTCCTTTCATGTTGTTTCATGACATGTGCTTTTTAAAGAATATTATTTTTTTCCTTGCCCTTTGCTTTTAAGCCAGTAACATACTGGGACCACTATTACACATACCGTCTTGCACCCAGGTCCCAGTGATTCCGGGTTTACCCTTTCTTGTAACTACTTGGCCTCACCGGCGGCATCCTTAAATATGGTCTTGGATATATTCAGTGTGTTTCGTATGTTTGCGGGATATACGATAAACTGGTCTAAATCAGTACGCTCCCTCTGAGTTGCCAGTTAGCCGTAGCAGCTGACGGTTTCAAATACCTGGGGATCTGGGTTACTAAAGATCTCTCTAGATTTCATGACAAAAATCTCCAGCCACCTTTGGTACGTCCCAAATTGGACGTTCAACACTGGAAGTCGCTCCCGTTGACTCTTTCGGGGCGCGCAGCCCTATTCAAGATGATGTCCCTTCCTCGACTTCTGTATGTTCTGCAGAACGCCCCACTCGCCACGTCGTACTTTAAGGAACTCAACTGTATCGTTCGTGATCTGCTGTGGGAGGGTAAACCTCCTGTATCGCAACACACAAACTTACGCTAAGATGGTTTGATGGGGGTATTGGGCTCCCGAATATTAAGAGGTACTATTGGGCCTCGCAACTCGCAGCAATTAACCAATGCATATATAGATCGCAGGACGACCCGGCCTTTCGGATCGATAGGTGGCTCCTCCCAGGTGGCGGTTTCGAGGGAGCATAATATGCACGACCTTTGAGGCCAGCTTCAACTGGCCCTACCGGGTATGCAGTGCATGTATGGAAGGTGGCCAACAGGAGTCTGGGCTGGGAGGGTAAACTTACATAGGCCACGCCACTTTGGCACAGTGAACAATTGGGTAGGCTGATCCGTTCAAAGGGATTTGACAGATGGGACCTTATAGGTATTTCCAAGTTGGCGGATCTATGGAAGCTGGGTGAGGTTGTCCCCTTTCCCCGATTGCAGCAGGAGTACGAACTAGCCCAGTCCAAATATTTCAGATATCTCCAAATTAGGCATGCCCTGCTCGCAGTTCTCCCCATGGGTGGCGCTCTCCCTGAATCCTCCCCACTTGAAGACAGGATTGTGGACGGCGACCGACCGGAAAAAGCCATATCCCTCATCTATAAAAAACTCATCAATGATATGGCGGATCCCATGACCCGCGTGAGAGCCAGATGGGATCACGATGTCGCAGGTCAAGATGAGGAGTGGCGAGCGGTGGTGGCCTCCCCTCGTGAGGTGGCCATTTCCTCTCTACTCAGCCTGGTCCATTTAAAACTTCTTCACAGATCCTACTTGTTAGGGCCTTTGATGGTTCGCTTGGGCTACACCCTGGACAATAGCTGTGTGCGACAATGTGGGCAGGAGGGCACCTTTAACCACACTCTTTGGGAATGCGCAGTGATCCAGAGGTTTTGGGACAGGGTGGTGCGACAAATGGAAGTGGCACTGGGGCAACAGATCCACTGTAATTTTAAGTTGGCATTGCTGAACATCTGGGATCCTATAGACCTGAACTCCAAAGAGCAAATATGGGTCACGCTGGGGCTTATGGTAGCTAAAAGGAATATTGCACAGTTGTGGAGAGCTCAGACTCCCCCCCTCCCCCCCCCCCCCAAAAAAACAGCAGACTGGGCCAACGATATGGATTGGTGTATAGTGACGGAAAATTCCATATATGAAGCCAGGGGGTGTCCGAACAAATGGATGCAAATTTGGGGGCAGTGGAATGTCTACAGGGAGGCGATTTGTGAACCGCCAAGGATCAGAGAAGACATTATTGGTGGGATTTGACACTGTACGATGAATATTGTTCACCTGTGCTGTAACTAGTGTATTCCGGGGAACCATTCACTGTGTAACTAAAGATGATAGTTTGCCTAATATTGCCTTACTTCTGTAACATGCCTTCATTTCAATAAAAAGAACTTTAAAAAATAAATAAATTAATTTAACAAAAAAATCTTTGGGACACATTAAAATTTAACATGGACAATCACCAAATTGACAAAGGGTTGGTCATCATTATATTTGTCATGGTTGGACAGCCTTGATACAATTAAGACGATGCTCCTTCCCATTATTCATTTTTATCATATGATGTTACCTATAAAAAAGTCTGGGAAATATTTCGTAGCCATCGACAAGGTTCTATCATTCTTCCCTGGAATAGGAAACATTCTTGTAAATCTTTACAACACATGGGGCTATCTAAACCTCTGTGAGGGGTTAACTTCCCTGATTTCAACCTTTATCTTATTTGGCATTAAGCAGTGTCAAGGTTAGTTTATGCTCATCCTGTCTCGCAACCTAGATTGTGGTATTTATTTATCTCCCCTTTTGTCATCAGCGCGTTCTTTATATGTCTTGTTCTCCTAAGTATTGGATACCCTCTCTTATCCGACTCTTGTTGTTATACATGCCATTTCTTTGTTCAAAGTCCTATTTGTTGTAACAAATGGCTTTTAAAAGAAAGGTAAATCACTATTTTGTCCGGATTGGTACAGCAAAAATGTGCTCACAAATTCTCAACTGCTTCTTCATACGAGTGCAGCTCTTTTTGATGTTTACACATAAATACAGACAGAAAACAATGAGTCTGTCAAACCCTTGAAAAAAATACAAAAAATGTAGGCCCTTTTGCTTGACTTTCCATGCTGTCTTTCATTAGTTGCAAGTCAATAGCTAAGCAGATAGACAGAATAGGGAGTTAAAAACACAGAATAGAATGTCCTTACATAAAGGTGTTTGTCAGCATATAATTGTAGCATAATGACAATATTTATCTGAGGGGCTATTGTAATGTTCGGCTGCTTTATTTTCTAAAACACATCTGGCATCGAAGTATGTGTGCAGGTTTATCAGTTAAATAAATGTGGAAACATACAATTTTACAACTACATTTATTCACAAAATATACAATAAATATGGATAAATACTGATAAACTAGCCCAAAAATAAATGTGGATAAATACAGACTGCAATGTTAAAAAACAAATCCCATATAACCGGAACCTTAATTATACTCCCAAAAAAAGAAAACTCAAGCACAATTCAGTCTCAGTACATAAATCACCAATCCTAGTACAGACGTACATCTCACAGTCACCAGCACATACACTGGCACAATTGCACGCACACACACTCAAATCATAGCCCTCTCATGATTCGTACAAATTTACTCTATGTGATCCATCACAGACCCCCTTTAGGTCACCCGCAGCCACCAGTACAACTACTACAACCCCAGTACAAGTGCCACAGTCCAGAGTTCATGCCTCATCCCTGCCAGCATCCCTTCATAGAAGTACATGTGTCAGAGTTGGAAGTACACGCCTCTTATTGTACGTCAGTAATTCCATCACAGGCCTCGTCCATCACAACCCCCAGTACAAATGCCAGAGTCCTGTGTACCTGTCCGCACATGTATCTCAACACAGACCCCTCAGCCCATCACAGTTTCCCCCCACCCTCCCCCACCCATAGAAGCATGAAAGTTCCAAGTACATGTTCGGTCACAGACCTGCATACCGTCACAGACAACTTCAGCTCACCACAGCCCCAGTACGTGGTCCGTCACACCGGTGTATGCCATCACAGACCCCTTCAGCCCACCATAAGCATCAGAGTACAGTGTACATATCATGCACAGGCTCCTTCAGGCACGATAGCCCCCAGAGCAAGCCTCATAGTCTAAAACGCACGCCCCCTCTCAATGTACATCATGTATACAACACAGACCCCTCGAGTCCACCACAGCCCCCTGTAGAAGCAGCGGAGCCCCAAACACATGCGCCAGCACACACTTGAACAGGCTGAGCGCTAGATTAGTGCGGGCCGCCCTTATGGCGGTCGAGCCTGTACCCGGGGGAAAGGAGGAGGAGGGAGCACTCCCACCTCCCCCATTTTCATCCAGTAGGCCGGTTACGGCGGGGCGTGAACTGGAAACACTTTAGTGCTTCCGGTTCACACAGACACAGTTCAGCGGGGACAGACCAGTTTAGACTGGCCAGTGCCCCCCCTGTTAAAAGGGGGTGTGGGGAGCAGAACATTCTCTTGTTCTTACGCTCCCCACAGGCACAGCACCACCCGGGCTACCAGCGGCCCGTAATTTCATTTTCCCACCCACCATCCCCAAGGCAGGTAATTTTAATACGTTGGTCAGGAATGTATTTTGATGTTTCCCTAAAAAAGCTTTTATTACAGGTATCTCGGGTGACAGCATTAGTGTAAGCTTGATGATGTCTGTCAGTAATCTGTTTACTATGTTCATTTGCATTTTATTTGCAGGTATCTCAGGAGATCGAAGTAATGTAAATTTGTTATGTTGGCTTTGTTCTTTTTACTTCATTACAGGTATCCCAGGAGATAGTCAATGTGAATGCGATGTTTTGGTGAATTTATAATAGAAGTGTCAATATGTGTAAACTTGTCTAGAACAGGATCGGTTAGTACAAGAGTTATCTAATTGAAGTATGTAATGTTGAATAAATGTCAGTACATGTTATTTGATATCAGGAAAAAATGTTGTATTTAGTGGTGTGTCTCCGGTCAGGTGGTAAGGTCATGATTGGTAAGCATAGTCTTCGGTCCTTAGCGGTCAACATGTAACTCCAGGGGCAGTGACAGCCGGTAGGTAGGCTGTCGGGGTGTGGGGGCCGGGGGAGTCTTTTTTCCCAGTGGGCCTGTGGCCACCCCCGCACACGCATGCGCATCAGGGCGCAAGTATAAAGAGTTTCTGCAGCCCCCGTTATGGAGTTTAAGGCACAGGGCGTAGGGGGGGGGCCCGGTGGAAAGTATCTGTCCGATAAGCTGTACCCCCTGCGCAAGCCGACTCCGGCGTAGTAATTTCTCGTAGTTTGCTGGGATCAGGAGGCTGCCAGTCATTGACCTTGCCGTAGGCTCTAGAGGGGACACTCAGAAAGTGTAGTGTATATATGCATTGTTAGATTTACAGTAGGAGTGTCATGTGTATTAGAGTTAAGGTTAGCCATGTGACAACATCGGCCTAACAATGCATCTGGCCTTTCTGCGTAATTGTAAATAATGTTAATAAATAATGTTTTTTAATTTTGTAATAAATACGGCCGGGGGGGTTACTCCCCCCTAATCCAGAAATTTCAAAATTGGGGGGGGGGTCTCAATACTTGACTTGAAGGAGGGAGGGAGGCCCCATCCGGGCAGTGGCTGGCCGTAGGTAACAAAGGTAAAAAGGGGACTTGGGGGAGTACCAGGCCATAATGCACGCCGTCGTCGAACACCTTCACTTCGGTTACCAGGTGAGTCCATGCCATTATTAACACCGTTTCCTACTCATAGGACGTTCTTGAACACCTTAATGCATTTTGGGAAAGTGTTTCATCTTAAGCAACTTTACTAACACACCTGAAAACAGTGATTACTAAAAGGAAAGTCCTGGACTGGAGCACGGTCCCGGGTGACCTGGAGTCATCTGGTAACCATTGCCACCAGAGCACGAGTGTACCCTAACCGACCCAGCGCCCCCTACTGTTTTAGTACAGCCCCTGCTTGTGGGATTTTCAACATCCAGCCCCATTGTAGGTGTACAAGGCACTGTACCGCAGACGGGATTCTCTTCTCGCTGACTGACGAAGGTGCCTTGAGTCTCCGCGTCCAGCCAGAGGCGCTGCAATTCTGTGAGGCTGGGGGTCTCGTTTCGACAGACCCACCTAGTCTCTTGATCCGCACTGCGGGTCTGTGCTCCCTGCAGGTCCCTGCAGTTGTGCCCACACGGCTGAGCTCCCTCTGGCTGGAGGGCTTGTTCACGTGTGCCGCCTCCGTCCAGTAATCAGCACTTCCGCTCTCAAGTGCGCGCTTCCTCTTGCCTCCAAAGCAGCTCTTTTCCCCAACAGTGGCTCTACGGCTGCCGCCTGCTGGTGCCGGCCATCACCCCCAACCTCTGGTACTCTCCCAGTGCCAGTTGCGCCCCTCCCTTGCTTTCACAGGGCACAGCAGCAAACATGAGGCGAGGCAAACTGCCACACACTTAAGTTATTATCACACCTCCATGTCATGGGCCCTCCCACACACCTTTTTAATTTGAGAATTAATGGTATTCTTTTCGAACTGTTAGGCAGCGCTACCCTTCACACAGGAGCCTTTGCAGCGCTGTACCAAGAACGCAAAACAAGGGGAAAGAAAGTTCTGCCATTTGTGAGACAGACTCCATTCGGGTTCCTAGGATACCCAGAACTGACTTCATTCAGTCTGTCCCAAGGAGGCGATAGACTTGGATAAATGGATTTTTGTCAATTAAAATATCTCCATAAAAGTGACACCATAATGAGGAAAGTTGATTTATTTTTTTAGTTTTTAAACTTGCACACCAAATATATTTATGCACATGCCTCTGCTTGTTTAATAGCTTTGCTTCAGGTCATCTAGGGTTTTTGTGGATATCGAGTTTACAGACTTTTTTCATCTTCTTTCTAGAATATCGCGCAGACAGTGCAACTTCCCTTATTGCTGCGTTAACATCTCCCTTTTGTGCGACGCCAGATGTTGGTTTGCGTTACATATGTGATTTGTTTTTCTTTTCCCGTGAGAAAAATCCCAGAAATCTGGCGCTTGCCTCGAGGCACTTTACGTATCTCCGTAATTGTAGTTCACAAACCTTAGAAACCGTGATATATGTCATCCCCCAAATACTTAGCATGTGAGATTCAATGCCCTGCGTGTGTGTGATAGAGCGCAGGGAGGGGAACTGGTTTCTGTGGCCAAGGGGTTGCAGCATTAACGGGGCGAGGGGGAGTGTTGGATCTGTTACAGGCATGAGCGCTGGCTGTCCAAAAGTGAACGCCATCTGTTTCCACTTAACGTGACCGCGAGACAGGCAAATGTAAACAAGCGCGGGCGCGATAATTGGAAACAGATGGCGTCGCTGCTCGCTCCCGAGACACATGGGCTATGGGAGGGGACATTTAAAGATAAGGCGGTACATACCCGAGCCTTTGGCCATTTGCGTGCTTTCTTTTGTGGAAGCCTTACGCAATGGCCAATCAAATGCGTGGCAGTAAAAAAAACACGAGCATGGCTCTGGGAGTTGGAATTCTTTTTGGAAGTCCTTACAATAAGCAAAGCAGAGCAGCGCATGCACGCTGGCTCACGCGAGACCTAAAAAGGATCTTGGAAGCCTGCTACCCCAAAAATGGATGAGGTCAATGAGGCTGGGCAGCAAGAGTGTGTCGGGTCAGTGGCAGCGGTTTGTCATGCAGGATAGCAAGGGCCCCTGAAGCATCCTTGGACAAAGTTTCATACACCACTAGCTATATACCGATAACTTGTCTGCTGCCTCTCCCCAGGTACAGTTAACGAGAATCTCCAAACTACATTAAAGGAGGGAAAGTCAGAAGACCAAACTAACGGCACCACTAACTGTCTTCACATCTAGTCACAAAAGGGTTGTATAGTGACATTATGTTGCAGCGTATCCATACGTGTCTGCAGATGTACAATTTTTTGGTCAGAAATAGAAGACTATTTTAGACCCTTTTTCAGTCCGTTTTTTTGCTTGGCCAAGACTTAGCCTTGGAAGGGACTGGCCCACTGAAAGCACTGCAAATATAGATAGACCAGATGCACAGGAAAGAGGACACATACACATGAACACAAAGGAGCACACAAAAACTCACAAAGGGGCACACACACAAGCAAACACACAAGTGCAGACAAAAATTCACTCAATGAAATATGGGCAAATAGACAGGCACACGCAAACACCCTCTCACATGCACATAAAACCACACGAGCAAGGACAGAGCTTCCCATGAACACACACACAAACGTGCATAAAACATGCATAGATACACATATCATACAGAAAAGCACACAGATATAGCGTGTGAAATAGGGAAAGATGGAGATGATCAAAACTCCCTTGGAGATCCTGAACACTGGACTTCCCAGGCTCGATAACCACAGACAGTGACACGCATGAAGCAAAGGAAACGCATACACATGCCCTCATATGAACACACAAAAGTGTTCTGCCATGCACATGTTGCCATACATACATGAACGCATTCAGCCACAAAAGTAAGCAAACACAGAAAGTCACGCATGCACAGTAAAACATATGCACTGAGAAAGATAGGTAGACAAATGTGCGCCCAAACGTATTTACACATACAAATAAGATCTCACACACACATTTGAATAAAAATACAAATGTACATGATGAATGCGCAAAACACATCAGACAGAAAGAGATGCAAATGCAAAGATGCGCACATAAAATAATATATGTACACATGCTTGAACACACACGTATATCCTCAGTTGTAATTTTACAGGTGCATGTAGACGTTGTTAATTACGTTTATGTAGTTAAGCCATTGTTTCCTTTAATGGTGTTTAATCATTCATTGACAACGAGTATTCTTATTCAGTGTAGTTAAGTATGGTTGGGTTTTCCTTCAGTGAAGAAAATGGAATTCTAAACAATACTTTTCACTTGTCCTATTCTTTTCTAGGTCTCTCCGTTGGAGCGTCATAGACTTTCTTTGTTGTTTTTGTGCAATTGCCAGTCACTCTTTGTTTCCCAAACAGCAGAACAGGTCCCTTTCACTAAGCCCATTGTCCATTCCCTTTCACCAGTCGCTTGTTGCAGACAGTGCAGTGGGTTTCTCTGAAGGAACCTCATCAAGTTTCCTTTCTGCTTGTCTGCATGTTTGCACGACTTTACCAAGGAGCACATCAAAATCTGTCTTTTATTGAAATCCATGCAATGGCAACTTTCAAAACGACCGTGGAGTAGATTTTGGGATGTTACAGACTAATTTGCAACTTCCTGGGGCACAAAAGTCACCTCTGGGCCTACATAGTCTCTTCTGCGTCCCCACATCTGGAGTCCATCACTGCCAGCCTTAAGAGCATTTGAAGGCTCAGTAAAGTGTGAGGAGGTGTGTAGTGATGTCTGTCGCGGGGAACAGGTCCCTAGGCAGAAGTACCAAATTCACAGGAGCGAAGAGTGAGCCTTTCCCCCAGAGATACCGTCACCCTATGCCAAGCAAGACACACCAAGGAAAAACTGGTAGCCCTACGAGTGAAGAGACGATGTAGGACCACCAGGGAATCTTCAAACGAGACCAGCATGGAGAATGACCAACACAGGAGACAAGTAGCCCTGTAGCAGGAATGACAAGGAGGTAAAAAGGAACACAATTAAAGAGAACTCTCCTCTTAAGACGAGGGTAAGGTACAGCACAAATAAACAAGGAACGCAGGTTGTATACTATCACATACTCACTCGGGACAGTGTTATGAATATCACAGATTGTTGGTCTCCGGTTAAAATGATGTACGAAGAAGTAACTTGAAGAAACAAGTACTTCAGGATAGATCCAAACAAAGGAATGGGCGTGGTCGGGGAAGAAAGCCAAGCACCTGGAACGGGAACTGGAAGCTTATGAACTATAGTGGTCACTTGACTTCAGACCAAAGCAGCATGGGATAGCATACAACCCTGCACCTTTCTCACTGCATTATGGGAGTGGGAGTTTTGCTATCTCGCAACAGAGACAGGTTACATGAAGCATGGCGGCTAACAATGACTGTTGTTCCTTGATTTCAAAGTCCTTCCCTCACTAAAAATCCCTGCACCATGGGCATAGCAGTACAATCACATTTTCAAACGTAACCTTTCTGTAAAGCTTACCGAGTCCATTTTGCCTACCCGGCACCCTTTGAACAGTGGTGGAAATATAGGGAGTGACGATGTGGCGTTACGGCCAGAGCTGCAGACTTTGGTGCTAGGAAACGAGGTTTGAGTCTTGGAAAAAAAAATGAATGTGACTTTGTATAAAGTAACTGGTGCTAATGTAAAGCTTTCCAGTACCTTTGGGGTGACATCACGCTATATAAAACTGCAAAAAAAATAATGCAATCTGCTGAACACTTACTTTAGAAATGTCTTGATCGACCCTGCTTACCTGGCTAAACCAAACATATTCAAACACTGTTTCTAGAGGGGGGTCTTCGAGTTAGAAAGTTTTTGGTTTTATCTATTTTTTTTAATCTTCCACATGATTTTTGATATCTCACTGTTGACACTCAGTTTGTTTTCAGAGCAATATGAGTGTACTACTTGGAGTATCTCTGCAGGGTGTGGCATATTTTTTCCGTGGATCAAGGAGTCAATGGCTTAAACAAATTGAGGACGTACCCGAATGGAATTTTTTCATCCTTTGACTTTTTGATTTTTTGTTATTTGTTTATGTGTAAACTATAAAATGTTTGGCTCAGTTCTTGTCTAAAGGTAATATTGATTTGTAAACAGCATGGATTACTTGGAGGTCCTTCCGCTCACCTTGATCTGGACTGTGAATGCCAAGGGCAGAGTTCAGGGTCTGGGGGGAGGGAGTGCTCATCTCCATCTTTCCTTCTTTCACTCACCTTGCATGTGTGGACTGCATCTAGTATTGTCAGCCTCTCTAAGAGCCTGACATTAGAGTGACTCTGCTGCAACACTTCCGCCTTTCAATTTCACAAGCCTGTAAAGCCTGAGACGTGACTGGTAGCTTTCCTTATAGACGTTTGCACACTTGAACATCAAAACATGGAGGAGTGGAGCCATTTGGAATTGGTGGTCTAGCATGGGGACCACCAGCCCGAATTCTCCTCATTGCATTCCAAAACAAAACCGTTCTATACGCCCTAACGTCACCATGTTTTCTAATGCTTGTTTTTCTTCTCTGGTGCTCGCAAAAATCCATTCTATCAAGAACAAGCATTGGCAAATCTAATATGTCTGCCTTGCATTTCGAGTCCTGACTGAAATATATTAAAAAAACTTTTTACAGTGAAAGAAAGTTAAACAAAAAGCAACTATGAAACAAAGAAAAAATAATTTAACGTGTGATGAATTGGCACTCTTTTGAGATGTGAAATAGTCCTTTATACATTGAAATGCAAGCATCCAAAAGGAGGCAGAGTGATCCATTAAACAGCCAATGGCATCAAGTGAGAGAAAGAGCTAATGATCCGGTAAAGATTGGCCCACTATTTATATATTTTAAGGAACTGGAAACAATAGGTCAGGGGTGAGTGCGCTGTCAAGACGGCCTTAAAGGCACTAAGAGTGGAAGTAAAAGCACCGTTCGCATGAGAGCTACGCCCAGAGCGTTAGTGTGAAAAAAAAACAGTCAGTACATGAAAACTCAGGCATTAACGTAAACATTTATAATCAATGCAGCGGGATTACGTTTGTTACACTTACCAAGTGGATCTCTGTGTCAGCGTGGATGCAGGTGGTAAAATAAAGCCTAGCTGCTACCGATGGCTAGGTAGCCAAGTGTCTGTCACGATCCCTGGCTGCCAACTCAAGGGTACTTACAAGGCGGCAGGAGGGTTGTGCTGAATAAAAAAACAAAATCAAGGCGGGCGGCATGTTTATTAAAGAAAACATGCCGCGCGCCTCCTGCACTGTGTTCATTAAAGAAAACAAAAAAAACACAAAAATTGCAGTGCCAACCAAATGGCACTGTGCCTGTGGGCACTCCTAATAGGACGTAGTCTCTGTAATTGTTTACAGTGTAATCTGTTTCTTTGGGAAAAATAAACTGCGATCACTCGTTGTTGATCAAAACAATAGTTTGTTTATTACAAACATTTTTTTGTTGTTATGTATCATTTCCTTCATGACAATTCAATTTTCAATACCATGTAGATATCGCTCCTTCATTTGATTCCAGCTCAAATTACGATGTATATAACCCTATGCATTTCGGGACCCATGCCCTTCATCAGGGGAATAGTATACAGTCTGAAAATAAAGAAGTTCAATTTTAGTGTACTGTACAGGAGTGGAGACTCCTTCCACAAAAAGCCCTGGTGTAAAACGGAGCATGCTGATGGGTGAACTGGGAACACACTGTGGCTGTTGGTGAACGGGTAAACAAAGATTGTGAAGTAGCTACAGTTCTCATGGTGAACTAAGTTAGTTACATGAAGCTTGATTGGTGCCTGGTGCGATAGAAAGTAAGGAAATCACAGGTCGTGAAGTAATAAACAAACTCGAGCTGGGTGTATATCTGTGCGTGAGTATGGTGGAAAACGATGAAAAGGTGAAAGAATGGTGCCGTAAACGTTCTCTTATTGTCAGCAAATAACAATCCATAACAGGTGCCCAGGTGGATTCAAACACAAGATACGTAATAACCAGGTGATGTTATGTCGACCAGCGGAGGTTAACTGTTGTCAGGCAATCGTAGACGTGTTGTTACAATATTCAATGCCCCAGGGTCAGAGGGGACAATACCTGGAGGCACCCAAGAACAGCCATTTACAGCTTACCACTTGAATATCCAACCAATACGCAAGGTGTGCCGCACGTTCCATATAAATTCTTCATTAAAGAAAAGACACTGCGTACCTCACGAAGCGACCTGTACATTAAAGAAAAAAAGCATTGGTAACGCCAATCGGTCTCGTTCATTTGTAAAGTTGAGACAGGGTGGCAGAGGAAACAAGACGCGCAGCCGCCATTATTATATAATATGTTAATTTAAAAAAAACAATGGGCAAGCCACGCACAATGAGACGTGCTTCGTTCCTTTGAAAGCTGGCGCTGTGCTGAACCAGTGATCGAAGAGGCGGAAAAAGAAAAAGTACACATAGGTGTAACAACCAAGTAAAGGGGCCAGTAGCCATGGCTGTATTAAGGAGGGTCTAACAAGCCGGTGAAGGAATCACACACCAGCATTTAGGAAGGACAAAGGCACAAGCCAATGACAAATGTGGGCGGGGCTTCTCCTCCCTACAGTACCTACCCCAGATCGCCAGAGCAGCGCTTGCGCGCTGGCTCAGGCTCAACCTAATAACCAGGAGGCTGCCTGGAAGCACACCGTGCTCGTCAGGAGCTGGCAGCATGAAGATGAAGGCCTACTCACTGAGTTAGAGGCATGCGGTGCCCACAACTGCCGGAGGACACCACAGCTCCTGTGCACTTTCCTTTCTGTCTTCATAGTCTGGGGCATTGCTGGCATTTCGATGTGGGTAGTAAGTAGGGCAGATGCAGCGTTCCTGCTTTGCTGGAATGAAGTCTTCAATGCAGCCTTTAGCCGGGTTGCTTGTCTGTGCGTGTTGAAACCATGTAGTCATTTATTTATTTTATGCGAGCCCCGGCAGAGGCCTCCGCATTTAGGGCGCTCGGTGCTTCCACTGTACATGTGGGCCACCGCCGCCGCTCTATACATGTCACTGCAGGTGAGGGGTGGATGCCTGGGTGGAAACAGCTGGAGGCTGATCCATGCGTTTCTCTCCTGCGGGCGCGTCCTCAGCAGGCAGTCGGCACGCCTCTTGCCGGGCTGGCGCACCGCTCCTGTCTCCAGTCCGGCAAGGTGGGCGTAGAGTGGTGTGCAGGTTTCTAAGGGGGTGGCAGTGTTGAGGGGGGGCTCATGCACCAGAGACCACTCTGCTGATGTAGTGTTTCGCCACCTTCCAGACTGCTGCCATCAGCACGGGCTTAGCTTAATTACAGCTCTACCAGCTTTTCAGATGACAGCTGTAGGAAGGTGGATGCCTGGCATGGGTTACCCCAGATTTTTTGCCTTGTGTTTAGCTGGTTTTCGACTTAGTTGGCCTGGGATCCTGCTAATCAGGGCCCCAGGCTATCTGCTCTCTCTATAAAATGGACTCCATGTACCTTAGGTACATACCTAATTGGATATTGGGTCACTCTTGTGAGTCCCTGTACAGAGTACTATAGGTACCCAGGGCATAGGTGCACCCAAGCCCTACCAGGGGCTGCAGCATATCTTTTGCGACCCTTGGCTGACCATCCAAACTGACACAACTGGCTGATTACGCAGCTGGGGCAAGGTTGTGTAATCACCCCTTGCTTAGATATAGTATTCCTATATCTAACCTTATATATAGACACATATGCACCTATAAGACACTCCTATGGCAGGCCTTAACAATCCTGAAGGCAGAGTGCTTGGTTTTATGTGAGATGGTGCTCTAGCATGAGCTGAGCCTATCTGCAGCTTTCGGAACCATCTCCTTATAGCTGTTCTATCATATTGCCATACCATATACTCTTAAGTGCATTTTGAACCTCGTGGTTAAATGCTAACTCTAGTTTGGCTTTATCAAAACATGTTGTGTAAGGTGTCATACGCCTTGGAATACTACCCCCTTGCCAGTTCTGGCGACAAGGGTAGCATTCCACCCTTCTAGAGGGAGAAGACATGTTGTTCCTACTAATCCCGATTAAAGTTAACCAGAGCCTCAGCATCACAAATGGATGCTGCTGCCACAGACACAAGTCTGACCTCCTGCTGCTGGGAGTCCTTCCAGCGAGGGAGGCTTGGACAATAGGTTTCCTGTCTTGGGAGGTGCTAGCACCACCCCAGACAGGCCATAGTGTATTGGGGCAGGGAGGGCTGAATGAAATGAGACACTACCTGGGACACACAAGGTGTCCCATGCATAGTCCAGTTCAAACCGGTGCTGGGGCACTCCAGCCCCAGCTCTGGCGCGAAACTGGACAAAGGGAAAGGGGTGTAACCACCCCCTTCCTGGTTCCCACCCATAGGAGGGACCTAGCAGGTAATGCAGCCCCTAAATTTGGTATATAGGTAGGAGCTGAGTCCCAAGACTTTAGATGTATCCTGACAAACTCTGAAATGAAACTCTGGACCTTCAACGATCTACTTTGCAAGAAGACGACTGAAGAATCTCCCTTGTGGTCAAGGAGGGACCACCCTGCACAAGCAGCCACCATCAAGCGATCAACGGTTTGCTTTGCCGACGCTCCTGCCGGAGCCCGAGCACAGAGCCTGACAAGACCCGGACTTCCAACAGCCCGATCCACAGTCCCGTGGAGGCGACGAGAGACGTGGGACCGGCTATCCTTGAAAGCCAGCGAATTGCTTTCCGTGCAACTTCTGAGGCACCCTTGAAGTTGTGCATTAGGGATTGTGAAGCCCCAGCCCCGAGCACTAACTGCACCGAAGATCAGCCCTCCACACTCCACGAGTTCTGCGTGGGGCCCTTCTGCATTTTTCTGCTCGACGCGTCTGTTCGGTCACTTGCCCGTTGGCTAGTGGCCTCTGTGACAACGAAACCTTTGATTTACAATGCTGGTCTGGGTGCTCCAGACTGGCCCTTGCTCCTCTGAAAAGGAGCAGCCCATCAGACCTTGCAGGTCTGATTAAGAAGCCATCTTCGATTCCTGCGTGGGATGCCTTTGCCAAGGCTTGTTGACTCCAATCCGGAAGCCGACACCGGCGACAGCGAGAGCCTTCATGGGACAGTCTGTATCCAGCGCCTGGTCGTCATCGACACCTCCTGGTCCACGTGGCTGCAGAGACTAGCTTCACGACATCACCTGATTGCTTCGCGACATCGCCTGGTTCCTTCCTGGTTCCATCCTGGTCACTGACTAGTGACCCAGAGTCTGTCCCCTCTGCTTTCAGGTACTTTTCATCCTCGATCCGCCCTTGGATCCAAATGGACACTTCTCTCCTGGTCGCCTGCAGCATCTTTCTCCAGGCTCCATAGGAATCAGCGACGAAACCCGACACACTTTGACACCTATGCACCCGCTTCCTGTGGGTGAGGTAACGCGAGCATTTCGGTACTCCTGTGGGTATTGACTATCCTAGTGTCCTAGTTTCAAGTAGCTTTTCCCTAGTCCATTCGGAAGTGTCCTAAAATAACTAGTTTCCATTTCTTTTGTTCCCATTCTAACTCTATGGTAACTTGCGTGTTTGTAAAGACACTGCACGTGCATCCCATGGGCCTCCTGCTCCCTATCCTTCGGCAGTACAGCTTAGCCCCAGCGATTCTCCAGGCCCTAGGTCTTTCCTTTGTTTGTGACGTGGTTGTTATACCACTATTTTAGTATATGGTTCGAAGTGCCCCTAGATAGAATAGAATAGGGACCCCCTCTCAAATTCACTTCAGGTCAGGGAGTAGAGGGGAAGAAATAAACCATGACAATAAAGGGACTCCCTCATGACCTATATATACTTTTATCACAGGGAATACCTCTAACCACAATGGCATACACAAAACATATCTTCACTTTTTTTTTGATTTGCTCATTTATTTTATTTTTTAAAATCTTTTTTCAGTTCTTTATATCCTTTTTCTGAGTACAAAAAATTATTAGATATGCATTGCACAAAACTTATTGGAAATACATATCAACAAATTCAGACCATCAGTATATATCCAATACATGAATTGCACAAATTAATATATTCTAAAAACAAGATCAATTCAACTAAACCAGGTAGAGAGCCACAACCACACATACTCACACATACATTCTAAACATGCAGCACATCAGAAGCAAACACTAATCATCCTGTCGCATTGTATCTGTTGTCCAATATGCGACCATAGTCGTTTGATCTAAATATGGAGAAAATGGCCAACGCGTTTCGGTGGAAGAAGAGCAATGGAGACCACCTTCATCAGGACCCGCCAGAAACAATTCAACATGGGATCTCTAGACCTGGATTTTGAATCTTTTTCATACAAGCTATGTCTGTCACAATATAGTGACTATCTCACTCTTCATGGGAACACAGAGAAAATCCTTGTCATACTGGGTTGACCTTATCTCGTCATCAATCTGATTAGTCACTGTCCCCTAAGTGTGCTTGATAGCGAGGTAAACTTTATTCGTACTCTTCTTGTCAAAGGCCGGAGGAATTTATTACTTCATGTGTTGCACAAAAGACCGAAGGGACCCGGCTTGTTACATTCCTCATATGGGAGAGGCCCACTCTTCTTGTACAATTTGGAAAAATCGCCACACTTCCTACTTGGTTGTATTTAGCGATACACTTCGTATGTTCTAGGCGCCACCAAATTTCTTTATAACGTCAATATGTGAAGTGCTTTTCAAAACTTTTTAAATTCCCAATCGGTAGTCGCCTCAGCCTCCGACCGCAGTTCTCCTCACTGTTCCAAACTGTGAGGAGAACTGCTATATTGTGACAGACATAGCTTGTATGAAAAAGATACAAAATCCATTTCTAGAGATCCCATGTTGAATTGTTTCTGGCGGGTCCTGATGAAGGCGGTCTCCGTTGCTCTTCTTCCACCGAAACGCGTTGGCCATTTTCTCCATATTTAGATCAAACGACTATGGTTGCATATTGGACAACAGATACAATGCGACAGGATGATTAGTGTTTGCTTCTGATGTGCAGCATGTTTAGAATGTATGTGCGAGTATGTGTGGTTGTGGCTCTCTACCTGGTTTAGTGGAATTTATCTTGTTTTTAGAATATATTAATTTGTGCAATTCATGTATTGGATATATACTGATGGTCTGAATTTGTTGATATGTATTTCCAATGAGTGTTGTGCAATGCATATCTAATAATTTTTTGTACTCAGAAAAAGGATATAAAGAAATGAAAAAAGATTTTAAAAAATAAAATAAATGAGTAAATCCAAAAGCATCCCACCCTTCTAGAGGAGGAAGACATGTTATTCCTACTAATCCCGGTTAAAGTTAACCAGAGCCTCAGCATCACAAAATGGATGCTGCTGCCACAGACACAAGTCTGACCTCCTGCTGCTGGGAGTCCTTCCAGCGAGGGAGGCTTGGAGAATAGGTTTCCTGTCTTGGGAGGTGCTAGCACCACCCCAGACAGGCCATAGTGTATTGGGGCAGGGAGGGCAATGAGACACTGCCTGGGGTAAACAAGGTGTCCCATGCATAGTCCAGTTCAAACCGGTGCTGGGGCACTCCAGCCCCAGCTCTGGCAGCAAAACTGGACAAAGGGAAAGGGGTGTAACCACCCCCTTCCTGGGTCCCACCCATAGGAGGGACCTAGCAGGTAATCCAGCCCCTAAATTTGGTATATAGGTGGGAGCTGAGTCCCAAGACTTTAGATTTATCCTGACTGAAACTCTGAAACGAAACTCTGAACCTTCGACGTTCTACTTTGCAAGAAGACGACTGAAGAATCTCCCTTGTGGTCAAGGAGTGACCACCCTGCACAAGCAGGCACCATCAAGCGATCAACGGTTTGCTTTGTTGACGCTCCCACCGTAGCCCGAGCACAGAGCCTGACAAGACCCAGTCTTCCAGACTTCCAACAGCCCGCTCCACAGTAACAGCAGAGCTGAGACCCGTGGAGGCGACGAGAGACGTGGGACCGGCCATCTTGGAAAGCCAGCTAATTGCTTTCCGTGCAACTTCTGAGGCACCCTCGAAGTTGTGCATTGGGGATTGAGAAGCCCCAGCCCCGAGCACCAACTGCACCGAAGATCAGCCCTCCGCACTCCACGAGTTCTGCGTGGGGCCCTTCTCCATTTTCCTGCTCGACGCGTCTGTCCGGTCACTTGCCCGTTGGCTAGTGGCCTCTGTGATGTCAAAACCTTTGATTTACAATGCTGGTCTGGTTGCTCCAGACTGGCCCTTGCTCCCCTGAAAAGGAGCAGCCCATCAGACCTTGCTGGTCTGATTAAGAAGACATCTTCGATTCCTGCATGGGTTGCCTTTGCCAATGCTTGTTGACTCCAATCCGGAAGCCGACACCGCCGACAGCGAGAGCCTTCGTGGGACAGTCTGTATCCAGCGCCTGGTCATCGTCGACACCTCCTGGTCCACGTGGCTACAGAGACAAGCTTCACGACATCACCTGATTTCTTCACGACATCGCCTGGTTCCTTCCTGGTTCCATCCTGGTCACTGGCTAGTGTCCCAGACTCTGTCCCCTCTGCTTTCAGGTACTCTTCATCCTTGATCCGCCTTTGGATCCAACCGGACACTTCTCTCCTGGTCGCCCGCAACATCTTTCTCCAAGGCTCCATAGGAATCAGCGACGAAACCCAACACACTTTGACACCTATGCACCCACTTCCTGTGGGTGAGGTAACGCGAGCATTTCAGTACTCCTGTGGGTATTGACTATCTTAGTGTCCTAGTTTCAAGTAGCTTTTCCCTAGTCCATCCGGAAGTGTCCTAAAAGAACTAGTTTCCATTTCTTTCGTTCCCATTCTAACTCTCTGTTAACTTGCGTGCGTGTAAAGACACTGCACGTGCATCCGGTGGGCCTCCTGGCCCTAGACCTTTCCTTTGTTCGTGACGAGGATTGTGTTAGAAAAAATACATATATATTTTGATATACAACCTGTGTGGTGTTCTTTCATTTGGTATTAAAGGGATTGCATATGGTAAAACAGCTGGCTTCACATGCCCTCTTGAGTTTAGCCTAAGACTGCTTTGTCCATGCTGCCATTAGGATAGCTGGTCTAGGTTGACTTTACAACCATCACCATAAGGGTTGTTTTGGACTGATACAGGGTGCCCACTAGAATAGTGGACATCACATATCAGGCCAACTTCTCACAACAGCCCTGTCTCACCCTATTGGGCTGGCGCAGCATGCACTTCTTCACTCAGCCACCGCTTCACGCTATCTCCCGCAGGCGGGTGGTTGCAGGTGCACCGAGGTGGTGGAGGCGGATGGTCTCCTACTTCTCCCCCTGTTCGGCACACCTAGTCTTTTGTCTAGGGGAACTCGGTCACAGCCCCGATCCGGCTGCCACAGTCACAGCACTTCACTCTGGGCAGTCGGCCGGTGGGGTCAGACCCACTCATCGCCATTGCAGTGTTGTGGGCCTCAGGCCCACATGCTACATAAATAATGCACACAGAGGCATGCTTAGTGTACTGGTAACTGGCCCAGGGCATGTGCGCCCGGCCCCTTTTATTTGCAGCAGTGGCGGGTCCTCTATAGGGGCGTGGGTGTGTCGCCTCACTGCTTTCTCACAGTGCAAGAAGGCAGACATAAAATGGTAAAACTACCATTTTATGAATCTGCCTTCTCGCATTGCGAGAAAGCAGACGTGCCTGGTGCCTGATTGTGGGCTTGCGGTCCTGTACGAGTGCGGGGGGGGGGGAGTGGCTTTGCCCACTGTTGTGGGTCTGACTGTTTGGTCGGCCCCAGAGCCGGATAAAGCAGTCATGCACACTCCCTCTTTTCTCTATGTAGGCTGCTACATGCATTTATATCTTATATCAAAAAAGGGAGGGAAGAGGATTCACGGTCCATTCGGTTCCCCTGGTTCAATGCTGAATTAATCAAAATGGGAATGGACACTAGTATCTACTTAACCGTCGGCTAAGTATTGACAACCCTCATAGACCACCTGGTTCAAATCGTTGCGGTATATCTTTTTTCCGCCCCGCCAGGAGTCATGGCATAGTCATAGGGTTGCCAAATAACGTGCGGTATGCCTGCCTCACCCGAGGCTACCTCTGGTTCAGGTAGAAGTGTCCAGAAATCATAGGGAAGGGAAAAAAGGTGGTCTATGAGGGTTGTCAATACTTAGCCGACGGTTAAGTAGATACTAGTGTCCATTCCCATTTTGATTAATTCAGCATTGAACCAGGGGAACCGAATGGACCGTGAATCCTCTTCCCTCCCTTTTTTGATATAAGTCTTTAAGCAGCGTACAGCTGCGGGAAATTCACACTCAACCTTTGCATTTTTGGGTTTGAGGTGTTTTTTATCCTCACGCACAACAAGGAAGTAAGAATGGAGAATAATACGGGTTTAAGCTTCACAGGAGATGATATTGATGCTATACTAGCAGCTCAACCACTACTACATAATTCAGAACTTATCCAGGTCATAGCTCAAACCGATGACTGGGATACATTGACTAACAAAAAAAGGGAACAAATACGTACTGCCATGCACGGCATAATAATGACTGAATATTTAAGATCAAAAACAGCACCGAAGGGATTGTGGGTTTCGAATGCGCCAAGAATCTTTCTACATGATCTTGCATTTAGATGTGACTGGTCGTCCATATCTTGGAAATGCACCCTTGATTATCTGGTGCTAATAGTGAGGACAGCAAAATGACTGTCCGATGCGCTACTAGTAGAAATACAAGAATGCGAGAATGAAATGAAGAAAAACATCAATCCTTTGATATACAAAAAACGGATAGATGAAATCATGAAAGAAATGGATGAATCACAAGAATATTTAATGCAGAACAAATTGCAAAAACTGGGAAAAGACCTGAAAAAATTTAGCCAAGTAAAAATGCATCCCTACACAAGAGAAGATTATGTAGCAACAGAAAACGGTTCTGATACAGGATCCATTGGCTCAGATGCGAGCTCAGACGAATCAACACCAAGAAGGGGCCGGAATAATTTTAGATCTTATCGCCCCCGAAGAGGCAATAGGTGGCAACGTCCATCTTACTTCCATGGGAATCAAATGCCATATTACCCACCGTTCATACCTCCGTTTGCAGGTTGGATGGATCCATATAACCCCAATATCCACCCTCAACAACAAATGGATAATCACGGAATGTCTAATACCACGATCCAACAACAACAGCCTTTTTTAGTGAGAGGCCAAAATCAAACGCGAGGCAGAAAGAAAAACTTGACATGGCAAGACCAGCAACCCAATGTACAGACATGCAGTATGTCGTCAGCTCAACCAGGTCCCAGCAAGAAGACTCTTTAGTCGTGAATCTATCAGGTATCAGTCTAACCACAGACCAGTTGTCTGTCCTCAACAAAGGATTAGGCTTTGTACCGACTCCTCCTTTGGATTGTTTCCGACTTAAATGTGAGATCTCTGAATTTTGCCGGACTCTAAAACTTAAAGCCTTTTTCAATGAATCTACAATTCCCTATAACGAAGGGGATACCAACCTGAAGAGGAAATCCAAATTTTGTCCCCCGACGGCCACAGTACCCATCGAGATACAAACATTCGAGCAGGCAATCATGAAAGGAATTGATAATTTGGGTTCCAAAAAGACCTACCAAAATCTAAATAAAAAGGAACGCCTTGCACTGACCGAGCTCAAGGACAACGAGCAAATCGTTATTAAACCAGCAGATAAGGGGGGGGAGTAGTGATTTTGTCTAAGGATGGATATGATCAACAATGCTTGTCTCTTCTGTCTGATGAGAACTTTTACAAAAAAATTGAGGAAGACCCCACTGATAGACTGACGAACACCATAGCAATAATGGTACATGAAGCCGAAGTCAGAGGTTGGATCTCAAAAAAAGAAGCCGAGTACTTGACACCGAAAAGTCCCAAAATACCATTCTTTTATTCACTCCCAAAAACACATAAAAACAAATTGCCCCCACCGGGACGCCCAATCGTCTCGGGCATAGGGTCGTTGTTGGAGCCCCTTTCAAAATTTGCAGATGAATATCTAAAAGAGCTGGTTCAAAAAACTCCAACTTATCTAAAAGACACCAGAGACCTCCTGATCCAAATTGCAGATGTAGAATTTAATCCTAACACAATGCTGTTGGTAGGGCTTGATGTAGAAGCCTTATACACAAGCCTACCCCAGGAAGACACTTTGCAAATGTTAGAAGATCTACTTTTCCATCAAGAATGGCTTTATAAAACTCCTCGCCATTTTATTTTGGAATGTTGTCGTTTAGTGCTAAAAGAAAATTACTTTGAGTACAATGGACAATTGTTCCTACAAAGTCATGGAACCTCCATGGGGAGTGCCTGTGCTCCATCGGTGGCAGGGCTCTATGTGAGCCAACTCGAACAAGACTCTGTGCTGAACACGGCAAATCCGTACGTTTCCAGTATCATATACTGGAAACGTTATATAGATGATGTACTGCTGATTTGGGATACAAAAGAAGATCTTCCAAAATTCATGGAATGGCTGAACAAAAGAGACCGGTGGCTCAAGTTCACCTTTGCTGCCAGCAATAAAAGTATAGACTTCCTTGACCTGACCATTTTCCATGAAAAAGGAAAACTGGAGACTAGAACTTTCACAAAGCCAACGGCAAAAAATAGTTTGCTCTCCTATCGCAGTTATCATCCTCGACCCTTGCGGGACAATCTTCCCTTTAGTCAATTTCTCCGTCATAAAAGGAATTGCAGTAAGAACAGCGATTACTTAATACAGGCACAGGAATTGAGTCATAAACTACAAATGCGAGACTACACCCCCCCTGTGATCAAGAAATGTATGAAAAGGGCTAAAAATCAGCCACGAGAATGCCTCTTGCAAATCAACAAAAAGGAACCGATAAAAGACTTGGTAACGTGTGTAACCACTTACTGTCCAGCTACCAATGATGTACAAAAGCTCATCAGAAAGAACTGGCAGATAATTACATCTGGACAATTGAACTGGCCTAAACCCAGATTTGCCAATAAAAGAACTAAAAACATCAGAGACGTCCTGGTTCACACAAGACCACGAATAAAACAAATTATCCCTGTGATCAGGGATATAAGGATGGAACCAGTAGTAGGACATTACCCATGTGGTACTTGTGGAGTATGTAAACTAACAAAACCAACTAAAACTCTACAACTGACAGCGACCTTGAAATGGACCCAAAGGCAACACACCAACTGCAACTCAACGCATGTAATTTATATGGTCACCTGCCCTTGTGAACGTCAATATATAGGCATGACCTGCAGAAAAATTAAGTTGAGAATTGGGGAACACAAGAGTAATGTCAGGACGAAGAAAAATAACACCAAGCTTTGTACACATTTTGTAGAAGCAGGACATTCGTGTGAGGACCTACGTTGGACTGTAATTGAAATGCTAAGGAACAAGAATAACAACGCCGAGCAAGTTCTTTTTGAAAAGGAACAAAGGTGGGTGGACCGTCTTGGCACCCATGTGCGAGGAATGAATGACAATATTCCTTGGAACCAGTTCAATTAATTGGCATTCTTTATTATCATACATTCTTCAATATCATTCAATACTATACATTCACGAATTAGTTGAGTAGTGATACCCATCAGATTAGTATCTGTTCCCTATGCTCCTATCTATCTGATATCTGTGGGTAACTAATCACGACATCCACAGTAAAATCATATTAACTAGTGAAACATTCATATTCAACAGTGTGTTGTAGCTATGAGCATTTTTTTACTATAACTATGCTCTTATTGTGACCTACCTAAAAATATATTGCGAGGTAATGTGTGAGGTGAGCCATCTTGTAGTATGTTTGTAGCCGACCTCTTAGTCCTTTTTTAGTGTTTAGGACAATAGCCTTAAGCCCGGGAAACAGAGCTCCGCCTGTAACCAGGAGCAGAGTCAGCACAAGGACGGGAAGCCGGTCCATGCGGGTAAGAACGCTGCTTGAAACACGTCGTTTTACCGGTAAGAAGTCCATGTTATCCTTGCCTAATTGTGTGTATATTTTGTAGCAAAGACCGCGTACAGCGACTCTTCACTCCTGCTGATGTTGGCAAGCTAAACCTAACAAGGTATTTCCGCCGACTAAGTGTGTACTTGTTTATTTGTTCGAACGCTAAGGCGCACAACAATATTAGCGTGCTAGGGCCCAGGCTCCAATTCATTGCTGACGCTGGCGGGCCAAACTTAATAAGGTATTTCCGCCCACTAATTGTGTGCTTATTTACTTGGTCAAACGCTAAAGCGCACATTAACATCAGCGTGCTAGGGCTCTGTTTTTCCAGTTACTGTTTGGGAAATAAAACGACTAGTTCACGCTTCCCTTATAAGTGGCTACAGAACTAGAACTACTCATTACACTACCCCATGTATCCATGAATGTGATACTCTAACCGCTGCTTACTTAAACCTAGTCTCCTTCCCTTCCTATTGTGCGTAATATTATGTACTCTGAATTAGATACATATAAATTCTTTGCACTAGTAATTCTAGTATGTGCGTTTTACCTATTAGTACAATGCCTAATCACCAATACGGTATACTCTAATTGTGGTACTTTGTGTTCTCCCATTATAGGTGGCAAAACATGATAAGCTATAAAAAAAAAGCTAAATAGGACCCAACACTAGTTGTGTGAGTACCTTATATATGTTGTTTGTTTGTTTATTGTCCTGACGAAAGCTCTCCAGACCCGGCTGGGCCAAAAGAGCTGAAACATGTTGACACATCCATATACAGATAGATATATGGTAATCTAGTTACTCGATTATACCCTATGTATCGTTAATTTTTAATACAGTGTCAACCGTTTCTTATTAAAAAATCTTTTAAGGTGACACACTGTTCTTAAAGCCAATTTTTTCCCTTCCCTATGATTTCTGGACACTTCTACCTGAACCAGAGGTAGCCTCAGGTGAGGCAGGCATACCGCACGTTATTTGGCAACCCTATGACTATGCCATGACTCCTGGAGGGGCGGAAAAAAGATATACCGCAACGATTTGAACCAGGTGGTCTATGAGGGTTGTCAATACTTAGCCGACGGTTAAGTAGATACTAGTGTCCATTCCCATTTTGATTAATTCGGCTGCTACATGCAGCCTACATAGAGAAAAAGGCCCAGCCGGGGCGCTGCCCTCGCCAATCACAACGCTGCCATTGCAGCCTTGTGATTGGCTCAGGACCGAGAAGGAGGCTGCCTGTGGGTGGCTGCTCCCGTTCCAATTTAGCAGCAGGAAAACACGGGAGTCGGGAGTCGGGACCCGGCTGGCCAGAAGCTGAGGCGAGGTGGACCCGTGGGGTAAGTTTTATTTTATTTAATTAAAGACCTCCCGCCTCCCCCCTCCCACCCCGCCGCGACTGCCTAGCACACCATTCGCCTTGCCTAGCGTTCACTATGCACTCTGCATGACAGAGACAAGTACAGCGCCTTCAGTGAAGGGTATCCACATCCGTACCAGAGGACAAGGTCGGGTCCGTAGGTGCAGTTTATTAATGGTAACACACAGCTTAGTCTCTAGCAGAACCCTGTGCGCGCGCTTTACACGGGACAGACACTACTATTTGTGTGGCAGGGCCCACACACCCACCAGGAGCGCATATAGTTTATACAGGACACGATGCAAAGGTGCAGTTTATTAATGTGGCACGCACAACCTAGTCTCTGGAAGCTCTGTCTGCGTGTGCTCCGCGGGGCAGTTTTGCCTGTTGTCAGAAGCCACAGCTAGAAGGAACAGTGTACGCACGTTCACTGTGGTGTACCCACATCTGTGCCACAGGACAAGATCAGCAACAGCTTATTGTGTGCCACAGGGGCACAGCTGCTGGGAGCAGGGCATGCGCCACAGGCAGCAGAGTCAGTTTACTTTATTGACCTCACATAGTACATATGCATTACAAGCCGTTTCTTTAAACTTGCACACAAGTACACGTGCACCGACAGTAATTGTGCAAGATGTTCTTCACAAAGAGTGAGTAACATCACAGCGTTAGTTCAAGGCCCCCTCACGTAAAGCAGGGGCGCTGCTGGTCTGCGTGAGTGCCAGACAGATCTCTAGCTCGTCTAAACATACCAAGAGGTCCGGTGAACGACACACACTGTGCCAGGCTGACAACACCCGATGTTGCTGCCTTCTATCCTCCCAGCGGAGGTCGAACGGAGAGGGAGGAGGACGTACGGACATTATGAAGGACCCCGGCATTTGGCTCCATGGGAACGCTCACGATGGCTTGTGAAGGAGGGTACATGAAGCAACGCTCAGATACATTCTTTGCCTAGAAGCACTCCACTGCTCACTAGTTTTATACAATTTATGAGCCTAAACCGTGTGGATGTAATTTAATAGATAGCAGCCGAGAGGGGAATGCGTGATCCGAGGTGGCGCAGCGCCAGCAAATGGAGATTGATTAATGAAGGAAGTATGGAGCTATAACCCAGAAAGGGAAAGGGGTAATGAGGAGCTGGGACAGGAGTGCCACTAAGACCCACAGAAGGAAGAAGCGCACATAAAACTGACAACGTTTTCACATTATATTTCATGTGAAAACGGAACAGACTGTGCCTGGCTTCATGTGAACAAATACTGATGCTGCAAGAAAAGTGGGTAGAAAATCAAATGCAAAGATGTCACTTTTATTCAAATAGTAGGAGGAAAACAGAATATCTAGGTGTTGATTTTCTCCCTACTTTATGGGAAGGTTTGAGGCAAAGGCACTATGATCACTGGGAGTTAAACATATCCATTAAACTTACAACTGTCTCTGGATCCTTTTCATCTATTTATTTTTATAGGGCAAATAATGAAAATGGCAGTGAGTTGGCCAAAACTAGCACCTTTAGTCTTGCCCACATCGCACCCGCAGCTGCCCCTTCAGTCACTAGCCAACATTGCACCCCCAGCTGCCCCTTCCATCAATAACCCGCATCACACCCGCAGCTGCCCCTTCCATCACTAGCCCCCCACATCACAACCCCTTGCTAGCCCATCCATCAATAACCCGCATCGCACCCCCAGCTGCCCCTTCAGTCACTAGCCAACAGCTGGGGAGCTGCCCCTTCCATCACTAGCCTCCCACATCACAACCCCTTGCTAGCCCTTCCGTCACTAGCCCGCATCTTACCCCCAGCTGCCCCTTCAGTCACAGGCCTACACCGCACCCCCAGCTGCCCCAGTGTGATGCGTTGTGTTGAGCAAAATAATAATTATACTCTTTTTAAATAACAATTTGCTTGTTAGAATAGGGGGTAAAATGCGTTTTCTTAATGCAAGGAGAAATTGCTGATAAGCCAAAACTTTAAGGTTCTTACATTTTCGATGTGTGCTGCCTCTTTTGTGTTTTTCTGAATTAGGATAATGCCTTGATGTTGATCATTAATTGCAGATTTAATACGGAAGCTTTCCTGGTAATACAGTGCATCTCCTGGTAATTCTAAAACATGTCTCCGGAAACAAATTAAATCCGACATTACCAATTGTTATGCTCCATATCAACAGAACTGAACGTGATATGTAATGGTATACTTGCTGATAGGCTTTCAAAAGTATTTAGATTGGCGTAATTGGGGAATAACCAGTGGAAAAATTATTTCCACTGGCAAATTTGCAAGTTTAAGTTTTCCTCAACAGCAGAAAGCTTCCAGAAACGTCTGTGAGAATTACTGGGTGACTCATGGTATTTTTAGGCTACCTCCCTGGGGCACCACTGTATCTTGCAGTATTACGAACATGTCTAACCTCAATAGTGGGCTGCAGAATAAAAAAAAGTGGACATTTGCAAATTAGTCGAAAGGGGTTTCTGTGACCTCAAACTTGCTTGAAAATGCACCATTTGTCCACTCTTTTTTTTCAAAATGTTCTCGTGGGTAGAAACACCCCGGACCCCCAAAGGTTGTTAGGGCTCACTCACAACAGTGCAGTACAACAATTAATTTACGCCTCACCACTTTCAAATGTCACGAGACGCCACTGTTTTGCAGGGTCACCTGACTGGTCACGCCTGTGATGGGTGGGTGTTCAGAGTGGGTACAACAGGAAGCTGAACACTAGAACGTGTCCAGCAGGACACTACACCACTGAGTGTCTATGGGGAAACGGAAGTCCACACCAGCCCCAGGGAAATCTACTCCTTGCTCTACACTAGATGGCTTCTTGCAAAGAGCTGTGGGGGTTATTAGCAGGGAAATTGACCTGCAGGAGGTGTTTTTCCGTGACCTCCTTGCCGCAGCCACTTTCAGCAACTAGACAAGACCCTCTTGATTCACACGTGTCTGCTAGGTTGCCCTCCACCAGTGCTGCTTTTCCTCAATTTGTCTCGGGCTTCGCTGGGTCTGACCCTTCCACTGGTACAATCACTCTGCCTGCTGTCACCAATGAGGGACGTGATACCATGGAGCATAATTAGCCATCTGTCTGCGCAACTAGTTCGTCTAACCCAGAGGTCACAAACACAGAGGGGGTAAGAGAGAGAGACTGGACCGGAATGATAAGTTGAAAAAAACTATATTCAGAACCACCCACTGCTCCACCTATTCCAGACGTAGATCCAAACCGGGATATCAGCCCTTGACTTATGAGCTGCATGCAAGACTCTTTAGTGACTCTGGCTGGCGAATTATGCAAAAAAACAAAGTATTATCTTCATTTAATGCATCTCTGGTTCCAATCATTGATCGATTAGGCAAGGTTAAGGAAGCCTTGGCGAAGCTGAGAAATACCTTGTTGGTGCAACACCTTGTAAGACCTCCTTTGCCTAGTTCCTTTATAAAGGGCTTGAAACATGAACCCCCACTGCTATCGACCTATCCCCCTGATTAATTCCACTGTGAAGATCATGGGTCGAGTTTTTTTGGACCGTTTGCAGCTTTGGACCGAGGAATATTACATACTTTTAGATCTTCAATTCGGTTTCCATTCGGGCTTGTGTACAGTCAAAAGTCCTTATATCTATATGTGCTAATAGCTGTTAGACCTGGCATCATTGGCATGAGTCTCTCCTCCATTTTTTCTGTTTGCCTCCTCTGTTTACGATGTTTTTGCTGGTAAATGCTTTGGGCACTGTGCCACTGCTGATCAGTGCCACAGTGCAAGTGCTCCCTATGTGAAATTGCTGTATTGATTGAATTCCATGTTTGGCTTATTTGGTTTACTGTCAGTCCCTAGTAGAGTGCACCAGGAGTGCCAGGGCTTGTAAATACAAATGCTGCTAGTGGGCCTGCAGCACGTGTTGTGCCACCCACAAGAGAGAAAAGTATGTCTGAAGGTCTACCATTGCTAGACCACGTGCAGTCTGGTACTGTCACGCAGACTGCGCAAGTACACCTACTTGCCAATCCCTAAACCTTCCCTTAACTTCACGTTAGTCAACCCTATGGTAGGCCCAAGGGCAGGGTGCATTGTAAGCATAAGGTAGGACAAGCCTGACGAGGTTGGCATGTCCTAATAGTGAATTACAGCCATATTCGTTTTTCACTATTGTAAGGTTACCTGCTCTCCATCAGTTAGAATGGGCTGTCAGGATTATTAATACCATAATCCTAGCGGGCTCGGGGAGCATGGTGCAATGTCGAGTTTGGTATCCCTGAACTCAGGGTTTAATAACGCATCCGTTTGTGTGGATGGTTTTTGGACTCTGTGTTTGAAAATAGCACTTTTAGAAAGTAGCTATTTTCTTGTCTAACTGTCTACCGGTCTCTGCTGGTTCTGGTGTGCGTGTGACAGGAGCTGGGTGGCTCCAGAGGTCTGAATGAGTCAGTGTGGGATGAGTGGGGCATTTGCATTGAGAGTAGGGGATGAGTAGCTCCTGATAGCCTGCCCTGCCTGATACAATGCTGGCTCCGCCCCCCTGCCAGGCAACTGATGACTCTGTGCCTGCCTGGGACTTTCCTGCCCCACCTCCTGCCGGGCGGCTGATGGCCCTGCCCTGCCAGTGACAATGCTGGCTCCGCTCCTGCTGGGCGGCTGAAGACTCTGCCCTGCACAGTGAATAGGCCAGGTGCTTCGGCCTGGCAACACCCACAACAAACCCAAGATGGGGGGAAATTCCCCTGCATGGACAAAGGGATCAAAGCCAAAAAGGGGTATAAGAGAAGGACCCCTGAACCAAGAATTTAGATCACTTCTGACAAGGAAACCTGAACCAAGGACAAGAAGCCTGCTGATCTAAGGACTGCCTACCCCTTCTGCCAGAGTGCTGTTTGTTGGGGGAATCCTGCATTGCTTCTTTATTTTTGCCAAGGAACCAGGAGAGAGGAACTGTGTGTGTACTCTCAATCTTTGCTAAGAAAATCTCCAAGGGCTGGAAGAGTGCCAGTCTCCTGTTGAAGTCACAGGGCTAAAGGACTTCATCTGCTTAAAGTGCTGTTTGCTGGAACTTGTGAATCCAGCACCTCTGAAAGAATCCAGCAATCTCGACGCCGACGGACGTCGCCGAATCCAGCTCGACATCGTGAGTAACGGCTCCAGTGTCCCGCTTCCTTGACGCCGGCCGCCGGGCCCGATCGACGCCAGCAACAACGCCAGTGAGTAGTGAGTTCGGCTCCAGCTCCAAGTGACCTCGTGTCTGCACCGCTGCTGATCGCATCGACTTCGAGCCCTCTCGACGCCGTGAGCGCTGCTCACTCTTGCAACATCGACATCGACGACGCCGTATCCTGCTTCATCTCGTGAGCGCTGCTCCTGCCTGACTTCGGTCGACGCCGCTGCAGATCGCCCCGACTCCGAGGCCCGATCGATGCCGAAGACGCGACGCCGGACATCTCGACGCCGCTGATCATCGAGTGCTTCACTTTTCCAAGGTACTGTGTTGTGGGGGTCTGTGCGACTCCGGGCTCGACGTAGCGCTCCTCGCGGTCGACGCCGAACCTTTGGATTAACTTTGCCTCGACGTCGTGTGACTCCCGTGTGGGTTACATTGTTGCCAAGAACTTTGATTTAAAGAAGAAGAGTTGCTTTTGTTACTAAAGACTTTGTGCTAAGAAGAAACCGTGCTTGAACTACTATTTTTCCTTCCAAGAGTATTTATTAAGATTGTGGTATATTTTTGTCGTTACTTGTGCTAAGCCTTATATAAAAATCCTTATTTTTATAATACTACTGTGTCGTGTCCATTTGTAGTGTATTCACTTTATTACTGTATGTGGTCATAAATGCTTAACGCACTGCCTCTGAGATAAGCCTGTCTGCTTTGCCAAGCTACCAAGGGGGTGAGCAGGGGTTATCTAAGTGTGTGATCCCCTTGCCCTGACTAGAAAAGGTGTGTCCCTATTTGTCAGAAGTGTATACCTCTGCCAACTAGAGACAGCCGCTTCTAACATTGGTGGGTCAGCGGTGAGGATTTGAACTTTGCATTCATGACCCATGTGCAGTGATTAGTGTGCGCTACATAGTGAAAGCAGACCATAGCGCAGCCACAATCTGTTTTGGTTGGATATTCTATTTTTGTTCTCCAAATTTCCTGAAGCTTGATTTTTGAAACTGCCAGTTTTGACCATGAGTAATGCTGGAGGCACTACACCTGTTGTTGAGGAGGAATTTGATAGGAGTAAGATGAACGACTATCCGTTAAAGAAGCTGAAATCCTTTTGCAAGCAGTTGCAAGTTCCTACCACCGGCATTTCAAGGAGGCCAGATTATCTCAAAGCATTGCAGGCCTGGTTAGAGGCCAGAGATTCCTCTGATCCGGTGGTGGTACCGACAGGGGAAGGGGAGGAGGAGGTGCCAGTGAATGGGCCCACATCCCCTCCTGGCAGCAGTGTTTCCTCCAAAGGTCTTTCTCCTGAAGAAAGGGAAGAAAGGGCGAAAGAGCGAGCTTACAACATGGAAATGGCAAAACTTAAGATAAATGGGCAGTTGGAGATAGAGAATGCAAGAGGCAGGAGAGAAGCTGATCTGGAGATCAAAAGGATGGAGTTTGAAAGGGAAAAGTTAGCTTTGGAGCATGATACCAAGTTGAGGGAGTTGGAGCTCAAAGCTAAAGAGTTAGAATTGAATCCCTCTGGTGGCAGCATCCCATCTATGCCTGCAGAAAGTAGGTTTTATTTTCCTAAAGATGTGATCAAAGATTTTCAGAAGAATGAAGATATTGGTCAATGGTTTAAAGCATATGAGTTAGCATTGTTGGCCCACCGGGTCCCTGAGAAGGATTGGGGAGCGGGGTTGTGGGGTCGCTTTGTGAATGAGGGAAGAGATACCCTGTTAGACATGCCTGTTGAGGATAGGATGTCTTATACTCATATGAAAGATGCTTTAATGTTAAGGTATGGCCTAACCCCAGAAAAGTACAGACAGGCCTTTAGAGAATGTAAGAAGTTGCCTGGTACTACGTGGGTTGAATATGTGTCATTTTTTTGCAGAGCCATGGATGGTTGGGTAAAGGGCAGCAAAGTGGAAAGTTATGATGCTCTTTATGATTTGTTTGCTTGGGAGCACTTGTCTAATAACTGTTTTCCAGAGCTGCGCCAGCACCTTATTGATAGCAAGATATCTAACCCTAGAAAACTTGCTGAGGAGGCGGACCGCTGGGTCAGTACCAGGGTCCACAAGGGTGGGCAGGGTCCCCAGCAGAAGAGTGGGGGGACAAGGGTAAACAGAGGGAGTTCCAGAAAGGGCCCCAAAGTAATCCCCAAGGGAACCAAGGGAAGGGTTCCCAGCCTCCCCCAGATAAGAAATCAGAGGCCCCGACAGGTAAACCTGTTCGTAGGGGCCCAATGACCTGCTTCGCTTGTAAGCAGGTGGGACACCGTTTTTATGATCCTCAGTGTCCCTTGAAGAACTCTAGTGCACCACCCCGTCAGTTGGCGAGTGTAGCCCTGGGAGGGGAGGAGATGGTTGCCCATGGAGGGGAGGGTCCCGCAGAGATGTCCCTGGTCTCTCTAGGAGACATGGAATTGGTCCCTCCACCCCCTCTGCCTAGTAACACTAAGAAATATAGGCAGTGGGTGACCATTAATGGCCATAGAGTGGAAGCTCTCAGAGACACCGGAGCGAGTGTGACAGCTGTCAAGTGTCACTTGGTGTCCAGAGAGCACGTTGTTCCCCATGCATTCTACCCTGTGATAGCTGCTGACAACTCCCAGAGAGAGTGTGAGGTAGCTCAAGTTTCCTTTGAATGGGGGGGAGTTTCAGGTACTCTTCAAGTTGCTGTAAGGCCCGCCATGCCTGTTGATGGTCTCCTGGGCAATGATTTGGAAGACTCCCCTTGGGCTAAGGTGGAGAGGGAGACACATTTGAAAATGTTGGGTGTGCCAGAGTGGGTGTGTGCAACCACTCGATCCATGACAGCAAGTAAGGGTGTTGATGGGGTTCTGGAGCCTGAAAGTATGGCCCAGGACCCAGCTGTGAAGAGAAGAGGCAGGGGGCGCGGGAAACCGTCCCCCGTAGTTCCCGTGGTCCAGGAGGAGGCAGACCTTGAGGGGTATGCCCTGGAACCCACCGGTGAACAAGTTGCTGAACTGGGAGACCTGCCCTAGCTGACCCATTGGCAGCAGGATGGTGGTCCCTCCAGGGAGGAATTCTGTGCAGAACAGAAAGTGTGCCCTTCTCTTGTGGGTATGAGGCAGCAGGCCTCAGCCCAAACCTCAGGTGATCAGTCAGGGTCACATTTTGTTTACTGGGAGAGCGACCTCCTGTATAGCGAGCCTAAGGCTGCTGAGCCTGGGTCAGCCTGTGTGCTGGTGGTACCCCAGCGCTTCAGAGCCTTCCTACTGGGTTTGGCTCATGACGTTCCTTTAGCTGGACATCTGGGGCAGGACAAGACCTATGACAGGCTTGTCACCCATTTTTATTGGCCTCAGATGAGAAGGGATACAGATATCCATTGCAAGACCTGTCAAACTTGCCAGGCAAGTGGGAAAAGCGGGCGGAAGCAGAAGGCTCCCCTCCAACCTTTTCCCGTGGTCAGTACCCCCTTTGACCGGGTGGGGATTGACATTGTTGGGCCCCTGGACCCCAAGACAGCCCTGGGCAACAGGTTCATCCTGGTCTTGGTGGACCATGCCACACGGTACCCGGAAGCCATCCCTCTCAGAACAGTGACGGCCCCCGTGGTGGGACGGGCACTGATGGGTGTTTTCTCCAGAATGGGGTTCCCCAGAGAGGTGGTGTCAGACCGGGGCACCAACTTCATTTCCAACTATATGAAGTCTCTGTGGAAGGAGTGTGGGGTAACCTACAAGTTCACCACTCCTTACCACCCTCAAGGTAATGGGTTGGTTGAAAGATTCAACCGTACCCTTAAAGGCATGATTATGGGTCTTGAAGAACCAATGAGGCGTAAATGGGACGTCCTCTTGCCATGCCTGTTGTTTGCTTACCGTGAGGTGCCACAGAAGTCTCTAGGGTTCAGCCCCTTTGAGCTTTTGTATGGTCACCCGGTAAGAGGACCTTTGAGTCTGGTCAAAGAAGGCTGGGAGCAATCTCCCAGGAAACCTCCCCAGGATGTATACAGTTACATGCTGGCCTTTAGGAACCAGACTAGGCGCTTCAGAGATCTTGCTCAGGCAAATCTGGAGGCCAGCCAGGAGGAGATGAAGCGGTGGTACGACCAGAAGGCCACTCTGGTAGAGCTTCAGCCTGGACAAAAAGTTTGGGTCATGTCCCCTGTGGAACCTTGTGCGCTCAAGGACAGATGGACTGGACCATTTAAGGTTGTGGAGAAAAAGAGCGATGTTACCTACATGGTGGACTTGGAATCTCCCAGGAACCCCTTGCGGGTCCTGCATGTCAACCGTTTAAAGCCCCACTTAGAAAGGTCCGAAGTGGGCATGCTCCTAGCTACAGATGCTGGAATGGAGGAGGAGAGTGAGCCTCTTCCTGACCTCCTGTCTGCAAAAGAGCAAGATGGGTCAGTGGATGGTGTTGTCCTCTCTGACACACTGACCCCTGAACAGCAGCAGGATTGTCGCCAATTGTTGGGACAATTCCCTGATCTGTTTTCCTTGATTCCTGGTGTCACTCAGTGGTGTGTCCATGATGTGGAAACCGGGGACAGCACTCCTGTGAAGCACAAGGCTTACAGAGTGACTGACAAGGTCAGAGCATACATCAAGGAGGAGGTCTCCAAAATGTTTGCCTTAGGGGTGGTTGAGTCCTCTAGCAGTCCTTGGGCCAGCCCAGTGGTCTTGGTCCCAAAGGCTGCAGCGCCTGGTGCTTCACCGGAACTTCGGTTCTGTGTGGATTACCGAGGACTCAATTCAGTCACCAAGACTGACGCGCACCCCATCCCCAGAGCTGATGAGCTCATAGATCGGTTGGGGGCTGCCCGGTACCTTAGTACGTTTGATCTAACGTCTGGGTACTGGCAGATCGCCTTGACTGATGGGGCAAAAGAGAGGTCAGCATTCTCCACACCAGATGGGCACTACCAGTTCCGGGTTATGCCCTTTGGGATGAAGAATGCCCCTGCCACCTTCCAGAGGTTGGTCAACCAGGTCTTGGCTGGACTGGAGGATTTCAGTGCCGCCTACCTGGACGACATCGCAGTGTTCAGCGCCAGCTGGGAGGAACACTTGCGCCACCCCCAGGAAGTGTTGTTGGCCCTGCGCAGAGCAGGCCTCACAATCAAAGCCAGTAAGTGCCAGATTGGGCAGGGTTCAGTGGTGTACTTGGGGCACCAAGTAGGGAGTGGCAAGGTGGCCCCCCTGCAACCCAAGATTGATACCATCCTGGCATGGGCACCGCCCAAAACCCAGACTCAGGTAAGAGCCTTCTTGGGTCTCACGGGTTATTACAGGAGGTTCGTCAAGGATTATGGTAGCATTGTGCACCCCTTGACTTCGCTGACTTCCAGGAAGCAGCCACGACTTGTGATCTGGACTGACGCCTGTCAGACGGTCTTTGACACCTTGAAAACTGCAATGTGCACAGCACCCATACTCCAGGCACCCGACTTTTCTAAAGAATTTGTTGTCCAGACGGACGCTTCAGAGCATGGCGTGGGGGCTGTTCTAGCTCAGGTGAATGAAGAGGGCCGAGACTTACCTGTAGCCTTCATCAGTAGGAGGTTACTTCCCAGGGAACAGAGTTGGAGTGCGATAGAGAGAGAAGCATTTGCTGTGGTCTGGGCGCTGAAGAAGCTAAGACCCTACCTGTTTGGGACTCACTTCCGGGTTCAGACAGACCACAGGCCCCTCAGATGGTTGATGCAGATGAGGGGTGAGAATCCAAAGCTGTTGAGGTGGTCCATTTCCCTACAGGGGATGGACTTCACGGTGGAACACCGCCCTGGCACAGATCACGCCAATGCTGATGGTCTGTCCAGATTTTTCCGCCTTAGTGATGAGGACTCCCTAGGGTAAGGGTAGTTCTCCCCACATTTCAGCTGGAGGGGACACGTGTTAGACCTGGCATCATTGGCATGAGTCTCTCCTCCATTTTTTCTGTTTGCCTCCTCTGTTTACGATGTTTTTGCTGGTAAATGCTTTGGGCACTGTGCCACTGCTGATCAGTGCCACAGTGCAAGTGCTCCCTATGTGAAATTGCTGTATTGATTGAATTCCATGTTTGGCTTATTTGGTTTACTGTCAGTCCCTAGTAGAGTGCACCAGGAGTGCCAGGGCTTGTAAATACAAATGCTGCTAGTGGGCCTGCAGCACGTGTTGTGCCACCCACAAGAGCGGCCTAGTAAAAGTATGTCTGAAGGTCTACCATTGCTAGACCACGTGCAGTCTGGTACTGTCACGCAGACTGCGCAAGTACACCTACTTGCCAGTCCCTAAACCTTCCCTTAACTTCACGTTAGTCACCCCTATGGTAGGCCCAAGGGCAGGGTGCATTGTAAGCATAAGGTAGGACAAGCCTGACGAGGTTGGCATGTCCTAATAGTGAATTACAGCCATATTCGTTTTTCACTATTGTAAGGTTACCTGCTCTCCATCAGTTAGAATGGGCTGCCAGGATTATTAATGCCATAATCCTAGCGGGCTCGGGGAGCATGGTGCAATGTCGAGTTTGGTATCCCTGAACTCAGGGTTTAATAACGCATCCGTTTGTGTGTTTGGTTTTTGGACTCTGTGTTTGAAAATAGCACTTTTAGAAAGTAGCTATTTTCTTGTCTAACTGTCTACTGGTCTCTGCTGGTTCTGGTGTGCGTGTGACAGGAGCTGGGTGGCTCCAGGGGTCTGAATGAGTCAGTGTGGGATGAGTGGGGCATTTGCATTGAGAGTAGGGGAAGAGTAGCTCCTGATAGCCTGCCCTGCCTGATACAATGCTGGCTCCGCCCCCCTGCCAGGCGACTGATGACTCTGTGCCTGCCTGGGACTTTCCTGCCCCACCTCCTGCCGGGCAGCTGATGGCCCTGCCCTGCCAGTGACAATGCTGGCTCCGCTCCTGCTGGGCGGCTGAAGACTCTGCCCTGCACAGTGAATAGGCCAGGTGCTTCGGCCTGGCAACACCCACAACAAACCCAAGATGGGGGGAAATTCCCCTGCATGGACAAAGGGATCAAAGCCAAAAAGGGGTATAAGAGAAGGACCCCTGAACCAAGAATTTAGATCACTTCTGACAAGGAAACCTGAACCAAGGACAAGAAGCCTGCTGATCTAAGGACTGCCTACCCCTTCTGCCAGAGTGCTGTTTGTTGGGGGAATCCTGCATTGCTTCTTTATTTTTGCCAAGGAACCAGGAGAGAGGAACTGTGTGTGTACTCTCAATCTTTGCTAAGAAAATCTCCAAGGGCTGGAAGAGTGCCAGTCTCCTGTTGAAGTCACAGGGCTAAAGGACTTCATCTGCTTAAAGTGCTGTTTGCTGGAACTTGTGAATCCAGCACCTCTGAAAGAATCCAGCAATCTCGACGCCGACGGCCGCCGCCGAATCCAGCTCGACATCGTGAGTAACGGCTCCAGTGTCCCGCTTCCTCGACGCCGGCCGCCGGGCCCGATCGACGCCAGCAACAACGCCAGTGAGTAGTGAGTTCGGCTCCAGCTCCAAGTGACCTCGTGTCTGCACCGCTGCTGATCGCATCGACTTCGAGCCCTCTCGACGCCGTGAGCGCTGCTCACTCTTGCAACATCGACGACGCCGTATCCTGCTTCATCTCGTGAGCGCTGCTCCTGCCTGACTTCGGTCGACGCCGCTGCAGATCGCCCCGACTCCGAGGCCCAATCGACGCCGAAGACGCGACGCCGGACATCTCGACGCCGCTGATCATCGAGTGCTTCACTTTTCCAAGGTACTGTGTTGTGGGGGTCTGTGCGACTCCGGGCTCGACATAGCGCTCCTCGCGGTCGACGCCGAACCTTTGGATTAACTTTGCCTCGACGTCGTGTGACTCCCGTGTGGGTTACATTGTTGCCAAGAACTTTGATTTAAAGAAGAAGAGTTGCTTTTGTTACTAAAGACTTTGTGCTAAGAAGAAACCGTGCTTGAACTACTATTTTTCCTTCCAAGAGTATTTATTAAGATTGTGGTATATTTTTGTCGTTATTTGGTCTTGTGCTAAGCCTTATATAAAAATCCTTATTTTTATAATACTACTGTGTCGTGTCCATTTGTAGTGTATTCACTTTATTACTGTATGTGGTCATAAATGCTTAACGCACTGCCTCTGAGATAAGCCTGTCTGCTTTGCCAAGCTACCAAGGGGGTGAGCAGGGGTTATCTAAGTGTGTGATCCCCTTGCCCTGACTAGAAAAGGTGTGTCCCTATTTGTAAGAAGTGTATACCTCTGCCAACTAGAGACAGCCGCTTCTAAAAATAGCCAAATACATTGTAGCAAAGTGTGGCAAGTTGTATCTGTCTTTTATGGTTTTGAGTACTGCTTTCGAGTTTGTAAGCAGGTTCAAATTGTGGGACATTATGATTTTTTTTTTAAATAAATCTTTTTTTTAAAATTAAAATCAAGGCATGACAGAAGGAGAAGCCACGTTACATGTAGAATAGCAATATTAGTTACTTTACAAATGGTACTCGAGACATAGTGATAACGAAACAATAATGACACATATCCCTCCCCTGTGAGTGTTCCATTGCCCACAAACCTGCGTCCATATTTTCGGGCATCCCCTGGCTTCGTATATGGACTTTTCCGTGACCATGCACCAGTCCATATCCCTACCCTAATCCTCAATACTTGGTGGACTCTGAGCCCTCCACAATCTCGCAATGTTGCATTTTGCCACCATCAGCCCCAAAGTAACCCATATTCGCTCCTTGGAAGTTAGGTCGGTGGGGGCCAAAGACTTTTCAGGAGGGCCAGTTTAATGTTACAATCTATCTGCTGACCCAACACTTCTTCCATAAGGTTTCCAACCGCCTCCCAATACCTCTGGATAGTCGCCCAACCGCCATCTGAGCAATATTCCATGCGAACCAAGTGACCCAGACAGATAGGACCTGTGGAGAAGCTTCAGCTGTACCAGGCGAAGCCTGGAAGAGATGGCCACCTTGCGGGGAGGTCACTGCTGCCAGCCACTCATCGTGGGACATCATGATTGATACGGAGGTTGATCTCTGTTTTGTCAACTTTCTTAGAGATCTGCACAATGATGTGACCGCCAGCGTAAGGTACAGCCCAGGTGGGGAAACCACACCACACTTCAACCTGGCTGGAGGCATATGCCAGGGCTGAGTCCTGGCTCCTTTTCTGTTTTCCATTTACATAAACAGCCTGGAGTATAAATTAATTCATCTCAGGGTTGATTGCCCTCGTGTAGGTGTTCGGAGTATTCCGAACACTAATTTATGCGGACAATACAGTCCTAATTGCTAGGACTGCAAATGGCTTACAATGTCTGCTTGACAGTTTTTATGAGTTTATGGCCAGTCTAGATCTCATGGTCAACCAAAACAAGGTCCACATAATGTTATGTTATGTTATGTTTATGTTAATATTTATTTATTGAGCGCTCGTACGCCCTAGGGCTTCATGGCGCTATAGGAAGGAACTCAACACAGCAGTTAAAAGTAGAGACGGAACAACTCAGCAATAAGCCTGGGAAAAAAGCCAGGTTTTGAGAGAGTGTCTAAAACTCAGTGTGTTACCGCTCAGTTTCAATTGAAGAGGAAGAGAGTTCCAGAAGGTGGCTGCAAGGTGATCAAAGCAGCAACCGCCTAGACGCTTCCTCTTGTAAGAAGGGACACTCAAGAGGGATTTGTGAGCGGAGCGAAGATTGCGAGAAGGATCATATCTGATGAACAGATCTCTGACAAACTTAGGGCCAGAGTCATGTAGGGACTTAAATAGAATGCACCCTGTTTTGAAAGCAATTCGCTGCTCAACAGGCAGCCAATGTTTTGGGGGGAAGGAAGAAAAATAATGTTTCCTTTGTAGTGAACAGCAAGAAGGTTGGCCCTGTTCGCACCGTTACCTACCTTGGCATCCCCTTTGATACTCAACTCTCATGGGGACCTCTGAAGACTAGTAGAGCTACTGCCTTCTTCCAACCAGTGGAGGCCGTCCTCAATTTTGCCCGTACACTTGGTCAGAAACCAAGAAAGGAACTCTCGACAGTCTACAAAGCTAAATGCTGTGCCATTTCTACGTATGGGGCAGGGATGTGGGGCTCTGAAATAAGGGGCTCCGGAGAAATAAATCGGAATAGTTTTATCAAGAGATTGTTAACTATCCCCCAAAGCACTAGATCTTTTGTTTGCCACACTGGGGTAGGGATTGGCTACATTAACGCCCTCATTAAAATTCAACCTCTCCTTTTTGGCTGAGAATCTGGACCAAAAGCCAGACATCGTTTAATATGGCTGTGCTTGCAGACTGCTTAACACTCGACCACTGCTTGAGTATTCCTTGGTTGAAGTATATATAGAATTTATGATGCAGAGTTGGGCGGGAGTACTTGTTTACCTCTTTTATCACTGCTTTAGCCACCTCTATTAGGACTTTGAAGTATGCATTTCTAGAGGGATGCCTGGAGAATAGAATGTGGTGGGCTGCAGACAAACCTACGGTCCAGACCTATATGGGGATTTGCCCGGTTGAAAGTCTTGTGCCATATTTAGTATGGGTGGAAGACTTACACCACACATTTTTATTGAGGAGGCTCAGGCAGTGCACGGTGCACTTTCTAGCTGTCTTTCCGTCACAATGCACTTATTTTTCACAACTATTTTTATGCCCTTGTGATGACCAATCCCCACAGACTACCTTACATTTTATTATATTTTGTACATTTTATTTGATGTTGAGGAAACACTATTTGCTGGAAGAGGTGTGACACAGCAGCCAGGGTGCCTGACTCCGGACTACAGGGTTCACGGTTCGATCCCTGGTGCCAGCGGCAGGTTAGCCCAGCACCATGTGACTCCGGGCAATAGCTTGCTTAATTTTCCCGGGGGGCCCCAGCGCCGGGACTCCACTTTGTAGGTAGCAGTGCGCTTTACAAATACTGATATTTATTTCATTTCATTTTTAGGGTGGCCAACATCTGTTACTGTAGAGCCGATTTATTTACCTGCAAACCTTACCCACGATCAAGATCAGCTTCTCTGCTGCCACGTATATTGATCATGCTATTAAGCAGAGGGCTACAGTTCTTACATATTTTATGAATTTTATGTAGCTTTATGGATTTTATTTCTATGATAGATTGTCATGTTCTTGATCGTAGTACTGACTGTCCTCAATATGTCTGATTTTCTGCTTAGATAACCCAGGGGGGCTTAGCGGACCCCTAATGAGTTTTCTTCCAGGACTTCTCTTGAGGTTTTTGTACCTTTGGTTTTATCTGAGCTCTGTGATATTTTACTTGACGATTGATGCTGTATGATTATTTATTTATTGCTATGAATTGGGGTGAGTGTTTTTAATATACATATTGCTCTGCATTGTGCACTTCTATGATTGCAATGACCCAAAATAAAGTTTTATGATGATAACTCGGCAGTTCTAGCTGATTTTTGTATTAAGTCCTCAATTTGTTTGCTCATTGATGCTGTGTTCTCTCAACAGCAGAGATTATCCGTCTAAGTTTCCTTAATTGCCTGCCTTAAACCGTTCTTCATGTTCTCCATTGTTTGTTACAGATCTGTTTATAGATATCTGAATATTCCAGAAGTTCCAACAATGTCCCAGTGCTAGGTGCTTGATTGGATCCTTTTTTCACCATTGCTTGTTTCACTTCGTAGAACATCTGGACACTGTTTGTTCTAATTAATTCTTACAATCATTTTCCTTCATCTACCCATGCCTAATGTATTATTTTTACTACATCAAACACTTTACCAGCTCCTATTGTTGCAGGAATAGGGAAGTTGGGGACAAGCCCTAATATGTCTGCCTTTCAGTCTTAATATGTCCTCTTAACATGTCCTAGGTAGCATCAAGCATCCCTGTTTTGATGATTTCAGAACATGTAAACTTCAGTGGATGGTTTCTTCATGGTTATCTTTAGCTTATAATACATCACACGCCTATCAATGTCTCTTTGAGTCTGCACACTTGCTTCTTTCATTCCTTCCAATTTTCAAGTAACGTGTGTGCAGAGATAAGTTTGGATCTCCAAGACTGATCCTGATAAGGCTCTCATCTCTGAGCGAGTCCACGGGTCGGACCTGATTTAGGATGAGTGACTTTATTCTTTCTCCTTCTTATGTGGTTCTGAAAAATCTGGATTCATATAATAGTACTGGACTCGAGAATAAAAACTTCGTCGAAATAGGACGAATTTGGTATCAAAAGACCGAGAATGACGAGTACATCAAGTACATGTATTTTCGGTGTATTCGAGGGACGATTCCACCTCGAAATCGTCATTTACATTCTGAACCCTTAGCTCCCATTTATATGTTGCCCTTTACATAGGCCTTAATCCAGTTGAATTTGATTCCACAAGGACACATACTCCTTAATCGACTTCTCCCTGACCCCAGTACAAGTTAGAACCATTGCCCCAGGCCGAACTCGTTAGGTCAGTTCCCTCCCAGTGGCCGAGCAAGATAGCATCTAGGCTCAACCAGCCATAAAACCATTTGAGCACGCACACCTGCCATATCTCGCTCACATCTTTTCTCCATTCCTTTTCTTTACTTGCTTTATGATGGGGAGGTGACCGTTTTTATTGGGGGTCCAGCGATATCTGATGAAATGTTGGGCCTTGCCGGATGATTTGTTATGGGCAGCACGACGTGAAATATGTACATGTCATCATGACTCTGCTTTTCTTTTGTAATCAGTAACTATAAATGAAATACCACGAATTCAAGGAATGTTTTGCCCAGGGATGAAAATAATGTATAAGAAGAGAAGCCTGACTTCGTGAAAGTGTGCAGTCTCCTGAGAATATACCCGTGTTGTACTTCTAGGACCCTGTTACCTTGGTTGCAGCCAATAAACTAATCTTTGACTTCACCTAGAAGACTCTGAGTTTCTGTAGGTCTGACTCAGGAGAACCCGAGGTCTCTGGGTGTTGATCCCCTGGCACCGCTGGGTTACCGGTTCTGTGCCGGTTCTTAAAAACCCAGTACCTCAATTGGCGCCCAACGTTTGGGGCGATTCCAGTGGTACCAGTCAGCCTGAAGATCGTGAGGAGCTTCGTGTGGAAATTCCGGAGGAGGGCCCACCACCTCATCGACCCCTGCATGTCGACGTGGTCCGAAGGTCTTTGCTGCGAGGTTCCCCGCTTCCCAACGGCTACAAGGACTGCTGCCCTGGCTATCGCCCTGATGTTGGACCCTTGAAGTTTTCGGTAGAGCGAAACGCTGAGACGAGTCTTCTGGTGACGCCATCGATATTTTTCAGTTAAGTATAAGTGGAGCGTCTCCCAGTCCTTAGTTGGACTTACTTTGTGGTATCTTGGAGATACAAAAGGTTTTTATTGGTTCTTGCAAGCACCATAACCGAAGGACTCGTGTATTCACGAGAAATATCGTAATCGATAAATCCTTTGAAGTTTTGGAACTAGACTAGAGAGCGAGGATGCCTAGTCTTAGACTTGGGAATTTGTTTTGTCTTGGTAGTAATAATAGGGACTCCCGATTGGAGGACTCATGTCCGGTTCCTCCAGTTGGAACTCCGACTTACGAGCTATATGTTAAACATGGGGTAGGCCCCATCGTTTACAACGAAGTATGGATTAAATACACTAGGAAAGGGGGGGCGTGGCCACGGCGGCAACCGCAATGGCCGCACTGCCGTGAAGCTCCTCCGGGCGGGCGCCCAAATCGGACGAAACGGAATGTGATCCACGTCCCAGCCATCACCAACTGCACCGTCCAGCCGCCTGATGATCCTGGGCAGCCTTGGGGACGTTCCTGAGCCGCGAGGACGGCTGATTACCGCGGCCGCGACGGAGGGAATCTGAGGCCTCCAGAGCCTGGCGCCATCTCCCCCGCAACGCTGGAGAGTCGGGTGAGTGCACCTCGGCGGACTGCGGCCCTGCCGCCACCCCTTTCATCCCCTGGCTCTGGCGCTTCCGCGCGCTGCTTCCCCCTGGCCGCTCGGCCCGTCTAGGCCCTGGTTCCGGTCTCCCGGGGAGGGCAGCTATTTGGGCCTGCTCGGGGAGTGGAGCCGGGGACTGGATTTGGGTCTTGGGCCGGGTTGGAGGGGGGTGCTGCGGGCGCGTTCGGGGGTCCGGGGGGAGGGGGGGTGCGAGCTTGCTGGTCGGTCCGGGGGCGCTCCCTGGTAGCGTGTGGTGGCCCCGCACTGCGCCTGAACACCACGCCGCCCTCCGTCGCCCCGCACAGCTGCTACTGCTGACGCCTTGGTTGGGAGGCCTACCACTGATCCTCGTGGCGCCATTTTGAGCTCCCCGGCTGCCTGTATCCTGCTACCCTGACTGCGGCTTGGGCCCTCGCCTGCTGTCCTGTCCGCGTGCCCGGTTGCTGGTGGCCGTCCTGCCTCTGCCATTGATCCTCGCTCACCTCCTTTGTCGCAGAGACTGCGGCCACGCCACACATCCACCACGATGGGGAAAAAAGACCCGGCCCAAAAGACTCTCAACTTTGACAAGGCTCTCCCTGTCGCTGACCCCCCTCCGGGCGCTGCGGCTGGAACCCTGGCGACACAGCCTGCTGGAGATGCGGCGTCCATGATGGCCACTATAATGGGGGAGATGCGGGCTGGCTTCAAAGCCCTGGACACTAGGTTCGACAGCCTGGAACAGAAGCTATCCGCCATTAACTCCACAGTACAAGCCCACGATAGGCGTCTGGACCTGGCGGAGTCTAGAATATCCGACCTTGACGACGACTCCTCTAAAACCCGAAAGAGACTCGAGAGGGTGGAGAAAATTCTAAAGGAAGTTGCCATTAAAAACGAGGATTTGGAGGCGCGTGGCAGGCGCAATAACATCAGAATCCTTGGCGTGGCGGAGACGACTGCCATTGGCCGGTTTGATACCTTTGTGGAAACTCTCCTTATCGAACTGTTTGGTAAAGACACATTTACGTCCGGTTTTGTAGTGGAAAGGGCACATAGGTCATTGGGGCCTAGGCCGAGCTCGGGACAGCTACCCCGGCCCATCATCGCAAGGATCATGAACTTCAGAGACCGGGATGCCGCGCTTCGGGCGGCGCGAGAAATGGGTGAGGTGCGATGGCAGGGGAGCAGGCTGTCGTTCTTCCCGGACTATACAGTTATGGTGCAAGAGGCCCGGAGAAAATACACCAGCGTCAAGGCGGCTCTTCGTAACCTGGGCCTAAAATACAATATGCTCTACCCGGCTCGACTGAAAGTGGAAATCAATGGCCGGTATCGCATTTTTGACTCTCCAGCTGAGGTTCAAGACTTCTGTCACACTTATAGGTCTGGGTCTGGTTCGGCCTCCGGCTCTGGGCCCACTTCTCCCCCGCGGTCGGACACGCAGGTCAGCGCTGACCTGTTCACAGACGCTGGACAGGGCTGATTGCTCACTCCGCTTTAGTCTTGGATCCTTATTGGTTTCGGGAGTGGTTACTGTTCCTTCATGTTTATCCTGTTGTGACATTCTCAATGTTCCGTTGGATTGCCCGCCCGGGGGTTAGCGTTGCCTCCCCCCCTAGCGCGGGCTGATATGTTTCGTAGTGTCTTCTGGGGGTTTCTAGCTTGTGTAGTGCTACCTTGTATGCAAACTGTTCCTACATTACACTCGCTGTTATGCCTTTTGGATATGCAAATGGGGGGGTTCTGCCTCTCACGGGTTGTTGGGAGGCTGGGTGGTGGTGGGGGGTGGGGTTATTTGTATTTTTTGTGTTGTTTTCTTCTTCTGCATTTTGATCGCGAGACACATGGCACTGGTTTGTTCACGGGTGGCCTTCTGCCCACGATTTTCGGATTGGCTCTATGGCCCGAGTAGGATTGCAGACTGGACCTTCCATGCTAAAGTTGATGACCTGGAATGTCCGGGGCTTGAACTCCACCCGGAAAAGGAAACAGGTTTTACAGTATGCAGCGAGACATAATGTGGATATTTTAGTACTGCAGGAGACGCACATGGTGCACTCAGACACTTCCTCCTTTGCACGGAGCTGGGGCGCACACAGAGTGTTTTCTTGCTTCAGTAGATATGCTCGGGGGGTGGCGGTCTTGGTTCACAAACGCTTACCCTTTGTCCTGACTGATAGCAGGGTGGACCGGGAGGGACGATATGTGATTCTGCACGGGCTGCTGTTTGGGTACAAGGTTTCCATTGTGGGGGTTTATGGCCCTAATGTTGATTCCCCGGCCTGCCTGGCGGACCTGCACATGTCTCTGGTTCATGCAGATATTGACTTTCTGGCGTTGGGGGGCGACTTTAACCTGTTAATGAACCCCGGCAGGGACAGCACATCCCCCTCCCCTGACCGCAAACCGTTATCCCGCGCGGCGATGGCGGATTTATGCTCCCACTTTACACTACAGGACATTGAGGCTACCCGTAATGCCGCCTCCCCGTCCTTCACGCACCACTCTGGCTACCACAACACGAGTACCAGGATTGACTACTGGCTGTTGTCCCCGGGCTTGGCGGGATGGGTTACTGACTTGCGCACGCTTCCACGCACCATATCTGACCACTCTCCGGTGATTCTGGCGCTTGCGATCCCCAGGTTGGGTGGGTATGAGAGGCAGTGGAGATTCCCTGGGCGTGCATTGGCGGACCCAGTGTTCACGGAGGAGATCCGCTCGGCGATCGAGGACTATTTTGACCTCAACACCGGCTCCGTGACTACGTGGGCCACACTATGGGAGGGATTCAAAGCAACAATCAGGGGGGTCTGCATCACCAAGCACGTAGGGTCGCTGCGTGAGATACGGTCCACCCTATCCCGCATTGAGACTGACCTATCGGCCATTGAATCTCGGATCCTGACTGACCCCTCCCCGGCTAACGAAGCCAAACGCAACGAACTCCTGTTAGAGTTCAGAGACATGGCGGACAGGGAACTCAAATACTTAGGCAAGTACCATTCAGCCCGCCAATATGGCGAGGGGGACAGACCGGGACGATTATTGGCACAACTGTTGCGCCCCCCCCGGCAGGCAGCGTACATCACACAGATTGTGGCTCCAGATGGCACACCTCACTTTAACACTCCCGACATTTGCAACACTTTCTTGTCCTATTACAAGCATCTCTACAAATCTGCACTAACGGGGGTAAATCGCGACCCTGGCCCTTACATCAACGAAATAGCCATGGTGTTCTTGGAAAAGTACATGCAAGACTTCTTGGCGCACCCTATTACTCCCGAACTTATCGCAGAAGCGATAGACTCGCTGAAAGGTTCCTCTTCCGCCGGGCCTGGACGGTTTCACAGCCGATTTTTATCAAACATACAAGGAGGAGTTGGTTCCTATCCTGGTCGAGATGTACGCTGAGGCCCTGGAGTCCGGTGTTCTCCCGCCTACGCTCCGAGAGGCAGTTATTGTCTTGTTACCCAAACCTGGCCGAGACCCAACGATCTGCGGCTCCTATCGACCGCTGTCACTCCTAAACCTAGACTATAAAATCCTTGCCAAGGTGCTCGCTATGCGGCTCGCGCTGCTAGTGAATTCTATCATTTCACCGGTTCAGTCTGGCTTCGTGCCTCAAAGGTCGACTTCCCTGAATCTCCGTACGGTCTTCTCGGTCCTACACAGAATTGATCCGACCGTTCCAGCGGCTGCGGTCTTTCTGGACACTGAGAAGGCGTTCGACACCCTTGAGTGGCCTTTTTTTCTGGAAGTGATGCGTAGGATGGGCATGCCGGCTATGTTTGTGGCGACCGTCGAATTGCTTTACACAGCTCCCACGGCGCGTCTTCGCCTCAATGGTACTATCACCGACAGGTTCACTCTGTCTAGAGGTACCCGCCAGGGATGCCCCTTATCCCCCTTACTTTTTATTTTGGCTATGGATCCTCTGGTCCGTCACTTTCAGGAGAAGCACTTGCACAGGGGACTCCAGTTCCGCACTGGGCCTCTGCTAGTGTCGCTCTACGCGGACGACATGGTTTTGTACATCCGCGCCCCAGAAACCAACCTGCAGCCTCTACTGGCGGAGATTGTACGCTTTGGTGACTACTCTGGCCTCAGGGTTAATTGGCACAAGTCACAACTGTTCCCCCTAACCCTCGCCACTACAAAGTGGCCTTGCTCCCTCCCATTGGAATGGTGCGAGGACTCCGTTAAATACCTGGGGATTCACATTCACTTGGATACCGTGGCTATCATTCGCATGAATTATGGACGAGCCCTCGATTTCCTGGAAGATAACACTGATAGATGGCTCCGCCTTCCCCTGTCGATGGCTGGGCGCATCGCTATAGTGAAAATGGTGGTACTGCCCCGGTTCCTGTATTTATTCAACAACATCCCCATCCCTCTCACTCGGGTCTTTTTCGCGCAGCTGCGCACCGCCCTGCTGAGGCTGGTTTGGGGTGGGAAGCGTCCTCGCCTAGCTTGGAGCGCGTTGACACTGCCATATGAGAGGGGAGGCTTTGGGGTCCCGGACTTCTACCTCTATTACCTGGTTGCCCAGTGCTCGTATGCCCACTCCTGGTTCCACCCGGACGCCAGGATCCAACACTTGAAACCTGAGGCTGACGCCGCACTCCCTGTGTCTCTGAACAATGTACTCCCTAGGTCCTTCCTCGCGATCCACATGACATACTTCCTCTTACCACCACGGCTTGGGCCTGGGACAAACTTAGGCGCTTACTGCGGGTTGACACTTTGTACTCACATGCCCTCCCACTACCCAACCCTCATTGGCTCCCCATAACTGGCGAAACGTTGATCTGTCGTACACTAGCTAAATACCAACTGACTACGATCGGTGACTTGTTCCCCGACGGCCACGCGCTTTCCGTTTCCGAGGACCCTCGCTTCTCGGAACGCACCTTCATGGACACCTTTGTGTTTGCTAGAATCAAGGCCTTGATGCGTTCCACGTTCCACACCTTCCCGTTGCCACCGGACGACACTTTAGCACTCACTTCCATTATCCAGAATACTTCGGGGGCCCATGTGGTGTCCAAACTTTACAAATTATGCTTATCCTCACTCCCATCATCGGATGAGGCGGTTCGTGCCGCTTGGGAAGCGGATCTGGGTACCCAAATCTCTGACGATCAATGGGGCGCATGTTGTGCCACGAGCAGGGAGGTATCGATGAATAACAGACACAAGCTAATTCATTTCAAATTCCTTCGTCGACTATACCACACCCCAGCGATGGCCAACAGAATCGACCCTGCGCGCCCCCACACCTGCCCTAAATGCAACGCCCCACAGGCGGACTTTGCCCATCTGTCCTGGACATGCCCGAAACTCCACACCTTTTGGGTTACTATACATAATACACTGGGTGAGATTTTGGGCCTACCATTGGCTGTCTTACCAGAGATCGCCCTGATGGGCTATATGTCCGACTTTCCCCGAAAGATACGTAAATTGGCATCGATCTGCTTCCTTCTGGCCAAGAGGGAGGTAGCACTGCACTGGTGCGCGAGACGGGCTCCCACCGTTGCCGCTTGGCTGCGCAGTGTGGCTTATTGCAATATCAATAGTGTGGAATATTCTGACCAACTCCCAGCAACCTCCCGCCCCACGGACATATGGGTCCCATATCGCCAATACATTGCGGGAAAGACGAAGGAAGCTTCATCTCAGTCCTTACACCCCAACTTACCTACTGGGGTGGGCTAGGCCTCAGAAACCCCACTCTGCACTCCTTCAGTTAAGGCCTTTGCCACGACACGCTGCTCCCTTGCGACGTGGGGCTGGAACATCCCTTTTTCTTGTTGATGCACCCTGCTCTTGGCCCCCCTGGCATGTTGGCGCTCTGTGGCCTTTGGGTTTTACTCCTGTTCCTTCTGGGTAGGATGATTAAGTGTTTGCTGTTATGATAAATATGGTCATTGTCTGCGATGCCTCCTAATGTGATACGGAACGGACTATTGTGCTGATCTCGCACTCTGTTCCTTTTGCATGATATCTCCCCCTTTTTTTTTTTTTTTTTGAACTTTTGGATTATTGTTTCTGTTTGCTTTGCATTTCAGTTGCTTATCAGAAAATTTTCCTATTGTGACATTGGTTATGCTACACGGTGCGACCTAACTGTTTCTTACCTAGCGCCACGTTTCTGTTCCTGGAACTGTATTGATTATGCATGATTGGACGCTATGATCAAACTCTGTCTGTTGTATTACTATGGTTTGCACCAGGTTGCTCTAATAAAGTGTTTAAAAAAAAAAAAAAATACACTAGGAAAGATGGTGTTTTAAAATGGCCCCAATATGGTAGCTTTGATTCTGAAATCTTAGACAACCTTGAAGTTAAACTCTTCAAAAAGAAAGCCCGGCCGGCAAAGTTTGACTCTTTCCGCTTATGGCGCAAAGAAGCCAAACAAAAAGAAATTCAATTAGCTAAGAAAAATAGGAGAGAAGGGGGACTTTCAGTAATGCAAGCTGCTGTGCAGTTTAAAGATAATGAGGAAGAGCAGATAAATGAGCAGTTGCACAGGCAATGTAAAATGGCAATAGATAAGTGTTATCCAGTTTTGCCGTCTCTTCAGCAAGGGGCAGCAAAAGAGCGTGAAAAAGACCCATTAATGTCACAATTATTAACTTCACCACCCCCCTATGCGCATAATGTCACAGCACCCCCGCAACCTTTAGTTGCACAAGCTACGCCTCCTGCTCTTCCACAGCACCCACCAGCTGTTCTTCAGCTGGCTCCTACTTCTTCGGTGCAGCCTCCTCCAGGCCCACCGACCACTTCTGTTTCACCTGTGTTTTCTACGATTTTGCCTACTGTACTTTTTACATCTCCTAATGCCCCCTCTACGATTCTGCCTAGTACCACATCTATTATTCCTGATACCTCTATTGCCATCTCTACCCCCGCCTTATCTCACCCCGTTTTTCCATCTGTTTGTCCTTCAGTTTCACCTTCCATTCGGCAGAAAATGGCCAGCACTGTTACTAATCTTCTTTTACCTCTTTTCGGGTCGCCTGCTACGACCCCTAACATAGGAAGAAGACAGTTGCGAAGTCAACTGCCTGATTATCAAGAGAGAGATTCCCTGAATAGTTTAGCTCGGAAATGGGTCCTGGACACTGCAAAATATGATGTACAGTCTGTCATGGAAGTCTTCCATCAATGGGAAACAGCGACACAGAGATATGTTTTCGAACAGATGTGTGTCTTTCTTGGCGAGGATTTAGAAGACAATGATCAAGAATGCATCCCACAAGAGATGTGTCGTGTACGATTTAAATTTGGAGAGGGTATGATTGTAGGTCCCGATGTGGAAAGAGCAGTTGAAATGCTATTTTCATATCGAAGTAAGGGAAGCAGTTCTGGGTCACTATCGGAATCTAGTGCATCTAGTAGGAAAAAGGCACGACAATACCCTATGAGAGAGGTTCCCCCACAGTGGAGGGAGGGTGACGCGACAGCTGTCCCACCTGTCCTGCCACACTTTCACCGTGTGTGGGTACATGTCCCATGGAAGCGAGCTGAAGTTTTAGCACTTAAACAAACATTACCAGATCCACGTAAAAATCCTGCAGGGTACTATAAAGAATTGTCGCAAACTGCTGGGTCATGTATAATGAATTTGGCCGATATCGATATGTTATTCGGGAACGTTGTTCCACAGCCTTTATGGGGAAAAATTCGTCATGTAGATCATGACCAGGAATTAGGTGACACGTGGGCTAATATTACTGCTGCAGATGCACGGCAAGTTGGTGGTGCCAAGCCTGAGCCTCTGATAGCAGAACTACCTGGTAGAATAGTAGATTACATGAAAACGATAATGCCTGCAATACGCGTAAATTGGGATAAGTTATCTGCATGCAAGCAAAAGAAAGAGGAAACTGTTTCAGATTTCTTCACCAGATTTGAAGAAACTTTCATTGACCATAGCGGTCAAGATATGACCACGGAAGGTGGTCAGAGATTGTTTGTCGATAAATTTGTGCACAATCTGCTTCCAGATTTGTGTAGGAAATTGAAAGATTCGGAAAGTTCTTGGGCAGTCTCATCTTCAGCCCAGATATTGGCTACCGCACAGTACTACGAGAATAGAGACAAAGATTAGAAAGATAAAGTAGAAAAGAAAACTAGAGAACTCAAAACGAAGGTTTTGCTACAGCAAGCCTATCCGCCACGTGGTGGTGGTAATCAAAATAATAATGGTCAGAATCACTACCAGAACACTTTTCAGCAGCCTCAACAATATCAGAGAAACTTGCAAAGATTCGATTACACTCAACACCGCGTAGGTCCCAACCAGTGTTTATATTGCAAACAAGAGGGTCATTACAAATATAACTGTCCTGCCCTGCCACAACGTACGATGGAGTTCCTGGCGTTAGAGGTCGTGGCAGTCAGCAAGCACCTAGAGGTAGAGGGCGTGGAAACGCCCCTCAGTACGCGCGCCCCCTTCCGCCACAAAACTCTATGAACAGGTTTGACCAGCAAAATAGCGTATCTGACAGGACAGGTCAATACTACGTTGATGAGTATTACACAGAAAATGAGCAGTGGGAAATTGAGGATTGCTAGGACAGCCATAGACGAAGAGAGGGAGTCGTTTCAGTTCCAGTAGATCAGAGTGGACCTTACGTTGAGGTGATTACATCAGGTGTGTCAGAACCTTTTCTGTTGGATACTGGTGCTACAAAGAGTTCTATTATGCACTCCAAACTCCCTGGCGCACCTTTGTCTGGCGAAATGAACGTTTCCGTAGGTTTTTCTGGCGCCCCGGTTAGAAATCCGATTTCTGACCCTTTATCTCTTTCTGTTGGTCCTTGTGAATTCGAAGCACCCCTTATTTTGACGACAGGTTGTGGTGAAAATTTGCTAGGATTAGACTTGCTAAAAAGATTGTATGCGACTTTGTACTGTTCTCCTTCAGGAGTACAACTTACTTTAGGTAAGAAAGTGGTTTCTCCCATGTATTTGTCGAGAAATGCACTTCCGGCAGAATTGGCACTTCTCCCAGATATTCTTTGGGCTACTGGTCCAAATGATGTAGGTCTTTTAGAAATTCCACCATATGTTGTAACATTGAAGTCGAATGTCAGAATGCCACGAATTCCCCAATACAGAATATCCAATGAGGGTGAAAAAGCTTTGCTAGCGATTGTTTACGAGTTGATTGAAAAAGACGTGATCGAAGAAACACGAGGCAATGTTTGCAATAGTCCTGTTCTGCCTGTTTTAAAACGAACTGACCCTTCTCAGCCACCTGTGTATAGATTTGTGATTGATCTTAGAGAAATAAATAAGATAGTGGTGCCACAATTCCCAGTTGTCCCCGACATTACAACATTATTGACTATGATTCCAGCCTCTGCCTCCTGGTTTTCGGTAATTGACCTGAAGAATGCTTTCTTCAGTATCCCGATTGCTGAGGAAAGCAGGGATATTTTTTCCTTTAGTTTAGGAGGTCGAAGCTTCCGCTTTAAACGCGCTCCTCAGGGCTACTGTGAAAGCCCCTCAATATACAGTCAAGCTCTGAAAACACAACTTGACACAATGGTTCTGCCCAAAGGTGCTACTCTCGTACAGTACGTGGACGATTTGCTCATCGCTGGGGATACTGAGAAAATTTGCAACATGGCGACGTTGACATTACTGCGTCATCTATGTGATCTGCATCACAAGGTGTCACTTTCCAAGCTTCAATATTGCCGACAAGAAGTGACCTACTTAGGTCATCTCTTATCGAAGGAGGGAAGGAAACTGACCCCAGAAAGAATTCAGGCAATAGCAAAATTGAATGTGCCAAGAACACAGAGAGAAGTACGCGCTTTCTTGGGCATTACATCATACTGTAGACAGTGGATTCCAAATTTTTCGTTATTAGCCAAACCCTTGTTGGCACTAACGTGTAAAAATACACCCAATCCCATTCACTGGTCTGATGAGTGTCAGAAAAGTTTTCTCGAATTACGCACAGCATTATGTTCGGCCCCTGTGTTAGGTAACCCCAACTACAGTAAGCCTTTCACATTATATGTCCACGAGAAGGAGGGCTGTGCATTGTCTGTGCTGACCCAGTTATACGGAGATAGACAGCGGCCATGCGCCTATTTTTCGTCAACTTTGGATCCGGTAGCACGAGCATTGCCAAGTTGTTTAAGGGCCACAGCAGCAGCAGCTGTTTCCATTCGACAGTCTGCTGGTCTAGTAATGAATAATACACTAATCGTGATGGTCCCGCATGCAGTAGACACATTGTTAAATAGGACCAAGACACAGCACTTAACTAGTGCTCGACTGTCCAGTTACGAATTGACGCTATTAGCGAGCCACGTGCACATAAAAAGGTGCAGTACCTTGAACCTAGCCACATTGTTACCAATTGCAGAGGAATCGGATGCTTCAGAACAGCACGATTGTTTCCTTCGAACAGAGGAAGAGACGAAAGGGAGAGTTGATTTGTTCGACACTCCTCTTGCTGAATGTGATGGTACATTATGGGTGGATGGTTCATGCTTTAAGCTCCCAAATGGTAACGTGACTACAGCATATGCTGTCACAACTTTGCACACAGTCATTGAAACTGCGCGAATACCACATGGTTCAGCTCAAGCCGCTGAACTCGTGGCACTGACGAGAGCATGTGTGTTATCTAAAGGAATGAAAGTGACTGTCTATACCGACAGCCAGTATGCTTTTGGAGTGGCTCACGGTTTTGGACGATTGTGGAGAGAACGTGGGTTCCTGACTTCGCATGGAGCTAAGATTCAGCATGGTCAGTTGGTGAATGAGCTTCTTGAATCACTGACGTTGCCCCTGAAAGTAGCGATCGTGAAATGTAGTGCTCACAAGAAAGTGACTGATGATGTTGGTCGTGGAAATGCATTCGCTGATGAAACTGCTAAGGAAACTGCAAAGAATACGATGAGCCGAATGTATGTTGCGAGCCCAGAAAGATGGACTGGTGATGTTGGAATATGTGAAGACACGATAGAAAGTGTAAAGTCCATCCAAACTGAGGCCACGGAGGAAGAGTTACGCATGTGGAGAGAAAGTACAGGGAAAATGGATGCAAATGGTTGTTGGATTGAATTGACAGAGCAACAGAGATGGTTGTTACCCGATGCATATGTGCCTGCAGTGGTTACAATGGCTCATGGAATGGCCCATATCAGCGCGAAAGGGATTTGCGAGTTGTTGGCCCCAGTGTGGAAGAATTCAGGGATTCCCAAGTGTGCAGAGAATGTTGTCAAGAATTGCATGGTATGTCTGAAGCACAATCCTGGTCGGGGAACCCCAACTCCAGCTGGTCATTTTGCACCTCCTACGTATCCGTTCGAGGTTTTGCAGCTAGATTTCATACACATGGAGAGGTGCAACAACTTAAAATACGTGCTCGTGGTTGTTTGTGCCTTCTCAAGATGGGTAGAAGCCTATCCCCTAAGGGACAATACTGCCTTGTCCACAGCGAAAGCCCTTGTGAAAGAGTTCTTCCCCAGGTTCGGAATGCCTAGAATGGTCTGGTCTGACAACGGAAGTGAATTTGTGGGTCGTGTGATGAAAAGAGTGTGTGAAGGGCTAGGCATTAGGCAGAAGTTCCACGCTGCAAATCACCCCCAATCAGCTGGATTAGTGGAATGTTACAATGGCACGCTTAAACTTAAATTGGCCAAAATCCAAGCGAGCACAGGTCTTAAATGGCCTGACGCTCTACCCTTAGCACTCCTATCCACCAGAATGACTGTGCATTCGCGAGTGAAACTCAGCCCCTATGAAATAATCTTTGGTCGGCCAGCCAACATATGGGGAGTGCCTAGGCCCACGAAGTTTAGCGAGCTGCAACACCCCATTTTGCTTGACTATTTGTATGAATTGACGGCTAAATTGCGTGTTTTATACCAACAGGTCCACAACACCTTGCCTCCGGTCTCTGAGACACCGGGTCACTCCATTGACCCCGGTTCCTGGGTGCTTGTCCGCAACTTCCAAAGAACAAGAAACGACCAGCCCAGATGGACCGGGCCTCACCTCGTCCTCCTGTCTACAAAGTCGGCTGTTAGGGTGGAGGGGAAGGCCAATTGGGTCCACGGGATCCATTGTAAGAAGATACCCTTCCCTCTGCCACATGACCAATGGGTCCGGAAAGGAGGCACTGACTCAGAGCGCACAACTTATGAACGCGTAAAAGAAGCTAATCCTGATTGTGAAAGTGAGAAAAATTTTCAAGAAACTGTGCCACCACCAGAACAATTGAACTCTGTGGAACCTGAACTACTATTTCTGGACCAGACAGTACCCGGGAAAAGACGCTACAATTTACGTCCAAGAAAAACAGACTAAAGTAAAAGTGATTTCTTTTATGATCCGAGAGAAAAACCTGTGGACTAATAAAAAATGTGTGCTTCCCCAAATCCTATTTTTGAAAGTGCAGATCCTCCCATCTAGGTAACTTGCTTATTTTTGTTTTTTTTCGAACCGCCATCCGGGTTCCGCTGCTAGGGTCGCGGTTGATTAAAGACTTTTGGGTGCAGCTGACGACGTTAGGTCGCTGGTTCCGGTTGGTCCAAGGGAGCTGCCCTAGACTGACGGAAGCATCCTTTAGCAGAGACAACCTACCACCGCGGGCAGCACCTTAGAGAGGATGGAGTTTCCTGATGTGGAGAGGCCTGCCAAACAAATGAACTTTAAGCAGAGATTTTTTAACACGATGATGAAGAAAAGTTTTATAATAGTGTGTATTTTTATGCTATTCAGTGTAATGGTCTTTTTGATAAGCTATGTTTTATTCTCTTTTCATGTGACATTTGCGCCCACTACATCACCCATACCTCCTCCTACTGTTTCCTCTCATTCTTTCCACCCTTTGCCTGACCACGAATCAAATAGGAGATTAGAGTTCATTAATAACTCCTTCGTTCAGTTATTACACCAACACCAACTTGTAATGAACACAACTAACTGTTGGGTGTGTGGTCTCATGCCCCACACCACGGATAGAGGTATCCCCTATTTGGTCCTGCCATTTAGTCACAATGGGTCAGTATGGGCATATAGGACAATGTTCATATATGCACGAGAAATCCAACCCCTACGTTCTGTAAAAGACAACCTCAAGACTAGCGCCCTAGTCAAAGGTATAGTTGACATGATCAAGGAAGTAACTTCTTACGAAGATACCCCGGATGATGAGATACTTGCATATGTAGGTTGGAATGTGACCGGATATGGCACTACATTAAGTGAGAAACAGCAAGCCAAAAGATCGTCCCCTATCTGGATCGTACCCCATCAAGGTCACCTATGTCTGCAAGGTATTGGCAAGAATCCCAGAGCTCAGCTAGGGAAGAGTGTCTGTACAGAAACGTATGTTTTTGGATCTCAGACTTCCCCTGCGTTTTTAGCCGCTAAGGGTACTTATTTCATCTGCCATGATAGAGCCTATACATGGTTGCCCCCTGACTTCTCGGGCTCATGTTTTGTTTCATTCCTGTTACCTCCCACCTACACAGCAGCGGCGGATTACCATCGGACAAGGGTAGTTAGAGGTGTTTTGAGTAAAGAAGACACTGCAGGTCAAGAATTCGGTGACTTTGCAATGGGTTTTCTGCCGTTCTGGGGAGCCATGGCTAACAGCAGGAACATAAGGCAATTGACAAGGGTAGTTGAATCCACCGTGATTGAAACTGCTGGTGCCCTTAGTAACCTGACTGCTGAGCTCCAGTCGGATCGACTTATGACCCTTCAGAACCGGGTCGCTTTGGATGTAATACTTGCGGACCGAGGTGGAGTATGCAAATTGATCCAGTCCAGTTGTTGCATTTTCATTCCAGATAATGCTCCAACAGTGTACAGGGCCATCTCCAAACTGCATAAGATTTCCGAATCTATTCATGTGGATAAAGGAGATTGGTCGTTAATGGGATGGTTCTGGGAACTGATATCTGCCTGGGGATGGAAAATTCTGATGGTCATTGGGATGGTCTTAGCCATTCTTTTCCTGTTCTGTCTATGCATACAGTGTGCTCCTGCAATATGTGGCCTCTGTGCTACATCATGTGTAAGGAAGCCTGTGTCAAGAAATGAACTCAGCACTAGAATGATGTTGCAGCAACATCTCAATGACTTTAGAAATATAGATCTGGACTCAGATTAACATGAGGATAGATTAATTGCCTATGTAAGGGCAAAAGGAGGGTCTGTGGTTCTGAAAAATCTGGATTCATATAATAGTACTGGACTCGAGAATAAAAACTTCGTCGAAATAGGACGAATTTGGTATCAAAAGACCGAGAATGACGAGTACATCAAGTACATGTATTTTCGGCGTATTCGAGGGACGATTCCACCTCGAAATCGTCATTTACATTCTGAACCCTTATCTCCCATTTATATGTTGCCCTTTACATAGGCCTTAATCCAGTTGAATTTGATTCCACAAGGACACATACTCCTTAATCGACTTCTCCCTGACCCCAGTACAAGTTAGAACCATTGCCCCAGGCCGAACTCGTTAGGTCAGTTCCCTCCCAGTGGCCGAGCAAGATAGCATCTAGGCTCAACCAGCCATAAAACCATTTGAGCACGCACACCTGCCATATCTCGCTCACCTCTTTTCTCCATTCCTTTTCTTTACTTGCTTTATGATGGGGAGGTGACCGTTTTTATTGGGGGTCCAGTGATATCTGATGAAATGTTGGGCCTTGCCGGATGATTTGTTATGGGCAGCACGACGTGAAATATGTACATGTCATCATGACTCTGCTTTTCTTTTGTAATCAGTAACTATAAATGAAATACCACGAATTCAAGGAATATTTTGCCCAGGGCTGAAAATAATGTATAAGAAGAGAAGCCTGACTTCGTGAAAGTGTGCAGTCTCCTGAGAATATACCTGTGTTGTACTTCTAGGACCCTGTTACCTTGGTTGCAGCCAATAAACTAATCTTTGACTTCACCTAGAAGACTCTGAGTTTCTGTAGGTCTGACTCAGGAGAACCCGAGGTCTCTGGGTGTTGATCCCCTGGCACCGCTGGGTTACCGGTTCTGTGCCGGTTCTTAAAAACCCAGTACCTCACTTACCTGGCACTTCTATATGTAAATTGAGCATAGCTCCCTCGTGCCCACTCTCCATCGCCAGGTTTAAAGTCTTGCATGTCAGGACAGTGGCATCTAGTTGAATCTAGCATCTTACCCACTGAGGTTTTAAGAGTTAGTCATTTGTAGCCCCTCCAAGAATTTATGGGGCAGAGAAGTTCGATGTTCTTTTTTTTAACTAATTGATTTGACAATATCTATGCTCAATGCTTTGCCCTAAATATATGCTCCCGCCAACAACTTCTTTTAGCTGAGGGCCACCATGTTTCAGGCTCCTTCTCCTTCATGGAGTTCACGTTAAAAGCCTATTGTCAGCCTTGTCTCACATACCATGCACAAGGGGTTGGGGAACTGTGTTTTTGCAAGCCCATCTCCTACCTGGTGTGCCCCTTTTGGGGGTTTCACTTCACTAAACCTGCTTCTCAATTTTGGATGAAGAAGGTTAATGCATTGGGGTCCTATTTTACTTCCTCCTGCAACTTTGTGATCTGCCCTTGACTTCCCAAAAACCTGCTTGAAGCTCTGCACTTCGCTGCTCTGCTTTATGTCCTATTTTTCGCTTTGTCTCAAGTACCAAAGGGAGTGATGATCTGGGGGTCTTAACACGACTACACAGGTGGGAGGAGTTCACGTCGGCCTCTCCTGTGCTCACCTCGGCCCAATTCAAATTACTTCTAAATCAGGAGACCAGACATCCTCCCAGACTCCAAAAAGAAATCTTTAATTTGTGAGACAGAATGGAATGCAAAAGGAAAAAAGTCCACCAAACCACAAGTATCAGTTACAATGCATATAAAAAGATTGCCATATATTTATCATTTAGGATGACATTGTTACATTGACAATGAACATTAACTTACTTGCTCATGAGGAATGACACTGTCATTTTCACCAAAAATAAACAATGTGGGGTTTTTCAAAGCATATCGATCATCAGAATCTTTGATTATTCCTGAAAAATATAGAACATCTAAACATGTTAAAATAAGATTTTTCTAATTTACCAAAATACAATTTTCAGCAGATCCAGTAGAGAGAGACATTGGTTTACCAAAATGCCAAGGTTAGCAGAAATGATATCACAACACCTTTTGTCTTGTGCATGAGGTCATAGAAAATAGCATATTACCTCTGATGACGTCAAAAAGGTGATTTAATATGATCTCTGGACAGATTTCGAACAAGGGTTTTTTTTTTTTAAGAAAGGCTGATTTCTTGAAGATTACTAAAGAGACACATTGAAGTATTTGGTAGAGATTTCTGTGAGAGAACAGATCTACATGACGATCACACACTTTCTCTGCTTGTGGCTCTGGTCAATATAACCGTATACGGTACCTCTGGTAAAACAGTGCTTAAGATGTACAACTAGAAGTAGAAACAACATACAATGTGAGCAAATACTTCCTTGCATTTTTATAAAACGTTATAAATACACCGGACTTAGAGCCGAAGGAGCGAAGCATAGAACCCTCAGAAGAGATGGATGGGCCTGCTGTAAGGAAGAGACCTTGTGAGCAGCCCCATCGATGAAGACCTTTTGCATTCCAGGGCAGTGATTCCACCGGGAAAAGGCGGTGAGTAGAGGCAATGGCAGGATGCGATCGCCCATACTACTGCTGCACCAAAGACACAGAGCCTCAATTGAGAACTCTTCTTTCCTGCTGTAATGCACCGCTTGCTCCTCTTCTATTTTGTTTGCTCACGTTTGTCACTTTTGCCTCATGTAATGTAACGTTTGCTTTTGAAATGTGTTCGCTTGTAATGTTCTCTTGTTCATTTATGTATTTGAATGTAGTGCAGACCTCATCCAAACGTGTTAGTGTGCTTTACAATAAAAATGCACCATTACATAATGTACAAATAAACGGAGTCCTTATGTAATGTATCTGGTACGATTGTAAAGCGCTCTGACAACTTCAGGTAAAGTCCGCGCTTTATAAATGCGCAAAAAACGTTGCACTCTGCTTGTTATCTAACGGGAGGCTGTAGAGATGGTTCGTGTTTTTGGAGTCTGGGCCAGGTATGGCAGGCTCGAAGCACCTGGAAGGTGTAAATCAGAGGCAGGGTAAACATTTCACGTCTGAACACGACAGACCCACAGGGTTGAAAACGCTGCATTTCTCCGCTGGAAAAGCAGAAATCTGCAGGAAACCAGAATCGATAAATCAGGAGGTGACCCTACGCTCATAAACATGTCTTTTAAAATAATGTGAGATACAGGTTTCCTCCCAATGCTGGGTGAACGTACAGGGGACTTGATTTGGTCACGAAACGTCCAAGACAGTCCATGCACACAAACAACGAATCTCAGGACTAACTAACATGCTAGTAAACCCGACATTTAAACTTTGAACCCCTTCCATTGGGGTTGCGGTCAATTCAACCACAGCAAACCAAACACAAGTTCTAACGGAGCTTTATTTAAAGCTGCCAACATTTACAAACTACTCTGCTTCATAAAAACGGCATGTCCCTTTGCAGCGCATAGAGCTAGCTAACCCTCATCTAGACGCCCCAATGATTGGCACATTTGGATAAAAAAAACTGAAATAATTTGCTCAGGATCACACGGAGTTCTCAAGTGAGGGAGTAAGAGTTGAATCCATGTGTTTCTGTAATTTAGAAACGAAAACACACTCGACACAGAAATATATGCACAATATTGGAGCCTGTTTGCTCTGATATATTAAATTGCATTTATACAGCGCTTCCTATTTGACAGCATTTTTAAACTCTTGTTCAAGCTGATTCAAATTGCATTACGCCTTAAAACACTCCTAGCTGACAAGGCGCCATGCTACAATAGGTACGCTCAGTCAGACCTACGTTTCCTGTTATGCAGTTTATATCTCTGATACATTTCAAAAAGGATGCTCGTTTCCTTGGAAACTTTGCTAGTTGGAACTAATAGAACCATGCATTCAGAACTATGTAGGCAGCTCAGGAGAATAGTGTACCTGCTGCAGAATTCCGTTTGAAGACCCAAGCCTTCATGCTTCTGAGGTCGATAAAACCGAGTGCCTCTGATTTTTAAAACGGCACTTCTCCCTTGGACAGAGGGCGCTGGAAGTCACAGGGCTAAGAGAACCGATGAATAAACGAACATGACTATTTATTGTCAATAGCTGACAAATACCCCTTGGTGCATGAGTGTGAGTTAAAGGTGTGCACAGTGTATGCCATAGTAAGACTCTGCGTTGGGCGGGGTTCTCTTCTGAGACCATCGTCAGCTTAGTGTGATAAATTCCAGGCTTTGACATTATTGTCATCTATTCGTGGCTGACATGTTGTGTTTATATAAACTAGTATACTATTATGAAAGGATCGCTTTGGAGTTGCTCGCTTCAATTTAAGGAGAGTAGGAGACTCTTAGTAATGTAGCGGAAAGCACATATTTTGAAAGAAAATCCTTACAAACCTATATGAACCCAGCCCCAAACTGAATAAAAGCTTCAAAAGGAGGAACCCCCAGCCACCAACCTTCCCACCCAAATTAGGGGTCACACATTAAAAACACAGTGGGAACAAAGAACTTGTCACCATTTCTTTGTTTGTTTCTTTTTCTTAAATAATTTATGTTTGTGGCAGCATCAAGTGCAAGTACATACGAGTTCTGCTCATGTTGTCAGTGACTTATGATGTCAGAAAATGGGCACGGTCAGTGCCTCGTTCCCCACCACCATCAGGGCAATCCAAGCCTGTGCACAAAATAGAGTTATGTATATATGTTTAGGTCTCGACTACTGCCAATGCCACACTCCAACTCCTTCTCCAACTACACATCTACCCTATAAAAACACCATCCAACTCCACTCTCCAACTCCAACATCCAAATACACCCTACAAATTCACCCTCCAACTACAACTCCAGCCTCCAAATCCACACTCCAAAGCCACCCTCCAAATCCACCCGCAAACTCCAACTCCGGACTCCAACTCCACCCTCCAACTCCAACTCCATCCTCCAACTCCAACTCCACCCTGCACCCTCCAACTCCACCCTGCACCCTCCAACTCCACCCCTCCAACTCCACCTCTCCAACTCCACCCCTCCAACTCCACCCTCAAACTACACCCTCAAACTACACCATCCAAATCAAAATCAACCCCTCCAACTCCACCCTCCAACTCCACCCTCCAACTCCACCCTCCAACTCCACCCTCCAAATCATCCCTCCAACACAACCCCTCAGCGCCACTGCATTACTCAGCGCTACAGCATTACTCAGCGCCACAGCATTACTCAGCGCCACCGCATTACTCAGCGCCACAGCATTACTCAGCGCCACAGCATTACTCAGCGCCACAGCATTACTCAGCGCCACAGCATTACTCAATTTATTTATTTATTTTTTATTTTGAAAGTTTTATATAGCGCGGACAAGATCCTTGCAGATATCAGAGCGCTTTACAAAGAAGGGGTACATGAGGGAGCATAGTCAAACAGATAAGTCAGTAAAGCTAACAGTACATATAGGTGGGGGCAAAGCCAATCATGTAAATCAATAATACAAGAAATATAACTAAGCAACGGGGTCAAACATGTAGTACATATTGGTGCAGAGTCTTTAAAGATTCCGAAATAATAGTTCAGGTGTATTTAGCCATAAGGATAGCTTTTACTTCTTTCTTAAAGAGTGTAGTGGAAGAGATGAGCCTGGTTTCGGGAGGGAGTGAGTTCCAGATCCTGTGTGCCATTCCTGAGAAGGAGCGTTTATAGGTTTTTTCCTTCCGGAATCTTCGAGGTTTCAGCAGAAGATTGTTTGTGCCTCTAGTGTTTCTAGCGCCGCCAGAGATTGTTAGCTTCTGAGTGAGGTAGCCGGGTGAGTTCAGGTGTACCGCCTTGTGTGTCATGCAGGCGATTTTCAGATGTATTCTGGCTTCAAAAGGCAGCCAGTTCAGGGATTTCAAGTCAGGGGAGATGTGAGAGTGCTTTTTTGACCCAGTGATGAGTCTCGCTGCAGTGTTTAGAGAAGCTCTTAGGGGTGCGGTAGTAGTTAGGGGGAGTCCGCAGAGGGTGATGCTGCCATATTCTATTCGAGGGATGACTAGTGCTTGTACTGCTGTTTGGAAGTCTTTGGCTGGGAGGAAGGGTTTAAGTTTCCTCAGGGTATTGATTTGGAAGTTCGCTCCCTTAGTTGCCTTGCTGATATGTTGCTGCATGTTGAGATTGGTGTCGAGTGTTATGCCTAAAGATTTTGCTGAGTCCACTATGGTGGGTTGGACATTGAGTGCGGTTAGGTGTTTAAGCCAAATTTGAGTGGTGGAGATCTTCGCTGGAGGTGAGATCAGAAGGAACTCTGTTTTCAGAGCATTGAGTTTGAGATGATTATCGGCAAGCCAGGATTGGGTGCTTCTGATCGTTGAGTTCAGGAGCAAAATGTCTTTGGGGGATTGTAATTTGAGATAAAGTTGGGTGTCATCGGCGTACATGTGAAAGTGTACATTGGATGCTTGTAGCAAGGTGGTGAGAGGTTCCATAACTAGGTTGAACAGAGTCGGGGATAGGGAGGATCCTTGGGGGACACCTAGCGTTACAGGTATTGGCGATGACATCAGGTTGTTGCTCTTGAATTTCTGCGACCTGTTGTGTAGAAAGGAAGTGAACCACTTGAGAACAGTTCCAGATAAACCCATTTTTGTGTTTAGTAGTTCGAGTAAATTCTCATGTTTAACGGTGTCGAATGCTGAAGAGAGATCAAGGAGGATGAGGAGGCAGGTGTCGTTTTGGTCTAGCATTTGAAGTGCGTCGTCATAGCAGTTTCTGTACTGTGTCCTGCTCGGAAGCCTGATTGATGAGGATTGAGGAGATCAAACTGTTCAATGTGTTTAGTCAATTGTAGTTGTGCACATTTTTCCAGCAGTTTGGCGAGAGTGGGAATATTGGTAATGGGACGGTAATTGTTCAGATCAGAGGGGTCGGCTGTAGGTTTCTTTAGTAAAGGTGTGACTTGTCCAACTTTGAGGGAGCCAGGAATGGTTCCTTGTTGAAGTGAGCTGTTGATAATTTTGGTCCAGAGTGGGAGAAGCAAAGGGGTAAAGTCTTTTACAGCGTTAGCAGGAAGGGGATCCGTGAGGTGATTGGATGGTTTCAAGGTGCTGAGCAGTTTGCCAATTTCTTCTTCAGAGTAGGTGCCAAAGGTTGACCATGTAGCATTGTTTTTTGGATCAGTGGGTGCTATGCAGTGGGGTTTGGAGTAGAGGCTTGCGTCAATGAGGAGATCGCTCTTTATGTTGTCAGTTTTTTGGATAAAGAAAGCGGAGAAGTCTTCACAGGAGGGTGCTTCGTGTACAGTGCTGAGTGGTTGGGGTTGTTCCTTGGATTGTGTTCTGATTAGCTCAAACAGTTTTCTCGGACGTTTTTTTGCTTGGTCGAGCTGGAGGCTGAAGAAATCTGATTTTGAGCGTTTTATTTTCCTGAAATAGGCGTTTCTCTTTTTCTTCAGAGTTTTTAGGTGCAGTGCAGAGGAAGCTGATCTCCAGGTGCGCTCTGCCATTCGCATGTCTCGTCTATCCTCATTGAGACTCCCGTCGTACCATGGATTGGAGATTTTAGTAGAGACTCTTTTTAGCTGCATAGGTGCCGCCTCATTAATTATTGAGGTCATAGCGTTGAGATAGTGGTCAGTCAGGGATTGAACGTCCGTAGTGCCGGTCGGTGGGAGTAGGAGATTGCAGCTGTTAGGAGGCAGGAAGCTTGGGTTGAGTTTTTTCAGGTCTCTTTTCCAGACTTTGGGCTTGGAGGATTGAACCGGGTTAAATTTAACTTTTTCATTGATGAAGAATGTGACAATATGGTGATCTGACCAGTCACAGGGTTGGATGGACTCGAGTTGGATAGAGTCCTCTTTGGAGATGATAAGGTCGAGGATAGAGCCTTTCTCGTGGGTCGGGCTGTTGCATATTTGGGTGAGGTCAAGGGCATTGAGGAAATTTTTAAGACTATTTACCACCGCGTCATTGCGATCGTTCCAGTGGAGGTTGAAGTCGCCAAGGTATATTTGGGTGAGCTGCCGCCCGGAATTGGTTGAGATCATATCCATGATTTGTTGGGAAAAGGTGAGGTTGTCCCTGGGTGGGTGGTAAATGCTGTGAAGAGAGCATATCGGTTTGCCCTCACTCATAATGTCGAGGCAGATGTCATGAAGTTGGGGATGGTAGGGAGGTGGAATTGACTTTCAGAACAGAGAGGTTGTTCCTGTAGATGCATGCGATTCCACCACCTATTTTGCCTGACCTGTCAAGTCTAATGATGTGGTAGTTGGGAGGAACCAGAATGTCCATTATAGGTGACGAGGATTCAGTTAGCCAGGTTTCAGTCAGGATGATTAGGTCAAGGTCCAGCGTTAAGAGGAGATCAGCGATGGCGGCGGAATGTTTCGAGGCCGATCTGCAGTTGAGGAGAGTGCATTTGAGACGGGGTGTGTTGAGGGTGGTAGAGGGTTCTAGAGAGAGAGGGACTTTTCTAAGGTAATAGGGGATGGAGATTCTGCTGTTTAGTGTGGGGGGTCTAAGGGGATTTGAGTGTATCGTGGGAATGGTGAGGTGTGTGGTGCATGTGTTATTTTGGGGGGCTGGGTCGTAGGAGCGGAGGAGGGTGAGTGTGTCGAGGTCCGAAGGAGGGTTGCAGGGGCGACGAGGGCGGTTGTTGCGATTGCGAGCAGGGATTGAAGTCCAGTGTGGGGAGTGTTGAGTGAGAGAGTCAACCAGAAGGGTGGGGGACGTGTTGGGAGGGGAGGTGGAGGTGGGTGAGGGGTTGCAGGGGCGACGAGGGCGGTTGTTGCGATTGCGAACAGGGATTGCCGTCCGGTGTGGGGAGTGTTGAGTGAGCGAGACAGCAGGAAGGGTAGGGGACATGTTGGGAGGGGAGGTGGAGGTGGATGAGGGGTGTATGGGGTGTGTGGAGAGTTGTTCTTTGATGATGTGCATGTCTTCTTTGATCTGGATGAGGGTGGCCATAATCTTGTCCAACGTGGGGTAGGTGTTGGAGGTGGGGGTGGAAATCAGAGGTGAATGACTGACCAGGGAATTAGCGTGCAGGTGGGGGAGTGGGCTGGTGTTCGTGCAGGGCTCCGTTGTGTTAGTGTACGGGATGGTGTTAGGGAGGAGAGAGGGTTTGGGCGGGAGGGGTGTGGATGAGGTAGGGTGGAGGTTGGTGGTATGAGTGAGGGCATTGGTGGTAGGCGGAGAGATCAAGGTGGAGGATGGGTGTATGTTAGTGGTGGTGGGGGTGCAGGAATGGTAGTGGGCGATGAGAGTGGGGGGGAAATGGGATTGAAGATGGTCCTGTTGTGGGGAGGGGGAGTTAAATTAAGAGAGGAGGTGTGTTCTGCGTAGTTAGTTAGAGGGTAGTGGGGACTGAGAATGGGGGGGGATAAAGGGTGAGATTTGACGTTGTGCGTGTCGTTCTGGTGCTGAGCTAGGTTAGGTGTGTTGTGGGTGGGAGCTGTGATGTCAGGGGTTAGAGGAGTGTTAATGTCAGCTGTGATGTCAGGGGTGAGAGGAGTGTTGATGGTATGCGTGGAGGTCCGAGGGTTGGTAGGGGGGGTGAGGGTGCGAGTGGTGTATGAGGGGGAGAGATCTGTGTCTGTGTTTGAGGCGTGTGTGGTAGCTACCTGGTGCTGAACTGGGATAGAAGGGTTGTGGGTGGGATCTGAGAAGTCAGGGGTGGTAAGTGTGTCTCTAAATGAGGAGTGTGTAGTAGCTACCTGGTGCTGAACTAGGTTAGAAGGGTTGTGGGTGGTGGGAGCTGTGATGTCAGGGGTGGTAGGACTGAAGGAAATATGAGTGTCGGTCCGCGGATTGGAGAGGTGCTCTTTGAACGTGGGGAACAGGTTGTCTAGTAGTTCCAGGTTCCTGTCTGTGGATTGAGATAGGACAATCCCGTTATTGTAGATGGTAATGGTGGCTCTGCCTGGGAAGAGTTGGGATGGTGTGATGGAGAGAGTTAGGCCGTGAGTGGATTTCCTGGTGGTGGAGACGGTGAGTAAGGTGAGGAACGCTTTTCTCCATTGAGCTCTGCGTGTGGTGTGGAAGATGATATCGGTGTTCAGGGATCCATTGACAGGTGAGAAGTAGGTGTCGGCAAAGGGGGTTTCAGGGTGGGACCTCAGGAAGTTGTGTTTAAAGCGTTTAGCGGCTTTCTTGGTGAGTGTGGATGGGTGGTTGATTTTATATGTGTGCTTGCCGATGGGATCCATGTTGGGATAGTGGTTTAGGTGGGTATGGGAGGATGGACTATAGTGATACACATGTGCAAAAAACAAATGCAAACAGTAAGTTACATGGAACAAAAGTGACACTAGTGAGCAACCAACATAACCAAAAATATAAGAGGTAGCAATTGGTGCAATCCGGGAGTAAAAAGTGAAATGGGTGCAGCTTACAAAAATATATGAGGTAGCAATCAGTGCAATACAAGAATAAAAAGTGAGATGAGTGCAGATTATAAAAATGTACAGTATACAAGTAGAAGTATAATAATAATGATATACTGGAACAAAATACAGGTGCAAACAAAAAGCTACATGAGTCAATACAAGTAGAAGTATAATACTGCAATAAAAGGCAGACACTCAGTAGTTGAGATTAGTCTAAAGAGGCCAGATCTTAGGGTATGGTCATATAGTGAAAAAGACTAGTCCATGATGGCCGCCAAAGAGAGAGAGAGACCAGTCTAAAATTGCCGCCAAATAGGGGAGATAGAGACGATAGTCCTCTGTTTGTTGTTGTTGCTTTGAGAACAGGGAAGTGCATTTTCAGTTTCCGTTTGAGCACGCCCAGTTCCTAGCTTGCTTGGAGGGAGTCTTATCTCTATTTTGGTGGTCTTGTGTGGAGGAGTTAAGATGAGGAGCCTCGTGGGCATCGGAGGTACAGGAGGGGATTTATTGCTACAGTTTTATGGCCCCAATGCCACAGTATCACTCAGCACCACTCAACGCCACAGCACCACTCAACGCCACTCAACGCCACAACACCAATGCCACAGCATCACTCTGCACCACTCAACGCCACAGCACCACTCAACGCCACTCAACGCCACAGCACCACTCAACGCCACAGCACCACTCAGCGCCACAGCATCACTCAGCGCCACAGCATCACTCAGCGCAACAGCACCACTCAATGCCACAGCACCACTCAACGCCACAGCACCACTCAACGCCACAGCACCATTCAGCGCCACAGCATCACTCAGCACCACAGAATCACTCAGCACACCTCAACGCCACAGCACCACTCCGCACACAGCATCCTCAACGGCACAGCACCACTGAATGCCACAGCATCGCTCAGCACCACTGAATGCCACAGCATCGCTCAGCACCACTGAATGCCACAGCATCACTCAGCACCACTGAAAGCCAAAGCATCACTCAGCACCACTGAAGGCCACAGCATCACTCAGCACCACTGAAGGCCACAGCATCACTCAGCACCACTGAAGGCCACAGCATCACTCAGCACCACTGAAGGCCACAGCATCACTCAGCACCACTGAACACAACAGCATCATTCTGTGCAACCATTCAACAACAACTGGTTCTAATATGTTCTCTCAATGTTTCAAGCTTTTTTACAAATGTCACATAAAGATGTTAATATTTCACTTCTGTTCTTGGATTTTCATCACAATAAAATACACTGAACATAATCTTCCCAAAAGTTATTTACAAAAGTTTAAGCTATTGCCATTATAAATTACAATAACTTTTATTTAGGTATTAATTATTAAAAAACATAAAAGCCATTGTTATTTGTAATATTAATACATCTAAGTCATGTAAATACAACACATATTGCATTACAAATGCTATAGGTGCCACGTTTGCAAAAGCTAAAACTATTGGCATTGTAAATGACAAAGCTATTAATTTCGCTATTTTCAAAACCAACACATAAATAAAAAAATTGTCATTTACAATACCAATACTTCATACTTTCCTAATGCGAGACCTATTGCATTGCAAATGCTTGTTTAAATACTGGGATTATCTCTGCCCCCTTCCAGGAGGCCGGAATTGGGGCACCAAGGGCAATTGCATTTGCTAGGTGTCTAATGTACAATCGCCAGGAGGATTTGTAACTCAGGAACACATTCGCAGGGACACTATCTGTTCCTGGTGCTCTACCTGGTGTTATAGAGTTTAACGCCCTATCCACATCCGCTAATGTGAATATCTCGCTTGAGAAAAAACAGTGGGCAAAGGGATCCATATTCACCTCGTCCCCTGATGATGCATGTTGGGGTTCGAAGTGCTCAACCCAGGAATGGTGGGCAACATTATTTTGTCGGGGGTCTGGGCACCCCCCCCGGTCCCACTTATATGTGTCCCAAAATAATTTAGGGTTCCTGGACACACATGCCTCCTTTAGCTCCTGCCATCTCGCCTGGTCCCAGACCTTTTTTGCTTCTTTAATTACCTTTCTATATGAGTCACGTGCCAACCTTATTTTGACTGAATCCCGAGTGCCAAGTGCTGTCCCTAAAGACCTCCATGCTAAGCGACATTTCATATTAAACCACCCTTTTACTTTCTGGAACTTGGCTCTATTGGGATTACTAGGTTTACAGAAAAATATTTTTAGCTGATCGAAGAGGGTAGTATGTGTTACTGTGACATTAGACCATGGGTACTCACAAACTTTCCCTCGGGGCCAAATTTACAGTGTGGTTTGTGTCCGAGGGCCGCACCAGTGGGGGCGGGGTGAGTGGGGGAGGTTGCGGGGCTAGAGCAACAAAAAAACTGTTACCATGAGGTTGATCACAGGTCCCTGCAGCGGACGCCTTCGTCCACTGAGCCACCAGACCCCGCATACACACATATCTCTCTCTCTCTCTCTTTCTTTATCTCTATCTCGCTCTATCTCTCTCTCTATCACTCTCTCTGTCTCCCTCCCTCTCTCTAGCTCTCTCTCCCTCCCTCTCTCCCTGTCTCCCTCTGTCTCACTTATTCTGACTGTCTCACTCCCTCTCTCTCCTTCTGTCTCACTCTGACTGTCTCACTCCCTCTCTCTCCCTCTCTGTCTCACTCACTCTGACTGTCTCACTCACTCCCTCTCCCTCTCTGTCTCCACTCACTCTGACTGTCTCACTCCTTCCCTCTCCCTCTCTGTCTCCCTCTGTCTGTCTCTGTCTCCCTTGCTCTGTCTCCCTCGCTCTGTCTCCCTCTCTCTCTCTCTGTCTCCCTCTTTCTCTCTCTCTCTGTCTCCCTCCCTCCCCCTCTCTCTGTCTCCCTCCCTCCCCCTCTCTCTGTCTCCTTCCCTCCCTCCGTCTCCCTCTTCCTCCCTCCATCTGTCTGTCTCCCTCTCCCTCCATCCATCTGTCTGTCTCCCTCTCTCCATCTGTCTGTCTCCCTCTGTCTGTCTCCCTCTGTCACCCTCTGTCTCCCTCCCTCTGTCTTCCTCCCTGTCTCACTCTCCCTCTCTCTGTCTCCCCCCTCTGTCTCCATATGCCTGTCTCCCTCCCTCTGTCTCCTTCCTTCTGTCTCACTCTCTGTGTCTCCCTTCTCCCTCCATCTGTCTCCCTCCGCCTGTCTCCCTCCTCCCTCCGTCTGTCTCCCTCTGTCTCCCTGTCGGTCTCCCTGCCTCTGTCTGTCTCCCTCCCTCTGTCTGTCTCCCTCCCTCTGTCTGTCTCCCTCCCTCTGTCTGTCACCCTCCCTTTTATCTAAGCAGGTTGCAAATGGCACAAGAACAGCTCGCAAAATTAGGTCTAACTCTAGTATAAAACTCAGTCATACCAAGAAATACCTGAACATCATAAGACTAAACATCGATCACCAGACATCCACACAACTACATCAAACAGCAACATGCCCACCATCATATGTCAACACAACCACCATGATATGCCGCCAAAAGGACCATGCCTCCACACAACTAACCTGCGCCAGTTCACCCACCATCATACACAAACATGTGTTACAACATAAGTCCCCACACCCACCCTCATACATCCACACAACCACCAACATACACAAAAGCACCCACCACCATATATATGTAGAACTACACAAGGTCATACGTCCACAAAAGCAACATTGTAACCCAGCACACAAAAGTGAAAAAATATGCACAAAAATTCCTAGATTCACAGAAAAAAGTAAAGTCAGAAGGGAGTTAAAGGTAGCTAATATGTTAACAGTAGTGTCTTCTTAAAATGTAAGAAGTGATGAAATTATTGAGTTAAGGTTCTACCTTTGCTTTATATCACAGTTCTGTCATACTCAGTCAACCTTACCTCTCACAACTTCAATACAGTCTTGCTATTTTACCCACTTTTTCAAACAAAATGTAGCACACAACACAATATAAAACATGAATAACTTCATCATATGCCAACACACTACTATAGTATGCCATCACACTCACTGTAGATGTGTCCACCTAACATCTTAGGATAGCACATCCACCATAGTACAGCCGCCCACTAAAAGTTATATATGACCACTCAGGTTCCATTATGTGCTACTAGCCACAAGTATACACCCACTCCCACCCTTCAGACAACCACTTTCATACACCCACAAACATATCCATACACGCACCTGCAAATGCCGACACGTCAAGCTGCATCATAAACGCACACACTCATCATCATATGCCAGTACAATGATGGCCAGCATGTTCCTGCACAATTTTTATTTACCAGTGCTGACGCTTTACCTCTCTGAGACCGCAGTCAAACAATCATACATTCTTTTACAAATGTATAAACATAATCAATGATTCTGTCAAACACGTCTCATTTTAAGGTTTCTCGAATAATATAACACGTGGAAGTTAAGACTGAATTAGTACAACGGGCCATGACACCCCTAGTGCTCTTGCAATCTTCTTTCTAAAAATTATTTTGTTTCCTCTTTCGGGATACGGGATACCCGATGTAAAACGTCTGTAGAAATGCAAAGTGTGCCTTTTGTTTATGCCACGTGGGAAGTCCCACTACCTCCCTCTGTCACCCTCTTCACCTCACCCTGCGTGTGTCAGCCTGGGCTGAGACAGCCTCCTGGCACACACAGCGCCACCCGAGCACTCCACAGGTCTTTAGAAAGACCATTTGTATGTTAATGAGGCCTTGCTGTACTTAACCTCTTCTTAGGCCCCTGCAGCTCCACTATCATTGGAATCACCCGGCGGCCGGCCCCCACAGAGCAGCAGAGTGTCTTAGACTCGCGCTGCAGCAACCAGCAGTGTTTGAAGACACTATTTCCTTTTTTTAAAAATACAACACGGGTACGATGTCTGGAAGGTCAGCGGGCCGCCAGGGAAGGCTTTCCGGGCCGCCCCTGGCCCGCGGGCCGTACTATGAGTACCCGTGCATTAGACAATGAGGACTGGTTATCCTCACCGGTTCCCCACTCTTCCACTACCCTGTCCACCTCCTTATTCATGGCTAGCAAAGCATCTGGGGAATTGGAAACGTTACTCCATTTCAGGTGTCGCATGTCGTTAGATAATGCCAAATCACTACCCCCTACCTCTAACCTCGGGGGATTGGCTGCACCAAATAGGCCAGTTACCGTAACTATTAACGGGTCATGATCACTTTCGGCTCGTGTGATAACGGCCATGTCCCTTATAAACTGCCACAGTGGTAGGCTTACAAGGACATAGTCAATGCGGCTCGACCTGACCCCGTTATTGAAAATATTGGCCCCCTGCTTATCTGACTGTGATCGCCCATTCAAGGCTCTCAACTGCTGGCCCACGCACATCCCCTTTAGTTGGACTGCCGCGTCCGTCCACTTTTTAATAGTCTCGCTCTCAAGGGTAGGTATGCCCCTTTTCATATCTTCATCTTCCGTTAGGGCCAAATCTTCCACCCAAGTGGTTTGAACGTGGTATTGAAATCCCCCGCTATTATTACACTAGTGCCCCTTGGCATGCCATCCAACAACTGATCCAAATCTGCTATAACCTCAGAGCTTTTTCCACCTTTAAGGCCTCGTGCATATACATTAAAAATACACAAGTTAGGGCCAAGCACAGGGCTAATTCTTAACTGAAGTATGTCAGCGTTGTTGGTAGGGACCTGAGATATTTTGCAGCACAATGCCTGGCGCACCCAAACCAACAGGCCCCCCATTGCTATGCCCTTTGCTTGCTTGATCGCTGGAACATGAAAAGTTAGATACCCCAGTCTGAACACAGATTCAGTCGCCCAAGTCTCCTGTATGAGGCATATATCATCGGATTCAATAAAATCAGACCATTCGGGGAGTACTATCTTGGAACCTAGTCCTGCAACATTCCAGGATAGCAGAGTCACATTTGCCGCCCTATGAATCTCATAATCAATTGGCACCATATCCCCTTGCTGCCTGAGGGATTGGCCCAATCTCGGGGTCAGCTCCATGGCTGGTAACAATCCCTTTACCCCCGAACTACTCAGGGATCTCGGGTTCCTAGCCACGGGAACAGAGCAAGAAATAAGCCCCCCTGGCGGGATATCAATGGAGCTAGATATGGCATATCCTGGGTCACCCAATACATAATCAGAAATGGATGGATTGGCAGCATTCACGTCACCTAGTGGGCTCCGGTTACTAGAGTCAGTTTTAAGTCAATCGCACTCATCTAGGCCAGATAAAGCGTTGTACCTATTCGATGTGCGAATTCCAAAGCCATACTCAACACCTTCCTTAAACCCTCCTCTTCCTCCCTAGTCGTTCCAAGAACCCTGGGCATTTGATGGGTAAAAGTAGGTTAATGCAAATGGTTTAATGCAAGAGTCAGTGTCCAAATTACCCCAACTACAAATGTGATCCACAACTCTACGGTCTCTAAAGTTTATAATGACACTATCCCCCTTTATATCCTTGGGTCTCGAACCCACCCAATCCACTCTTTTTGCAAAAAGGATTTCCGCCGACATCCAAGATGGAAGGGACCGATTGGTATTAAGCCAATATATACACTTGTTTTTCAGGTCCGGGTAGTCCTCACGTTGGCCTGGTCTTAATGGGGGTACCCCCGTCAGAATACACACATAGGGGACGGAGGCTGGGGGGAGATCTATGCATGGGAGACAGCCCCATTGCATGCCTACATGCCTACAACCATGGAGATAAAATCATACATTTGACTATAACTATGGAGTTGAGTAAAACTAATCATGTTCACCAAGGGCGAATGGGATGGTGCATAGGCTATTTTAGAATTCCTTTGCTACTTCCCCTATTGTCATTAGTCGTCTGTTTCCTTTACTTTTCCCAGACAGCACAGAAAAGTTTATTTTTTATTTTTATTGGGAATGTTCATATGTATGCATCAATGACACAAGTTACTTCTACAGGTGTGTAGATTTGTAATGTGCACCAGCAGACAAATACTCCATGTGTAGGTTGGGGAGAGGTCCTTAGGAAAATTAAGGGATGTTATGTTTTTTATTTTATAGCATGGTATGATCTGGATGGATGGGAGATGGAACATGTTCATGGTAAAGTGGGCACTAACATACCCACCTAAGAATATCCAGCGCCAGGGAACATACCCAAAAAAGTGTACTCTCATACGCCCATGGAATGTAAACGGCCGGCCTAATAAGAACATACGTGGAGCAATCCATAATGCTACTAAGCAGCATAACTCTGACATTTTCCTTGTACAAGAAACACTTTGATGGGAATAAAATGCCACTTCCTGGCAAGCCAAAGTTTTTCATGCTAGGTTAACCAGGGCATCATGTGGAATATACTTAGAAACTGTCTGTCTTTCCATCCACTGCACTTATGTAGAGATCTGCAGGGCTGCTAAATCAAACTAATATGGACTCTACATGGAAAGCCCTTGTCACCGGTCAAAATGTACTCCCCACCCCCACTGAACGCCATGCCTCCAATACAAAGCTGAATCTTGTTGCAACTCCAGCCCCTCCCAGTTCAAAAGGAGCTTGCAGACCACAAACATGTGTTTTCCAGGTTTGACTATTTTCTTGTGTAAAGGACAGAGTTAGGTGCAGTTAGACAAGCGGATATATTATCCTGGGGTGTTTATGACCATTCACCAGTAGAGTTCGACTTTTGAACAGGGAAATGGATGAGGAGGAACAGTTACCCTTAGTGGATGGCAGTTGACAAATGTAGATTTTAAAACCTATTATCGCAACTGAGGTTGACTTTTACATCAAACAAACCCAGGACTGAGTGGTGTCACCAAGAGTGCTAAGGGAAGCCTTTGAGGAATTTATTAGAGGCAAAGCCATGAGCTATAAAATGGGGAACAACATACACCAACATGAGGTGTCTCTCCAGAATCTGAAGTCATAATACCTTGCACCTAAGATCCAGAAATGCTTCAGAATATTAATCATAACAGAATACTACTGAGGCAAAATTTGCTGGGAGAAGCAAGAGCAGCCTAACTCACTTCCCAAAGCCGTATGTATCAATGGAGTAACAAAGCCAATAAACCGTTGCATTGGCTAAGCCAACATAGTGAGTCAAACAGCAATATCAGCCATATATTCTAAGGGATGAATAACAAAGGACAACCTCTCCACATCTTTGCCAAATATAACTATTATATGCTGGACTGAACGCCCCAAATCCAGCAGACTTATGGGACTTTATTAGAGGCTTCCTAACATGGCGCCTTACAAAACAAGAATGAGAACTCCTAAAAGGGGATATCACGGATGAGAAGCTCTTGATGGTGATGGAGCAGGGGAGAGACGAAAATTTTTGTGTACCCCCTGTGAAGTCAAGCTCTCATAACTATAACGGATATAACAGTATGAAGCATGTAAAAAACTAACCAACAAAATGTACTTAGACATTTTACATTACACGTGGAAAACGAATTACTAGTTGCAAAAATAATATATTCATAATTGTGATCGATCATATTATAGTAGAGCTATAATAATATACATTAATCAGATAAGCATATGTGTTAATGCTTTATTAGAGAAAGTATATGTTGTGGCAAGAGAAAATAAATGCACTTGGTAAGTAAAATAAAGCTATAAGTGTCGCTTTTGCTAGGTAACAACTAACTGGGATGATTAGAATGGTGGGTGGTAAACAGAAGGGCTATAATTCTAAACCTAACTTTTGTTATGTTTGTTTTCACATTAGTTCTCATTGAGGCCTACGCGGCCTGTTTGCTGAAAATGGCTGGTGACTGAAGTGTTGACATCAGTTTGAAAGAAAAGGCCTCCACGCATGCGCGTAAATGAAAGCAGAGTAAGCAGAACGGCCTGTACGCGAAGTGAGTGATGTCAAGGTCAGCTTGGCCTAGGGCACGGAATTGTGCCAAAGGATGCTTGCATCTGGAACCGTGTGAACGGAACAGTGCTGAAGAAAAAATAACAAGTTGTGTAACAAAAAGAGAATGACAAGCATAAATCGGAGATGAATGCCATGGGAATATGTTGAAGATGAATTTGCTAAAATAAAAACTGGTTTGGGCAAGGTTTGAATGAGGTGATCTTCACCACCCCTCTAATGGACCAATCAGAATGAACTGTGGACCCTAAAAGTTTCAATTTTAAATTAGATAGTTAGAGAAAAAGGGTATAAAAGAGCTTATTCGAAAGGGTGAAAAAAGCTGGCTCCACTGATTTTATATTGCACCACGACCTGCTGTCGGTTTGGACAATTTTATGGTGCTTGAGACTTTGAAATATTTTTGGACTTTAGCTTTTATGGAGCAATGATGATGATCGAATGCAGAGTTTTTTTTGGAAGGGAGGCATTGAGGAGAATAGAGAGACAGATTGGGAACCTGTGCGACTGTTATTTTCATATAACAGAAGGGTAATATATTTTCTAATTTTCTTTTAACATGTACTAAATAAAATGCTTAATCTTTGCTTGTCTAAATAAAATCTAAGTTTCATCTCTTAAATGAAGTAGATAAATTCAATTAAAATTTAAACTAGAGTTTTTGGTTTTATTTTATTGAAATGTTATGACAGAATAAAATGCTAAAGTTATAGGATTACTATGATTAAGCTGGTCTTAGTCTCCATCAACTAACTTCTACTAGATGATCCATTGACCGAATAGTGGAGTACCTTGATGTAGGGTTTTCCGGGTAACAGGTTAGCATATGTTGAAAATCTATAAATGTACATAATGTATATAATATGAGCTTAGGTACCGCGCTAACCAGCAGCTCGCCTTCTTTGTCACTGATTCAGGAGTAATAGTGTGTGTGTGTGACTCACGGTGCTCTGGGCCCCACTGATGAGTAAAGTTAAATTGCTCCTGGGTAAAGTGAAATGTGTACTGAAGGTTGTTGGAGAGCTCCACTGGATCAATGGCTCTGAGCCAACTGCAGAATAGGGGAAAAAACGGGTCTGAATAGTTTCCCCACTGAATTTTTCAAACGCATCTCACACAACCTCTTCCTCCCATTCAAAGCCATGCTAGAAGTAATGCTGGCTACTGAGTACCTGCCATAAAACCTATAAGCTCCCAAAATCGCAATAATACTTAAACCAGACAGCCCACCAGAGATATGGTTCTCCTATTGCACCCTCTCTCTCTCTCTCTCTCTCACTAACGTAGACGCCAACATTAAAGTGAAGGACCCACCGGTACTCAACAGAGAAAGAAGGAGGAAGAAAAAGATAGAAAAAAAGTGGGGAAGCGAGAAACAGTGGAAGAAAAAGAACATACAAGAGTTAGATAAAGATATTATGGTGACAGGGAATGTAGGGTGACAGATGAAAAATGCATGATGTGGAATAAGGATACACAGTTTGAGAACTAAGAAATTCTTGAAATTCAGAAGCAACGGCCACAGGATTTTAAGCAAAAGGTTGGACCCCTGCACATGTTCATTTACCTATTAAGCATTGGTGGAAATTACCATAGTGGGAATTGGTTCAAGTTTCCAACTCTGGCTACGGATTTCAATACTTTCGGTATTTCTGGTCAACACAGATGTCCTAAACTGTGACTTCCCAGAACAGCAAAATCAACTGTATTACAAAACAAATCATAGAGATCTAAACTTTAGAGAATAGGGCAATTTTTCAATGTTCGCCATTAATATCGACATGTGTCACACTTAAACCCACCCCTGAGATTACACATATTTTATAGGCTCAGGCAGTAATTCCAGAGGTTGCAGACATTGAGAGTGGCAGGATTTCGGGGTTGTTAAAGACATGGCCAGGAATATCAGAAGGTTTAGTGAGGCCATTAGAGGGAAAGTGTTTCTTTTCGAGCAAATTGGGCTCTTAGCACTGGTGGAAATAAGATATAATTTGAAGTCATAGTTACAAGGGATTATGTGGAAGATTTATTGTCAAAAGCATGCATTTTAATCAATATTTAGCCAGTATAATTGGTCAAAAGTGGATAAGAGAAATCGACAACTACACAGGAGAGGTAAGAGTTCTGTCCCAAGGATGGCTTAAGAATATTTCACAATATCCCGCATGGTCGCTGTTTGTGCCTGGTTTAATTTGGTGCTAGAATTTCACACAAGCCAGGTCACAATGGTTTAGTAGATAGGGCTCTGCATGGAATCCTAGGGCTGTTTGCAGTATTCCAACCCCATTATACCCACTTTGCATATTACATCCATCAGGGAGTTGGGGCTCCGCAGTGTGAAGCAGTTTTGGCATTGCGCACGTGTTATCTTCCAGCACAAAATAGCTTTTGCTCACAAAGGTCTTTGTTCTCCTTGTGCTACTTTGCATTGTGTAGGACTGTTGATTGTGTGAGCGTCCACCCAATCTGGGCATAGGTCAGCAGAATTTGATCCAATATGGATGGGATGTAAGATTAAATGACAAAGGGACTGATAAGAGCCGTCAAGGTAAAACATTTAGACATGGATGCTAAACTGTGCAGTGCTAGTAACATAAAAACACTGTTCAAAAGTGATAACATGTAAAGTACTTTACATGGACACTTGTGGGTGTTAGAACAACTTGTGTGAAATAGTTATTTGTTTCTACATTTTAAGATAGAAACACATTGATGGAATATGGTCTGGTTCTAAAGACAATTCTAAAAGTGACCTTAACTTGGTGGCCAAACAATGTATGCAATGAGTAAACATAAGATGTAGCTCATGAAAGAAGGTTCAGAGATCAGTGTTACTGCCTCACTACCAATCTTGCTTCTATAACCTGGCACTGATGAACGAGTTCCAGTCCTCCAGCAACCCTCAGCACCATTGCTAATAGTCCTGGGTGACCAAAACCATTAATTCTGAAGCATAACGTGTCATCATCAGCTCAGAATAAAGATGATACCAGCATATTACCGTTCCTTATCACCATAACAACGAAAGGTTGGATATCAACATATACTCTACTTTGTACATGACTTAAAGGTGTGAAAGTCCCAGTTAATTCAAATTCATGGTACATAAAGCTACAAAACCAAAACATGAATGCATAACCTAACTGAAAAGTATATTCCACAGTTAGCATAAACCCCATCAGCACATAATTACTTTCCGCATTAAGCTCCATTAAATTTGTGGAGGAGAGTGTTGCGGTCTGGTCCGGTTAGGGCAGTGGAGGCAGAACTTCAGGCTCTAGGCAACCTTGCGCTTTGGCCGCCAACATCATATTCAGCGCCAGAAGGCGCCTCCAAATTTGCAACACGGAGGAGAGTGCTGCGGTCTGGTCCAGGGACAATGCTGGGGACAGGACTTCGGACCTCAGGCAACCTTGCAGCTAGAGCCGCCAACGCAATCTTCAGCGCCTGAAGGCCCCAACAAATTTCACTGCGGGTCTCTCGTAGGGCGCGAGATGCACGGCCAATACCGGGCCCGTCCGTGACCGGCGAGGCTGGGCCCACTCTCTGAGGCCCCGGCCACCAACCTTCATTTTTACCACAGACATCTTTGGTCATTGAAGTCAAGTTAACCAGCGAGCTGCTTCTGTCTTCGACCAACAGTTTAGAGGTACTTTTTTCTCTCACACTTCCTAGTTTCATATTTTGGGCTTATCTCCTCTCGGGAGCCTGACCTACTTGATTAGGCAGTTTTTGGTTCCAGCATTTAAGTGTTTCAACCTTGACTATGGGGAGAAGTCAAAGTCAAAGTCAAAAGAACTTTATTCGAATGTTCATAGTAACATCCATAAAAGCGCATTTCAATAAAATACAATTAATGCATATAATTCATATATTACTAAAAATCTCATAAAGTAAAAGTTTATAGGCAGACTACACAATAAAAAACACTTTTAAATAGTTAAACTTAATAAAAGAAAAACTCTCGACAAAAACACAATTATCCCTCCATGCTTTTCCTGAATTTGATCGCAAGTTTTAAAAAACTACATACAAACAAAGTGCAATCACTACTTAGTAGTTGGAGATGGATCACTGACATAACCTCGACAGACCGAATATCGACTGGACAAAATATCGATTACAAATTATCGACTACAAAATTATCGCTTGCCTATACTTAAACAACAAAACACTAAAATATCGAAACCACATCGACTAAAAAAAACAACGACTACAACAATATCGACTATCTACATTATCGATTTCTAAAACATCGATTATCACATCTATAAATCAAAAACAGTCAAAATATCGAATACAAAAATATAGATAGCAAATTGATCGTTTTTTTAAAATATCGAAATTACTACATCCTTGAATAAATCACTTTATTATCTTAAAATGTAGTCATACTAATCATAATTATTCACTAATTGTTTCTATAAAGCTATAAAACATACTATATATTTTCCTAACATTTATAACACAAAATAAATACAAACATACATTTTATAATACATAAACAATGTTTCCAACAACTAAACATTTCTTACTGCAAATTATATATATTCCTCCACTTTAAAAATATAAAGGTAACATTACCTATGCTAAATAAGGCCTTACACATTAAATAAACGTTAATTGGCGTCACCCATATAAGGAAAGCAATTTGCATAACAGGTTAAAAAATTCAAATCCACAAATAAAAACAGACTATCAATTTAAACAACCAATCCTATTTCACAAACAATTACACTCATACTATATAAACAAGATTACAGCAAACTAAAAATGCTGCCTACATCAACTAACTAAAGGAAGACGAAACTCTGCAGGATTTGTGAAAGAAAACTTCTTGACTTCAACATAAAGACAGCTACACCTATCTAAAGTAAGTACTACTACATTATTTGCCATCGAAAATGTAACTCTCAAACCTCACACCTATCTTTAAAAGCCAAATACCTAAAATATATATATTTTTTTTACTATTTATCCTACAGACAAAAAGAAAATACAGAAGACCTAGACAACACCTGGACATCAAAAGTTAAATATAAATAAGTAAGTATATAATTGAAATGTAACTTCGACATTTAATAGATAGGTAACTAAATTGAAACTAGCTAAAAACCTCTACCAAAATATCATAAATAGTTATAAAATATTTGTACACTTTTTCTCAACTTCCACAGGTACAAAAATATATACACTGAAAATAACAGTTTGAAGAACATCAACACCTGAAAAGAACTACTTGAAATCATCAAAAGATTTACAGGTAAATCAGAAATGTATTAAACTGTATTATTAGAATACAACATTATTTTTTCAAAAAATGTAATGACATTCTCTTTTAATTACCTCCTAGCACTACAATACAATCATGACTGAAGGAGCTAAATTCATTTTTTCACAAAAAGGGAAAATGCTTCTTTGTTACATGGGATATGTCTACACTCAAGAGAAACAAAAAGATTTGAAAGTGTTTTGGAAGTGTACGAAATATTATGCCAACAAATGTTATGGTAGAGCTATAACTCAGGAAACTACTGTTACTTATACTAAGGAACATAATCACCCACCCAATGTAACAGAAATAGAGATTAGACAAATGCTAGATTCCCTTAAAGAAGCTAGTACTAGTACTGATCAACCAACAACTGCTATTCTGAAACACCATTTAAGTGTACTTCCCCAACATGCTTCTAGCCAATTACCATCTATCGAATCCCTTAAAAGAACTGTAGCTAGACAAAAAAGAGCAACATGCACTACTCCTCCCACACCAAAAACTTTTGAAGAAGTGCAAATTCCCCCTGAACTCTCTGTAACTCACAATAAAGATACTTTTATACTCTATGACAACAAATCTAAAGATAAAAGAATTATACTGTTTGCCACAGCAAACAACATGACTAAACTTACCCAATGCCAAACTTGGATGATGGACGGTACTTTTTCTGTATGCCCCAAACCTTTTTATCAATTATACACTATCCATGGTCATTTCCAAAATGCTAAGATTCCATTCCTTTATGCCCTTCTACCAAACAAGAAGCAAGCTACCTATCAAGAAATACTAACTGAAGTCAATCAACATACTAACAACTATTTTCCACAAAAAATTATCATTGACTTTGAAAAAGCAATGATAAACAGCATCCTTAAAACATACCCACACACAGCAATACAAGGTTGCTATTACCATTTTAACCAATGTATCTGGCGACATCTACAAAAATCTACCTTGAGTATCCAATACGCCACTGATAGCACATTTGCTTATCAAATAAAAAAACTCATCGCCCTAGCCTATGTTCCACTGACAGATGTAACTGAGCACTATAACTTGTTAATAGACAGCCCCTACTATAAAAGAAACGAAGAAAGACTAAGCCCTATGCTTGACTACTTCGAAGACACATGGGTAGGAAGGCTACACAGATCAGGCCATAGAAGACAACCCAAATACCAAATAGCTTGGTGGAATGTCTACCTTAGCACACTAAATAAGGAAGCTAAAACAAACAATGCAGTTGAAGGATGGCACAATGCCTTTCCAAGCAACTACAGGCCGAGGAACGCCTACCCTTCACAAATTAATACAATCCTTACAAAAAGAACAGAGTTACCAGGAGCTCCGAATAGAGCAATCAGTAACTTTGATCGGACCTAAACTCACCAAAGAAACGAAAAAAATGTATAACACACTCCAAAGTCAAGTTACCCTCTATCCAACTAGCAAAGGACTAGAATATCTATCAATGATTGCAAAAACTATTCTTTAAAACATAACATAACTATACACGTTACATTAAGCATTTTTTTTTCTAAATTCCTTGATTTTTACATGTAACAATTTGCAATTAAATTATCAAATACATAATATGAACATATATAAAATGTATTTAGATAATGTATTTACAAAATGTTACATACAACGTAACTAAAGCAAAAATTACAACAGTTTCCCCACCCATCAAATTTTTTGTAAATACTTACATTTCTGTTGCAGCTTCAAACGTAATCCAATTCCAAGCAATCCATACGACACCATTGCAAAAACACATACAATCCATGGAAGCCCAAAAAAAAATGGAAAAATACAAGCAAATCCATAGCGACTCCTCTCCAATGTAATACACACGATATACGATTAAAAACCCGAAAATAGTAATGTTGAAAAAAAAACGCTCCTGGAAAACTTGAAAACTAAAATATTTGTGTGCAAAAATAAGAGTATATAATACTCGTCACACAACTCTGATCGAAAAAGAAGGAACTCCTCAAAAACAGTAAAACGCGACGATAACCTGGAAAAAATAAAATACATACCCACCCACACAAAAACACCCATACATATATAAAAACACATATTTATACACCAAACATATTATCTTTGTAACATTTAAACATATTAGCTCACGTCACACACCTACAACTAAAACGCGGTAAAAATCAAATATCGTACACTCTACCTAACACCGAAAACACAATCTTCTCTTAATAACCCTATCTACATACACCTAAACACACCACACATACACTAACACTAACTTCATTAACTTCTAAAATACAATTAAAACAAACTTACCCTCTCTAACGCGAAGCAGCATCCAAACGTGATCTGTTGAAGCACCAAATAAGCCTAAATAACATTACGCGGTTAAAAAGTAGTCCCTGTATACAGCAAAAACCTCTTTAATTTCTATATTCCAACACTTTAAAAAAATACACTGAGTATTATATTAAGTGTAAATAATTATTTAAATTGTAGAAAATTATTTCTTAAATATTCATTACTTTCAAATAATTATTCAACTGTTATCTGTTACTTTAAATAATATTTTATGATTTATATATACATTTTGAAAATAATCTATATGTTAAAAAAAGTCCATATATAACCTTGTTACAAATAATTTGTTTATAAAAATAGCTAATATGAGTTTAAAATTATGTATGTATATAAAAATGTATTTGTGTGTTTATCTATGTAAAAATTAATATTATAAATATGTTCAATATTCATAATATTAATAAAAAAAAAATATGATTACTTTGTAAGAAACAAAAATGTTACTGTTATAAAAGAAATATACATATTTATCTATGACAATATATTCAATGTCTATGTGAATAAAATAATTGTTATTAAATGAAAAGTACATATTACCAATTTGTTTCTTTAACTATTTAAATTACAATATATGTGAATAAACATAAAATTATGTTAATATCATTTATTTGTTAAAAACATATATATGCACTTCATATATTTTTTTGGATAATAAAAACTGTTTACTTACAATTTTCAATAGAAATAAAAAATACATCTCTACTTACAAATTATTTGTTATATGTTAATAAACTGTTTTCATTTATTGCATTTAACCCTGTGTATGTTTCCTTCTTTATTATTCTATATAAATATTAATTACAAATGAAATATTCTATGTAAAAATGCATTTTAAATTTTAATAATTTTAAAAATGTATTTATCTTTTAACTACTACAATAACAATAATTATAATTAATACAAAAATTTTCTATGTAAATTTAAAACTTTATTATAGTATCCTACCAATAATAATTATTTGTATAAAAAATGTTTTCTTATTTCCACTGCACCAATTATAAACTCACAAAACCATACTACACATTAAAACCATACAAATTACAATTCCCACTTCACCAATTGTAAACTCATGGAAGGTGCTGGACACTGAACCCATACTAATTACTATTCCCACTCCAGTGGGTGCAACAGTAGGGAAAGTAAATACTTCATATATTAATAAACAAATTACAAAATAATATCAATATAATTTTTTTTACAAATGATTAACTATTTAATTTTATATAATAATTAATATATTACAATTACTAATTAACTATAATTATTTCTATTACTTACCTATTAATACTAATTTACAACTAATTACCAATTATTTTTTTGATAATTATAAATTAATTTACAATTATTTTCTATTAAATACAATTAAATAAAAGATGTATGACATTTCAACGCATACCTTTACAACGCATACCTTTACAACAAAACTTTAACAACACAAATACCATTACACCGCATGTATTTACAACGAATGTTTTTACAACGCAAATACCTTTACAACGCATACCATTACAACGTAAGTATTGGTAATTATATAATATTTTTATTAATGTAAATAATTGAAATTAATATAATTAAAAATAATTTAATTTAAGTAATTTAATGTAAATTTAAATTTACGTTATTTTTACCCTGTACCCCTCTACCCAAAAACCCCAAACTGACCCTGAACCCTAAAAATACCCCTTTACCCAAAAACCGAAAACTGACCCAGAACTTTAAAAATACCCCTTTACCCAAAAACCCAAAACTGACCCTGAACCCTAAAAATACCCCTTTACCCAAAAACCGAAAACTGACCCTCAACCCTAAAAATACAACTTTACCCAAAAACTGAAAATTGACCCTGAACCCTAAAAATACCCTTTTACCCTAAAACTCAAAACTGACCCTGAACCCTAAAAATACCCCTTTACCCAAAAACTGAAAACTGACCCTGAACCCTAAAAATACCCCTTACCCAAAAACAGAAAACTGACCCTGAACCTTAAAAATACCCCTTTACCCAAAAACTGAAAACTGACCCTCAACCCAAAAAATACCCCTTTACCCAAAAACTAAAAACTGACCCTGAACCCTAAAAATACCCCTTTACCCAACAACTGAAAACTGACCCTGAACCCTAAAAATACCCCTTTACCCAAAAACTGAAAACTGACCCTGAACCCTAAAAATACCCCTTTACCCAAAAACTGAAAACTGACCCTGAACCCTAAAAATACCCCTTTACCCAAAAACTGAAAACTGACCCTCAACCCAAAAAATACCCCTTTACCCAAAAACTGAAAACTGACCCTGAACCCTAAAAATACCCCTTTACCCAAAAACTGAAAACTGACCCTGAACCCTAAAAATACCCCTTTACCCAAAAACTGACCCTGAACCCTAAAAATACCCCTTTACCCAAAAACAGAAAACCGGCCCTGAACCTTAAAAATACCCCTTTACCCAAATACTGAAAACTGACCCTGACCCCTAAAAATACCCCTTTACCCAAAAACAGAAAACTGACCCAGAACCCTAAAAATACCCCTATACCCAAAAACTGAAAACTGACCCTGAACCCTAAAAATACCCCTTTACCCAAAAACTGAAAACTGACCCTGAACCCTAAAAATACCCCTTTACCCAAATACTGAAAACTGACCCTGAACCCTAAAAATACCCCTTTACCCAAAAACTGAAAACTGACCCTGAACCCTAAAAATACCCCTTTACCCAAAAATCCAAAACTATAACATTTGAAATATAATTATATACTTACCAATACTTACGTTGTAATGGTATGCGTTGTAAAAGTACCTGCGTAGTAAAAACATTCGTTCTAAATACATGCGTTGTTATGGTATTTGCGTTGTAAAAGTTTCGTTGTAATGGTAGTCCGTTGTAAAAGTTGCGTGGTAAATGTTGTATACCTTAAAAAAATATTAATATTTCATTATTTATTATTAAATTACTTCCCACTCTATTCCCCTATAAACACACAACCCACTACGGGAAATAAAAAAATTTAATTAACATAATTAGCAATTAATCAATTAAATTGAATTAATTACCAATTAATTTTTAAATTATCAACAATTATATTTTAATTAACAATTAATTAAATATTACTACCAATTAATATATGTACATATTTAATTAATTATAATTAAATTACTTCCCACCCTATTCCCCTATAAACCCACAACCCGCTACATGACATAAATTATTTAAATTAACATAATTAGCAATTAATCAATTAAATTAAATTAATTACCAATTAATTTTAAAATAATCAACAATTATTTTTTAATTAACAATTAATTAAATATTACTACCAATTAATATATTTACATATTTAATTAATTATAATTAAATTACTTCCCACCCTATTCCCCTATAAACCCACAACCCGCTACATGACATAAATTATTTAAATTACCATAATTAACAATTAATCAATTAAATTAAATGAATTACCAATTAATTTTTAAATAATCAACAATAATTTTTTAATTAACAATTAATTAAATATTACTACAAATTAATAAATTTACATATTTAATTAATTATAATTAAATTACTTCCCACCCTATTCCCCTAAAAACCCACTACCCGCTCCTAGAAATTATTATAGTATTTGAATAATTTTTTTAAATTATTAATTTTTAAAACATTTATTTCAATATAAATAAATACAAAATTAACATATATTTTAACAATAAATGTAGTAACAAAAATTTAAAACAGTGTACATTTAACTATTCGATATTATTTATATCAATATTATTAGTCGATATTATGACAGTCGATATCATGACTGTCGATAACACAACTTTCGATATTTTTAAACTACTAGAAAAAACGATATTTTTTACTATCAATATTACTTACTCGATATTTTTTCAATCGATATTTTTTTACATACATGAAAATCGATAATAAATACATCGATATTACTTACCTCGATATTTATGCCATCTCGATATTCTGGAGTCGATATTATGTCCATTCGAAAAAAAGTACTCGATATTTAGACTGCACACCGTTGGAGATAATAAAGTGCTGGTCGAATTTGTGCAAATTTCAGCTGTTTGAGTATTGGTTTTAGGTATAATTTCCGTGGTACCAAATAAAAAGGGCAGATGAATAAAAAGTGTGCCAAATCTTGCGGAGACTTATCGTCGCAGCCGCAAGCTGGCAACACTTGGCCTCGATGGGCCCTCCTCGGTACTGCCAGTAGAAGATGAAATAAGTCTAGGCGGAACCGTGAGAGCAAAAAACTGTCATAGCCTGACAGGGGCCATGACAGGTACGGTTCCATGTGCACAGAGGTTTTTACAAGTACATGTTTCCGTACACTGTCTTTCTTTAGTTGGGCCTCCTCCCGGGCTAAGTACCTAAGAGAAATAAATGACTTCTTCACAGAGGTAACATCAGATTTTCTAGTAAATTCTGGGGTTACAAAAAGATCAGGTTGCCCTAGTTCAGTTAAACATTTTCTAATATATTTAAGCCAGGGGACTTTAGATCCGTTTTCCCAGGTTATTGCTTCTTTTAGAATTTGTTGGGTAAGGGGTATTTCAGTATTTACCCAGCAGTTTAGCCAACATAGTATAGGATTAACGGCTATACTGTCGCTTAGGTATGGCATACCCAGTTCTTCATGGACAGAGAAGTTACCAGTGCCCCTTGGTACCCTCAGAACACGTTTTAGGAAGTTATTTTCTGTAACTTCCAGACCTCTGGAAGGAGTAAACCCCCATAACTCACTGCCATAACACGCAATAGATATACTTTTTGCTTTGTACAATTGGAGCATTGCAGCCACTGGGGAATTTCCCATTTTTCTTGCAAAATCAAGTATGGCTGCATTAGCCCTTGTTACCTCTCCTATTTTCCTCTGTACAGCGTGTCCCCAATTTAACTGATGGTCCAAGAGGACACCCAGATAGGAGAATGTCTTAGTCACTGGAATTTTTTCCCCATTAACATTAAAGGTATTTGATTTTTTATACCCCAGGCCTACCTTCATGACATAGGACTTTGAGTTGTTAATACTCAAGTCCCGTAAGTACATGAAGTCGTGAAATGCTTTTAACAGGGTTTGTAGGCCTGCTGCAGTCCTGGAAATCAGGACTGCGTCGTCCGCATAAAGCAGTACCGGCAATCCTTTCCGGCCTACATAGGGGTAGTCGACTCCCGTGTCTAAGAGGTACTGTTCTAAGTCATTGATGAACAGGTTGAAGAGGAATGGGGCTAGAATACACCCTTGGCGAACGCCCCGGTGTATTCCAAATTCCCTTGTTACTTCTAAATATTGTGTATATCTGACATTTGCTCGTGTGTCAGAATGCATGTCTGCTAAGAAATTAATCAAATTCTGCTCTATGCCCATTTTTGCCATGACATCCCATAATCTACCTCTGTCTACACAGTCGAAAGCCGACGATAGATCCATGAATGCCATGTGGATTGTACCTTCTCTGGCCATAGTATATTTCCCTATAATCATATACAGGTTCAGGCACTGGGTAATCGTTGAATGACCAGGCCTGAAGCCATATTGAATTGGGGAAATTATATTATTTTCATCTGCCCAAGTTTTTAATCTATTTAAAATTACGCCCCCTACCACTTTTGCTACAGAATTGATTAAAGATATTGGTCTGTAGCAATGGGGAGAAGAAAAGTGGGAGGCACTGGCTCTGTATCCACCCCTCCAACAAAAATCATGTCAATCAATCGGATGTTGGAACGAGCCGTCAGCGTCATTTGCAATGAAACTGCCCGGACAGAACGAGGCTTTCTTTAAATCCTGGTGGGGATCCACTTGGCCTAATACCGGGATCCCTTCTGGACATGACCTCTGCCCTTTACATATGCTCCAGTTTCTTTAAAGACTGTCCTTAAATGATTTAGGGAACACAAAAGCCAAATAAGGTTAGAGTCTGTATTTTAATTCCATGTTTTGTTCTATTGGTGATTCCATTAGGGATTCATGATTAAATGTAAACTGTCAGTTGAATTCAATTTTAACCGATTGGTTATTATTAGGCCTGGGCGGTAAATCCCGGTCTGCTTGCGGAATTTGGGTAATTTCGCGTTCCGCTGAGAACGCGGAAATGGCAAAAAGTCTGCGATCCGCGGCTTCGTGGAATTTTTGCTTGTTCGCGCTTTCAAAATGCGTGTTCGCGAGATATTTCCCCCCGAGCACGCAAACATCGTTTGCGAACAGGAAAAAAGCATCGCGAACGGGCCGAACAAGAAATTCCGCGTGTTCCCGAAACTTTGGGCGGGCTCGCGGAGATTTTTTACAGTTTTGGGGAGCTTTGCGTAGCGCAGCTACGCAAATTCCGCCCACCCTTCGTTATTATTTTATTTGGTGTATTTATGCATGGTGCTTGTACGTAATTCTTTTTAATCACGTTTTATGTTTTATTTTATCTGCTTTGGCACTGTGTGAATTTTGGTTTTAGAAGATCAATGTTTTCTTACATAACAATATAATAATTGATTATAATATTTGTGCTTTTATGGCTGAGACTATTTGTGCCAAATAAAGCTTTTCTAACTGACTGACTTTTTTTGGTAAACAGATTCTGGCGTGGCTTGGAACTCCTCAGTAATTTTCGCTATTGTTGCTGTTACCTCCCCCCAGAAAGACCCAACCTCCGGCAGTCCCAAAACAGATGCAGGAATGCTGCATCTGTCTCCCCGCACCTTGAACACTGGGTCGCTCACATCCCAAAGTATTTTTTGATGTGTGCTGATGTGAGGTAGGCTCTGTGTAACACATAAAAATGTATTAATTGGTATAGAGCGTTTCTAGTGACTTGTGTTCTTCTCTACACTAGTGTGTCCCATGCCTTCTCCTCAATAACTGTTCCCAGGTCTCTTTCCCAAGTGTCCCTCAGTCAGGTAAGCGCAGGCAGTGATTAATTTCTGAGCGGTCGACAGAGACAGGTCACTGCATTAAAAGTCCCGGAAGATGACGCCACATATTGGCATCCTCCTAATGTGAGAGGTTCTAAGAGTCCCTTCTGCCACCCCCCCCCCCCCCCCCCACCCAGTGTTTTTGTATCACTTTCATGAGGGCATTGTATAGTAAGAAATGGCCTCTGGGTATATCATATTGTTCCCTGGAGTTATGAAACAGGAGTAAGGTTCCAGCCTCATATAACATGCCTATGGTGGTTACCCCTGCTTCTGCCCAGGTCTCCACCCCTCGCCATCTCCCTCCGTGGGGAAGTCCCGTGCAAATGGTCATTGGAATCTCTAGGGCATATGATTTTTTAATTTTAGCTCTCTGGTGGGTCATAATCAAGCATTTGCGTACTACCTTGATTTGATTATTTTCATCTCCTCTGCAGGGAGGCAGACGGAGCACTAGATTGGACAGTACAGTCAAACTAGAAACTGCATCATTTGGTTGGTCTACACCTCTCCCTTTCCCAGCCACCCATTCCGTGAACCACTGCAGTTGCGCTGCAAGGTAGTAGTATTTGAAATCCGGAAGTGCAAGGCCTCCTGTGCTCTTTGGTCTCGTTAATGTATCCCACGCTACTCTACGCTTACCTGTACCCCTCATAAAGACCATCACTAGAGACCTAAGATAGCCAAACATTCCTGCTGCGATCCAGACTGGCAGGGCTCCAAACAGATATAACAATAACGGGAGTGTCACCATTTTCAGCAGGGATATCCTCCACAGAACCGATAAGAGTAGCGTTTCTCGACTGACTGACTCTTACAACAAGAATATTCTACGGTGTTATAAAAATGTCTGTAGTTTTTATCCATGATATCTATATCGTTTTTAACTTTTTAATAATACGTTTTTATATGTTTTGTATATGCTTTTATGGTTGCCTAATAAACCAAATCTAATACATTTATTTTAATTTTGATTTGATTTGACACATAACATGTCTTAGTACTATATTAAGTGGATAGCACGATAGTCTGCAAAGCTAAATCAGCAGGCCTACGGACAGCACTCACAGTGATCATCTAGAGAATGATACCACTCAATGTCTCAAAGCCCAGTCGACATCATCAAACAAAGGAGCATTCTGGATTGGATACTGTTGGCGATTACCAGAGATGCCGGGCTGGATGAAGAAAATAGTTATTTTCACTTCAGAGTAAGGCCCTGACCTACTAGAAGATCATACTCAGACTAGACTGAAATAAATATTGGGTCAACTTAAAGAGCTGGAACCTAGGATGTGTGGTTATAAGATTGCTATACTTATGCTCAGCCCAGTCCTTGGTGTACTTTCAAGCGGGGCTTCATTTGCGCCAGTGGTTGACGTTGGGCCAATGGCACTTATTTTTGAGGATGGGCACTTATTTTTCTGCATCAGATAATTAGGAGGGCAAGTGTGGGCAAAGTAGACAAATCAGAATGACGTAGGAAGAGAAAGAACAAGAAACAGTGACAATGCAGTAGCTCTTTATTACATTTCTGACTTGACTCCTTTACTCCGGTTTAAATTGCCATTCTGGTCCTTATATAGATTAGGGATATTCCTTTATGGAACATGCCTGTAGTATTATCTCTATATTATTTGTAATATTCACCAATATAAGGGCCGATTCACAGAACTAATCTGAGACAAAATCCTAAACCTACTACTTTTGGTATTCACAGAAGGCACTTACGATTTTCGGTATTCACAGAATGCACTTACGACTCCTAACTTTACGTCCGCACTTGGCTGGAATTTATGCACCGGAGCATACTCTCGGTACCTGGAATGTACTCTCCGCACCTAGACCATACTCTCCGGCTCAAACCTTAATCTCCGTCTGGGGCCGGATAAAGTGTAATCAATGGGCCGGATTGCAATTTTTACAAAAAGGAACATTAGGAATTTGTGATAAATGGTAGAGGAGGTCATGGAAAACAGTTTGGGCAGGGAAAAGGGTACGGCCAGACACTACATCATAACCCAGAAAAGTTTTCTCCGGTCGGACGTAAAGTTAGGAGTCATAGGTGCATTCTGTGAATACCAAAAATCGTAAGTGCCTTTGGTGAATACCACAAGTAGTGAGTTTAGGATTTTGTCTCAGATTAGTTCTGTGAATTGACCCCATGGTATTTTACCTTACTTTGAAATATCGACCAAGGGATCATTTAAATGTGTAACAATGAATTAGAACTGGTAATAAAACCCTTCAACTCACATCAACTCTCTAATTTGATTATTGTAGAGTCCCAAATGGGCTTCACTGTTAAAGTGTTTGATGTACAAGCTTGCTCCTTTTAATCTCTCCTTGTTGATGATCAAAGGTCCATACAACCAGTGGCGGGGCTTATTGACCGATAACACTTGAAGAAGGAGATACAAAGATCCCCACACCGTCACTACTGGTGCTCTTCATTTTTCATCTCCTTTCGGACAGCCCTCGGCATGCTGCTACTTTTTCCCAAGTGACTACAGTTAAGACTGCAACTAATCTGCATTCTACTCGCCCTTGGCCACGTCTTTCACCGACAATTAAGACTGCAACCTGTCTGCCTCATCCTACGAAATCTATACAGCGCTCCATTTGCAGGATTATCAACGTTGCCGTTTTTGCTGCCACGCTGTCCGTTTTATCTTCTGATTTATAGCGGCATAGCGTTTCTTACATAGACCGCGCTGATTAAGACATCACTCAGATGGTTTTCACATTAAGAATCGAATCCAGTGTTCTACATGCTTGAGTGACTACGGTGTTGCCTCACACGTTGTGTGTCTTCCTTCTGATGTGCAGCAGTCACGCGTATCGTCTCACAGATTGCTCTGTTTTAAATACAATTCAGATGAGTATCTCTCTGCACTAAATGTGCCTGTAGACAGAGACGTGGACAATCTTTTGGCATTCCTACTGTTGAATAAGGGCTTTACAAATATAAATTACACAGTCCTGAAGATGGTCTCACCGATGAACACATAAGAGACCGAAACGTCGACCATCGCCTCCTCCTACTGTGAATTTATTTATAAACTTGTTGTATAGGAAGGGTGTTCTCAGTACCTACAGTGTTAAATATTGATTTACTACTGTAATTCCTGTAGGTCTGTTTCCTATATTTGTATATAAAGATTTGCTGCCTTTTTTTACTCAAAGATAAACTCAATATTCTCATATACACTTGTTTATCTCTGTTTTGTCTCTGTGTATTTGTTTGTTGACTGTCATTATCCTGCAATTTATGAAATTTATGTGACCAAATAATTTTTGATTGTTTAAATCTTGGGATCATTAATTTGTCCTACCAAATAGTTCGAAATCATAAATATATTTAGAACAAATTCCCTTGAAGGCATCTTTTACCTTTTCATATATACTTACCCAAGCCCTCAAGGGTAGTTTGGGTTGCTCACTGTTGTAAACCTTCATTATGAGCAACAACATTTTGCTTGCATGCATCCATATACAATTTAGTCTACTTCAGTGAATTTGTTTTTTGTTGTTGCAACGGGTCTAACTCTTTACACGTTTCTTTTATCAAAATTATACATCCCACTTTTTCTTTCATAAAAATGTAATGTTTTTTTTGCCAGAGCATGACCCAGCCGGGCCACGAGGATACATCATGTCACATGATAGAAATTATGACTTAATCCCCAGCAAAAGCTCCATAAACAAAATCAGAAAAAGAAAAGAAAAATAGAGAAAGAAAATCATTAATGTGAGCACATTATACCTCTAGTGCCCCCACCCCATCCAATACAGTGACCAATGTCCAATTCATGCATAATTCATAAGAACTGAATGTCCACTCATGTGTCCTGGCCATATTGCCTAACTTCTGCATTTAGTTGCTGTTGGGCAGCCCGTATATGCTCCAGAGTCAAGCCACGATAATCTGCCCATCTCTGCCATATTTTAGGATGTTTTTGGGGGCATTCCCTCGCCTGGAATACTGTGACCTCAAACCCATACAAAATCCATACATCACTGCCAAACACCCAAAAGCGATGTGTCTGCAGCTTTCCACTGTCGTGCGATGAGGCCAAGAAATAGCAAATGGCATTTATATCTATCACTGCCCATACCTTCAGTATTTTGGAGGAGGAGCAATTTCAGGTTCAACAGGATATACCAGTCAAGCACTTCAGCCAGGCAGGGCACAACACCATGCCAAAAGCGAGTTAGGACCCTGCTGTTCCAAACAGTATGGAGTAATGTACCAGCTTCAGTCTCACACTGTAGGCACCTAGGCAAGCTGATAAAGCCCATACGCCATAAGCGGTGCCTTGTAAAATGGGCTCTAGGAAGATACTAGAAATGGATTAAAAGCAGGCGGGAAGATATTGCTGCCCCGCAAGGAGACTCTAAAGCCGACACCCAGTCTTCATCGTCTATATAACCCAAGGCCCCCTGTCACACCGACCTGAGGGTAGCTAATGAGGTGGAGCTGTTTGTAACTAGAGTCTGGAATATTTTGGAGATTGTGTGGTAGCCAAGGTCACCCATTAAAAGTTTACCCTCAAGTGGATTGAAGTCCGAAAGAGCTGAAAGAGTGCGGATGTATGGGAATAGGGCATTGCGCAACAGCAGGAATTTATAGAATTGGCTGTGGGGCATTGAGAATTCAGATTGAAGCTCCCGGAACGACTTTAGTATGAGGCCGCGCATGACTTCACCCAAAGTGGATATACCTATGTGATCCCATCTATGAAAGCTTCTCATCACGGCAACTTGTAAAAGGAGTGTGCCCTGCCACAATGGTATCTCATGTGTTAGACACCTCCACCATCCCATTTTACGAAGAGATTGCCTCCATACCAGAATAACCTCTCTGGGGGAAGATAACCTACCTCCGACCCGCTGTACAATGATGTAAGCATAGATGTCTCACCCATCACCCATCATTCTACAGCATAGGCTGGATCCTCACATATGCCATACCACCATGCATTAAGAACCTGTAGGTAGGACGCGGCATGGCAGGATTGAATGTCAGCAGTGGCGAGGCCTCCACAGTATGTGGATTGAAAGCAAGTTCATAGGGCCACACAAAGGGTACCTCCCCTCCACAGAAAGTGACCCAATATTGTATTGATCTTCTGGAAGCAGGAGGCGGGAACATGATGTGGATAGCTCTGTAATTGATACAGAAGACGTGGTAGCGAGATCATCTTAAAGAGGCAGATTGGCCAAAGAGGGATAAAGCTAGCTGGGACCAAGGCCTGACCTTGGTCTTGACACGCTCCGGGCTAAATTGCGGGCCCATGAGACAGATGGGAGACCCGCTAAATGGACAAGTTACTTGCCTTCGGTAAAGCTTAACTGGTGGAGACATGACCTAGCCACAGATAACTTACCTTTGAACTTCTAGGCATCAGGCTGGATCCAGAAGAGTTTTCATAGCAGTACCCCTGCACGCCGATAGGTGGCGTTGGTTGACTACGCGTGACGTCGTAGGCGTCGGGTTTGTCATCATGACGCTCGCATCGTCTATATGAGGCACCACCTCGGCATGCTGATGTCAGTACTTCTCACAACTTTCCACACCTGAAGCTTGGAGCAACATGGTGTGTTAAAAAAAAAGAAGGCCCTGAAGGGAAACATCTCTGACACAAACACTAATTCGCAGTGCGGAGAGGATGGGTGGGTCGGTAAGGAATCTGCGGCTAGATCATGTCTCTACCAGATAAGGCGTTACCGAAGGTAACTAATTTGTCCGTCTGACAGAGACATCTAGCCGCAGATTCCTTACCTTTAAGCAGATACCCAAGCACAACTATCCCCGGAAGAGGGAAGCGGACAAGCTTCAAGCCAAAACGTCCTGCAGGACTGAACAGCCAAAATGGCCCTCACTGCAGACCTGGTTGTCTAGGCAGTAATGCTTAGTGAACATGTACAGAGACCCACACGTGGCTGCCTGACAAATGTCACGAACCGGAACACCACACTGAAGAGCCACAGTGGCTGCTTTCGCCCTTGTAGAATGGGCTCTAAGGCCTTCAGGAGGCTGTTTCTTGGCCAAGGCGTAACATATTTTAATGCAGAGGATGCAGCAACGTGATATGGTCCTCTTCTGAACAGCACGCCCCTTTATTGCTCCAAAATACTCAACAAAAAGCTGGTCTTCCACCCGGAACGTTTTAGTGTGGTCAAGGTAGAACAACAACACTCTTTTTGGGTTAAGATGGTGGAGACGCTGTTCTTCTTTAGAAAGATTTGGAGGAGCATAGAAGGAGGGCAAGTTGACAGATTTTTCCATATGAAAAGGTGTTACTAACTTGGGCAGAAAAGAAAGATGGTCAGGTAAGGAGGCTGAGATTATAGAGCCCGCAGTTCGCTCACCCTCCAGGCAGAAGTTATTGCCACTAAAAAAACGGTTTTAATAGTGAGCAGCCGTAGGGGACAGTTGTGCAGTGTTTTGAATGGAGCATACATCAAGCAGGTGAGAACCAAATCAAGGTCCCACTGGGGCATAATAAAAGATGTGATGCAAGAAACAAATGAGTGAGCCCCTTCAGAAATCTCAGTGCAAGAGGTGATTCAAAAAGTGATGTTTGGACTGGCAACCTAAAAAGCAGAAATGGCCGAAAGATAGCCCTTCAGGGTGCCCAGTGCAATGCCCTGCTGGGCAAAGGAAAGAATGAATAGAAGGATGTCTGAGAGGGAAGCAGATAAGGGGTCAACAGACCATTCTGTACAATATTTACAAAATCTTTGACATGAGCAGGCGTATACCAACTTTGTGAAGGGACACCTGGCTGCCAGGATAACTTCACAGACTTCGACAGGAAGGTTAAAAGCTGTCAACTGTCGCAGCTCAATCTCCATGCAAGGAAGAGGACAATGGACAGGTTCAGATGGAGGATCCTCCACTGCTACTGCAATAGAAGATCCTCCCGAAGGGGTAACATGATTGGAGGATTGATGCTCATGTGCGGAAGCTTGGGTTACCACACTCTCTGTCCCCAGTCCAGAGGCACAAGGATGACATCTGGCCTGTCTCTTCTGATCTTCTTTAGCACTCTGGGCAGAAGTGGTATGGGTGGAAAGGCATGCAGAAGGTCTGTGCTCCACTCGCGTTGAAAAGCGTTGCTGAGCGAGAGCTACCTCGGAAACTCCAAGGCACAAAACTGCTGACATTTTGAATTCTCTTCGAAGGCGAATAGATCTTACCAAGGCTCTCCACACTGTTGAAAGAGACCCTGCACCACCTCTGGATAGAGATGCCACTCGCGATAATGAAGGTACCAACGGGTGGATGAGTTTGTCCGCTCTGGCATTCAGAGAACTGTCCAGCTGTTGAACCACTAGGGAAATGCCCTGTTGTTGCAACCAAGTCCAGAGATGCAAGAGGGCCTCTTGACAGAGGGTCCACGACCTCACCCTGCCCTGTTTGTTGCAGTACCACACGACGGTAGTGTTGTCTTTGAACACTTGAACTAGCCTTCCCTTGAGGGATGGTAAGAAGGCTTTCAGTGACAATCGGATTGCACAAAGCTCCAGGATGTTGATATGGAGCCTGGCCTCCGCCGGAGACCAGTCCTCTGATCTCCACCTCTCCCAGATGGCTGCCCCATCCCAGTGACGCGTCCATCACTATTGTGACATCTGGTTGGCGAAGGCAGAGGGACTTGCCTCTGACCCAATTGCAGTTTGTTAGCCACCAACGCAGGTTGTTCACGGTGCCCTCCGATATCTAAACCAGATCGGTGAGATTTCCCCGATGCTGGGCCATTGGAACTTCAAGTACCACTGCAGAGCCTGCATGTGCCATCTGACATGGTCAAAAGCAGGATGCACGAGGCCATGAGGCCCAACAGCCTCAGTCATTCTCACAGTAATCTGGGATAGAGGTTAAAACATCAGTATCATAGCCTGAATATCCAGGATTCGCCTCTCGGGAGGAAAAGCCTTTAACTGCACCATGTCCAGAACTGCTCTGATTAAAAGGGGCACCTGAGCGGGAGTCAGGTGTGACTTCAGCACGTTGATAGTGAACCCCAACGAGTGCCGGAGGTTCGCCGTTGCCTGGAGATGGGAGACAACTGTTTCGGACGAGCCTGCCTTCAACAACCAGTCGTTGAGATAGGGGAAGATTGGAACCCCTGATCTCCGTGATGGGCTGCAACCACCGCCATCATCTTTGTGAACACCCGAGGGGCACTGGTAAGACCGAAGGGGAGTGCGGTAAAACAAATGTGCTCTTGGCCCACCATAAACCGCAGGTAGCGCCGATGGGCAGGCAACACAGGGATATGGAAATAGGCATCCTGCAAGTCCAACGCTACCATCCAGTCTCCCAGGTCCAGGGCAGACAGGATCTAAGCATTGGTGAGCATCCTGAACTGCTCCTTTTTGAGGAAGCAGTTGAGGGCTCTGAGGTCGAGAGTAGGACAAGTCCTCGATCCTTCTTTGGAACCAGAAAATAGCAGGAACAGCAACCACAGCTTATTTCTGGCCAGGGAAGCCTCTCTATAACTCCCTTGGCCAAGAGAGACTTAGCTTCCTCTCGGAGTAGGGTAAGGTCATCTTCCACCAGCCAATCATAATTTGGAGGCATTGAAGGAGGGATAGTCTCGAAGGGGAGGGAGTAGCCCCTTCAGACTATTTGCAACACCCACTTGTCTAAGGTGATATCTCGCCAGTGGTGGAGGCGATGGGGTATCCTACCACCAACTGAACGGCCATGATCCGGAGGGATCGGACTAGAATGGGTTTGTGGTGGAGAAGGGGTTTGTGGATTGAACGGACTTCTGGCCACCCGACCTGCGAGGTCGGGGTGAACCGCATTCACGGCACCGCAGAGGTTGTTGGACTTGCGGGGTCCTCTGACTGGAATAGGGTTGGCCAGTTGAAAGCCGCTTCTGTAGCCACAAAACGGTAGAATGGCAGACACTGGCCTGGATGAAGTGGAGAGGGACAGGGACTTGGCCATAGCCCACGAGTCCTTGAAGTTCTCAAGTGCTGCATCTGCCTTGTCTCTGAAGAGACAGGAGGGCATGTCCATGAGATTAGTTTGGACATGCCCCGAAAAGTCAGATGTACTCAGCTAGGTGTGGGGCCTAACGACCACCATCGAGAAAATTGCTCTGCCTTGCAAGTCTGTCGTGTCTAAGCCACATCATATGGCAAACATTGCTGCATCTCTGCCGTCTGTAACAACTTGGGAGAGGAGAGCCCGGTCCTCATCCAAGACTCTGGGCAGGACTTGTGCAACCATATCCCATTGTGAATAGGAGTAAGGCCAAGAGGCATGCAGTGTTTACCAGCAGCAATGCTAGGCTGGTGGAAGAAAAGATCTTACCGAAGCTGTCCAGCTTTTTGGATTCCCTGTAGGGGGTACAGAAGGGAACGTGTCATGGGAAGTGGAGGCTTCGACCACCAAGCTCTGTGGGGTGAGGATGGGTGGAGAGGAAAGCTGGTTTGCATGGTGCAGGGCGGTGGCGTCGGGCAATAGTTCTATTCGCAGGAACCCTGCGCTGGGCTTGGACCAGGTGCCTAGTAGAACTTCGGTCAAGGCCTCGTTGAAAGGCAGCAAGGGTTCAGAGGCAGAGGCACCAGGCTGCAAGATCTCAGTCAAGACAGTCTTGAATGCCACCGTAGGAAGCTGCAGATAAAAAACCTTCACAGCCCTACGCACCACCATTGCAAAAGAATCCGCCTCCTCCATAGCCTGGTTAGGAGGAGACAATATGCCAGAATCTGGGGAGGTGTTCAGGCTGCTGGCATCACCCAGGTCCTCATACCAGTCCAGTTTGTGGTTTGGTTGTAGGATTTCTAAGGGATCCTGCTTCCCCTCCAATCACCATCCATCCCTAGCTCTTCAGAATAGAGCAAAGTGAACAGCATGGAACTATACGACTCACTCAACGTCCAACCAGCTGCATGTCATCTGGAATTACGATGAGGAAGGCGTCGCCGGTGACGCCAAGGGTCTCAACGTCAGACGTGGCACTGGGAAAGGTTGATGTGGTGCCAGTCCGGATCCAGTAAACGGATCCAAGATGAGGCCATGGTACCAGATGCTACTAGTGGGCCTGCAGCGCAGATTGCGCCACCCACATGAGTAGCTTTAAAATAGTGACTCAGGCCTGCCAGCGCAGGGCCTGTGTGCAGTCAGTGGACTGCCCTGTCCCCCTGGCCAGTGTCTCCACTGGCTGGGCCTAACCCTTCCTGTCTGTGCACATCAGTCACCCCTATGGAAGGCTCAAGGTACCCCCCTGGGCAGAGTGCAGTGTATGGATAAGGTAGAGCATGTACTAGTGCAGGTCACATGCTCTAGTAGTGGGCTGCAGCCATTTTATGTGCTCACTGCTGTAAGGCTATCTTGCTCCATAGAGTAACATGGAGGAGGCTGGGCCCATGTGATACCAGCCTATCTTCCCATAGGAACAAGATGGGACATAAGTGAAAGATATCCCTGAACTCAGAATTTAATGACACATCTTTTAGTGAAGGGTGTTTTTAAATCCTGTGTTGGAGAATAGCACACGGCTATGCATCTGTTCCAACTCGTGTCCTTATAACTGTACCCCTACTGCAACCTTATTGTACGTCCAGCACCACCAGTTTACCCAATACCGCCTTCTCCTTGTTACAATAGTAAGGCCTGCCCTTTGTTAGCTTGCTTGGACACATCTGTCCTTTCCTGCCTCGACCCATCGGTTTCTCAGTGCCACTATCATCCCTTCCGTACCGCGCACAGACCGAGATCAAGCAATCTGCTCTCTCGCATCTGCCTGCGCTCGCGCTACCTGTCCTATGGTCCCTCGTGGACGCCGCACACACACAACATCCCGGCCAGATCAGTCTGACTCACAGAGACTGCGGGTAGCGATCGCGCTACTTTTCATCAGGTAAGACGCTCGCCCTGGGTATTCACATCCCTTTACCCACCTGTTGTGCGCCTGATATGTACTCCATGCCTTCATTCCTCTAGGCATCGTCCTGACTCACCTCATCCTAGGTCAAACAGCCTGACTCATGCATCCTTCGGCTGTCCCGGTGACATAAATTGGACACGATACTACGGATTTGTCACCTCATTAATCACCCACAGTGGTAAGTCTCTCTTTTGCCCGCGCACATTGCATAAATTGGGTGCCATGTCCCCCCTTTTAATGCCTATCTGTTTCCCTCCCTTGCCATGCCTTGAAACAGTACCCGGTCTGAGTCCACTGTAAGTAATTTTACATTACCTTCTCACGCATGGTTGGAACTTTAATAGAAGATATTCAGCCCTTCCTAAGCCAGGTAACTTACCTACACGATGGTTGTTTAATTCCACATCCCATTGTTGTACATAGTGTCCAAGCCCTGAAACTTTGTTTTTCCCCCCTAGATGTCCGACATCCCCTAAGTCCTGAAGAGACCCCCATCCTCTAGAGGGTCGAAACGCTGTCGACGCCACATGGAAATGAACCATAAATACAGTGTCTATGACTCAAAATAGTCCCTGTAATATTACTGTCTATCATAAATTGCTTTAATGGTCATTCTTCCTTCCCCTGTAAATTATCCCCTGCAGAAACCGTGTATTTATTTTGCACTTCGTGTCAATTCACTGTACAATTGTTCGGTTCTCACAATACACTTGGGACACAACTGCACTTCACTATAACACTATGTGTACAATGTTGATATTTATGTTGATTTCTTGTGAAACGATAAAAAAGTAATTGTTAGACCTGACACCTTTTGGCGTGGTTCTTCCCCCATCTTTTTGTCTCTGATTCATGTGTTTTGATGCTGTGCTGGATTTCGTTTTTGCTGATTTAGATGCTTTGGACACTCTGCCACTGCTGATCAGTGCCAGAGTGTAAGTGCTCCCTCTGTGAATTGTGATATTGATTGAATATACCTGATTGGCATATTTGTATCACCACGAAGTCCCTAGTAAAGTGCACTGTGTGTGCCAGGGCTGGTGATGACAGATGCTACTAGTGGGCCTGCAGCGCAGATTGCGCCACCCACATGAGTAGCTTTAAAATAGTGACTCAGGCCTGCCAGCGCAGGGCCTGTGTGCAGTCAGTGGACTGCCCTGTCCCCCTGGCCAGTGTCTCCACTGGCTGGGCCTAACCCTTCCCTGTCTGTGCACATCAGTCACCCCTATGGAAGGCTCAAGGTACCCCCCTGGGCAGGGTGCAGTGTATGGATAAGGTAGAGCATGTACTAGTGCAGGTCACATGCTCTAGTAGTGGGCTGCAGCCATTTTATGTGCTCACTGCTGTAAGGCTATCTTGCTCCATAGAGTAACATGGAGGAGGCTGGGCCCATGTGATACCAGCCTATCTTCCCATAGGAACAAGATGGGACATAAGTGAAAGATATCCCTGAACTCAGAATTTAATGACACATCTTTTAGTGAAGGGTGTTTTTAAATCCTGTGTTGGAGAATAGCACTTTTAGAAAGTGGCTGTTCTCTTGTCTAAACCTTTCTGTGTGCCTGGGTTTGTGGAATGCTTGGGTGTGACAGGGGGGCTGCAGAGCCCCCGGAGGAGAGGGTCGGAGCCAGCCCGGGGATGAAAGGGCACATCTGCCTGCCTGGGAGGTGGGAGGAAGGAATGCCTGATAAGTACTGGGCTGTGCCGGCCACCTCCCCCATGCTAGCTCCCTCCTGATGGTCAACTGACACCTCTGGCCCTGAAGCTGACAGGGAGAAGAAAACCAGAGACACCTCAGTGCTCCGCAACCCCCAGAACTGGTTTAGACTGGACCCAGGGCCTCCATGCACAAGGACTTCAAAGACATTGAGGGGTATAAGGAAAGGACCCCTGACTACAGAAGATTAGATTCCGAAATTCTGCAAGCAAGAAGGAACCTTTGCTGGAAGGAGGACGGCTAGAGGGTTGACCTGTTCTACTGTCCAACTGGAAGCTAAGGAGGAGAAAGGGACTTTGCTGTGTGCTGTGACCCTGCCTACTTGAAACTGCCAAGACTCTGCTGTGTGCTGTGTCTACAACTGAATCTCCAAGGGCCTGAGAAGAGCTGGCCTCCTGTTGGGAACCCAGGGCTAAAGGTTCCTAAAACTGTCCCAGAAAACAGCTGAAAGATCGCGCTGTGGTGACCTTGAACGAGTGGCACTCGACCGGGGAGCATGAGGAGGGGATCGGTGTGCTCATCGGCACATTCCCAGCGAGGGTTGGAGGCTTGTGGTGCCTCCCCTCGTGAAATCCGCTCCCAAGGGGTTGTGAGCCGAGAGGGGGGTCTCCTTGTGACCAGCGCCCTTGAAAACCCTTTGCCGCCAAATCCCCATCGCGGCCCGGGGCCAGGAATACCCCCCAGAAGGTCGCCGATCGTTGGGGAGCTGAAGCGGCGAAGAACGAAGCCGCCGCGCTCCCATTGGCTGAGGGAGCCGAGCCCCCTCACTAACGCCACGACGGGATTGGCCCGTGCGGCGCAGCGTCATCAGTGGTGGAGGGCCGTGATTGGCCGAAGGAGCGGAGCATCATCGTTGGCCTGTCCCGGGAGCCGCACTGCCATTGGCTGACTCCCGGGTGCTGCGGGAGGCTCGACCCAACGCCGCGACGGGATTGGTTGGTCCCGGCGTGGAGAGGAGACGACCCCTCAGCGAGAGCCGACCTCGCCGAGGGAATCTGAAGCGTCCCGCACCCCTGGCCAGCCGTCCCCCACCAGGTGAGCAGCACCGCCTCCCCCGCCGCTCGTTGGATTGTCGAGAGCGGGCGGGAGAGGACAGGGGACCGGCCGGGGCGGGGACGCGTGCGAACTGCACGGCCTGGGGCGTGTGAGGCCCAAGAAGGCGCGAGGCTGCACCTGGGGAGGGAAAGAGTCCCCGAGCCTCGCGTAAAAGCGCATTTGCAGCGCTGGAAGCCCCCACGTAGCCTGGCACGTGGGCAGTAGCGTTAATGTTCGTTTTTAGAGCTAAGTGAACATAAATCCGTGGCATTATTTCTCACGACTGATTAAAGAGACTTGAGACATTATTTTTTTTCCATAAGAACTTCCTATTTACAAGTACCATCCTAAAGATTAAGTGCAACCCGTAAGATTGAATGCAACATTTTTCTAAAGAAGTGATTATCATGCAACTGCTTTAATTACTTGCTGAAACTAGATAAAGCTATATATTTTTATAAAATATACTTACCTGTGTGGTCTCAGTTTGTGGTGGATTGGGGATTATTGTTGTGTTAAGTGCAAATGTTATCCACATTGCCTCTGTTTAGCCTAGACTGCTCGCGCCATGCTAACTAGAGGGTGAGCAGGGGTTATCTCAGAGGGTTATTCCGTCGCCCTGACTGGAAGCTAGGGTCCCTACTTGGTCTAAGGTACTTACCTCTGCCAACCCGAGACCCCGGGTTCTAACATTGGTGGCTCGCGGTGTGGATTTTTGAACTAATAATTGCACTTGACCGGCAGTGATCTCTTGTACATCACTAGTCTAGTTTAGCGGCACAGGTTGCACAAGATTTTTTTTCTTTTTGGTGAAACCTTTTTAGTTGAAAAGGTTAGGAAGCATCATGTCTCGGAAAGCGCCAAGCGTGAATGGAGAAGCGGAAGTGGAATTTGAAATCCAGGAGTTGTTAAACTATAACAAGGAGCAACTGAGAAAAGTCTGCAGACAGCTTGAATGCCCAGTAAGGGGCGGCGCAAATAAGGAAGAGCTACGGACAGCTCTGAGGGCCTGGTGGGAGGCCAAACATGGTGACCCAGAGGTTACTACTGGAGAGGGAGACACACAGGAGAATGGGTTTTTGCCCAGTGAATTGCCAGTGAGGAAGCCAGGGTCTAGGACCGGCAGCGACCACTCCAGTAGGGTTATGTCTCCAGAGGAAATAGAGGAGAATCAGCGAGTTAGGGCCCATGAGATTGAGCTTTTGAAGCTCAGAGCGGAAGCCGATGAGAAGAGACTGCGCCTGGAAGTTGAGAAAGAGGCGCAGGAGAGAGCGGCGCAGGAGAGAAGACATACTCTCGCTTTGGAGGAAAAGAAGCTCCAATTGGCTCATGAGAGGAGCATGAAGGAGTTGGACTTCAAATATAAAGAGAGGGTGTCCAGTTCTAATGGTGGCAGCGCACAACCAGTACAGGCGGGTAAGGTATACATACCAAAGGATCTGGTACAGAATTATCAGAGGGGTGAGGATATTTATGCGTGGTTCAGAGCGTATGAACTTGCCTTAAAGATGAATGAGGTGCCTGAGAAGAATTGGGGAGCAGGATTGTGGAAGCATTTTGAGGCCTCTGGGAGGGATGTTTTGGCACCCTTAGAAGCAAAGGATGCTTTGTCCTACTCCGCCATGAAGGAGGCTTTGTGCCTCAGGTATGGGCTCACTGCTGAACAGTACCGCCAGAAGTTTAGGAACTTCAAGAAGCTTGATTCAAGTACTTGGGTGGAGTGTGTGAGTATGTACACGCGTGCACTGGAAGGTTGGATGAAGGGCAGCAAAGTTACTGATTATGTGGGGTTGTGTCACTTGATTAGTAGGGAGCACTTAAGTAGTTTATGTGTCCCAGAGCTGCGCCAGCATCTTTTGGATAGCAAGTTAACTGATCCCAGTGAGCTTGCTAAAGAGGCGGACCGGTGGACGAGCACCAGGGTCCACAAGGGGGTGGTAAGTACCCCAGCCAAAGGTGGACAGGGTCCCCAGCAGAAGAGTGGGGGGGACACGGGTAATCAAAAGGAGTCTACTAAAGGGCCCCAAAGTAGTTCCCAGGAGAAGGTGTCTCAACCCCCCAAGCCTAAGAAGTCCTGGCCCCATAAGGGCCCGCAGGACAAAAACACCCTTACTTGCTATTCATGCAGGGAGGTGGGGCACATTGCTCCAAACTGTCCAAAGAAGAAATCAGCACCCACTGGTGCTCCAGCTCCAGCTCCGGCGTTGGCCAGTGTAGCTTTGGGAGGGGATTTGATTTCTAGTGGGGAGGAGGGGTTAGCATTGATGACCCTTGTCTCTCTAGGAGACCAAGAGATGGTCCAGGAAACCTTGCTGCCCCAAAATACTAAGAAATACGGGCAGAAGGTGACCATCAATGGACAGGTGGTGGAGGCTCTGAGAGACACAGGGGCCAGCGTGACATCTGTTAGGTGTCGGTGGGTGTCTGAAGAGCAAATTGTTCCCCAGGTACTCCGGCCTGTGGTGGCAGCTGACAGTTCAGTGCGCTACTGCAAGTTGGCGAAAGTTCCATTCGAATGGGGAGGAGTCTCCGGTATTCTAGAGATTGTTGTAAGTGATGCCTTGCCTGTAGATTGTCTATTAGGTAATGACCTGGAGAGCTCCCCATGGAAAGAGGTGGAGCACAGGACTCACTTGGAGATGTTGGGTTTGCCTGCGTGGATCTGTGTGTCCACCCGTGCAATGACACCCAGAGAGGGCGGTCTAGCAGAGCTGGAGCCTGGAACAATGGCCATGGGACCTGCCAAGAGAAGGAGGGGTAGAGGGCGCGGGAAACCGGCCCCCACTGTTCCCACGGTCCAGGAGGAGGCAGACCCGGAAGGGGATGCCCTGGAACCTACAGGGGAGCAGGTGGCCGAACTAGGGGAATTGCCTGAGCTGTCCCAGTGGCAGCAAGAGGGTGGTCCCTCCAGGGAGGAATTCTGCCAGGCTCAGAAGGAGTGCCCTTCTCTCATTGGTGTGCGGCAGCAGGCTGCAGACCAGGCCGCAGGCCTGGGGTCCAAGGAGCATTTGATCTACTTGGGAGGATGACTTACTTTATAGTGAATTTATAATCAACAAAATTGGACACTAGTTACACTGCTCGACTATTGGTTCAGTGCAAATAAGGAGACCCTCAGAGAAGTCAATGTCTGTTTGGAAATTGCGGTGTATTTGTTTCATCCGCCCCACATTGACATTCACGCAGTTATCATAGGGTTATTCCTGTTAGTGTGTACTGCTAGCCTCATCCAGAGGCACCTCCAGTCTCAAGTGCAGTGTCCAGAGACAAAAGGACTTCCCAAAAAAGGTTAAAAAATGAAAAAGGATGCCCTCAAAATTTTATTATAGGGCAAACTTTCATTAAATAAAATATTTAAATACTCAATTATTGGCCGAGTTACTAGGCCGTGTAGTATTACTTGGTTGAGATTGTCGACATGTTTCAGCTCTATTGGGCCAGGCGGTCTGTAGAGCTTTCGTCAGGACTTACAAAAAGATTAAGACAAACGATATTTACATATACACAAAGATACTACTCACACGAGTTGTGCGGTAATTCCAGAACTCATTGCATTTGCATGGGTATTGTACTCTTTACGATCTATGAAAGAATGTACAGGTGAAGGTTTCCTTAGTTAGAAACAGTGATTTTAAGAATTGGGTAAGTGCAGTAAATTAGCTAGTGGTCTCATTCACACTAGTGTTACTCATGAAGGGATTTTCACAAGGAGCGTATGAAGTTCAGGTAATAATTTTATTGACTCTGAGATTGCTCGTAAAGGAAGGGAAAAGGGGGGGGGGAAAGGCTATGAACACATATTCATTATATAAAGCAAGCGCTATTTGATATCAACATTTACTGTCGCTGCTGGCCAAGGGGACTCTTTCCGCCTCGGGTCGAATACCCAGTTGGTGATATTCATTCAACCCGGGGAGGTGTGTGTGCCCTTCTATTTTCTCTACTGGATTACACGTTAAAGATAGGCTATGAGCTGTATGGCCCTATGGTGTAATTGTTATCACTGTGATTCTCGTCATACAATATTGGGGTTTGCAAGTGGTCTAACCTTTACGATACATTGGGCAAATTTCTGTCTGGGGCTGCTATACGCCCTTGCGTGCAAAACAGCACGAAAATGAAGCCCGTTATTATTACGCAGTGGAGTTCTTACCTGCCGTAACTTAGAACTCTGCTTCCTGCGGGGGATGCCTTCGTTTGCTGCAGAGCTAAAGCAGAGCAAGGACCTCGGTCAGGGAAGGAGAACTTATACGGCTTACCCAAGACGAAGAATCAGAGAAGCCTTCCGCCATTACCCGCATGGAGACTGCACTCCAGCCTTGTGCTGACTCTGCCCCCGGAGTGCGGAAGTCAGGGTGTAGTCTCTTTTTTTAAAGGTGGTTGGGCGCCTTGGTATTGCCAGCACCTTGGCTACGTCAGTTTTTTTCATGTCGTATTACTAATCAGAGGTTCGTAGGCGGTCACCGATTATAATAACAACCTTTTGATGTGGGAAGCCCCGATTATAATTACAATATTGCGATGTTTAAAGCACTGGTGTAGTATGATTGGTGTTGCGATCTATTGAGTAGTGCCAGTTATAATTACAGTTACATTTACAAACTTTGGGTTGGGAGCCCCGATTATAATTACAACGTTGTGATGGTACAGAGTGATTGTATTATAATTTTTTTATCTGTTAGGTAGTGCCAATTATGGATGCTTGGGGGAATACAAAGGGGCAGATAATCATTTCTCATCTAGTCAGAGTGTCGGTAATTTACTTGGCAAAGTGGTGCCAAGCTATATTATCATTTAGCCCAGATTCAAAGGTACGCAAGCGGTCCACCCATCTTTGCTCCTTTTCGTACAGTACTTTTTCGGCATTGCCGGATTTGTTGGTCAGCATTTCTATGACTGTCCATTGCATTTCCTCATGAGTATGGTTCTTTTCCAAATAGTGTGAGCACAGCTTGGTGGTGTTCTTTTTCAGCCTGATGTTACTCTTGTGCTCCCCTATTCTGAGCTTGACTTTGCGGCAGGTCATCCCGATGTATTTTTTCTGGCACGGGCATTGAATCATGTAAATTACATGCGATGAATTGCAGTTTGTGAACTGTTTCTGAGTCCATTACAAATCGTTCTTCAATTGTAGAGTTTTTGTGGCTGTGGTTGTTTTGCAAGCCACACAGGTCCCGCACGGGAAATGTCCTGACAGGGGAGTCATATTGATACTTTTGGTTATAGGTGCGAGAGCTGTAGACCTAGGTCGAGTATGTACAAGGGTATCCTTGAGATTTTTGGTCCTTCTATTAGCGAACCTTGGTCTGGGCCAGTCAAACTGCCCAGTATTCACTATGTGCCAGTTCTTTTTGATTAACTTCTGGATAGCATATGTTGCTGGGTTGTACGTTGTCACACACGTGGTAAGGTCTTTTACTGGTTCTTTTGGATATGTTTGTAAAAGACACTCGCGAGGTTGGTTATCGGCTCTCTTTTTACATTTTTTAATGACTCTTTCAGTATAGTCCCTCATTTTCAATTTTTTGCTCAGGTCCATTGCTTGTTCTTGGTAGTCACAATTTCTGCTACAGTTCCTTTTGAGGCGGAGAAATTGACTAAACGGCAAATTGTCTCTTAGAGGTTTGGGGTGGTGGCTCTTGTGGGACAACAGGCTGTTTTTCGTCGTCGGTTTCGTGAATGTTTTAGTCTGCAGGATGTTACTTTCGTTAAATATGGTTAAATCCAAAAAATCCAGATGGTTGTTGCTGGAGGTGTATGTAAATTTTAACCAAGGATCCAGGGTATTGAGCCATAACATGAATTCTGCCAGATCTTGGTCGGTGTTCCAAACTAGGAAAATGTCATCGATGTATCTCTTCCAGTATATAATACTGGAAGAGAACATGTTGGTTTCATTAAAAACCAACTCAGTTTCGAAATGACTGACATAAAGTCCTGCCACCGAAGGCGCAAAGGCGCTGCCCATGGAGGTACCATGGGTTTGGAGGTACAGCTGGTCGTTGTACCTAAAGAAATTTTCTTTGAGTGCCAGTTTGCAGCATTCCAGTATGAAATGTCTTGGGGTATTATACTGCCATGTCTCTGAGTAAAGGACATCCTCTAACATCTGTAATGTTCTGTCTTGAGGGAGACTGGTGAAGAGGGATTCCACATCTAGACCTACTAGAAGCATCGTAGTGGGGTCGAAAGGCATGTTCTCAATTTGTACCAGGAGATCCCTTGTGTCTTTTAGGTATGAACACGTTTTTTGGACAAGAGGTTTCAAGAATTCGTCTGCGAATTTTGACAGTGGCTCTAACACTGATCCAATTCCGGACACTATCGGACGCCCCGGAGGTGGTGTCCTATTTTTATGGGTTTTTGGGAGAGAGTAGAAATAAGGAGTGAGCGGTTCTCTCGCCGTTAGAAAATCTGCTTCTTTTTTGGATATCCATCCTTTCGTTTCCGCCTCATACACCATGATCGATATGGAATTTTGCAGTCTTTCAGTGGGATCCATTATAATTTTCTGGTAAAATCTGGTGTCGGAGAGGAGGGCTAGGCATTGCTGGTTGTATCCTGCTTTGGAGAGGATTACTGTGCCTCCCCCCTTATCCGCAGGTTTTATCACCAGATCTTCATTTTTACTGAGATCTTCCATTGCTAGTCGTTCTTTCTTTGTCAAGTTTTGGAAAACTTTTGTACCATCCGTGTCCAGATTGTCAATTCCTTTGAGGAGTGCTTGCTCGAAGGCTTGGAATTCAGGCGGTATACAGGATGAGGGGGGGTTGAAAGTTGATTTCTTCCGGAGGTTAGTATCACCCTCAGATTGTTTTGTAGTAGAATTAGAGAAGTAGGCCTTCAGTTTTAAGGTTCTGCAGAATTCAGCCAGTTCGCTTTTGATTTTGAAAGTGTCTATTTTTGGGGTAGGAACAAAACCCAGTCCTTTGTTCAAGACGGATATTTGGTCACTTGTAAGTTCCGCGTCTGAAAGGTTCACAATTAGTGAGTGTTCTTGCTGGTTGACGGTTGTGCTGCTGCCATGCTCCGTGTTTGAACGTTTCTTTGCTGGTTTTGCCAGGTCAGAGACTTTCTTTTTCCTCTGGGCTGCGGTCGGCCTCGGGATAAAAAAGACGGTTGTTCTGGTTGGAGCTGGTTATGTTGTCCCGGCATTTGTTGGTCCATCAATTGGGGCATAGGTTGTATCCCTTGCATTCCTTGCTGGAAAGGATCAGCCCAACCTCCATAATGTGGCACAAAAGGTTGGTAATATGGCATATTAAAAGCTGGGTGGTAAGGGCGTTGCCATCTGTTACCTCTTCTTGGGCGTTGGTGACGAAAGTTGTTTCGACCTCTAGTCGGGTTATAGTCGTCTGAACTATTGAAGGAATTGTTTGATGAGTTTTTTCCAGTGGATTCATTGTCAGAATTTGTTTCTGTGAAGACAAAATCATCTTTGATATATGGGTGCATCTTTTCCTGGCTGAATTTCTTGATGTCTTTGGCAAGTTTCTGTAACTTATTCTGCATCAGGAACTCTTGTGTTTCTTCCATTTCTTTTGTTATTTCATCAAGTCTTTTTTTGTAGACCTGTGGGTTGATGCCTTTTTTCAGCTCGTTTTCGCAAGCTTCTATTTCTAGTAGTAGTGCTTCCGAGAGGCGTCTTGCTGTCTTTATAATTAGAACTAAATAGTCTAGGGTACATTTCCATGAGATGGACGACCAGTCTTTCCGAAAGGCTAGATCATGGAGAAAAATGCGGGGTGCATTTCCGACCCATAGGCCTCTGGGTGCTATTTTGGACCTTAAATACTCGGTCATAATAATGCCATGAATGGCAGTTCTAATTTGGTTCCTCTTCTTCTCTGATAGGGTGTCCCAGTCATCCGTTCAGACGACTATAACCCGACTAGAGGTCGAAACAACTTTCGTCACCAACGCCCAAGAAGAGGTAACAGATGGCAACGCCCTTACCACCCAGCTTTTAATATGCCATATTACCAACCTTTTGTGCCACATTATGGAGGTTGGGCTGATCCTTTCCAGCAAGGAATGCAAGGGATACAACCTATGCCCCAATTGATGGACCAACAAATGGCGGGACAACATAACCAGCTCCAACCAGAACAACCGTCTTTTTTATCCCGAGGCCGACCGCAGCCCAGAGGAAAAAGAAAGTCTCTGACCTGGCAAAACCAGCAAAGAAACGTTCAAACACGGAGCATGGCAGCAGCACAACCGTCAACCAGCAAGAACACTCACTAATTGTGAACCTTTCAGACGCGGAACTTACAAGTGACCAAATATCCGTCTTGAACAAAGGACTGGGTTTTGTTCCTACCCCAAAAATAGACACTTTCAAAATCAAAAGCGAACTGGCTGAATTCTGCAGAACCTTAAAACTGAAGGCCTACTTCTCTAATTCTACCACAAAACAATCTGAGGGTGATACTAACCTCCGGAAGAAATCAACTTTCAACCCCCCCTCATCCTGTATACCGCCTGAATTCCAAGCCTTCGAGCAAGCACTCCTCAAAGGAATTGACAATCTGGACACGGATGGTACAAAAGTTTTCCAAAACTTGACAAAGAAAGAACGACTAGCAATGGAAGATCTCAGTAAAAATGAAGATCTGGTGATAAAACCTGCGGATAAGGGGGGAGGCACAGTAATCCTCTCCAAAGCAGGATACAACCAGCAATGCCTAGCCCTCCTCTCCGACACCAGATTTTACCAGAAAATTATAATGGATCCCACTGAAAGACTGCAAAATTCCATATCGATCATGGTGTATGAGGCGGAAACGAAAGGATGGATATCCAAAAAAGAAGCAGATTTTCTAACGGCGAGAGAACCGGTCACTCCTTATTTCTACTCTCTCCCAAAAACCCATAAAAATAGGACACCACCTCCGGGGCGTCCGATAGTGTCCGGAATTGGATCAGTGTTAGAGCCACTGTCAAAATTCGCAGACGAATTCTTGAAACCTCTTGTCCAAAAAAACGTGTTCATACCTAAAAGACACAAGGGATCTCCTGGTACAAATTGAGAACATGCCTTTCGACCCCACTACGATGCTTCTAGTAGGTCTAGATGTGGAATCCCTCTTCACCAGTCTCCCTCAAGACAGAACATTACAGATGTTAGAGGATGTCCTTTACTCAGAGACATGGCAGTATAATACCCCAAGACATTTCATACTGGAATGCTGCAAACTGGCACTCAAAGAAAATTTCTTTAGGTACAACGACCAGCTGTACCTCCAAACCCATGGTACCTCCATGGGCAGCGCCTTTGCGCCTTCGGTGGCAGGACTTTATGTCAGTCATTTCGAAACTGAGTTGGTTTTTAATGAAACCAACATGTTCTCCTCCAGTATTATATACTGGAAGAGATACATCGATGACATTTTCCTAGTTTGGAACACCGACCAAGATCTGGCAGAATTCATGTTATGGCTCAATACCCTGGATCCTTGGTTAAAATTTACATACACCTCCAGCAACAACCATCTGGATTTTTTGGATTTAACCATATTTAACGAAAGTAACATCCTGCAGACTAAAACATTCACGAAACCGACGGCGAAAAACAGCCTGTTGTCCCACAAGAGCCACCACCCCAAACCTCTAAGAGACAATTTGCCGTTTAGTCAATTTCTCCGCCTCAAAAGGAACTGTAGCAGAAATTGTGACTACCAAGAACAAGCAATGGACCTGAGCAAAAAATTGAAAATGAGGGACTATACTGAAAGAGTCATTAAAAAATGTAAAAAGAGAGCCGATAACCAACCTCGCGAGTGTCTTTTACAAACATATCCAAAAGAACCAGTAAAAGACCTTACCACGTGTGTGACAACGTACAACCCAGCAACATATGCTATCCAGAAGTTAATCAAAAAGAACTGGCACATAGTGAATACTGGGCAGTTTGACTGGCCCAGACCAAGGTTCGCTAATAGAAGGACCAAAAATCTCAAGGATACCCTTGTACATACTCGACCTAGGTCTACAGCTCTCGCACCTATAACCAAAAGTATCAATATGACTCCCCTGTCAGGACATTTCCCGTGCGGGACCTGTGTGGCTTGCAAAACAACCACAGCCACAAAAACTCTACAATTGAAGAACGATTTGGTATGGACTCAGAAACAGTTCACAAACTGCAATTCATCGCATGTAATTTACATGATTCAATGCCCGTGCCAGAAAAAATACATCGGGATGACCTGCCGCAAAGTCAAGCTCAGAATAGGGGAGCACAAGAGTAACATCAGGCTGAAAAAGAACACCACCAAGCTGTGCTCACACTATTTGGAAAAGAACCATACTCATGAGGAAATGCAATGGACAGTCATAGAAATGCTGACCAACAAATCCGGCAATGCCGAAAAAGTACTGTACGAAAAGGAGCAAAGATGGGTGGACCGCTTGCGTACCTTTGAATCTGGGCTAAATGATAATATAGCTTGGCACCACTTTGCCAAGTAAATTACCGACACTCTGACTAGATGAGAAATGATTATCTGCCCCTTTGTATTCCCCCAAGCATCCATAATTGGCACTACCTAACAGATTAAAAAATTATAATACAATCACTCTGTACCATCACAACGTTGTAATTATAATCGGGGCTCCCAACCCAAAGTTTGTAAATGTAACTGTAATTATAACTGGCACTACTCAATAGATCGCAACACCAATCATACTACACCAGTGCTTTAAACATCGCAATATTGTAATTATAATCGGGGCTTCCCACATCAAAAGGTTGTTATTATAATCGGTGACCGCCTACGAACCTCTGATTAGTAATACGACATGAAAAAAACTGACGTAGCCAAGGTGCTGGCAATACCAAGGCGCCCAACCACCTTTAAAAAAAGAGACTACACCCTGACTTCCGCACTCCGGGGGCAGAGTCAGCACAAGGCTGGAGTGCAGTCTCCATGCGGGTAATGGCGGAAGGCTTCTCTGATTCTTCGTCTTGGGTAAGCCGTATAATTTCTCCTTCCCTGACCGAGGTCCTTGCTCTGCTTTAGCTCTGCAGCAAACGAAGGCATCCCCCGCAGGAAGCAGAGTTATCAGTTACGGCAGGTAAGAACTCCACTGCGTAATAATAACGGGCTTCATTTTCGTGCTGTTTTGCACGCAAGGGCGTATAGCAGCCCCAGACAGAAATTTGCCCAATGTATCGTAAAGGTTAGACCACTTGCAAACCCCAATATTGTATGACGAGAATCACAGTGATAACAATTACACCATAGGGCCATACAGCTCATAGCCTATCTTTAACGTGTAATCCAGTAGAGAAAATAGAAGGGCACACACACCTCCCCGGGTTGAATGAATATCACCAACTGGGTATTCGACCCGAGGCGGAAAGAGTCCCCTTGGCCAGCAGCGACAGTAAATGTTGATATCAAATAGCGCTTGCTTTATATAATGAATATGTGTTCATAGCCTTTCCCCCCCCCCTTTTCCCTTCCTTTACGAGCAATCTCAGAGTCAATAAAATTATTACCTGAACTTCATACGCTCCTTGTGAAAATCCCTTCATGAGTAACACTAGTGTGAATGAGACCACTAGCTAATTTACTGCACTTACCCAATTCTTAAAATCACTGTTTCTAACTAAGGAAACCTTTACCTGTACATTCTTTCATAGATCGTAAAGAGTACAATACCCATGCAAATGCAATGAGTTCTGGAATTACCGCACAACTCGTGTGAGTAGTATCTTTGTGTATATGTAAATATCGTTTGTCTTAATCTTTTTGTAAGTCCTGACGAAAGCTCTACAGACCGCCTGGCCCAATAGAGCTGAAACATGTCGACAATCTCAACCAAGTAATACTACACGGCCTAGTAACTCGGCCAATAATTGAGTATTTAAATATTTTATTTAATGAAAGTTTGCCCTATAATAACATTTTCAGGGCATCCTTTTTCATTTTTTAACCTTTTTTGGGAAGTCCTTTTGTCTCTGGACACTGCACTCGAGACTGGAGGTGGCTCTGGATGAGGCTAGCAGTACACACTAACAGGAATAACCCTATGATAACTGCGTGAATGTCAATGTGGGGCGGATGAAACAAATACACCGCAATTTCCAAACAGACATTGACTTCTCTGAGGGTCTCCTTATTTGCACTGAACCAATAGTCGAGCAGTGTAACTAGTGTCCAATTTTGTTGATTATAAATTGATTATTTTGGGGATAGAAACGGACACTTTAAATCCTCATCCCTCCCTGTTGATTAACTGCTTACTTTATAGTGAGCCTAAGTTCGCTGAGCCCGGTGCAGCCCGTGTGCTGGTGGTACCGGAGCGCTTCAGGAACTTCCTACTGGGTCTGGCTCATGACGTGCCTCTCGCAGGACATCTGGGGCAAGACAAGACCTATCACAGGCTTGTCACCCATTTCTACTGGCCCCAGATGAAGACACACGTCTCTGCCTTTTGTAAATCTTGCCAGACTTGTCAGGCCAGTGGCAAGAGTGGAGGGAAGCGCGTGGCCCCCCTCCAACCCTTTCCCGTGGTGAGCACCCCTTTTGAGCGGGTGGGCATTGACATCGTGGGGCCCCTGGATCCCAAGACAGCCCTAGGCAACAGGTTTATCCTGGTCTTGGTGGACCATGCCACTCGGTACCCGGAAGCCCTCCCGCTCAGGACAGTCACCGCCCCAGTGGTGGGCCGTGCCCTGATGGGGATCTTTTCCCGGGTGGGATTTCCCAGGGAGGTCGTCTCAGACCGCGGGACAAACTTCATTTCTAAGTATATGAAGTCCCTGTGGAGTGAGTGTGGGGTGACATACAAATTCACCACTCCTTACCACCCTCAAGGAAATGGTTTGGTTGAGAGATTCAACCGCACATTGAAGGGCATGATTATGGGCCTGGAAGAGCCCATGAGGCGGAAATGGGATGTCTTGTTGCCATGCCTGTTGTTTGCCTACAGGGAGGTGCCTCAGAAATCCTTAGGGTTCAGTCCCTTTGAGTTGCTGTATGGCCACCCTGTCAGAGGGCCTCTGACTCTGGTGAAAGAGGGGTGGGAGAAATCCCGTGGGAAAACCCCTCAGGTTGTGTTCAGCTATGTGCTGGCCATTCGCAACCAGACCAAGCGCTTCAGGAAGCTCGCTCAAGAGAACCTGGAGGCTAGCCAGGAGGAAATGAAGAGGTGGTATGACCAGAACACTTCTCTAGTTGAGTTCCAACCTGGTCAGAAAGTGTGGGTGATGGCGCCAGTGGAGCCTTGTGCGCTCCGTGACAAGTGGTCTGGGCCATATGAGGTGGTGGAGCGCAAGAGCGAGGTTACCTATTTGGTTAACCTGAAGACTCCCAGGCAGCCCCTGAGAGTGCTGCATGTGAACCGCCTCAAACCCCACTTTGAGAGGACTGAAGTAACTATGCTCATGGCTACAGATGCTGGAGGGGAGGAGGATAGTGATCCTCTCCCTGACCTCCTGGCAGTCAAGGAGCAAGATGGGTCAGTGGATGGTGTGGTCCTCTCCCCCACCCTGACTCCAGAGCAGCAGGAGGACTGTCGCCAAGTCTTGGGTCAGTTCGCCTCCCTGTTCTCCCTGACCCCAGGTGTCACCAAGTGGTGCGTCCACGACGTGGACACTGGAGACAGTCTGCCTGTGAAACAGAAATTTTACAGAGTGGCTGACAAGGTCAGAGCCAGCATTAAGGAGGAAGTTTCCAAGATGTTGACACTAGGGGTTATTGAACCCTCCAGCAGCCCCTGGGCTAGCCCAGTGGTCTTAGTGCCTAAGAAAGCTGCTACCCCCGGTGGCACCCCAGAACTTCGGTTCTGCGTGGACTACCGTGGGCTCAATGCGGTCACCAAGACTGACGCGCACCCCATCCCCAGAGCGGATGAACTGGTGGATCGGTTGGGAGCTGCCAAGTACCTGAGTACTTTTGATTTGACTTCAGGGTACTGGCAGATTGCCTTAACTGACGGGGCAAAGGAGAGGTCAGCATTTTCGACACCAGAGGGGCACTTCCAGTTCCGTGTCATGCCCTTTGGGTTGAAAAATGCTCCCGCCACATTTCAGAGATTGGTCAACCAGGTACTGGCAGGGCTGGAGCAATTCAGCGCAGCCTACCTGGATGACATTGCTGTGTTCAGCTCCACTTGGGAGGAACACCTGCAACACCTCACTGAAGTGTTGAAGGCTCTGCAGAAGGCAGGCCTCACTATCAAGGCCAGTAAATGCCAGATAGGGCAGGGATCGGTGGTGTACTTGGGACACCAGGTGGGGAGCGGCAAGGTGGCGCCCCTACAGGCAAAAATTGATACCATTCTGGCTTGGGAACCCCCCAAGACCCAGACTGAGGTGAGAGCCTTTTTAGGTCTCACAGGGTATTACAGACGGTTTGTCAAAGGCTATGGCACCATCGTGGCCCCTTTGACAGAGCTGACATCTAGAAATCAGCCCAGGAAAGTGAATTGGACGGAGGCCTGTCAAACTGCTTTTGACACCCTCAAAACTGCCATGTGCACAGCACCGGTGCTTAAGGCACCTGACTTTTCCAGTGAGTTCATTGTGCAAACTGACGCTTCAGAGCAAGGCGTGGGAGCAGTGCTCTCACAGATCAATGAGGAGGGAGGAGATCAACCAGTGGCTTTCATTAGCCGGAGGCTAATCCCCAGAGAACAGAAATGGAGTGCCATTGAAAGAGAAGCTTTCGCCGTGGTCTCGGCTCTGAAGAAGCTGAGGCCCTACCTGTTAGGGACTCACTTCCGTGTTCAGACCGACCACAGGCCCCTCAGATGGTTAATGCAGATGAGGGGTGAGAATCCAAAATTGTTGAGGTGGTCCATTTCCCTACAGGGGATGGACTTTACGGTGGAGCACCGCCCTGGTACAGAACACGCCAATGCTGACGGTCTGTCCAGATTCTTCCGCCTTAGTGATGAGGACTCCCAAGAGGTTGGGTAGTTCTCCCCACTTTCAGCTGGAGGGGACACGTGTTAGACCTGACACCTTTTGGCGTGGTTCTTCCCCCATCTTTTTGCCTCTGACTCATGTGTTTTGATGCTGTGCTGGATTTCGTTTTTGCTGATTTAGATGCTTTGGACACTCTGCCACTGCTGATCAGTGCCAGAGTGTAAGTGCTCCATCTGTGAATTGTGATATTGATTGAATATACCTGATTGGCATATTTGTATCACCACGAAGTCCCTAGTAAAGTGCACTGTGTGTGCCAGGGCTGGTGATGACAGATGCTACTAGTGGGCCTGCAGCGCAGATTGCGCCACCCACATGAGTAGCTTTAAAATAGTGACTCAGGCCTGCCAGCGCAGGGCCTGTGTGCAGTCAGTGGACTGCCCTGTCCCCCTGGCCAGTGTCTCCACTGGCTGGGCCTAACCCTTCCCTGTCTGTGCACATCAGTCACCCCTATGGAAGGCTCAAGGTACCCCCCTGGGCAGGGTGCAGTGTATGGATAAGGTAGAGCATGTACTAGTGCAGGTCACATGCTCTAGTAGTGGGCTGCAGCCATTTTATGTGCTCACTGCTGTAAGGCTATCTTGCTCCATAGAGTAACATGGAGGAGGCTGGGCCCATGTGATACCAGCCTATCTTCCCATAGGAACAAGATGGGACATAAGTGAAAGATATCCCTGAACTCAGAATTTAATGACACATCTTTTAGTGAAGGGTGTTTTTAAATCCTGTGTTGGAGAATAGCACTTTTAGAAAGTGGCTGTTCTCTTGTCTAAACCTTTCTGTGTGCCTGGGTTTGTGGAATGCTTGGGTGTGACAGGGGGGCTGCAGAGCCCCCGGAGGAGAGGGTCGGAGCCAGCCCGGGGATGAAAGGGCACATCTGCCTGCCTGGGAGGTGGAAGGAAGGAATGCCTGATAAGTACTGGGCTGTGCCGGCCACCTCCCCCATGCTAGCTCCCTCCTGATGGTCAACTGACACCTCTGGCCCTGAAGCTGACAGGGAGAAGAAAACCAGAGACACCTCAGTGCTCCGCAACCCCCCGGAACTGGTTTAGACTGGACCCAGGGCCTCCATGCACAAGGACTTCAAAGACATTGAGGGGTATAAGGAAAGGACCCCTGACTACAGAAGATTAGATTCCGAAATTCTGCAAGCAAGAAGGAACCTTTGCTGGAAGGAGGACGGCTAGAGAACTCAAGGAAGACTGCCTTGCTGTGTGCTCTAAGGGTTGACCTGTTCTACTGTCCAACTGGAAGCTAAGGAGGAGAAAGGGACTTTGCTGTGTGCTGTGACCCTGCCTACTTGAAACTGCCAAGACTCTGCTGTGTGCTGTGTCTACAACTGAATCTCCAAGGGCCTGAGAAGAGCTGGCCTCCTGTTGGGAACCCAGGGCTAAAGGTTCCTAAAACTGTCCCAGAAAACAGCTGAAAGATCGCGCTGTGGTGACCTTGGACGAGTGGCACTCGACCGGGGAGCGTGAGGAGGGGATCGGTGTGCTCATCGGCACATTCCCAGCGAGGGTTGGAGGCTTGTGGTGCCTCCCCTCGTGAAATCCGCTCCCAAGGGGTTGTGAGCCGAGAGGGGGGTCTCCTCGTGACCAGCGCCCTCGAAAACCCTTTGCCGCCAAATCCCCATCGCGGCCCGGGGCCAGGAATACCCCCCAGAAGGTCGCCGATCGTTGGGGAGCTGAAGCGGCGAAGAACGAAGCCGCCGCGCTCCCATTGGCTGAGGGAGCCGAGCCCCCTCACTAACGCCGCGACGGGATTGGCCCGTGCGGCGCAGCGTCATCAGTGGTGGAGGGCCGTGATTGGCCGAAGGAGCGGAGCGTCATCGTTGGCCTGTCCCGGGAGCCGCACTGCCATTGGCTGACTCCCGGGTGCTGCGGGAGGCTCGACCCAACGCCGCGACGGGATTGGTTGGTCCCGGCGTGGAGAGGAGGAGGAGAGGAGACGACCCCTCAGCGAGAGCCGACCTCACCGAGGGAATCTGAAGCGTCCCGCACCCCTGGCCAGCCGTCCCCCACCAGGTGAGCAGCACCGCCTCCCCCGCCGCTCGTTGGATTGTCGAGAGCGGGCGGGAGAGGACAGGGGACCGGCCGGGGCGGGGACGCGTGCGAACTGCACGGCCTGGGGCGTGTGAGGCCCAAGAAGGCGCGAGGCTGCACCTGGGGAGGGAAAGAGTCCCCGAGCCTCGCGTAAAAGCGCATTTGCAGCGCTGGAAGCCCCCACGTAGCCTGGCACGTGGGCAGTAGCGTTAATGTTAGTTTTTAGAGCTAAGTGAACATAAATCCGTGGCATTATTTCTCACGACTGATTAAAGAGACTTGAGACATTATTTTTTTTCCATAAGAACTTCCTATTTACAAGTACCATCCTAAAGATTAAGTGCAACCCGTAAGATTGAATGCAACATTTTTCTTAAGAAGTGATTATCATGCAACTGCTTTAATTACTTGCTGAAACTAGATAAAGCTATATATTTTTATAAAATATACTTACCTGTGTGGTCTCAGTTTGTGGTGGATTGGGGATTATTGTTGTGTTAAGTGCAAATGTTATCCACATTGCCTCTGTTTAGCCTAGACGGCTCGCGCCATGCTACCTAGAGGGTGAGCAGGGGTTATCTCAGAGGGTTATTCCGTCGCCCTGACTGGAAGCTAGGGTCCCTACTTGGTCTAAGGTACTTACCTCTGCCAACCCGAGACCCCGGGTTCTAACAGTAATGATGGTATACATTTTGTGTCATGTGCTTTGTTTCCCTCTTACATCCCCCGTACCTTAAAAAATGTTTATTATTACTATGTTATGTATTGACTATTGACTATACATTTATTGCGCCACTGGAACCATTGTTTCCTATATATAGCATGTACCCTGGTTCCGTAGTGAGTAGGGTTCCTTTGTTTTCCCTGTGACTGCCTGGTACCCAGGCAGATGGAGAATGGGGCCAAGATCTACCACGCGACTCTAACCGAGGCGGTCAAATCCATATACAATAGAGTAAGTAACACATGAGAGAAATCTAGGCCCCATATTAAGATGCAGGAGGAGCGCAAACAAATATGTCCAGCTCACTGAATCAAAGGCCTTGTCTATATCTGCCAGGAGAGCTGCTGCCCCCCCCCCCCCCCCCGGACGATCGTCGAGAGCCATGGCATTATGGACATGGTGAATGTTGTGGCGAGTGGCGCGGTGGGGAATAAAACCGGCCTGATCCCGATGGACCAGATCCGGCATGTGAGGCATCAATTGGTTGGCTAGGAGTTTGACCTCTAGGAGGGAAATTGGGCGGTAAGAGGAGTGAACCTTCAGCGGGTGAACCTGTTTAGGGACCGTCGCGGCATGTCTCCAACCTGGAGGCATGTGTGTCTCTTTTAGGGCATATTGAATCGCTTCAAGTAAGTGAACCCCCATCAGCTGCATGTATGCTCTGAAAAATTTGCTAGGGGACCCGTTGGGGCTGGGGTCCTTCCTGAGGCACACACCTGACCTCCTCCAGGAGCACTCTCTGCTACTGTTGCTGGGCCAAGCCTAACTGCTGTTGCACCATCCACCCCTTTCTCACGGCTGGGTTTCTCCAACTCCAGCATCTGGGCTTCTATCAGAGACAGCTCGTTTGACTATTGTTTATGCTCCGCAGCACAAAAACAAATATATCTGCACCTCTAATGGTCGGTTTCATCGCCTCCCATAGCATAATTTGGGAAGAGGTGGTCTCTATGTCATGGAAGAAGTAGTCTACCATGGCCAGTGCATGTGTGCTTCAAATAGCGGGTTTCTCAAATGGTACAGTGAGGATCACCATCTGAATGGGGGGTGGGGGGGACCCACCAAAAGCCATAACGTCACTACGGAATGATCGGACAATATTCTAGGGAGGATATCTACTGCAGAGATTCTGTGCAAGTGACCAGCTGGCACCAACATATGTTCCAACCGAAAGAAGGACCCATGTACTGTAGAATAGTAAGTAAAACCAGCTTCATTGGGGTGATATGCCCGTCAGGTGTCAGTCCACCACACCGTCTCAACCAGGGCCTGAACAGGGACCCCTTCATGCCCCCCACACCCCGCCTCCCGCCATTGATCACACTACCGGAACATGATGTAGTTCCAATCCCCGCCGATAACAGCCAAGCCTTCTGGCAGTGTTCCCAAAAGACCTATAATACGATCAACAAAATATTGCCCTAGCGGTGGGGGTTGGCATAGACACAGCCCATAACTACAGACTCCCCTTAAATTGTACCAGACACAAAATCTATCTCCTCTGTGTACCCACCCAGGTCTTTAGGATCGAAAAGGGAACCATCTGATGTATAAAAATGGCCACCCCGTGATCACCTGACAAATCCAGGGTGATATGTCTGTGTAAAACTAGGTGTGTCTCCTGTAATAGAAGTTTATCAGCCTCTAGTCTTTTAGCGGACGGAGCACAGCGCCCCTCTTTACCTTGTCCAGGATACCACAAACCTTATAGAGTCAGCTGGCAAGACTACCGAAATCTGTCTCAGCCATTGGGGCACCTTCAAGAATCAACCAATCTGTCCATGGACTGGGTTACTGTCAGGTGAGCCCAAGGTCTGCCCATAACAAGGTAAACCAGAACCATACAACAATCCCCCCTTCCTACCCACCCACCCGAATACTTCAAAACCATTGAAGTTTCTGTCAAGGAAGGAGCCCGGAAACCAACCCCAATGGGGGCCGGGAGCCAAGCTCGTGCAACGGATACCCATTTCCCCAAATAACAAAAAAGTTCTCTGGAGGGCTCTAGATGAGGGCAAACCAAAGGTGCAGCCAGTAGTGATAGGGCTTCATCGCAGATGCATATAACCATATGATAATGTCACTATCTATGGCAGTGGCGGCCACGGAAGCTCAGCCGGCCAAGCGCCAGACCCCTAAGCCATGGTAATCTTTGGAGCGCCATGAGGTTCTGCTGTATACAGCGATCACTGGAAGATAAATTCAAATTCATGCGTGGCAGAGTATGAGGCCAGACAGAAACTGTTTCATCCTGCTAAGCAAAGATCTCTTCTGGGATATCAAAAATCAGTGTTTGAGAATTGTGCACCACATGCATGCGGGTAGGGAAAAGAAGCATGTATTGAATTTTTGAGTTCTCGAAGGCGATTCTTTGCTGCAACAAATGATTGGTGCTGTTGTTGGACCATCATGGTGTAACCAGGTAAAATCATGATGCAGTGAGACTCAAACAGCAGCTCTTTCTGGTTGCGTGCAAATTTAAAGATGGTGTCTCGGTCGTGTACATTGAGAATTTGGGCAATAACAGGTTGTGGCCTGGTCCCAGAGTGGGGCTTCCCGACCAGGGCCCTGTGGGCATGTTCAATGACAAGACAGAGAGAGAGGGAGTCCGGCGGCAGTAGTTGAGTGATCCAGTGGTCGAGGAATTCACCCTTATTCTCTCTCTCACAGCCCTCTGGAAAGCCCACATAGTGGAGATTACCGCGATGGGTGCACCTTCTGCATCCTCACCTGCCCAGCTAGTTCCATTGTCACGGTCGTGAGTGTAGTGATTTTTTGTTGTAGTGAGATGACAGTGTCCTCAACATTAGAGACTCTGGTCTCAGCGTCTGTGATGCGCTCTAATGACTTCCGAAGGTCCTGTGGCAGCAATGTCACATCAGAGCCCACAGCACCAATCTTTGCCTCTAACATGCCTCTAGATTTGGGTGATGGCGGCTTACAGCTACACGTTGTCAAGGATAGATCAGTGGGTCCCACCAGAATCCGCTGTCACTGCCCCAGCCCTGGTTAACTCTACATCGTGCTCTGTTTGGCCGTGGGGCCTGAGGGCTTGTCTTTAGTCATTCTTGGCCCACAGCAGGTATTCATGTTATAGTCCCACTGAACGTACCAAGCCCCCTCATTGCGCCCGCCCCATAGAACGGTCAGGGCAAACCGAGCAGTTGCAGGAGCACTCCCTATGGACAAACAGGGGCAGGCAAGCAATCCAAGGCGGGTCGTCAGAGGGCCCTCTGATATGACAGGTGAAGTCTGAGGGGGAAGCCCCAACATAAGCCGCACCTAGACCTAGCCTGGCTGCCTCCACAGCCAGGTGTACATCCAGCCTCCTATCTCCTCACCTGGATGGAGATGGGGCGTCCAGAGTGTAATGAAAGTCCGGACACAAAGATGGAAGAAATAACTTCCTTTAATAGTAATTGCACAAAAACAAGCTCCATGGAAATCGGAGTGCAAGAAACGCCCCCGCTCAGCCGGCCACCAGCTGTCAACTGTCAACATTCCAGTGGTGACAGCTGGTGACTTAAGGAGCAGTGCTACGGTGTCCGAAGGCGGACACAAGACAATCATGACACATCTTCCTCCTTAAGAGAGAGAGAGAGAGAACGGATCAGAGTGAGACATAACAGGGTAAATAACTGGTGAGGGTATATAACAATATGTTACTCACAAACATAGTCTGACAATTTCACAGGTGGCAATAACCTCCTTCCTGCCCTACTGGTGGCAAAGTTTGAGGCAACGTTGAGTGCGGGTGTGGGAGGTAACCTTCTACCAGTTCTACTCATGCTTGTAGAACACGGCCATCTGTGGATGGAAGAGGCATTGTTTAGCTCTTGAGTGGGGTGCCCTGCTGTGTTGCTGGTTTGTGGTTCACAGTCTATTTCCTCGTATGACAACCCAGTAAATGAACTACCAAAGGCATGGGCATGTGGAAACCTTGCAATGGAACAGTTTCAAAGAATTGAAAGTGTTCTGACAATCTTCATCCCATATAAATGTGTTTTTCAATTTTAACAATTGTGTAAGTCAGTGTTTCCCAAACTGGGGTCCATGGACCCCCAGGGGTCCGTGACACATTCCCAGGGGGTCCGCAGGCAGCAGTTTTAAAAGCACTGCAAATAAACGTGTCAAGATAACACCAGTGATTAATGTACCTGCTGGAGAGAGATGAGAGTTTTGTCCAGTGGAAGGTTTGACTTATCTAATGAAGCACAGAGGGTTAATATGCCTGTTGCAAAGAACGTGATCCATGTATTTTAAAAAAGTCTTTTATGTGCATAGGTCAGTGGGTTACTGCTTTTGTCACAGAGATTCTTGTGTTACTCTGCAGCTCATAAGAGGCAATAAATCTAGCACAGTGGCCTATAAACGGTCAAAGAGCTGCTTACACTCTACATGGTACAAGTTAGTAACTTATGTTTTTTCCCAGTCTTTCATTATCCTGATGCTGTTCAAGGAGTTTAATTGGGTGGAAATACATCAATGCTAACCACTAGATATGTTCTGAATCCTGAGTTTGTGCTTTTCCAGACCAAGCACTCTTTAAAAATGCCTACCAGTATGAATGACATGTGAACCCTACACCATGTAGTTCCCTTTACCTTATGTAATATTTTCTCTACACTGATTCACAGGTATGATTCATTGTCTCTATATGTGTGTGATTTAAAGTGCTCTGACATACACTGGTATGAGAGATGCTATAAAACAAATGAAATACATGTGAGAGGGGCTATGGAGAAATGCGAGGCACTGTTGAAGGGTGATAATAAGGGAATCATTGAAGAACCCCAACAAAGATTGTTGTATCCTGGTGCATAGTAAGGTCATCATTTACTATTCTTTATAAGCTGATAAAATTCAATATATGATGATAAATGTGTCATAGATGGCACCATTGTATCCGAAATTTTCTTTGGGCGGGAGCCTCCCAAAGCCCACTTTGTAGTGGTCAGGCTCACACACTGCACTTGGTGTGCACTGTATGGGGACTGGTCTGAAAACATTTACCAGGGCTGCTTTGGGTTTCCACTCTGGCCCTTGCAGGAGCAGGAGCCTTGAACTACGAAATAAAACTAACCATTTAAAATTTAATCACGGAGATGCAGCACCAACCTTCCCATTAAAATTTTCTGTTTTTTGCAAACTCTTTCAATACAATATACTAAAATCCTTAATAATTCGAGTATCTGTTTTGCGTGCACGTGTGTTTATTTTTTTCGAATTACTCTTTTAATGTTTAAAAATTAGTTCATACAAATTGCTGGGGGTCCCCGGCTTCCAGTGGCGAGTCAATGGGGGTCCTGAGGATTCAAAAGTTAGGGATCCGCTGGTCTAAGTGAATATGTTTTGTGAGAGAAGTTCTTTATGAATTTCATAACATTCTACCAATCCTAGGAAGAATCTTAACTCCTCTTCGTTCTTTGGCACAGGAGCTTCATTGATGGCTTCCAAAAGTTCTTTCTTGGGACAAATTCCCTCTCCAGTTATTTCATGTCCCAGATAGTTAACCTTACGGCAAGCAAATCTGCACTTCTTGTATTCAGCTGTCAAACCCTTTGCCGCAAGTATGTCAAGAACTTGGTGTACCTAATCGTCATGCTCCTGCCTAGACCGTCCCATGACAAGGATGTCGTCTTGGAACATCAATAAATCTGGGATGCCTGCGAAGATGTTTTGCATTAGTCTCTGAAACATTGCAGCTGCAGACGCCAATCCAAAGGGTACTCTGTTGAACCGGTAACATCCGAAAGGCGTTACGAACGTGGTCAGTTTCTTGCTCTCCCGATGTAGAGGGAACTGGTGATACACTGGTTTCAAGTCTATTGTCGAAAACCATTTCACCCCTTTCATTTTGGCTAGCATTTCGTTGATCCACGGCAATGGGTATGGTTCAACCACTATGTTTTGATTAAGATTGCGCAAATCAATGCACAGTCTTAAACTGCCACTGGGCCGTTTGGCCATGACCAATGAGGCTACCCACTCAGATGCCACAACGCGTGCTATAATTTCATCCTGGAGAAGCTTGTCCAGTTGTGCCTTCACTTCTTCCTTTACTGAGAATGGCAAGTTGCGTACTTTATGCACTGCTGGCACGGCATGGCTCTTGACTTGTATTTTGTGCGTGTATCCCTTGAGTGCTCCTGTTTCTCCATTGAAGACACTAGGAAATTTATTTAACAAGGTCTTGCTGTAATTCTCACTGTCATGTATGACCAAAACTGGGTCGGACCTACTAGGGTCAAGCTTTATTCCCAGACCCCCTTGGTCCATCCACCACAATACGGAGGGTCCCACTGCAGACACGTAGAGCTTGCAGACAGATTCCCTTCATTTGAAGTCAAACTTCAATTTCCTAAATCCACATACCTCGATGGGGTCCCCAGTGAACGTCTTGATTGAGATGTCTGCTTTATCCAACTGTTCCCCTAGTTGAGGAGCAAACTTCTCCTTCCATACGTGATTGTTCACTATAGTGTACGGGGAGCCAGAGTCTGCCACAATACTAATCTCAATTCCTCTGATTGTCATTTCACAAACAAGTTTCCTTGTCCTGGACTTCTTTGCCACATCGACACTTGAGACGCATTCATCATTAACATTTAAACCGAACATGGTTACGTCTTCGTCATCCGATGTGTCTAGGTTGGATTTTTCCTCACATTCCACCATTTTCACTGATCCAGTGCCTCTTCTGTGGCACACCTTTTGGAAGTGACCAACTACACCACAATATGTACATTTCACGCTACGTGATGGGCACTTTTTGTCATCAGCCATGTGATTTGTGCTTCCGCACCTATAACAGCGCCGTCTGTTGCTGTACTGTGTTCTTCATTGCATAGGTTTGTAACTCCTATTATTACTGTTCAGTTTTATTATTTTTTTAGAGTCTCTCACCCTGTTTACTGTTCCTCCTTCTTTCTTTTCGTTGCTTTCAGCAATGACTGCTTTTGCGCATCGTCCTGTAAGTTCTGCCTTCTTCGCAATGTCAATTATATTTTGTAGTGGGTAATCACCCTTTGCCCTCAAATTATCTTGGATGTTACTGTTGGACCCCTGCATCACAATCTGGTCCCTTACGAACTCCTCATGTAAATCCCCAATGCGGCAGTTAAGTGCTAAGTTTTTCAACGCTGACACATAGTCATCTATTGTCTCCTCCTTGCCTTGTTTTCTGTGGAAGAATGTATATCTATCCACTCCTACGCAGACTGTTGGTTTGTAATAGGTGTTTAGGTCATCGATAGCATTTACAAATACATCTCCTTCACCTTCTCCTCTAGTCTTCTTATTAATGCTATTGTATACCTTTATTCCTCCTGCTCCTAAACTATGTAGTAATATTTTTTACTTTTTTCTGCTTTAAAGTCATCATCATCCTCAAAATTGGATATGTAGTTCATAAAATATTCCCTCCATTCCTCCCACTTTATTTCTGGTTCACCCTTACCTGGAAGGAAGGCTTGTGGAGGTGTCAGGTTCCACAGGTACCCTGAAGCCATGGTGTCTTATTATCAGTTTTTCTAACTGGTATCTATTATTAATTGTCTGTTATAAATTTTAAGGTCTTAGTTTTTTTGTTTTATATTTCCGCTATTCTGTATCACGTGTGAATTGCTTTGTTAAATATCCAGTTTTATTTTTTTTACCCTGGCTCACATTTTATTAAAGTGCCCTTTTTTTTTGTTGCCCAACGTTGAGCCGAGCTCGTAGCACAGCAGGTACCTAGCTTCTGCTGAGTGCCCGTGAAGAATTTCTCTGTATTTCCTTATTGATGCCGAGAAGGGGGCAATCTGACACGATGAGGCGTTCTCATGTGGGCTGAAATGCTGAACTTAGGTCTCCTAAGATGGCCTCCAGCACGTGACGTCAGCGTGTGAATTCTTTCATTTGCTGTGTGAGCCGGTTGCTCCTGAAGGGCGCACAACTGACAGTTGCAATCATCTGTTTTTCAATTCCGTTGGTAAGACGTAACAACACTCTCCTCACATTACTGTGCCCACTTGGTTTCCACATGACACATTCCTCCAGAATAATTATGCCCGATGTTCATTCACACTGGCATTTATTTCTTATTTCAGTCGGTTACTCACAGTCTATCGGTAAAGTGAAGTCTTCTTTTCTATATACGACATTTACTGACTGACCTCGGCTGAGATGAATTTCCCTTGAACTTTTCATCAGTCACTTATTATCCTTCAAATCATTTTATTGTCCTTTGTAGATGCTTCTCTTAGAATTTTTTTCGTCACTCTTGTTTTTTTTCTTTGTGAATGCTTCTTCTGTGGGTCCGTGTGTTGGTGCCTCGTCGCCAAATTCTGTTATGAAAGTCCGGACACGAAGATGAAAGAAATAACTTTGTTTAATAGTAATTGCACCAACACAAGCTCCGTGGAAATCGGAGCGCAAGAAACGCCGCTGCTCAGCCGGCCACCAGCTGTCAACTGTCAACATTCCAGTGGTGACAGCTGGTGACGTAAGGAGCAGTGCTATGGTGTCCGAAGACAGACACAAGACAGTCATAACACAGATCTGTGTCTCCACTGTAGTAGATACAAAAAAACACAAGGGAAACCCTACTCACAGAGAACCAGGGTAAGTACTGTGTATCAAGAAACCGTGGTTTTTGTGGTGAATATAATGGTAATAGTAATGCGCAATGGCAAAGAATGTTGGGTCATATGGATATCAGACAAAGAGGAGGCCGAATACAGTGTGATTGAATATTTACACTTTTTATCAATTATTTAAACAAAATTGCAAGTCTATACAACAGTAAGTGCTTAGTGTCCCCAGTGGGTGTTGGAACCAAATGAAGGAACAGACTAGTGACATTTGTGACATTTATAACTTGGTTCCATTGAACAAAAACCAACCATTTCTGACTATAACAATATAACAATATAACATCTGAATAACAGAGCTTCTTATGGAGATGGTCCTCCAGTTGATCAGGAGTAGGAACAGGATGTGTCCCATCAATGGATTTCTGGTGAATTAGTCAGAAATCAAGGAGTGCAGCCGCTACGCGCGTTTTCTCGTCAGCGTCTGTCTGGTGCAATGACCTCCATAAGAAGCTCTGGCATTTAGGCATTGGCATCCACCTTGCCTCATCTCGTACTGCTAGCCACTCGCCCTCCCTCACACTGAGCACCCGGCTGGATCCAGTGTGAGTACCCTCTCATTTTTTTTACTTGACCGGTGTTCTTCACTTCATGCACGTGGCTGTGCATAACTAATGATATTCATTCAGATGTCCCTATACTATTAGGTCCTGAAGAGACCCTATACCCCACAAAGGGTCGAAATGCCATCGACATTACTGAGAAACGAATCATTGCAGCAGCACTGTCAACTGCAAACAGTGTTTTGTAACACATCGTTATAGTCAGAAATGGTCGTTTTTTGTTCAATGGAAACTAAGATATAAATGTCACAACTGTCACTAGTCTGTTCTTTCATTTGGTTCCAACACCCACTGGGGACACTAAGCACTTACTGTTGTATAGACTTGCAATTTTGTGGACATAATTGATAAAAAGTGTAAATATTCAATCACCCTGTATTCAGCCTCCTCTTTGTCTGATATCCATATGACCCAACATTCTTTGCCATTGCGCATTACTATTACCAATATATTCCATTATCTTTGCCACAAGAACTGCTATCCCCTGTAGTAGAAGCGGGCTCCGAAGGAGGTCTGCCATGTAGGTAGCGTTTGAACACCCCGGCCAGGCCGTCCCAGAGGCTCTGCAGGAAAGGCGGTCCCACGTCGGCCGATCCCGGCGTCTGCAATGGAGGAGGCCCGGTGCACACCCCCTGTCTCCCAGCAGCGAAGCCTCCGTTTCCACCTCCTGGCCCCACGTGGCCGCAGCCCAGCTGAGGTGACTCCCTGGAGGCCCACCAGGCCGGAGCACCCTGACACCGGACTCCTCCTACCCTATCCTCAAAGGTGCAATCGGCCGCAGCACCACAGCCGCACACACAACAGGGCTGCCCTGGCCCGGAGCCCGACCGGAGCAAATACTGGGCCCAAAGGCGGATCACGACCTGGTTGGACACCAGTACACTCAGGGCAGCACAACACGTCTGCCGATACTGCTAAGGCCACCCGTTTGCCCTGCACCTCTATCATGAAGCTGGCTCGCAGCACCTCTAGCATCGCACCTCATCGGCTTCCGGCTGCCGCCTCTCCATCTTCTTATGCACTCCGACCTCTAGAGTGTAATCTGGAAGATTGTGCCGCTAATCCAGCAGGATGTTGAAGGATCCTAATGTAGGCTGTCGGAGCTTGCCTAAAGCGTGTCCGCCATGTTGGACCGCTAGGCCATTTACAATCCACTTTTAGTATTTTTTTAAAAATACTTTTACACATTTAATGATTATGGAATTTGTTTACAGGAGAACTTGCAGGCTGCCCAAAGAAAGGTCTACTAACTTTACCAATTCTTGTTTCAATTGATTATGGGTCTGGTGTAGCTTCTGCGGATCTTCTGCTTTGGGAGAAATTTTCTTTTTTTTCCAGGAGAACTTGGAGATTTTCAGCTCGTTCCCTTAGTACACTTGATATAACCATGCTCTATCAATGATTGAAACTGCAGAATGTGCCCTAATATGTTTACCCTCTTATATGATACTTTCTTGGGTTGTTGGGTTTCACTACTGACAGACAATTTCTAGGCTCTCAATGTGGGTGGGAGTGGATTCATATGTTTTTGGGCTTGACCGGGGGTAGTGTAACACTAATCTGTTGGGAGTTCTTCTAGACTATCTACTCTACGAGGGGTGGTCTGGTTAGCCACGAATGGGCCCATTCTATCAAGGAGGTTTGAAATGCGATCTCCAGTGTGGTTAGTTTGAGGGCACCTGGACCTGGAGGAATTTCCGAGAAGACTATGTGGACCAACTGGCTCCTATGATGCTAGAGATTTTCACTGAAAGTATATCCCGAAGGCTGCTCCTACTGACCATTCATAAGGGAGTACTAATGTTACTGCATGAAATAGATAAGACTATAGATCTTGCCACTCATGGAGACCTCTTTTTCTCTGCTAAATACAGTATATGAAATACTTGCTACAAGGTTGCTTTCTCAATTCTTCATCCCTCATATTTATCCTGACAAATCTGGGTCTGCCCCAGGGTGGTCCATCCACCTAAATTTACGATAGTATAATATGAAGGCCCAGCTAAACACAGTTTTAATGATGTTGCTGCTCTATTACATACTGAAAAGGCTTTCGATTCCCTGGACTGGTTGTTTTTGTGGAGTGTGCTTGGGCATTTCAAATCAGAGTGTAATATGCTCAATATAAGGCTTTAATCTCTTCTCTTTTTTTATTAAATCTGTTGGTTAAAACTCAGCACTAGTGTATTACATCACTGGCATAAAGCTTAGATATTGGCTTTTCAGATGAATATAAGGGCCAGCCAAAGCAATCTGTAGCAGAAACCTAAAAATAAGTCAGAAGTTTAAATTCTAACTCAATGCCCGACATAACTTTCAGTCTTCTGCTTTACAGTGGGAGTCTTTAGGCACTCTCACCTGCTTTTCACAGGCTATCACCACCTGTCCTTCAACTGGAAGAGTGAACTTCTTTTGTAGTAGATTTTACTGATTTATATGTCCAATTCTCTGTCCTCAGTTGCATCAGTTCTGCCAAAATGAGACCATAGTTCATCTCTAAAGAACTTGGTTGCTTTTCACCAGTTCTGAACAACAACACAACCGTTTATCCCAAAATCTAGTGAAGTAACCCACTAGTGACCCAGCTAATGCAAGTGTGACACCAGCATAAATGATCCTCGGAAATGACTTTTCTCTGGCATTTCGGAAGAAAGTCTTAGTGCATAGGCTCAGCAGGAGCCAATAAGGGCATCAGAAGGGCTATAGCAGGCCAAGAAAACTTAAATAGGTGGCCCCAGTGCCCACAAATCCTTGAAGCACAGAGAACAGAACCTCACACCCTAGACAGATTGTAATTTGTAATGCTGATATACTGAGAGGAATTAACAATAAAAGGGAGAAGCTCGTCACATGATAAAACATAAAACTTAATAGACAGGGCATCTGTCCATATATAATTGGCACAATTATTGCTTAAAAGTCAACTTGGATATGATGCAACATAGCTAGCTACTGTATTAATTATCCCATTTTAGTAGCACAATGTATGACCCAATAATAAAATATTTTCACTATATGCACGTGATTGAAACCTTTCGTTCCAGTTAAAGGCTGGCAGAGTGAGTGCTGTTTGGGATTTGGAGTTTTAGAAAGAATGTTATCGGATCAAGCACTGGCAAGACCAATAGCTCTGGCAGTGGCTGCCAGCATTTTGGAGAGAGAGAGAGAGAAGAGAGGAGAGAGGGAGAGAGAAGAGAGGAGAGAGAGATCTATCTGGTGGATGAATTTCAAAATGTGAACCCAGATAACGGAATAAATATGGACTTCTCTGCTCGTCCATATATCATGATCCTAGCCAAATATTTTATTTCAGCTAGCCTCTTTTTTCTTTATTATCACATATGAGCGCACTTTCAAATACTTGAGTTTAGGATGTGTGCTGTACAAGCACCTCTTATAGCTGATTTAATGGACTGTAATATTGAGCCATGTATAATAAGAATCCAGAACACATTTAGGGTTTACATGACTACTGACTTGCATTTTAGTGCACTATTTCGTTGGGGGGGGGGGTCAAATGTCTCCCTATGCATTGATATAAGCTGGGGTACTAAGGTGAAACGCTTCAGCATGTTAACGAAATACACTTTTTTGAATTTTTAAGATATGTATCATATTATATTATGTTTGTTGATCTACATTCAAAATATTTTCATGGCCTCGGCTTGTGCACAGACTCATGGAGCCAAGCCGGACCCATGGCTCGGCTCTTCCCACTCTAAGAATATGAGCGCATGCCTTCCTCTATTTGTGACTTGAGTTTAGTAAATGTGGTCATAAGTCACATGATAAAATGATTTGTAAAAAATCGAGGACTAAAAGCATGGAGCCCTGTCCACATGCCACAAATTGACAAATCTACCAAAAAGGTTTCTTGTAGCAGAGGCGAATAAGAGTGTGTGCAGTGAAAATGCATTTAAAATTAGTGATCCAAGAGGGCTCCAGGCCATTGTGTTGTATGTGACAGGCGTCAATAGTTTCCTGGGAGAACAGCCAGGCCCTGGTAGGATGGGCAGGGACATAGCTTCATCAGAGATGTTTGGGATGTACCCTTCAACTGAATTCTTGGTTTGGTAGTTGAGTCAGATCTGCTATGTCAGTCAGTTTTTCTCGGCTTTCTAATTTCCTTAAGAGGTTTTAACTTATTCATATTTTTGGTTGGGATCTTAAATATATATAGTGACCATTTTACCAAAAAAAGTACTAAATCTGAACATGTAGAAGTCCTCTTTAAATAGGTGCAAAATAACTACTGTTTGTAATATACACACAATGGCAGTAGTAGGCTTGGAAAGCTGCCCCAAGCTCAACTTTACAGGCATATTAAGCAATCAAACATCCAAAAGGTGATGGAATGAATTCTTACAAATAGTCTAACCAGTGGAAATCGCTCATTGTAGCATTCTAACCAATAAGTTTTCACCCACTGTGCAACTCTAGACAGAGGCCCAGCTAATGCAAAATAGTACTGACCCTGTTCCTCAAGGAAACAGTTCATTCCAAACTTTGATTACCTAATCTCTCCACCCTGCAGCACGCTGCTTTTTTAGTTGGGAAATTTGACATTCACCCCCCCACCCAAAAGAAATCTCACTGACTAAGCAATGCCCCTGCTTGTGAAAGAGCAGAATGCCATCAATCAATCAATCATGCATTTGTAAAGCACCGCTACTCATCTGTGAGGGTCTCAAGACGCTAGGAGTGGGGCTGCAGATCCATCTGGGAAATGGCTTCATTTGAAAAGCAGGTCTTGCGGTCCTTCCTGAAGTGGGACAATGATGGGGATTGCCTGGGGCAGAGGTGCTTGGAGTTCTAGGTCTAGGCGGCGAGGTGGGAGAAGTATCTTCCTCCGTTTCTGGTCCTGAGGATCCGTGGGATGGTAGTCCGTGACAGTTGTGTAGAGCGGAGACGTCTGTTGGGTGTGTGGAATGGGATTTTGGACCAGTCTGGCTGCGACATTTTGAGGTTGCATGCGTGGTCCATGGGTGTGGGGGTGTTCCCAGTGCATCGGGCCACCAGGAGTCATTCCAAGAGAAGGGGGTTGATCCCTGGATGAGGACTTTTGTCTTGTCTGAGTTGAGCTTAAGGAAGCTGCCTATCATCCAGGTTGCAACGGCTTTCATCCTTTCATGGACATCGTTCCTGGCGACTGTGGGTTTGTTGTGAGGGAGAGGATAAGCTGGGTGCTGTCAGCATAGGAGACAATGTTGAGTCTGTGGTTTCTGACGATGGTTGCGAGTGGGGCAATGAGAACGTTGAAAGGGGTAGGGCTAAGGGAGGAGCCCTGGGGTACTCCGCAGCTGATCTCTGTAGGTTCTGAGAGGTATGTTTGGACGGTGAGGAAGGAGCGGATCCAGTCCAGTGCTTGGTCGCGGATGCTGTCATTGTGGAGTCTTGTGCTTAGGGTGCAGTGAGAGACGGTGTCGATTCAGGAGGATGAGGGCTGCAGTTTTGCCCTGGTTGAGGAGGGAGCGATGTCACAGGTGGTGGCAAGGAGGGCGGTCTCGGTGCTGGGATTGCCTTAGAAACCGGACTGGGAGATGTCCGGGACATAGTTGGTTTGATGAACTCGGCAAGCTGGGTGTCGATGGTTTCTTGATGACCTTGGCTGCGAAGGGGAGCAGTGAGATGGACCTGAAATTGTTGAGGTCTGTTGGGTCCACAGAATGCTCCTTCTTACAGAGGGTTGATCTCAGCATGTTTCCAGTCATCGGAGAAGGTGGCAGTTTCAATAGAGCAGTTGATGGTGCAGTGTAGCTTGGGTGCTATGGCATTGGTGGTTCTGTGGAAGATGTGGTGCGGACAGGGATCTGATGGGGCTCCTGAGTGAATGCTCTTCAAGTTCTTGAGGGTGTCTCTGTGGTGAGCCGGGTCCAGTTGAACAGGATCTGATGGTGGGGCGGGGTGTTGGCTACGGTGGGGGCGGTTGAGTGGTCTTGGGCATCTAAGCTCTTGTAGATCTGCTTGGTCTTATAGGGGAAGAAGGTGCTGAGTTTGTTGCACAGGTCTTGGGAGGGTGGGACGTCTGTGGTCTCATTGTTGGGCCTAGTGAGCTCTTTAATGATGGCGAGAGTTCTCTGCTGTTGTGGGCACTGGCATTGATTCTGTATTGGAGGGTCATTTTCTTTGTGGTTTTGATGAGGTGGTGGTGTGCGGTGGTGGCTGCTTTGAAGGCCGCATGGGCCTCCGTGGTTTTGTTGCTCCTCCATCACTTCTCGAGCTGTTTACAGGTGCTTCTGGACTCTTGGAGGGCAGGGGTGAACCAGCTTGCTTTCTTGACGTGTTGTTTGGCGGATGTTTCTTGAGGTGAAACAGGGTGTTGGATTAGTTGGCGATCTAGTGATGGAGATTGCGTGTTGCAGTGCTAGTATCTGTGGAAGCCGGAGGCAGGGTTCTGCTGAGGAAGGTGTTGAGATGTTTTTCGGTAACTTTGTTCCAGCTTCTGCGGAGGAAGCGGTGGGCGTGGTAGTGTACGGTGAGTTTGGTGAACGAGAAATGAATGCAGTGTTGGTCGGTCCAGAGGAGTTCGGTGGTGAGGATGAAAATGATGCGGTAGCTGGTGGTGAAGGCGTGGTCGAGCGTGTGTCCTGCTGTGTGTGTTGGTGAGGTAACTAGCTGCTTGAGACGTACGTTGGTGAGGTTCTCTAGGAGGAATGAGGTGTTGTAGTTGTTGGGGTTGTCCAGGTGGAAGCTGAGGTCGCCCAGTAGAGTGTAGTTGGTGGATGCGAGGGCCTGGGGTGCAATGAAGTTGATGATGGGGAAAGGAGCCTGGGTGCTGGGTGGTCTGTAGACGGGGGGTGCCTTGGAGGGCAGTGTTCGGGTCGGTCTAGATCAGGAAGTGGAGGTGCTCCATAAAGGACGTTGGGCAGCAGCGGTTTCTGGGCAAGGGCTTCGGGCCTCTGCCCCCTTTACTTTTGCTTTCAGGGTCATTAATTACCATAGTTAAAACAAACCCTTTAAATCTGCTCCTTTAAAAATATTATATGCAGACATCTTTCTTGGGGCAGTTGTTGCTGTGATTACTCGCATGATAACACACCACTACCGAGTCAGCGTTGCCGATGATTTCACTAAAACTTCTGCCTGTGGGCGGGCCCACAGTCTATATTACTTGCTGGGCTGACTAGCTCACAGCAACTGAGGCGTGTGAGGTCATCACCTCGGCAAAGACAGAGCCTTAATGACCAATCTCCAACCACTGATGACGTGGGGATGAAATTTGCCCCGGGCGTTTTAGCCTGAAACCCGGATTCACAGGGGCTTCACGTCAGTCATGGAGTGGAGAGGATGGTCACCCCGCCCTTTCCCAACTCATCACAGGGGACTGGGTCTTGTCCTGTAAGGAGTTGGGAAAGGGTGGGGTAGAGGCCGCAGGCAGGCAGCAAGCGGAGAAATTGAGTCTGCACAATGTCTTTACACACTGCGCAGACTCGAGGTGTCTTGTTCCCGCGCTGCCGTTAATTCCAGGACCGTTGTTGACGCATTCATTTGAGCTCTTTCTCGGTGTATGCAGGTGGTATCAGGGTCACCTAGAAGCTTTCCTCATCAGTGACAGTCTCGTCGGTTCCAAAACAGCAGGCGAAATCAGTAAGCAAAAAAAATAAAGCTTAGCGGCTATTGCACACTGAAATGGCTGTCATTTTGTAAAGAATCACAGCAGTAAAAACAAGCGTTGCCAATAGGTCTCCCCTTTGGGACCTTATAAGCAATTATGCAGCACACTATCCTTGGTGCAACATCAACTGTTGCATGGCTAACCACTTATAATGTCCCAAAGGCGAGACCTATTGGCTATGCCAATGCTTGTTTATTTTGAGAGGGAGAGTACCAGCACTTCTCAAGAGAAATCTAATACTTTTACTTGGAGAGTACCGGCACTCACCAGAAACAAGCAGGTACTCTGGTACGGAGAACCTGCACTTCTATTTTTCCATTTCAAGCACTGCCTTCCTCTCCATATAACTTGCATTGATATAGCGCTTCATATCCCGCACGAAGGGCCAAAGCGCTTCAGGTGGACGGGCAACAAGCAGGTAAACGTGGTATACATTGAGATATGTCAAATAATTCAGTAACATTAATGATAGCTTGGTGAGACATCTAAACTGCTTGCGAGCCAGGTGATGTACAATCTCAAACCTGCACGTGCTGGCCAGGCGAGGGAGAGTGCCTCTACCCGTCCGCGAGGCACTTGAGGAGGCTCGGCGCTCATGATAACACTCCACAACATTCTGAAACCTGGGAGGTATCTCTCAGCCGAGGCGGCCGGTGGAAGGCCTCTCCTGAAGGAAGCGTCGGCAGCTAATCCCTTGTCAAACGCTTGAAGTGTCCTTGGTTCCTTTATAGGAGAAACATCCAGGCCCAGCGGCCTTTATCTAAAGCGGATTTGGGTTTTGACGAGTGGGCTTAACGAGCGGAGCACGGGAGCAGCCTGGAAGTGATGGACGCGTGACGCTTCTGTGGCTGTAGTGTATGAAAGGCGAAGGCATGATCAGTTTGTAAGCCGACATCTTCCTGAAGGTCGTAGAATACGCGCCAGTGCCTATGGGTAGAATAAACAGGTGCCATAGGTTCGTATCCTGAATGCCAGGTAGGGCAGGAGATGTGGCATGTTGGCGGGAGCAGTCCATTTTGGAACAGGAAGGAGTACATTCGAATCCCGACCTCACCATCACATCATGTGATTGTGGGCAAATCAATTTCCCTTTGCTCCCTAAAAAATACAAAATGTTATCATTAGCAAGGTTACCTCTCAGTCAACGTATGAGATCCTAGAATATGGTGCTAACTGGAGGTCGCGTAAAAGAAATATTGTCTTGAAATAATGAAAAGCAGATTAGAAGAACATTAGATGAGAAATGATTCAGTCACTGATTAAAACAAGCATTGGCCGAGCGGCCGGGCCGCAAAATGAAATAAAAACGCGAGTTGTGCGTACGCGCGCGATGGAAAAAAGTACTGTGCAGGTCGAACACGTGCTTGTGCGCGTGAGGGTGAGCTGATCGCCGCTTAGGAAGCACTTCCAAAAGCGGTTTCTAAATGTCTCGGCAGAGACCAGCGCATGAGCTGGATCAGGCCGAGGCCTAAGAATCACGGGAACAAACCATGTTGCTCTGACAGAGTCTGTTAAACCAGAGTCCGTACCAAGTAAGTTACCTGCTATACAGGAAGTATTATTTGTTTTCAACTCTGTAAAAGGGGATGCGCTGAGCTCATGGGCTGCGCAGGGCCTCTCTGCCCTATGAGTAAAATATGAGACAGTGGATTCAGGGGGTGGGAGAGAGGGCAGGCGGGCAGAGGGGAATCATGCACTGAAAAGCACTGGCCGTAAATTAGCTCACAGAGCAGCTGTTGGTCCATGGCCCATCTCCATATTCATGATGTTTGTCAGGCCCAGCAGCAATTGCATGTGCCATTTTGCAGACCCACAGAGTTGCAGATAGGAGTGGTCTTACGCTTGCACCCACTACTGAGGGCATTTACATCGTAACATTAAGCCTGCAACATCAGCAGGCACCCTTAGCCGAGCAACTTGCAGTCACAGTGTCCACAGTTGTAAAGTCGATGCTCGCGCCACAAGGTGCACAAGAAGCAGCCTCTGATGTCTACTGTACAGTGTATGGTACAGAGAACAGCTGAACTACTGCTTTTACTGTTCTTTGGAAGCAGGAGGGCACGTAAACAGGTTTACGGATGGGGAGTGTATGTTAAGACTCCCAACTCCATGCTCTTTTACACTGGAAACACTGAGAGCGTTTAAGACCACTCATCATTAGGTGCGAGTACTCCATAGTTGGTGCTGTCTGAGGGTGCCTGTTGGAACTGGGGTCACCAGTCCCCTAGGGTAGCATGGCACGAGCGGGTAGGCATCCGAAAGCACATGTGTTAAGCGATCATGCAGCACACACTCACACTGAGACAGAAACCTGGGCACGCAATAAATGACTCCACTCCAGAGCTTGTATAAAAACAAGTGATTTGTATTAAGATAAATAATCAGATAGATAGAGCAGGATCAGGGAAATCATAAATTCATTTAAAATACATGTGTCTCAAGACTTGCAATCAATATTGGATGAATAAATATCCGTTCTGCAATAAATATTAGATATTGGATCAATAAATAGTTAAATACATTTTTAGTGGGACACAGGCCCGACCTACGCCTTGCTTCTTGGTCAGTACCTGAAAGGAATACATCTCAAAGTCATAAGAACAACACTGCATTAAGCATCAATATCCATTTCCTCAGGTAAACAAAGGGGCAGTTCCATAACAGAAACATCTCCCCGCTGTAGGAATAAACAATTCGTTAAGTGTAGTTCAAACATTTCCTTAAATATGAAACATTTCATTTGCCACAAAAGTATGTGGACGTAACTCTCCTCCTGTAATAGGAATTAAACATTTCATTAAGAATAATTATTCCATATAACAAGGTTGGGCATCCCTTTGGGAGAACTTCTCATTGGGCCCAGCTAACCATTGCATTAGCCAGCACTAACTAGAAGAAAACATTGCAATCTAGGTAACCATCCCCTTGTGCAGGTTTAACTGTATCAGGGCTACACCAACATTCCATCAGGGAAGTAGAAATCCCTACATTGAGCAGGTGTAAGTAGATCTCTGTTACAGCAGGGGTATGAGACCCTTCCCTGGGCAGGAGTAAACATTGCCTCAAATGAGGTCAACACCTTTCATTAGGCATAAAGTATTTCTTTAGGCATCACACACCATCCTATTACCTGATGCCTGAAAAGGCAGGGCCTTCCCCCTATTAATCAGGAGCTTACAGGTAAAACATTTCCTGCAATAGAGATAATCAGTTTAGCAGAAGTAAAACACTTCACTGAGGGTAAAACATTTCATTAACCATTTCCTTAGGCAGGAATGAAACTCCTATGGCAGGAATAAAAACACGCCACTGCGGATAAAACATCTCATTAGGCAGTGTAACTATATCCTTATAGCATTAACGTTCCCCTACTCAGCAATCAACAGTTAACAACTCTTCAAGGCAGAGATAACCATTTTTAACAGGCAAGCCTGAGCTTAGAAGACTTGGTTTATGCATGTAAAGCCTTTTAGTAAATGTAAACATTTCTTTTAAAGCAAGGAGCACCTCACTCCATAACTGTGGGCATGTGCTCCACCTTTCAACCAACATGAATAAATGTTTCATTAGTCAGCAGACACAGTTCATTATGCAGCTGTTGGCGTTTCCACCCCCAGGCCAGGATCAACATTCTAATTCCTACATTAAGCAGGCATAAACCTTTCAGCACCCAAGAGTAATCCTGTAAATAAGTAGAGGTTATAACACTGGGGCAGGGGTGTAATAAAACTTCTATAGTTCAGAATAATCCTGGTTCCAAGCAGGAATAACCACTTCAAAACTCTTCCCCAATCATAGGTAACATCCCCCTAATCAGGAGTAAACATTACAGGGAAGGAATTAGGCATAGGCATTTCATTAAGTAACTTATAAATAGAACATTACTCATTGCTAGAGAGCAACATCTCATTAAGTAAGCACAGGCCTTGCTTTAGATTAGTAAAACATTTCTGTTAATTAAGGTGAACATTTCAATAAGCAATTCAGTAAAGCATTCTCAATGAGCATTTTACTATGCCTTGGACTCCCCTATGCAGGGCTAAGCCATCGCAGATGAACTCAGTATGTCTTTAGGCCTACGCCGGAACCAGGGCCCAAACAGTTCATGAATGGCAAGCCTGTCCTCAGGCATAAACAGTAACTTAATGGCCTCCACATCACTAGAGGCACATAGGGGCCAACAGGTGAGCACTTAAGGTCAAAAATACAGGGTTTCTCTGGGGCCTACAAGAGAGCGCTTGGAGGCACAATTACAGCGCTTCTATGGGACATTCAAGAAAGCGCTTGGAGTGAAATTACAGCGCTTCCCTGGGCACTACCTCAGTTCCTCACATGACAGCGCTTGGCCACAGGCAATGCTGGGGACAGCGCTTCAGCAGGCAATCAGGTTTAGATAATAGCACCCTGCAGGTACAGCACTTCACAAGGCAGCAACCCCCTTCAGTACCTCAGCACTCTTCACAGGGACAGCAAAGGAGCGTTGGGGGAGCAGGGAGTCAGCGCTTCAGAAGGCAGCAACTTCTAGAGCCACAGAAGTTCTTGGTGACACAGCACTTCAGGGGGATAGCGCTTTTCAGGATTCACAGCGCTACGATATAGCAGGCAATTCACAGCAGAGGTAGCGCTCGGCAGACAGTTCATTCCAGGTAGCGCTGCTGAAGAGCACCACAGAATATAGCGCTTCAGGCAGGAATCACGCCCAGGATTCTAGCGCTTCACAGACAGCAGGGTGCAGGGCTATAGCGCTTTGGCCCACACGAGGTGGGGGCAAGACCAGCAGGTCTAATAACATTCAGTTCAGGGTGCTGCAGTTCAGGCAAATATAGCGCTTCAGAAGGCAGCAACCCCCTCCATTACTTCAGCGCTCTTCACAGGGTCAGCAAGGGCAGCGCTAGATATACAGGACAGGTGACACCCCAGTAGCAGGTTAGCAAGGGAGACCCCAGGTGACATCAGGAAACGCAGGGTCAGTACCGCGCCAATACCTGTTTGCTTCTTCAAAAGTCCTGTGATGATTTAATTTCTTCTTAGCGCTTTAGGTTTCTTGCGCCCTTGTAAATAGAGGCTTAGTTTCTTGTTGGCGTGATGTTTCTTGCGCCCTTGTAAATAGAAGCTTAGTTTCTTGTTGGCGTGATGTTCCTTACGCCCTTAGTTTTGTTGCTTGGTTTCTTGTTCCTTGAAGGGGGGAATAGTTTGGTGGCTGGTGTTCCAAGTTCTTCTCAGCCAATCCCTTCAAGTGGTCCCTGGGGGTTCCCTGCCGCGGGGTTAGGTCAGTGGGGGGGGTACAGGATGCCTCAATACTTGTAAAGCAGCACACTAGGCCCTGTCATTCCAGCATCATAAGACCCTGCCCTGACCCCCACTGCCTATCCTCCTGCGTAGGTACTTCCCCAGGTCTCCCCTTAGTCCCTCTGACAGGAAAGTTTACCTTCCTTTCCTTATACAGTGCCAGTTGACAGTTGGCAGTGGCAGTTGGTGTCACCTCACCCGTTCCAGAAGGTTCCAGGGGGTTCTAGGAGGTTCCACCATTCTACCTGTGGGCAGGCTGGCAGGCTAAGTTGATACATTGTTTGGAGGGTTCCAGCCAGGCCCTAGCCACTAGAATGCGCCCACTAAACCCCGCTGCAGCAGCAGTGGTCAGTGGCAGCCATGTTAGGGGTATAAGACACCTGCATCTTAACATCAGTTTCACAGTACACAGGGCTTTCCTCACTACACAAGGCCTATACATTGTTGTTACCATGAGGGCATTCTGATTTAAAAGGGAAATAAAAAGGCGAAAAATTTTGGGGAAAGGGCCAAGTCTCACAGTGCCTCAGTAATATCTCGTGATTTCAGCAGTAACTTTGGACAGACTTCATGTGAGTCCTGATGATGGAAAAGGCCACGTCTTTGAAAAAAGACTTCTACCCCACTTATTGCTGGGATACCTCGTATACCATGACCTTACACCTGGAAAACACAAAAACAACATTGAGAGGTCTGCACTGGCAGACTTCAGGTGAAGGGAGCATTGTCCCGTGTGGGAGGGTAAAAGTAGTAGACATTTTATAAAGAAATATGAAGAATGTTTGATAGAAAGTGTGATGCACCTTTAATACATAAGCGTACAAATGTTGTTTAGTAAAGAGGAGTGGAATGTTCCACAGGAAACTGCTTGCACTTTCTGGCGTACATTTACCAAAGCTTCAGACAGATGTGGTGAATGGCCTGGTATTCATTTAGGGATAGGATTTGTGCATTTATTTTCGTTGTTGGGATGGCCTTTCAGGCATTCTGGCATACTGATGTATACGTGAGGGGTACCAAAGGGGTGCAACCTCAAGCACATTTGAGGGGCATTCTTATATATTTCGCATGCTTTTGAGGAAGACACGTTTATTTTATGACCTATTTCATAAGTTGGTTGTGATACACAAGGTGAATTTCAGACGTGATATTTTTGACATGCGTAGACCATTCTGCGTTACAGGCACAACAATCTAATTTTCTTTTGATCCCAAAACTGTAAGAATATTTTATATTTCAGAGGCTGGGTGTGTGACACCACTGACAAATCTGTTTTTTATGCCATTACAATTTATATGCCTGGAATGGGAGTTCATGCTTTAAAGTGGAAAACAAAAGTACATGATATAATGTAAAACATCTGTTGTCAGAACAAGGCAGGATTGCCAGCTGTCACATAGGCCAGGAATCACTTGGTAGTTATAGATTGGCTTCAGGGTTCTACTTGTAGTTCAGTAGTACATTAGTAGATTTAATGTCATGATATACAATATGACAGGGTAGCTCAGAGGTTTCAGCTCCTGCTGCATAGAGCAGTTTATCATTTTGAGGTCACAGTTTAAATCCTGATGCTCAGCCTTCCATCTGTCTGAACTGAAGAAAATGATTGTCAATATTAAACAGCTGCCAGATGATGTCTTTGTGAGATGGATGGACCAGTACTAAGCATTCATTTAACATCTATAGCATTATGGGTATTGCAGATTTTTTTAATTCCAATTGGCCTATTATCTTGATGCTTGGAGGTCGGACATTTTGCAGTGGCCTTCTTAGAAATGTTTGGACCCCAGCACGTAATTTCTTTGTACCAATTAAGCACTGGTAGAAACCAGTCAGTGAATATTTTGATGAGTGCCCTTAAGGAGTGTGGTAAAACCTGTGGCTTTTTAACAAACGTATCTGCAAACTGTATTGTAAAAAGTACAATTTGGCTCACTTTTTCTAAACGTTCTTGAAAAAAACATCTGCAGAAAGCCCTGAGGAAAATTAGTCTCTCGTTAGGCTCAGCTATTTCAGGTCGGATCACCAATTTAAGCCCCACCAGTTTAAGAATTCACTGGCTGCCACTGTTGTTGGGTCATCCGCATGGGTGGTCAGGTGAAGGGTGTTTTTGGGGACGATGGCAATGCCTCCCCTGGTCAGTTGGCGCGGTCCTTGCGGATGTCTTGTAGCCGTGTGGAATGGTGGTGGCAATGTCCGGCGCTGAGCTGGAGTTGATCCAGGTTTCCGTAAGGAAGGCGAGGTTGGGCGAGGCAGAGGAGGTCCCAGCTCTCTATGGCGTATTTGTGCAGGGATCGATTGTTGAGCAGGGTGCAATTGAGGTGGTTGGGTGCCGAGAGGGGCGGCTGGGCAGGGGGAGGAACTAGAGTGTGTAGGTGGGAGAATGTGTAGCTATAGTGGCGGCTTCGAGGACCAGGGTCCATGGTGCTGGGCGTGGTCCAAGCGCAGAGGGGCACAGCTGGGCTTGCCTTTAATGCCCACAGACCAGACACACCAAGCAATTGGTTCTATCAGACACATTTATATGGACGTAAATCAAACACACTAAATGTAACTCTCCACGTTGTGTGTACATGCTGACCTGCCCCTGTGACAAGAGGTATGTTGGCATGACCATGAGGCCCGTTAAGGTCAGAATCACTGAGCAAAAGAGCAATATTCGTTGCCATAAAACTACCACCAAACTATACAGACACTTCTCTGAACTCGGACACCCCCCAGAGAGTCTACGCTGGGTCATCCTAGTATCCCACCAAAAAATAACACAGGCTGCTTTGTTCAGCATTGAACAAAGGTGGGTGGTCCATCTTGACTTAGCAAATGACGGCCTGAATGACGCCATACCCTGGAGCACCATTAATTAATCTGACATATACAACCATTGTCAGCAACTTTAACAAATGAGTATATCAGCTTAGGACTCAATGCTAGTCTCTCACCTCTTAATACATCTCTGCCACATGATATCGACATCAGGCTAGTCAGATATGGAGATTAGGCTATGTTAGGACGATATATATAATAACTAACAATAGAGATGGCCGACATACGAATCACCCAATCGGCAGTCGCCAGCAACTTATGCAGGAATTCAGCGCAGTGACATGAGCACTCTTGCACTGTATAAATTCTTGTTCACATTGTTGATAAAACCACGCCACTCAATGCCAAGTTTGAAGCCCTTGATGCGCGTCCACATCAAGGTAATAGCCAGAACTATAGACTTTCACCGCATTCAAAGATGGCCTCCATGGTTACACTGTAGATGATGTCATGCCAACACCATCACACCACACACCAGGTGCGGCTCATTTACCTTGCTTAAGGGCACTAGGAGAGGGTTTTTAAGAGAGGAACCGGCAACCTGTCTTTTCCTTCCTGATGCAGCGGAGCAGGTAGGTAAGCCGGCCTGCTCTGAGCGGGAGCAGGTGAGTATGGATTACGGGTTGAGACTATGCCTTGTCACAATCTTTTAAGAGAGGTAAAAGGTGCTGGGAATCGCTGACAAGTTACTGCTGGTCTTTGGGAAGGGTACGCTGACTCTGATGTTCTGTAGAGCTCTGCACGAAGACATAGCTTGGGCGCTGTAGGCGCCCTTAACAACTTAGCAGATTGGCTTAATGTCGGAGCCCATGGTGAAGGCACCAGCAGCTACGCAGGCAGGTCTGGGGCACTTTTGAGTGTTGAATAACCTTGTCAATTATAACAATTTCACGACTATGGGATTACTTTAACCTGAACCATGCCCACTTTCACTTTTAATGCTCTAGAGTCATGGCCTTAGCAACTAAACGTTGTGCCTACAAGCCCACACCCAGGATATTTTGTTGTCTGTTTTTTCTTTTTAATAAACAGTGACACTACGTTGAGTGTCCATATACTCCGCTGCGGTCTGATGAAGCAGCACTTGAATCCTTAAGAGGTGAGCTGATACACACTCACCATGATGTTCAATTACTCTAACTGGTTACACAGAGGTTTTTATATTCTAAATACAAATGGAGGCACACTTAGAATGTGATATGCATGAAATCACGTTGTTTTTATCACTTGTATTGATTCAAAGAGGTTGTGTACGGTGAAACACACCCACTGGAATTAATAAGACCATGTACCAATATCTCCATTTGTTTTCTGATCCTTTTTGTTTGTACTCTAGGTTGGCTGCTTTTCTCTGCGGCAACGTCCTACAGAAAGAAGAAGTGGTATGTAGAACCACACCACACACTGTAGATAATTTTCATTTAGTCACTAGGTCCTGAGGAATCGCCAACTGATCTATTAGAGACATTTTATAGGCGAGAAGCACAAGTTACTACTTGTGTAACGATATATCTGTAAGAGACATTAGTTAGTATTAGATTCCTTACATTAGAATATCCCCAGGCGTCAGACTGGATCCGGAAATTTTTGCGTAGCAGTACCCTTGCGCGTCGGTAGGCGTCGTCTGCGGCTCCGCGTCCGTCGTCGGCGTCGTGGGCGCCGTGATGACGTCGTCGGAGTACTTAGACGCCGCCTCCGCGTGCTGACGTCAGTTCTTCTTTTTTCCGCGGGGTAGAGCTTAATTTTTGTCAGATTAAAACAGTAGCCCTCCTTTTTTTAAAAACTTTTTAATCAGGTTGTGACCTCTCCAGAATAAAAATACTTATAGAGGATTCCCTTACCTGTTTTAACCGACACACCAAATCTACATCTTACCAAGCCCCTCACACCCACGACACCTATACGGCAAGGAACAAAAGATCTCCGATAAAGAGCCCCTTTATGGGTGCCCGTCGAGCATTGCAGCACCGGCTCAATGAGGAGCAGACACATATGATGAAGCATGCCACCTAGCTTGCTGGGCGTGTGAGGGTCCTAGTTCCGAAAGGAGGTGTTCCCCCACCTCCCCACCACTCTGAGTACTCACCTGGTAGCCAACTTGCCACCCAGGAACACTGTACCTCTTTTGTCATCTTGCCTTTGGTGCGCCAGCAGCTGCCATTAAGTAGTGTGAGAGGGGAGAGCTAGACAACTGGGTGGTGTGAAGCAGGAAATGCTGCGCTGGAAGGGGGCGGGCCGCAGGGGTCTGCAGTGATGCGAAAAAGGGTGAAGTGAAAGTGAGAAAAGTGAAGAAGAGTAAAGAGAGAAAAGTGACAAAATGAAAAGAACAGCAGAAAAAAGGTGGAAGAAGGAGGGAAAGGAGTCTGAAAAAGATTGAGAGAGAGCAGAACAACAGAGCAGAGATGCTCTACCACCGGACCACCAGGGATGAGGGGCAGGCAGGAGCCTGCAGGTAGTGGAGGTTCTCAAACTCACTACCCAGCAAGTATCAGTGGGTATGCAGGGCAGAAGCTACTTGGTGGTGCTGTGTGGGAGGGGAGCAGGTCACTGACCAGGACAGTGGGGTTGTCCCTGTCTCCGTGCAGTGGCCGGCATTAAGTAGTGTGAGGGAGAGGCTGGATAGCTTGGAGGCGGGGAGTTGGAAACGCTATGCTGGAAGGGGGTGGGGCTGGGGGGTCTGCAGCGTCGCAAAAAAGGGGAGTGTGTTGATCATTTGTGCCTGTATTAAGCCGCAACAGAGGACTCCAGTGCCCAGAGGGTACCGCGGCAGGAGTCGTGTCACTTTCGCGCCAGCCAGCGCATATAACCTGCTTTCGGCTCCCGCAGGGTGGGAGCGTGTTGATCATTTGTGCCCACATCTAGCCTCAACAGAGGACTCCAGCGCCCAGAGGGTACCGCGGCAGGAGCCGCGTCACTTTCGAGCCAGCCGGCGCATATAACCTGCTTTCGGCTCCCGCAGTGGGGGACACACGTAGGTGCGCCCGGGCGAAGCCCTGGCCAAGGGTGGGCCTGACTGCGCCCGTCAGAGCCCAGAGGAGGCCGGGCCGGGCCACCCCTTTTTTAAGTGCCATTCCAAGCACATCAAGGTGAGCTAAAAACTATTGTATTTGTTACTACTACAAGTGCTGCTAAATACATAGATATGGGGAAACGCAATGGAGTATTAAGCCTAATCCCTCGGACTACAACAAGTATCAATAGCATGTTGGAGAGAGCAGTCAATATAGTCGCTAATGAAATAGAATTAACTGAGAGTCGTTTGTCATTGGGTTTAATGGCACCACCATGCAGCCTCACTGTCGGCGAAGCCTCAGACGACAATGCCGATAATCTAATGGAACTCAATACACAGACTGCTATGCCCACCAACAACATCTAGTGACTGTAATAATGAGGATGTATCGGTGGCACCCTGCAGTGGCGCCTTGGATGGTGCTGTTCTTCCCATAACAACATCAACAGGTGCAAAAAGTAAAAGGAAGCCAACTAAACATATTGTCTCCAAGAGGAAACAACCGCCCCGTGTAACCAATCCTCACACTGCTATGAGTGCATGGATCCAGAGTTCTGCAAACGCTTCCAACAGTTCTATGGCTGATTTAATAGCGGAGTCAACACAAACTAAGGCAACAACTTGTTCCACCTGCACACAAACTGACGCCGACGTGACCTTTTCCACCAGCTGTGGACTGGGCGACGCCTCAATCAATTCCATTGTGGACACTGTGGGCCCGCTCTGATGCCGGTTGGAAAGCATTCCCACCCAGGGCCTGATTCTGATGCGGTTAGGAAGGCCTCCTAATGGCATTTGCTCCTTCCAAATAGGATCGGGAGCGACCCAGTGCCCAATTATGATGCGGTTAGGAACATGTGCTCCCATTGAAGTCAATAGGAGTCCAACCAAATCGTATCTGGAAGCATCCAGATGCATCGTACTTGGTCGGTCAGACTTTCCCGATCCGAGTGGGTCGGAAACCATTTGCAACCCGATTCGGTCGGGAAGCATTTCCAACCCGCATCAGAATCAGCCCCTTAATGTGAACGCTTTAAAGACATTGTGGATAAGAACTTTTCCGTTCTTTGGCGACGATTAGATCATTTGGAGACACTGTTAGACAAGTTAAATTCCCAAATAACCACCCCCAAAGCTATCTCACAACATGGGTCAAATCCTAGTCTTGTCGGTGTATCGTCCGGTGGTCAGCATTCACAGACACCAGTCACAACAGTTACCGCCTTTTCAGAAACGTGTATCACATGCCATAAAGTTAAGGAATGTTTTTTATCTAAATCAACCTACATTAATGGTGAACAACCTAGTTCAGGGTTAATGAGCTGCCCACCTGTTATTTAACCTGTTATCTCACCTGTTATCCCATTACGTGGGCCATCAGCTCCAGATAATGCCCGAGTGAGCGCTGCAGCGCGAGTAAATTCGGGGAGTTCGAGGGACAGCCCACATAGCATGCATAATATACAAAGTGGTGGTGTCCCCAGTTGCCCGAGTAGCGAAATGACAGAAGGCAGTAGGGAAGTTCTCAGTCTCCCCCCAGCAGCTTGCCCATATGTATTGGTCTTAGCTGGAGTACCTCCACTTAAAAACGACCAGACAGAATCTTGGGTCCAGTTGCGCAATAAATGTGCTGACTGGCTTGGAAAACACAGAGGGCTGCGGGCAGCAAACATTAATTATATTATCATGGTACGGAGGATAGGGTGGGTTGGTATCTCTCCAAAGAACATCAGGGGTGACTGCATAGTCATCAATTTGAGAAAACCTGCACTGGTAAAACAATTATTATTAACCATGGAGGAGCCCAATACAGTGAATTCCACCCTTATTTGGTCATTGCCGCTGGGTTATTTTTACAAGCCAGTGATTGTAAAACAGTAATTCATGAGGCCCTCCATTGACTATGCATAACAAGTTTTCTACCCTGTCCGGTCTTGATATTCAGGATTGACTGGCACCTCTATCATTACCTGACATGATTATTCCCTCACCAACTATGCCCATATGTCCAGGCCGAGATCCCCAACCCATTGTTGAGAACAAACTTAGTTTAAATATTTTGAGTTGGAATATTGCCGGCTTGGCCTCTAAAATCGAATTGGATGAATGGGCAAAAACAGTTCAAGCATATGACATTCTTATGTTGCAAGAAACTTGGGCAACACGGGAATTACACCAGGAAGGGTTCGAATGTTATAATATAATTGCCTTATCCCTAAGATCGGCCGCCCATCAGGCGGTCTTTCTATTTGGATCAAAATCTCCGCAGCTGGCAGCATCAGTGCCCTGACAACTGACAATGACAACTTCCAGGCGTTAGTTTATGCCCTAGGCGTTTCCATCAGTTTTATTAATGTTTATAATGATTTCCATTTTAGCTAACCCTGGGCGGGCGGCTACGTTCCGTGCACGGAGTGTGCGTAGTGCCGGCTTCTACGCATTTTGCGTAGCAGGCGTAGAATCCGGCACTATGCACGCTCCGCAGACGGAGCGTAGCTGGCCGCCACCCGCCTCCCTCCCGCCCTCCCTAAATACTTTAAATTAAAAGTGTAAAAGAATTAAAAGGCACTTACCTTGCCCGCCGCTGCCCGCCGCGTCCCCGGGGCTCGCTATCTTCATGGCTTCCGTCTTGTGTATCTAATGCGCATGCGCGAGCGGCCGCGCATGCGCATTAGATACACAAGACGGAAGCCATGAAGATAGCGAGCCCCGGGGACGCGGCGGGCAGCGGCGGGCAAGGTAAGTGCCTTTTAATTCTTTTACACTTTTAATTTAAAGTATTTAGGGAGGGCGGGAGGGAGGCCTGCGGTGCGTAGTGGGGCTACGCGGAGTGCGGAGGTGGGCGTAGTTTCTCGCCCACTTCACGTAGCTCCACGAAGCCCCACTACGCCCACTACGCCCAGGGTTAATTTTAGCCCAAACGCGAATTTTACAAATGTGTTACATTTTATTTTAAATTTGCAAAGGTTGATTGATAAGCTAGCTGGTATATGTCTAGGTGGGGATTTTAGTGTCAGGATTTCAAGCAATAACCTACTAGACAAGGAACCCACCACAGATAAACGTCCGTGTATTAGAAGGGGTGGAATTGTTGGTCCAATTTTCCAATTACAATTTAATAAATGTAATGGAAATTGCGGCTGTATCCCATAGAGGGCGAGGTTGCGCCTCCACTATTGACTATGTGTTTATATTTGCCCCACTGGAAGATTGTCTGATAAGGGCTGAGGTCATACCAACCTCTCTGGGCGATCACAATCCTATTGCCACAATATTAAGAGTCGCCCCTAGTCCAAAATTTGTGAAAGCATGCGGGGTTAGTAACCTAATGCCCTCTACTGATAACCTAAGATTGGCCTGGCGAGGTGTTGATAATAATGATCTATTTCCTAGAATGATAAAACCTCATCCAACACTCATTGACAGTTGTTTGTCACCAGGTGATCATAACCCTATGGTAATTGAGGCCTTTGTCCAACTATGAGGGGACATTAAACAAATGTTATCCAGACCAATAACTAAGTCCAACCAAGGCCCACACTGGTTTAATAGTGCTTGCTCTAGAGCTAAAAGAGATCTTCGCGAGGCCCTTGCGATGAATCCGAGGGACCCGGTACTTGTAAAATCTCTGAGAAATCAATACAAGTGTATCACGAAACAACGGAAAGACGTGGTTCTAAAAGAGAGATGGGATAGCCTTACGTGAGCTGTTACACTTAATAATGGGAATGGCTTTTGGTTAGCAGTGAAGGATATGAGAACTGCAGGCCTCACATTAACTTCCAAAAGTTGTACAATTTCTAGTGAAGCGTGGATATCTCATTTTTCTAAGATCTATCAAGCCACATCAAGGAATGAGGAATCATATAACTATCAAAGACCCTCTAAGATCGAGATATCTGTATCAGAAGTTGAGGATGCTATACACCAAAGCTTGGGCAATAAAGCCCCCGGCCTCAACGGGCTACCGATAGATCTTATCAAACACAAACCTGATTTCTGGGCACCCCTCCTACTGAATGTTTTTAATAATTTAACTGTTGCTTCAATTCCCTGCACATGGTCTACCAGTATTATTGTCCCTATTTTTTAAAAAAGATGACCGTTCTATCCCTAGCTGCTACAGACCGATCTCTCTTATTGATAATACATTAAAAATACTCGGGAGAATCCTGTTCCACAAGATTAGGTCCTGGGCCGATGATGAACATATTTTAAATTCCTGCCAGTTAGGTTTCAGAAGCAAAATAGGCACTGTAGAACAGTGCCTAAACCTCCACTTGATCATCAGTAAATATACCGTAGCACCATAATCCCCTATTTATTTGGCCTTTATGGACCTTACTTCAGCTTTTGATTTTGTTAACAGGTCACACCTTTGGTCTATTCTTTTAAAATATGGGTTGGACGAAGTTTTAGTTCATTTTTTGGCGTACCTATATAGGGACTTAAAGGCCCGGGTGCGGATTGGTAAAGGCGGTGAGGTTACACAGGATATCACTTTTGACAGAGGGGTCAGGCAGGGATGGGTATTGGCCCCACTTTTATTCATTTTATATATTAATGATCTGCATGACTCCCTGACTAAGCTCACTAATGACGTTCCCATTATCAATGGTAATATCCTACCCGCCTTATTATATGCGGATAATGCGGTCCTGATGGGCCACACACCAAATGCACTGCGCACTTTAATACAGGGCTTTGTTGATTTTATGGCTGCCTTAGATCTGCGCACAAATTTTAACAAATATTTTTTAATGGCCGGTGGCCTAAAAAAGCACCTTGTTAAATAAATCACTCTAGGCAACGAATGTTTACAACGCATTTGCACTTTCCCATACCTGGGGCTGGTATTTGCAGCCAATGACTCATGGACTACTCACGTGGCACACAGCAGGGGAAAATGTGCTAAAGCAATTAATTCGGTATTGTCACTACCCCAGCCGAAAAAAGTTGAGGTGGTACTATCCATCACTAAAATGTTTAAATTACAATGTATCCCTTTTGCAACCTATGGGGCAAAAGTTTGGGGCTTCTCGGGTTGCAGTGGCATTCAGGGTGAGGAAAATAGATTTTGCAGGAAATTGCTGGGGGCTCCGATCTCCGCATCACAGTACATCTGCCACAGAGAGTTAAAATTGTCATATATTGAGGATTTTATTAGGGCACGGGCCAGCATATTTTGGCTTAAAATTTGGCAGAACCCAGCAACAATACTCACACAAAACATAATCTCTGATTGCCTTAAATGTGAAAAGGGGATGGACATACCGTGGCTCTTTTCCGTACGGGAAAGTCTGATCAGTGTAAACCTCGAACATATTTTCGTAAATCCAACTAATATGGGCGGTGTAAGCAAGAAATCACAGCAGGAGGCGTTATATGATAAATATAGCAAGGCAAGATATGATAAAGAGCTCCTAAATCCTCAGTAGTAAGGTACATGTCTCTAGAAGATGTACGATTGTTGCCATCCCATTTACCATCTAGCTATCTTTTGAAGAATATTGGCCGCTGGGAGGATTGTTGTTTCGTCTAAGAGAGTGTACTATGAAATATATGCTCTGTTTTCCCCTAGGTTTAATGCCAAGCTTGATCAAATGTTATGCCCATGTGATAACCATAGCAGACAAACAATGCCACATTTTATTGTTTTTGATTCCCTATTTTAGGAAAACTGATATTATTGATTACAAAATAGCCTACACAGAAATTCTTAAATTAGAAGAGGAAGCTCTGGTTTTTCGTGTAGGTTATTTACTGAAAGCGGAGTCCGCTCACGCACTTCTATGAGCACTAAATGAAGGTTGATTTCTATGCTTGCATTTTTACATGTTATCCCCTTTTTGGGACCACACGGAACTGAGGTATTTTATAAAGAATACATGTAATTAACTGTACTTAAGAGCTATATTTTAGTGCTATTTTGTATCAATAAGAATGTTTTTTATGGATATTGTTTTGAAGAAGGTTGCTGTTTTTATATCTATATTATGTATTTTAATATCGATTTATCTGACCTGTGCTTTTATGGATACATCTTTGAATCCGAATAAAGTTTAAATTATTGTGTTGTTAAAAAAAGTGAAGTGAAAGTGGGAAAAGTGAAGAGTAGAGAGAAAAGTGACAAAAAAGAACAGCAGAAAAAAGGTGGAAATAGAAGGGAAAGGAGTCCAAAAAGCAGAGCAGAGACACTCTACCACTTGACCACCAGTTGACACACAGTTAAATTAGCCATTGACTGAAATGCACTGACCAAGTGACCCATGCTGTATGCTAAAGTGGGCAGCAAAACAGATCGATTGATAAAGAGAGCAGGTTAAAAGCCCCTACAATGAAGTATATTAAACACTTTGGTGCTAAGGGCACTGCCTCTCAGATGCTAAGGGCATATCCAACATCACTTTATCCTTAGTGCCCTTCTCCATGGGTCCCTCACGGGGGATGGCCACCCCTAACTCATCCCTCAGCAAGTTCAGGACATCAGAGCTTGCATGTCGTGCAGACATCATGACACTGCACTGAGACTTGCTGAAGGCCACTTTGCTTTCAGCAGATCTCTGAGCAAGATCTAATTCTGATGAGATCTGCTAAATTGGAGGGGATTAGAAGGGAAAAGACACATTGGGGGAAAGATAAGTGTGCCTCCTATTCCCTGGTGTCTCTCTTTTGTGCATTCCTGTTTAGGGATTGTGGGTGGGATCATGATCCCTCAGCAGGAATGCCCTAGTAGATCACCAGGAAGTATTTGTTTATGATGTGTCTCAACGACTCAGGGAGATAGGGATCGGAGTCTCGGCTTTGAGGCTGCTCTCCTCTTTTCTGAGTGAAAGGGCCCAAACGGTCAAATTTGGCCCATTCTACTCGGCCACCACATCCTTGTCATGTGGTGTACCTCAGGGTTCTTCCCTGATTCCAACACATTTCAATATTTACATTGCACCACTGGCGAAGGTTGTTAGATCCTTTGGGTTGGAGGTGTTGTCCTATGCAGACAACACCTAAATAATGGTCTCTATTACCCAGAATATCAGGGACTCTGACCTTAATTTCAGGAACTGCATGCAAGCAGCCTCTTCCTGGATGATGAATAATTTTATGAAATTAAATGGAGATAAGACGGAGGTCCTGGTTTTTTGCAGTAAATTGGATGTTTGGTCTACTGACTGGTGGCCTGCCAGTCAAGGTGCGTATCTCTGTCTGGTTTCACATGGAAAGAATTTAGGGGTCATCGTTGATAATTCACCTTCCCTGGAGCGTCAGGTCAGTAGGACCATATCAACCTGTTTTGGAATCATAAGGGTCCTAAGAAAAATTGCTCATCTTCTTTCTTTTGAAGCACGCAAGCAGACTGTTATTGCACTGGTAACATCCAGACTGGACTATTGTAATGCCCTCTATTTGGGCATTCACAAGGGTCTAGTGTGACGTTTGCAGTTGGTGCAGAATGCTGCAGCGAGGCTGGTGATGAATCTTCCGAAATTTCATTCGGTTACAGCTTCCATTCTGTCATTGCATTGGATGCCTCTTGACCAAAGGATCCTGTTCAAATCTCTCTGGCTGACTCACAATGCCTATTATGGATTAGGCCCAGAGGGAATCAGGGCAATGTTCCAGCGGTATGTTCCTAGTAGACCTCTTCGCTCCTCAAACAAATACCTGGTATTATTGTCCAGGTTTAAAAAGTCCAGGTGGAAATCCCGCTCTGCGGTTACAGCAGGACTGATTTTGGACTATCCTGGGGTACCCTGCACCCCCCAACCGTGAAAGAGCCAGTCCGTGCACCTGATGCCGGCGGAACGCTGTAGAGCTATCATTGGGGTGAACACCTGCGCTTCACCAACTATTAAGGTATGGTGACTACAGAACCTAACATTTGCGTTCCAACCATCAGCAACATGAGTGGTAGGGGAACCTGTGTGAACCAACAGAGCAAATTGGATCAACATGCCTACACTAAAGACTTCCCCCCGCTCCCAGAGAAGGCGAACCGACCGAAGAAAGACGCAGTGGCGTCGGGGGGGACCTAAGGTTACACTGGAGGACATTATGGCAGCCCTAAATAGCGTTCAGACGACGGTAGGCTCCATATCATCAGACATCACTTTCCTACGCGTCAACTTCCATACAATGTCAGCTAGTGTAACGGACATTGAACAAGTGACAACATCCCTTTCAAAGGACTCTGCACTCCTGATTCAGAAAGTCACGCGCTTGGAGGATGAAAACAGAAAGATGGCGGCGAAGCTCGACGACCAGGAAGGACTTTCCCGCCGCAATAACGTTCTGATTACGGGGCTTCCGGAGACGGAAGGCGGCCCTGCAATGGACTTATATGTCGAAGAACTCATCAAATCACGCCTGCAACTGAAAGGTCTTTCAGCCTTCTTCTCGGTGGAACGGGCGCACAGAGTGCCGGGTGGACGTCCAAAACCCGGGGCACCTCCTCGACCGGTGCTGGCCCGTATCTTCAATTTTTTTTTCACAACAAATTTTATTGGTAGGAATAAGCAAGCAATTTGCGTGGCTCCCCACAATCAGGAGAACACCACCAAGCATCAATTCTCCATTTTAGTACAGAACCAAGTGGCCAGCTAAGCAATCCAGAAAAGACAGATATATAGGAACATTATCATGCCTTCCCCCACCTTTTCAAACCCAAACTACCCATTCCTCCCCCGTATCTTCAATTTTAGAGACAGAGATGCGATATTGCAAACGGCCCGGGTGGCACCACCGGTTAGGGTCCACAATTCGGTCATCTCCTTCTTTCCAGATTACACTGCAGCGGTTACAGCAAGGCGCAGGAGCTTCTTGGCGGTAAAGAAGGCGCTGAGGGCCTGTGAACTGTCGTACTCAATGCTATTTCCAGCTAAATTACGTGTTGTAGCAGACGGCAAGACGTAGTTCTTCGAATCACCGGAGGAGGCCCACGACTGGTTAGAAGGGTGGAGAGAGGTTGGAAAGGAAGGCAAAGCACCAAAAAGTAGATGATCTTGTGACAGACATGAAAGCACGGAGAAATATGAGCACTGTCAAGACGACAGCAACCAGACACAGGAGAGGCTGGACGACGCGGTGAGCTGAAAAGGACACAGGCACTTCTTGGCGATATACCGGCAATGGGACTATAGATGAAGCAGACTCTGCAGTATGGGGGAGCTGTTATCCTCCCTGGACTTCCCGCTCCCAAAAGTGCAATTACTGTTTACAGGGTTGGGTATTAAGCACTCTGCTCAGTTGGGGTGGCGGGCAGTTTTGAGTCCGCAAGGCAGGGAGGCAGGGAGGGGTTCGGTGGGTGGGATTGTTCGATGTTTGTTCTAACATGAGTTTTCTTAGGAATCAGCACACGGACAGCAATGTTGTACCACGGTACATAAAGCATAATTCTTACTTTATCCTATCTGATAGCGTCAGTCGAGGTGGGTATGGAGGGAATGTCATTGGAAGGTACGAGGCGGACTGAGCCTCTGAGGGTCACTGCTACCATGCGGCCTACTCTCTCACTGCTAACATGGAATGTGAGGGGTCTAGGGGACAAAATAAAGAGAGGAATAGCTTTGCAGAGTATAAAGAGAACGGGAGCGGCAGTGATACTACTGCAAGAGACACACCTAACAGGTACAGCCAGCAAAGCGATGGATAGATGGGGATACAAAATGGTAGTCCACTCAGAATTTACGTCAGGCTCCCGTGGTGTAGGCATATTAATGAAAAAACAGTTCCCACTGATAGTGCTCAGTACTAAAACGGATGCACAAGGGAGATTTGCAGCAATCAGTACGCAGTGGGAGGGACGACCCCTTAACATTGTCTCAGTCTATGTTCCCCCAGCATTGCATACTGTGGTTTTGCCGGACCTCAGTGAATTTCTACTTGACCTTCCGGGGGGAGAACTCCTTATTGGAGGGGATTGTAACGCAACATTGCATGACACCCTGGACAGACTCCCGGCGAGGGTGGGTACATCTGGAGGGTCGCGCCTGCAGAGTTTTCTGGAGGCAGTGGGCCTTATAGATCTTTGGAGGCAGAATCATCCTACAGAACGCCAATTTACGTATTATTCAGGGGTACACAACAACCTTACCAGGATTGATTACCTCCTAGGCTCCTTGTGCAGTCTGCAAAATATTGACACTATAGAAATCAGACCCCGGGGTATTTCCGACCATTCCCCACACTTACTTCAGTACCCGTATCACCAACAGACACGCCATAGGGTGTATCCAATTTGCCCTGGGTATTTACGTGTGCCTCACATCAGGAGGGAGCTCAAAAAAGGGATTGACCACTACTTTAACGAGAACGTGGGCTCAGTGGCATCCCCTACCACCCTTTGGGAGGCCTTTAAAACGGTGATTAGGGGTAGAGCTATCTCTTCCATAGCAACACATAAAAAGGAGGGGCAGGCAGAATTACAAAGATTAGAAACCGATCTCTGTGCAGCAGAAGCCTCACATGCTAGAAATCCCACCCCAGATGCGACTGCTGACCTACGACGCCGACAGCTCCAACATAAGGAACATCTCACCACATTGACTAAGCAACAGATACAGACCACGCGCCACAAGATATATGAGGTGGGGGACAAAGCAGGGAAGTTGTTAGCCTGGTTAGACAGAAGAGAAAAAAGTGACAGATGGATAACGCGGCTCCGTACTGATGGTGGTGACATTACGACTGACCCACACACGATAGTAGACATGCTGGCACATCACTTTCAAACAATTTACTCTTCCGATTCAGCCATGACCGAGGAAGAGGCACTGACGTACATCCAAGATCTCCATATGCCCACACTGACGCCGAAGGCAGCGACCGAATTAGAGAGCGACCTGACGTTAAGTGAGTTGACGGAGGCCATGGGGGCACTGCAGTCAGGCAAGGCGGTGGGACCGAACGGGATCCCGGTTGAATTTTATAAAAGTGCAGCGGATCACCTTGCACCTCACATGTTAAATATGTTCCTTGACAGTCTGGAAAGGGGTGAACCACCCCCAGACCAGCGTACGGCCACAATCGTGGCAATTTTAAAACCCGGTAAGCCGGCGGAGAGGTGTACCTCATACCGACCCATTTCCCTAATGAACACAGAAGCCAAAATCCAGGCGAAATTGTTGGCTAAGCGACTCACGCCACACCCCGCAACACTCATACATCCAGACCAGTCTGGCTTTATGCTAGGTAGAAACACAGCATTGAATCTACGGAGACTACATGGGGTGTTAGCATGTGCGGAGTACGTGGAGGAACCGGCGGTGGTACTCTCGTTAGATGCCCATATGGCTTTTGATATGGTTAAGTGGCCATTCTTATTTGCAGTGTTAAAGCACTTGGGATTTGGTCCTAACTTTATTTCATGGGTACGACTCCTCTATACCAAGCCATTGGCACATGTTACTGCTAACGGTCACATATCACATGACTTTCCCCTGGCACGGGGCACACATCAAGGCTGCCCGCTATAGCCATTACTTTTTGCATTGGTCTTCGAGCCTCTGGAGGCATGGCTACGATGGGAGCCAACGATCAAGGGCCTTAAATGGACGGACGACTAGGAAGACCGAGTGTCACTCTACGCCGACGACCTGTTGCTCTACTTGACCAACCTGAGGCGCTCTATACTGACCCTCCTGGATGTGTGTGCGGCCTATGGTTTGGCTTCAGGATATACCATTAACTGGTCAAAATCCACACTCTATGTGCTTCATGGCCTTCCACCACTCCTCCCTGACGACTGTCCGCTTGCAATAGCCGGAAGCTCGTTCAAATACTTAGGGATTCATGTCACCGCTGATGCCAGGGACTAAAAACCTACAGCCCCCACTAGAGCGGCTTAAGAGTGATGTGCGCCACTGGGAGACGCTCCCACTTAATCTGCTGGGAAAGGCGGCACTTTTCAAGATGATGGCCTTGCCTCGCTTCCTCTATGTTCTGGAAAACACACCGTATCCGATACAACCTACTTACTTCAAAGCTATCAAAGCGCAGGTCTCTAGCCTCCTATGGGGTAATAATCCGCCGCGCATAGCCCAGGTCAAGCTGGTGAAGGGATGGTATGACGGTGGTATAGCGCTCCCGGACGTACAGCTCTATTACTGGGCAGCGCAGCTTAAGGTAATCAATCACTGGCTACATGTCCCACACTCTGACCCAGCATATAAGGCAGACAGGGCGCAACTCTGCACCAGCACCATACTCTCTCCCCTCTACGACACAAAATTGGCGCTGACAATGTTTGGCCCACTAAGGCATACGCTGGTATTATGGCATGCCGCACAGACAAAATTGGGATGGAGGGGGGTACTGACGCAACTTACTCCATTGTGGGACAACAAAAAACTGGGAAAGCTTCGAAACAGTAGGGGCTTCGCCCACTAGGATGACATAGGAATATCGACAGTGGGAGACTTGTGGCAGGGTGGGGAAATGGTGTCTTTTGAACGTCTCCAACAGTTATACGATATGGCGCCCTCTGAACGGTAGGGATATATACAAATTAGACATGCCCTAATGTCGGTGATTCCTCCTGGCTCGGATATTCCTGAGGCGTCACCTATGGAGGATAGACTGTTGACAGATTTTATGCATAAGAAGGCTACGTCATTCACATATCAAAAATTGATAAACAACTTACCTGACCGCACAGGCCCACTCACAGTTAAGTGGATACAGGACGTAGGTGAGATGGATGAATCCGAGTGGCAGGAAGCGTTGGCATCCCCGAGGGAGGCTGGAATACCCTCACGCCTTAGACTAATACAACTGAAAATTCTGCACCGTTCATATTACACCAGACTAGTTTTACACAAGATGCAACAAATAGACCACCCCTTTTGTCTCCGAGGGTGTGGAGATGAAGGAACGTTCTTCCACACGATATGGGAATGTCCCAGAATAACAACATACTGGGCCCAGGTAATGCGTACTATGTCACAGGTGCAGGGGGTATCGCTTGTACCTGACCCACGCAGATGTTTGTTACATGTGTGGGAACCCAATAATCTTACACGCCACGGACAAACTTGGGTCATGCTCCGAATAATGATAGCTAAAAGGAATATAGTGCATAGATGGGGCGGGTGGAGGTGCCTTATCTCTCAGCATGGAGCATGAACATGGATGAGGCTATGATAACTGAACGGGCAGTGTTTAGTAATAGAGGATGCCCCAGAAAGTGGTCTAAAATTTTGGGAGGTTGGAATGATTACAGGGAGAATATTTGTGATCCACCTGCGGACAATGACAGTGAAGGCTCGGATGGGGATGAGGAATGAAGGGGGAGAGGTAGGAATGAACGGAGTGGTACTGATAGGCAATCAGAGGGATAGATTATGTATAATAATTGAAGAAATGTATATTGATGTCTTGAGATGTGTTCCAAATTTGATGTGTACACGATTGATTAACTTGCTGACGTGATGAAAACAATAAAAATGTTTAAAAAAAAAAAAAGTCCAGGTGGGGAGGTAGAGCCTTCTCCTTGGGTACAGCCAGGCAGTGGATTGCCCTCCCGGAAGAGCTTTCTGGTCAGGTTTCTCATTCTCTCATCCGCAAAATCTTAAAAACCTGTCTCTTTTCACATATTCCAGTATGATCATGTTGTCCAGTTCGCTCCTCTCTTTCAGTTTTCATTAGCACCTTGATGCCCTTGGGCTCAGTTCGCGCTGTATAAATCCAATACTTACTTACTTGATGGAGCAGGCGCCTGGCTAAGGGTCACACCCGTTAAAGGTGGCTATATTTGACCCCCCCAACTCCTGGGCCAGGAAGACCATTTTTCATGGCTGATCTGTTCCTCAGTGTGAAACTAGTTCACCAAGGATATTTTTGTTTGTGGGAGAAGTGGCTCCCTAGCTTACAGATGATGTCTGCAAGTGGGTATATATTTATCATCATCATTGATAACTTTATTTCGACCACTGTGGGCCATAAAAGTACATGTTAAAACAAGCATCAAAACATTAAAATCCATTTTTAAGTAATACATAAAAATAGATAAAAAACAAATTTCATCCATGTACACCTATTGACAACAAAATCTATCATGGTTAAAAATAGAATTAAACCATCTAAAAAGTTATCAATGCGATTCAAAACATTCTATGAAGACCATTGATCTGTTTCAAGTCATTATGAGGGTTCTGCGTTTAATCCACATACCATATAAAAAACGAGAATCAGCAAATACAACAAGGGGGTATGTCATACTTTAGTACTCTAAGCGCATATTCGCAATTGCGAAATCCCAGATTCTTACAAATAGGTTTTACCCATCGAGCGCGTGACAGCCCATAAGCCGGACAAAAAAAAATACATGACTTTCATTTTCCAGCGGGTGTCCACACGCCAGGCACTCAGTGCTTTTATTAGCATCCTATTTGCTGGTTATTGACCTCAGTGGTAGGGTACTGTCAGGGGGTGCCTGTCAGCCAGGGGCCGGGTGAGGACTTTAATGCTTGTTCCTTTCCGCCCCGAGTGCAGGACGGCCACGGTCCCTTTAACGCTGCTTGGACCTTCCCGGAGATGGGAACTCCGCCGGTGATGTCATCAGTCGTTCTCCTATCAGGAGCGAAGGAGGAGCTGAAACGCGATACCCGGAAGAGAATTGCGTGCCATTGACTGCCGGAGCAGGTGTGGGAGAGAGCCGTCCAGTGTGGCTACGGAGGCGTTCTGCACGGAGAAGACGGAGGATTCGGGAGTCGCGCAGCCCCAGGAACAGAGAAAGCCAGGAGGTCAACGAGACCACGAGCCGCCCCGCCACGCTTCAGGAGAAGTGTGGCTCCACAAGGTACGGGCCCGCATAAGGGGACTCGTATTTGCACGGGGAGGGACTGGGTAGGGGTGGTTGAGGGAGGTCACGAAACGGGTCTGCGTGTTGAGTGCCAGAAGCCGCAAACCTTCCCCTTCGAACACACCTAAAAGCGCCTTGGTATATCTCGACGTGTTGTGGTGGCAGTCCCTGGTGATCCCCTCACTCCCCGCCCCCCTTCTTTCAGAACCGGAACTGCGGTGTAATCAGTAACCAGGGTTTTTTTTTTTTGTCTTCTTTCGAGTGCCTTTATGGACCCCTGACGTCAAAGGACCTAAAAGGCCAGGACCCTTGAAGAACGACAGTCGCCAGGTACCCTACCACCAGCGCTGCTATCTTGTGACAAAGACGCTTCCCTGTTTGCTATGTTTTAAGCGCTGAACTTTTTGAGCCACTGAATAAAAGTGCACCCCCTTTCTAAAACATACTTGAGTAGTGGTACTTCTCGTTTATGGTCCCCCCCCCCGTCCCAACCATCACAAGTGGCGAGCCAGATAGGAGCCTATAAGGAAGAACCAGCATCTGATACAAGATGGAAACCCTCATTCAACAAAAGAAGGAGGGGCAGGACAAACTTGAATGGGCAATAGGACAACGTCTACCCAGGCTGAAGCAGACCGCACTACCTTCACCGCTGCTATACAAGCCCAATCGGACAACTTACTGAAGCTTGCTGAGGGTCAAAACCAGCTCATGGTCGTTCTGGGACAAGGGAGAACAAGTGCCCCTCCCCCCAGGAACGGTGGTACCTCTCCAGAAGTTTACGCCCGGGGATGATCCTTTGGCTTTCTTTTTGAATTTGAAAGGGCTGCCAGGGCCAGTGCTTGGCCCGGTGATAGGTGACCGTTTTACCTCGCCCCTCTTTCAACGGGTGAGGCCCAAGCTGCATACCAGATGGTCAATAAGGATGGCACTTCCGTCTACGCTGTCGTAAAACAGTACATACTAGACCGTCTGGGTGTTGATGAAGAGACCCATAGACTGAAATTCCGACAAGAACGCGGAACCCCAGGAGATCTTCCCAAGACTCTCTTTTACAAGTTAAAAGCAGCAGCTGACTTGTGGCTCAAACCACAAGAAGGGAACATGGATGACGTGATGAATAAGATTTATCTAGAACAATTTTTGGAGGCTCTGCCCTATGGGACCCAACGTTGGCTAAAACAACATGCAGGTTTAACCCTCGAACATGCAATTGAAATGGCCCCATCATATGCCCGTGAGGACGACCTCCCATACAAGAACCCGAAAAACTCAGCAAACATATCCCCGGAAAACCAGATAAGAAATACCCAAAGATACCAATAGAACCTCCACGACCACGGTTCCCTAAACCTGATTTGCAACCCACTCCAGGTCCCCAATGTTATGACTGTGGCGAGTGAGGTCATGTAGCGCGGTATTGCCAAAAAAAGAGGGATAAGGAGGAGGAACCTATGGATGTGAGCTACGCCCCGCATTCTCTTCTATACGCTCAGGAAACGGGTCCAGTATTCTACGTGAGTGTGAACATACATGGCAGTGTGGTTCGAGCGTTACTTGATTCTGGTTGCAGGCATTCGGTAGTAAGACAGGAATTAGTTCCCCCCTCCTGCATTAAGCCAGGGAAAAGTGTTCACATCAGATGTGTCCATGGGGACGTTAGGGAATATCCCTTAGCTACAATCAGCCTCTGCACTGCCTCAGGGACTAAGACAGAAGTAGTGGTTGGGGTTTTGGCTACACTCCTGAACCGGTGATTATTGGAACCGATAATCCAGGTTTCATCACCCTCATGTCTGATGCCATACAAAACTTCCCCCAGAATAACCTCCTTACTTCAGAGCCATGGGCTAGGGATACTCATTTCAGAACGGCACAACTAAATGATGCCTCTCTCACCAATGCCTGGCAAGTAGCTCGCTCAGATCAGGACCCTGCGAATAGAACCTATCCCACCTTTATCGAAAAGAACGGGTTATTATATAGGCTGGCCAAACACGACGCGGTTCCCCAGCCCCTGGTACCCGCAGATTTCAGAGACCAAATCCTATTTTTTGCACACGCACATCTACTAGCAGGACACTCAGGCGCGGAAAAGACAGGGCAGGCCATTTTGCAACACTTCTTTTGGCCGGGGGTCTATGCACAAATTCAACGCTATTGCCAAGAATGTCACATCTGTCAGCGGCGAAACCCATATGTTCCCCCTGCTGTACCCCTGAACCCTCTACCTATCATAGGTAAACCTTTCGATAGGTTGGGGATGGACCTCATAGGGCCTTTGCCTAAGTCTGCAAGGGGTCACCAGTACGCCTTAGTCTTAGTGGATTACGCCACTCGCTACCCTGAGGCCTTTTCCCTCCGGGCAGCTACCTCATCCGCCATTGCCCAAAAGCTCGTCGAGGTCTTCTCTCGGATGGGTTTTCCTCGCAAAATCATTACAGATCAAGGAACGCCTTTTGTTTCGGGTTTAATGACACAGGTCTGTAAGCAACTTCTATCACTCACATTAAAACATCGGTCTACCATCCCCAGACAGACGGACTGGTTGAGCGATACAATGGCAGCTTAAAGCTCACCTTGAAGAAACTTCTATCCGGGGACGGTAGAAACTGGGATCAGTTATTACCCTTGGCTCTTTTTGTTCTTCGCAGCCAAAAACAAGCCAGTTTAGGAGCATCCCCTTTTGAGTTGCTATTTGGACGGAGTCCAAGAACTCTCTTGGAAATAACCAATGATAGTTGGGAAAGAGAAGGAGCACATGAGGCAGAAGCCTTACTGGACTACACCCGACAACTACAAACCAGGCTTCATAAGCTTAGAACCATGGCCCATGATCACCTAGCTATCGCTCAGACCAAACAAAAAACGTTTTATGGCAAGGGCAAGAAATGGAGGGAACTGGACGTTGGTAATTGGGCTTTGGTCCTGTTGCCTACATCCACTCATAAACTAAAAAAAGAATGGCAAGGCCCTTTTAAAATTCTCAAAAAGATCGGCAGAACCACGCATCTCCTGCAAGTTAAGGGTACTAAGACTCAAATGTACCACATAAACTTGTTAAAGAAGTGGCTGGGAAAACCTCCCCAAGCGGTTCATACCCTTACAACTACCAATCACACTGTTTATGACACTCCCATTAATCCAGATTTAACAGAGATACAACAAGAAGAAGTTCTGTCTCTTCTTCTCCGTTACACTGACGTTTTCTCAGACCAACCAGGGAAAACACACATTGCAGTGCATTCCATTCCCACTCCTCCCGGGACAGTGGTTAAACAAAAGCCCTACCGTGTCCCCGAAGCCAGTAGAAGTGCCTTCCAAGATGAGATCAACCAGATGCTCCGCTCTGGGGTAATAGTACCCTCACACAGTAATTGGTGTTCCCCAGTGGTACTCGTTCCAAAACCGGATGGTAGTATTCAGTTTTGTATCGATTTCAGAGCAGTAAATAGGGTGTCCAAACAAGATGCTTACCCACTCCCTTGCGTGGATGAACTGCTAGAACGCCTTGGTGAAGCTCATTATATCACCACTATAGACCAAGGGGTATTGGCAGATTCCTCTAGACCCTGCAGACCAAGAGAAGACCGCCTTCTCTATACCCTGTGGTCATTATAACTTCACTGTTCTCCCGTTCGGATTGCACAGCGCTCCGGCGACCTTCCAAAGGGCTATGGATACAGTATTGTCACCACACCACCAATATTCTTCCGCTTACTTGGACGACATCGTCATTTTCAGTAAGACGTGGGAAGAACATACCAAGCATCTAGACAATGTACTCACTAGTCTGAGAACTACAGGGTTCCACATAAACGCCAAAAAGACTAGGATCGCCTTTAGGAAGGTGAAATATCTAGGATATGTCTTAGGTAATGGAAGGATAGAACCCCAAACAGAGAAGGTTAAGGCTATCTTAGAAGTTCCCTATCCTAAGCCCAAAGGGATCTGAGAGCGTTCCTGGGCCTTGTGGGATACTATAGGAGGTTTATCGCTCAATTTGCTGATATGGCCGGACCACTCACTGATTTCTTGAAGAAAACCCAATCTTCTCCCAGGTTACCATCCCCCACTCCCAAAGAAACAAAGGCTTTTCAGGCACTAAAAACTGTCCTCACTACCGCACCAGTATTGATCTCCCCGGACTTCCAAAAACCCTTCATCCTACAGATGGATGCCTCGGGCGTAGGTATCGGGGCGGTTCTTTCACAGGAGGACGCGGATGGGCTGGAAAGACCGGTTCTTTACATCAGCCGTAAACTGTTCCCCCGAGAAGTTGCCAACTCTACTATCGAGAAAGAATGTCTGGCGGTCCGCTGGGGTGTGGAAAAGCTCCGATACTATCTCGAGGGAAGACCCTTTGTTCTGTATACGGACCATGCCCCACTGACCTGGCTTCAAAGGAATCGTGGTCACAATGATCGCATTCTCAGGTGGTTTCTGGCTCTTCAACCCTTTCAGATTGAGGTTCGTCATCGAAAAGGCCTGAAACAAGGGAATGCTGACTTTTTGTCCCAGTTTCCTCTTTCCCCCGATCGGGGATATCCCGGGGGGGGGGGGGATGTGTCAGGGGGTGCCTGTCAGTCAGGGGTCGGGTGAGGACTTTAATGCTTGTTCCTTTCCGCCCCGAGTGCAGGACGGCCACGGTCCCTTTAACGCTGCTTGGACCTTCCCGGAGGTGGGAACTCCGCCGGTGATGTCATCAGCCGTCCTCCTATCAGGAGCGAAGGAGGAGCTGAAAGCGCGATACCCGGAAGAGAACTGCACGCCATTAACTGCCGGAGCAGGTGTGGAGAGAGAGTCGTCCAGTGTGGCTACGGAGGCGTTCTGCACAGAGAAGACGGAGGATTCGGGAGTCGCGCAGCCCCAGGAACAGAGAAAGCCAGGAGGCCAATGAGACCACGAGCCACCCCGCCACGCTTCAGGAGAAGTGTGGCTCCACAAGGTACGGGCCCGCATAAGGGGACTCGTATTTGCACGGGGAGGGACTGGGTAGGGGTGGTTGAGGGAGGTCACAAAACGGGTCTGCGTGTTGAGTGCCAGAAGCCGCAAACCTTCCCCTTCTAACACACCTAAAAGCGCCTTGGTATATCTCGACGTGTTGTGGTGGCAGTTCCTGGTGATCCCCTCACTCCCCGCCCCCCTTCTTTCAGAACCGGAACTCCGGTGTAATCAGTAACCAAGGGTTATTGTTTTTTTTGTCTTCTTTCGAGTGCCTTTACGGACCCCTGATGTCAAAGGACCTAAAAGGCCAGGACCCTTGAAGAACGACAGTCGCCAGCTACCCTACCACCAGCGCTGCTATCTTGGGATAAAGACGCTTCCCTGTTTGCTATGTTTTAAGCGCTGGACTTTTTGAGCCACTGAATAAAAGTGCACCCCCTTTCAAAAACATACTTGAGTGGTGGTACTTCTCGCTTATGGTTTCCCCCCCCCCCCTGTCCCAACCATCACAGGTACCCATTCTCAATTGCAAGTACAGCTTTCTTGATTGGGCAGGGTGAATCATATCAAGGAATTCCTCTTTCTTATAGTCTGCTTTGATATCGAGGAATTGAGTTGTCAATCTGCCAACTGACCTGCTAGCATGAAGGATCATCAAATTATGGGACCTGTACCTTTTTACCAGGTCCGCCCTGGTATACGCTGGGCAGGCTGACTCCGGAAATTCCCATAACTCTGGGAGACCGATCCTAGCACAAAGATCCTTAATATGGGATAACCATGGGATTTTCTTAGCTCTAGAGGAAACCCAAACCTCCTGAAACTCTGCACGATACGGAGCAAGCTCTGGAACAGACCAGAGTCTTCGCCAGTAGGTGAGTGGCCTCAGGGCCACCTCTTCTTCCAAAGGAAGTAGCCCCAGGTCGAGTCTTAATGGGACCAAGGGCGTACTGACTGGCAGGGCAAACAGATTTCTCATAAAGGTATGTTCAACCCTTGCCAAACTTTTAGGCCGATAGTGTCCCCAAAGTTCCGCCCCATATAAAGCGGATGATCTTGCTTGAACCATGTATATTTCAAGAACAGGAGCAGCCGGCTTACAGGAGGATGTTCTGTACATTTTGGAAATCCCACCCACAGTCTGAGTCAATTTCAGTGCAGACTTGGCTAGCTGTACATTCCACCCCAGATGTTCCTCGAGAGTAATACCAAGATATTCAAAGGTCTTTACTCTCTCGAGGGGTGTGCCGTTCAAAGCCGGGTTTGGCCGCGTCTACCTCAGGGGATTAAGTATCATGAACTTAGTTTTGGCCAGGTTGATCTCTAAACCACTTAGTTCACAAAAATCTGCAAAACCATCAAGGATACGTTGAATACCAGTAGCTGTTCTAGACAACAGTAGAGTGTCGTCCGCAAACATTAATGCAGGCACTCTTCCTGTCGCTAGCCTCGGAACATCTGTATCCTTTATGCCCAGAAGGTATTTAATAAGCCCATTGATATAAAGGCAGAAAAGAGTGGGGGCCATCATGCATCCCTGGCGCACCTCCCTTTGCACCTGAAATCGTGCGGACAATTCTCCCGCTTTTCCACATCTAACCTGAGCAGAGTTGCCTAAATGAAGTCTCCTCAGTACTTCCAAGAGGTAGAGTGGCAGACCCAGATCATGGAGAACTCTCCACAATTTGTCCCTAGGGACCCGATCGAAGGCGGCCCGCAGGTCCACAAAAATGAGGTAGAGGCTGCCACCCTCCACACTTACTGTTTTCCAGTAAAGGACCTGTAGTCGGAAGATCTGGTCGATTGTGGATGTGCCTGTCCTAAAGCCTGCTTGTAGTGGACTCTTCCCATGTCTGGATTCTTTCCTGAAGTATCTGCCCGAATATCTTCAATGGTATGTCTATCGGGCTGATAGGCCTGTAGTTTGAGGGTGGCAGAGGGCAGCCTTTTTTATAGATTGGGACTATCTCCGCACCCCGCCACGTCTCTGGCGGCTCGGTCCCCATCAGGATTGTTCTAAACAGGACGCAGAGGTAAGGAGCCCATATTTTCGGTTCCGACCAGAACAAGTCCCCAGGGATTTTATCAAGCCCTGGGGCTTTGTTGGGTAGTAACTTCCTAATGGCAGATTGCATTTCAAGAATTGATATCTCCTGAGACCCCCCAGTCCATGCTCGTGGAGGGGACTCAGAGACGCCAACTCGGAATCACCATTAGACGGTCAAGCATAAAGGCTGCCAAACTGTTCCTCCCATACTGCTGGGGCTATGTTGGGGCTGACTGCATTCTTCCCGCCCCTACCATCATTACTAACAATTGCCCAGAATGTTTTGAGATCTCTGCACTGTAATGCCGTCCTCAATTCATCCCACTTTTCTGCCCCCCAGGACTTTCTTTCCCTCTCTATAGCTTGCTTGTACTGAACCCTTAGTGACCTGATCAGGGATCTGTTATTGGCCTTAATTGCTTCAATCAATTACCCTTTCAGTTTGCGGCAATCAGCAGTATACCATGGGTGAGTCTTGGCAGATTTTTCCCTGTAGGTCTGTAGTGGGAAAAGAACGTCTAGCATTTTTAGAGCTAGCTGGTTGTGTATTTCAACGGGCCGGTTATTCCTCCCATCTGCAAGACCCAATGACTCTACCTCTGCCATGTCTTTAAGAAGGGGCAGAACCTGAAGATATATTTGCAACTGCCTGTTTGGGCAGCCCATTATGTGGGGCCATTTTATTCTCCGTCTATTATTATGGAGGAGGAGGGGCTGTCGGGCATGATTCTGCTCAGTCTGAGTATTGGTCAATCCCCAACTCCCTGGCTATAGAGACAAAACCAGGGTGTTGCGATCACTGTCCATCCGTTGGTAGATCTTAAAATCCTGGACCTTGTCCCATGATCTGGATGCGATCAGGATGTAATCAATAATCGATGATTGACCTACTCTATTAAAAGTCACATTTGTAGGCATGTCTGATTTTAGCCGACCATTGCATAGCCTTACAGACAAATACAATGTAAGGGAGGTGATTTGCAGAACCAATGGGGTCCACACTTTCACCGGGGGAATAGGGGTTTCCAGAATATTCCAGTGCAGGTTCTCCTTCGTCAGGGTCCTCCAAACCTGGTTTCATAAGGGGTTCAAACTGGCAGTTGAAATCCCCCCCAATGATTAAACCAATCTCGGGGTCAAGAGTCTGCGCAAATTCCATCAGTTGTTTGAGGACTATAGACTCTTGCCCGCTATTGGTTGGTCTAGAATAGATGTTAATTAAAGCTACATACTTATTCCCCGGAAGGGTTAACAACACACATAGGATATCCGGGGAATCAACTGTCACCTGCTTAGCTGTTGCACCCAGGTGAGTAGCTACCTAGGTACTTAGCCCTCCTGCCGGTCTTCCTCTGCCACCTTTTGTAGCAGGGAAATTGAATGTAGCAAACCCGCTTCGCTGGAGGTTGTCCAGGGCCCACGTCTCCTGCAAAAGGCAGATGTTAGTTTGTTTTTCAAACCCGCCATATTCCAGGAGAGTATGTTAATACTCCCGTTTTCCTCCCTGTGTGTTGGGCTTGTGCTTTGGCCACAGTTTAATAGTCTAAACGCACAGTCGGCCACCTGAGTAATTCCCTTCCTCTAACTAACACAGCTGTCCCCCCCCCCTGGCTCTCCTACCCTAGCACCTCCATTGTCCACGCTACCTCCTGTACCAGTACTAAGTTCCCTCCTCTTTTGGCCTATTTTATCCCTGTATATACCTGCATCTCCCATGTATCCTACCAAAGTAATGAGGCGCTTCATCTCACTGAAGTTAGCTTTTACTTCCAGCAAGTTCTTACTTTCTACTATCGAAGAAGGGGGATTCCTGATTTCTGACAGTCAATCTACAGATTCCAGGTTGCCGTACCTATTGTGGTGATGGAACATGTCAAACGACATGGGGCTATTTAAAGGCCTATTCCAGGTGACATTACCAAGAGTGGGGTAACCTCCCTGGGTTTCCTCGTCCGCCCAATTTGTCCCCTCCCACTTTTGTGCTAAGTGGGCATTACTGTGGGTACCTGGATAAAAATAAGTTAGTGGCAGGGATTTTATTAGTGTATCTGGGCTACCTGACTCCAAATTACAAATGTACTTGACTGTCCACCTGTTCCTAAAATTAATCACAATGCAGTCCCCTTCTATATTTTTCCCTCTGGGCCCCACCCAATCTACTCGTCTAGCAAATAATATTTCACTGGTTCCCCCAATTGGGAGGGGTCTGTTATGGTTCAACCAGTGAATACATTTATTTTTAAGGTTTCTGTAATCCTCGACCTTGCCCAGGCTCAGGGAAGGAACCCCCGCAAGAACCACCACAAAAGTTAATGACTCCGGAGGCAGAGTTAGGCGAGGCAACAGGGGTCTGCTAGGGACCAAAGGGTTCATCCTTTGTTCTTTATTTGTTACCTGAGTTGGGTCTTGACCAGAGCTGCTAGCCCCCATAACCCCCTACCCCCTCCATTCCTTGTATTAGTCGGGTCACTAGGTACGACTAGCATTGACTGAGTAGTTGAGTGAGAACTTGGGCGAGTGTCTGTCGTGCCAGTATGAACTGGGAAAGCCCTTTCTATATTTGTGACTACCGGGATTAAACTCTGTATGCCTACCTGGCTGGGGCCAATTAGACCTATGCCATTACTGGCAGGTTCCACACCCCTTCTACCCTTCCCTCCCAATTTAGGTAGACACAATGATTCGAGACATGACAGTCTTTTTTCAATAGAGTTCAGTCTTTCATGAATCGGGAGGCAGTACTCTATAAATATCCGTTCCATTTTAGCCCAAAAGTCCCCTCCTCTCCCTGACAGTGACGGTGACAAGTCTTCATTGGCTTCTATGAATGGTGATTTATGCACTTCAGACAGCGACTCTTCTAGTACCACCACGGGAGTTTCATTTTCCATATTGGCCCGTTTTTGTTTTTTCGATTTCTTATTTACTAGTGCAGTTCCCCCACGCTTTCTTTTTGCTGCTTGGTCAGGTACTTTACTCCTGGGCCCTAAGTTAGTGTCCAAGGCCTGCCGGATTGACTGCCCCGATCTGGTAGTTCCTGGGCTTTGAGGGGGCGTTGCTGGTTCAGATACTACTAGTGCCACATTTGCTGGCGGGCTGTGCACCATGACTGCCACATCTATCAAATTATTACTTTCTCCCGCCAATCTAATAGGTACAGTATCAACTACTGTTTGTATTGCAGTCAATGGTATTGTAGGTGAAGGTTCAGATATTGGTGAAGGGGCCTTGGCTAATTGACCCAATGAAGACCGTTTATCAAAAATTGGGTCCATGGACAGCTTTCTTTCTGTTAGGTCAATTTCCCGTTGCAACATGGACGTAGCCCTAGTTAAAAACTGGTCAATTGTCCCTACAACACTGCCTGTGGTAGGCTTTCTCCCCTTCGTGGCCATGGCCGTGTTAGTTCAATAGTGGATACCTTAGCGATCAGTTATTCAGTAGCGATTGAGTAATAACACTATGATATAGGACAAGGCTTAAAGCTACCAAGCAACACACTAACCTTGTTGTGCAAGTCTGCGGTAAGGGCCAAAGAGATGGGTCCCGTCCCGTCCTCGATCGTGCTCGGACGGGCTCAGACGGGCCCGCCCTTGGCCCGGGCCTCGCCCGGCTCGTCCCGCGACGCGGGTTGCTGCACTGGCTAAATGAGCCTCCCGGCGCTGCTGCGGCGTCGGTAGGGCGCGCTGCCGCTGGGACTGCCGGGAATTATAGTCCCGGGGCGGCGGCACTGGTGGTGCTGGTGGTGGCGTCCAAAGACTCCTGGCGGTGGCGGCAATAAGGTAGGGCTCTCACTGCCCTGCTGAAAGGCTCCCCTTTATTTTCCTTCCACGGTGGGGAGGCTCAGCTTTTTTTTTTTAGGTTGATCTGCCCCCTGGGGTGGAAACCCCACTAGTTCATCAGAATTACATTTGTTTTTTGGGGGGTGAGCAGCTCCCTTCCTAATGGTGACTTCCCCTGAGGAGGCATATGTTTATTTTTGGTTTCTGCCCACCAGGGGACAGAATAGCCATTTGTTAGGCCAAAAGAAACTCCACTAGACGCCCAGGTTGTTTTTAGTTCACATGGGAAGCAGTCCCCAGTATATGTTTTCTCCCCATGAAAATAATGTTTACACCACTAGATCATCAGGGTGGTGGATAAAGCTAACAACTCACTGGGGATTGTAATGTGAAGAGTGTAAGTAAGCTTCTTGCACAGTGTTTGGGGCAAATACTGTGTGGCTTGTTTTTCACTCCCCTCAAAGGACAAATTGGTCAGTATTATTAGTGGGATAATCTCAAACGGGGCTGGACACCAACACTGGAATACTACTAGCATTTTCTTGGAGGTAGCAAATTTGATCTCCTTAAGGGGCATGGTACCCCTCGCTTGCTTCAGCCTATACTTTTCTCACTAGCTTCTTCAAGTCCTTCAGCTTCATAGGGAGTGGAATGCATGTGCTATTTGTTCACTTTTTCCCACAGCTTGTTTCTTTGGCCCAGATGCATCAAGGTAAAATCCGCTCGCAAATGGGCAGATTCTCAGAATCTGCCCCTTTGCGACCGGTATTTTAGCATTTGGGATTCATCATCCCAAATGCAAAAACCGCAAATTAAGAATTTGCTAAATTGCGATTACTTGCATTTATGGAATCTCAAATTGAGATTCCTTAAATGTAATGCATCAAAGTTAGAAAATTAGCGATTTCGCTAATAGGAGTAGCAAATTACCATGAAATTCAACTTCATGGTAATTTGCAAAAACTTTGAAAAATGCACAAAAGTGCATTTTTCAAAGTTTCATGTTGCGCACACACATGCCCTAAGGGCATGTGTATGCACAACATATGTGCACAGATCAATTTCAGGGGTGCAACAGGGTGTCCTTTGGACACCCCTGCACCCTTGAAATTGCATTCTCAATTTGCGATTCACTCATTGCGATTCGCAAATTGAGAATGTCTTGCCATTCATTCCTATGGGCCTCTAGGCCCATAGGAATGAATGGGGAGGTATTCCTTAATTGTTACTCGCAATTTGCGAGTCGCAATTAAGGAATTTTAAGAAATCGCTATGTTTTGAGCAAGTTCTTCTTGCATAGCATTTTGCTATTCCTTATTACCGATTCCTTATTTTTCGCTAATAAGGAATCACAAAATGGATGCTTGATGCATCTAGGGGTAAGTGCTTAATTTATTACATTGCCTGCTTATTTTTGGAATACTGTATTTGTGACTGGGAGCCCAGGGCTACAACTCCCACAATACATTGTTAGAAATGTAGAGTGGGTGGGACACCTTTGACCAGAGACAAAGGCTGTAGGCTTTAAATGTGTAACCCAAACTTAACCAATCAGAGCTGCACTGTTGCTTTCAAGAAGTGTTTGACATACTTGCAGCCTTCTGGCTCATTTTCAGCTTTCTTTGAGTTGTGAGAGGTACTAATTTTAGTAGTTTAAGTAATGTTTTTTCTTTGTTTGTATATTTGGGCTTTGCTTTGTAGGAATTGTGCCATAGTAGTGTTTGATTTGTTGAGAACTTGTTTTCTTCCTCTTATGCGTTTGTGAAGGGGGGGTAATGTGTTTGTTGGTCATGCAGGCATTTGTTTTGGAGTTCTGTGTTAAGTCTGTTTTCCTACAAATGTATGCTTTTCTGAATGTATTCTGTAAATTGTGTTTGCTAATTGTGTGTGCAATTGGGTTTCATTGTTTCGGAAACGTTTTGAGTGTGTTTTGTTTTTAAACACGTTTTAATTTATGTTCATCATAGTGCCCTGCAAAGCTTTCAATATTCAAAATTCCATGGAGCTGATTATATTTATCTGTATCTTCTCGTTCATGTTTGTTGGTGTCTTAATTATACCCCTGGTGATTTTACAGAGACGTGGTGGCAACTTCACAATGCATTCATCCTTTGTTCTAAGATGGCTGGTGGTGGTGAATGGTGAGTTCGTGCTATATGGTGGGTGACTCCTGTTTTCCAAATGGCTGCACCACCACTACATGTTTTTGTTACTCCAATACAAGTAGAAGTGCCTGCCATTTTGAGATTGCTTTGTAATATGTGGCTGTGGGATGAGAGAGGGCAAGTAATACACTTTTCATGGAACTGTGCCTCCTATGTGATTTCAGTGTTTTTTTAATCTTCTCTGTTTTTTTTTTTTACTCTTTCCCACAAGTTACACTTGTTTATCAACTTAACTTTTTACAATTTTTTTGCAGAGCCGAAATTTTGATTTCCTTAGCGGCAAATACTGCATGCAGTTTCGGCACAGGTAGATCTGCAGTTAGTATAGTTGCATGTGTTTGTTTCAGGGAAGCAAAACGCATAGTAGTACTATTACCTGAACTAAGTACCATTAACCATGATCTAAGAAATAAGTTAGGAGTTCAGTATCCAGTTGCAAATCCTTGGTATAAATCTACTTGGAAAATACATTTCAAGATGGCAGCTGATTAACATGCTAGCAGTCTGCGAGTTGCAAGAGCGATGTCTTGTGATACTTGCAGAGGGATATCACTGATGCGCGCATCTTCAACTTCGCACTTCAACTGTTCTTGTCAGGTGGTGAGCAATATCCCAGTGGGCGTCGCTGAGGAGCGTGCCACTCCCATTTGAAGTTAAAATGTTGTTCCCATTTCTCTTCCCTTCCACCTTTTTCCCTTTCATGGAGGCATAATACAAGCGGCTCATCTTTCAGTGCGCATGTGTTGTGGGAGAGCCAATTCCTCCTGTTCTGTCTTCTCTGGTGAGAACTATTTCTAGTCACACTTCGTTTCTCACTGCATGTGTACTGTGGAAAAGCCAGTTTCTCCTACCCTGTCTTCTCTAGTGAGAACTAATTCAAGTGCTGCTTTGTCTCTTAATGCGTGTGTGCTGTCGGAGAGTCAGTTCCTCCTGTCCTGTCTTTTCTGATTCTGATGAAGATTACCTGTGATTTGTGAGGTGAGGTACTTTCTCGAAACTGTTCTAAAGAAGTTCTGCAGTGGGTACTGGTGGGTTCCTCAAAAGCAGACCCAGAGAACTTATTGAGCTGAAAAAGACTTGTAATATCAATTCACAAGAGAGGATAAAGTTTTTTGACAGTTGGGTGTCAAGTTTCCATTAACCTTAGTATCCCCAATTGTGGAAGGGAAGATGGCCCAATCAGTCTCTCCTAGAACCGGCTCCAACCCACTGCTATGGTTCCAGGACCTCAGCCAAAGTACTGCACAAAAGGATTTTCCACGCTGTTGCCTCTTTATAACAATGCAACAAACAAAACTGTGACTGCAACGTAACAGTGCACGTCGCCCAATCGATGTGCGGATTATGTAATTGAAGCCATGGCACCCCAGGTATGGCTTCAACATTAGGTGTGTCAATTAAAACAAACCGTATAGTTTCTGAATACCCATTCTCGCACATCATGATCATATCACTAGAATGTTACGCGATGAGCCCTGACGACAATACAGACCCATCCACAGCTCATACAGGTTCCGGATGCTTCTTTTTTTAAAACAACTTTATTTTTTGGTTATACAACATGTATAAACCCCCCCCCCTCTCAAATTGACATTGTTACAATACATGTAGACAGTTCGATAACCTCATAACGGCACTTGAGGACACAGGTATCACCGGAACAGGTAAGACACATGAGGAGTAACAGAATGGCAAAGAATAAAAAAATAGCATGAGGAAGCAGCCGAGCACCACCCCATCCCTTGTAATAAAAAAGCCCTAGCAGTCCCCCCCTCCCTCCCCGTCAGACCCAGACCTCACTGGCGATAACAATTTGTCGGGTTCCGGATGCTTCTTAGGGACAAAACCAACCCCCAGAGCCTTAGCAAGAGTAATATCCCCAAAATTACCAGTAGCTCCTGATTCCAACAAAACCGGCATGGTTTTCGTAACTAAGCAGTTATGACAAGAACTATGGTTAAGGTGAAATGCTTAGGAACACGCCACAGTATTAGCTAAATACTGAGAGATCTCATATTTCCTGAGACTCGAAGATTCAACCACAACCCCTCTCTGAGCTTGCTAGTTTTCCGACACCTTCATCTGATGAATGTGGGGAATGTTAATTCTGTTGGGTACAAAACTGATTCTTGGTTTACTGAATAATAACTTATAGAAAACAGTACTCAAACCATTTAGTAATATTCAATGAAAAAGAAAGAGAGGGAAAGACAAAAAAACTGCAGAATATTAAATAAATCTGAAGTTGTATGAAGGATAAACCAATATATTCTTTTACATTTTAGGGTATTGAGAAATCAGAAGGCTGGCACAGTTCATGAACATACAAATTGTTCAAACGACGCAAGTGATATGGGGAAAAAAGTGCAAAATGTGAACCAGATATATACAGTGCTGTACGGATGGTTAAAAATGGTCATTCAAAGGACATCCATTCCTAGGTACATACATCTCTGCGCCGCTTGGGATTTAAATTTCCATTTCGCATGGGGCGGAGAGAGTAGGGTCAGGATTATCACAAGCACATCGACGTATCGACCCAGAGAAGTGCGTGATTGACTAGTAGGCACAGCGGGTCTTCCTCAGGACAAGGCAAACCAAGGGACAGCCCAAAGGGAAGGTTTTTAGGGTATTGTCCACCGCAAGTTGGATTAAAGGAAGCAATGACTGAAGTGAGGTACTTGATGGTAATGAATCACATCAATGGGGCAGCACAGTTCTGTGGCTCGGCGTCCCGAGCCACACGGACTAGGATCAACAGTAGACCATGGCAAGTGCACTACTCTTGGAGGTCCTTCTCCCCAAGATCAAACATCAACTTTGCCCAAGGCAGAGCAGGATGGCCTATTTGTATCAGTTCACACAATGATGCGTGAGAAAGATGTGTTTTGACTATTATGTTTGGTGTTAACAGTAGCTTGTGAACAATAACAATTATATTTAGATATTAGGCCTATTCATTTAGACTTGCAATAAAATGTAGCGTAACATTGAGTAACGGCGGGAGCTAATAATGCTACTATGAAATAAACAACATAATAAATGTAAATGTAAACAAAGCTATAGGTCAAAGGCTAGGGGTTATGCCAATAGGCCACAGGTCACACTGCGCTAACGTTACGGAAAATATGCATGGTACACTCCCAACTAACATCTGCTTGTCTGCTAAGCTCAAATGTAGGGAGGATGAGGAAGAAGGTAGACCTGCCTGATCAGGCTGACACTGCGACAGAGACTGCCCACTGAAATATTCAGGCATCAAGTCTTCAGGGATACCAGAAAGAAGTGAGACTTTGTCCTTTAATCTTTAATCAGGGTGGCAAATACGGGCAAGATGGAGGACTACATAGAAAAGTTGCTCAACACAGTGGTTGGCACAGAGTCACTTTCCTCCCAATTTATTGTGGAGAGAGCCCATTGATCTCTCGGCCCACAACCTCCTCCTGGAAGCGCTCCCAAGCCCATCATAGTGTGCCTACTGAATTATAAAGATAGAGACACTGTATTGCGTGTGGCTAGGGAGAAAAAACAATAGAACTATAAAGGTGTGTCTTTTACCATGTTCCCTGACTTCACCACGCATGTGCAGGAGGAGAGGCGCAAATTTAATGTAGTCAAACAGAAACTTAGGCAAGCTCAGATGGATTATGCCCTACTGTACCCAGCACGCCTCAGAGTTATGCACCAGGGTCACCAAACGATTTACACAAACCTGCAACAGGTGGAAGAATTTCTTAAGAAACTTAAAAGAAGGAAGGCTGCAACACCCGAAAATGACGACCTATCGGAGGCACACCTGTCAGACGTGGAATGAACCCCTCAGTGGTTGGCGAAAGTTGCTATACAGTTCCAAACTTATATTATGAATGTGGCACCGACTCACTTGAACAAAGAATCGTACGAAGCCCACTGCCAAACTTGTGCACCAGGACTTGCGATGGTGGTAGCGCAGGCGGGCAGGACATGGACACAACAGATGGCCGGACACCCTTGATGCCTCTTCGGGGACTCGTCCGATGGCGTGGGTCTCCTGGACAGGCGAGCGGTACCTGTGGGCCGCCTAGTGGAACTTCCCCTAATGGGTGCACCCCTGTTGTCTTGTTTTCTTTGCTTTGGGCATCTGTTTCTCTTTATCCCAGTTTATTACCTGGCTGGGTGCGTTACACTGAATGTGTTTTTTTGGGGTTGTATGGATGGGGTGGGGTGGGAATGAATGACACTGGCATAATTGGGATGCTTCAGTGGGTGAGGGAGGTTGGGAATTGGAGGTTCACAGCTTTGACAACACTGGCATGTGCTATATAGGCGAGACATGTCACTCATGTACTAGAGATATGTTGCATCATTTAATGTCACAGGTTAATCGATATTGTGATATAGGACATCATGTCTACACAGAGGGATGACTCGGTTCTGAAGGTGTTATCCTGGGATGTTCGAGGGTTGAATGATTCAAGAAAATGCAGGCAGATTTTGGCTTATCCGGATAGGCAGCAGATACAAGTGGCACTGTTGCAAGAGACGCACATAAATCCTAGATCTCGCAATACATTTGCAAGCAAGTGGGCGAGTGCAAGAATTTTCTCTTCTTATTCCTCATACGCATGTGGCACTGCCATCTTGGTTAAAAAGCAGACACCCTTTGCACTAGCTGGCACACTGGTGGACCCATAGGGGAGGTATGCAAGTGCATAGGGGAGATTAGGTAGGGATTCGGTAACGATAGTGAGCTGTTATGGCCCCAACATTGATACGCCTGAATTCTTTACTACCCTGTGGGGGAAAATTGTAGAAGTGGGGTCCACTCACATTATCTGGGGAGGAGATTTTAACGCTGCCCTGAAAATTGGATAGGTCCAAAGCTGCTAAACAATACTCTCCCAATTCTCAGGAAGTGTTAGCGGGTATTATGAAAGAGGGTGGATTGACTGATGGATGGCATTATATGCACCCGCGGGTGAGGGAGGGGACTCATTTCACATCTTGCACCGGGACATGGGCCAGGCACGATTACTGCTTGATTTCTAGGGGGTTAGTGACTAGCATACGCAATGCCACACATCTTGCCAGAACTTGCTCAGACCATGGCCCCGTAAGAATCACGATCAGTCCGCCAGGTTATGATAAGCCCAGGCCAACTTGGCGACTGCAGCCGAATGCTTTGCTAGACACAATTGTTCAGTCCGAACTTGGGGAGGAAATTAGGGACTTTTTCTCCGCAATGAAAGCTCAGTAGATAGCGTGGAGGTTATCTGGGAGGCATTTAAGGCCACGATTAGGGGGTATTGTATCTCCAAAAGTTTCAGAGTGTTGTGAGACATACAACGGACACTTCAGAATCTGGAACAGAACTTGAAGAGGCTGGAAGATCGAATGGTAAATGGTGAAACGGGTCATGTACTGAAAGTTTTTAGGGAGAAATTATCTGAATACGAAGAGGCTGCTACCAGGGAGGTGAAATTCAGAGGCCGCTACTAGGTGGCTTGCAGGTATTGTGAGGGGGAGCGACCAGGAAAGTCTCTGGCTGAGATAACACGATGCCCGTGGTTTACCACTCATATCCTAGAAATAGAGAAGCCTGAGGGGACGGTCTGCCAGGATACCCTTGACATCCTCAAAACATTCACCTCACATTATGCCACTCTATACACCACGCAGCGTCAAGGGACGGTGGATATAGGTGCATTTATGGGGGATGTGGCGTTGGGCTGGTTCAGTGATGTCCACAGGGAGTTCCTTAGTGCTCCATTTGAGATTGATGAGATTAGGGAAGCCATTATGGCTTTGAACAACGGGAAGGCGCCAGGCCTGGATGGCTTGCTCGCTGAGTTTTATAAAAGCTACATTGATATCATGGCACCAGTCCTTAAGAAGGTTTTTGAGGAGTCCCTGGAAGTCGGGATACTTCCCCCCTCGATGAGGGAAGTGGTGATAACGTCCCTTTTTAAGCCAGGTAAATCCCCTAGAGCCTGCGATTCCTACAGGCCGTTGTCACTTATAAATTGTGATACAAAAATTCTAGCCAAGGTACTGGCCACTCGCCTGACTCTTTTGATGGACAAGCTCATCCTTCCGGATCAGTCCGGTTTTGTAGGGCTATGTCAGAAGTCAGAGGGTCTTAACAGACCTCTTCCTGTGTCTTCCCCCTTGCACCCCCTTTTTTGTCTTCCCAGCCCTCTGAAGCTGAAAGCCCCGGAACTGACCTCGAGTGGCCTCCGTGTTACTGGCCCTTTAACTGGGAGCAGGAACCAGTTTTCCATCCAGCTTTGGAGGTGGGGCCTCGAGTGATGACACGAGTCAAAACGCCAGCAGCCAATGAGTAAGGGGAAGCAGGAAGCATCAGCTGTTGCGGATCCAGAAGCCGAAGCGCAGGACCCGAGCCGTGTTGCGAGACGCCGGAGACCGAAGACGCCCTCGAGAGACCGCCGGATCAGGACCCTGGAGGGCAACATCGCATTTTGCCCCGCCACGTCCACGGAGTAACGTGACAGGCTACCACCCACAACTTGCGCACTTTGTTTGTCCTGATGCAGACTGTGGCGCCAGAATTCCCTCTTGTTGCTGCCTTTTTAGATGCCACCAAGGCATTCAACTCAGTGGAGTGGGATTATCTATTCGGCGTACTACAGAGAATGGGTTTCCCTAGATTATTTATCTTTCGGATACAATTGCTATACCATCAACCCTCTGCTAGGGTTTTGATAAATGGACATTTGTACCTGCTTTTACTATATTGCGGGGTACTCGGCAGGGGTGCCCGCTATCCCCACTACTATTTGCAATAGCGATTAAGCCGTTGGCGTCTAGGCTGCGCCAGATACACCGAGACAAAGCGTTTCGATGTTTTCAGCGTCAGATCCTAAAATCATGATATGCTGAGGACGTTACACTATATATTAGGGACCCTCAACAAAATCTCAACCCTCTATTGAGGGAATTTCTTGTTTTTGGCAGGCTATCTGGTGTTAATATCAATTGGGGGAAATCGCAACTATTTCCTCTCACACCTGCGGTTACTGAGTTTCAGCTAGATTTCCCTCTTGAGTGAAGCGGCTCTGACCTTCGATACCTAAGCATACAGGTTTCCAGAGACAAGGAGGAAACGATAAGACTGAATTATGGGACAGCTATCACACAATTGGCCAGCAATGTCACGCACTGGATCTCTCTACCTTTATCATTTGCAGGCAGGGCTTCCCTTATAAAAATGATCGTACTTCCCCAATTCCTTTATCTGTTTCTTAATATCCCATATCACCCCAGGCGTTTTTTTTAAAAAACCCTACTTGCTGAATTGATTTGTTTACTCTGGGGAGGCACACATTCAAGACTCAAATAGTCTATTCTCACGAAGCCATATGACCAAGGAGGCTATGATACCCCAGACTTCGAGGTTTACTACGTTAGCGCGCAAGCCTGTTATGCGTACCATTGGATATGGTCCACACAATATATGCCACAAGTAGCTACTGAAGATTGGCTGGCAAATCCTATACCACTGAGTGGTCTCATTCATGGACCTGCTCGTGCTCGCGGGGAACCGCCCACAACGGTTACTAGCACAATGGATGCATGGAGGCGAATGGCAGATCTCCTCGAATCACCTTTATTGTACTCCTCACAGCTTCCGCTATCATATCACCCAGCCAAGGTGCTATTGCAGGAAAAGGGTTTTAAAAATCTGTGTGCGCGGCTTCATGTCACTGTCTGGGGGGACTCGTTCCACGAAGGCATGTTCCGATCCCTGGAGCATCTGTTCCAAGGAGTTCAGCCTACGCCACTGGATGTATTTTTATAGGTGCGACTAAGGCAGGGGATGAGGGCAGTCCTTCCTGACTTACCCAGAGAACCGGAGAATTTTATCCCGCTACATTTCATGATTACTTCTCTGGATGGGAAGCATCTGGTATAGGATATATATCGTAGCATACGTGCGCAGCAGAAGGATGTTGATGGACTGGCCCACACGTATTGGAGTGAGGAGCTGGGACCGGAAGTGACAGACGACCAATGGTCGTATTGCTGTACACAAACCAAACGCATTTCTGCAAGCTGTCGATTAAAGGTGATACATTATAAATGTTTGCAGCTCTTATATTACACGCCCGCTAAAAAGTACAAATTCCAGCTATCAGATAACGATAGGTGTGAAAGGTGTGGAAGGTCTGGGGTAGGACTTTTTCACTTGGCGTGGGAATGTCCGGCGGTGGGGGAATTCTGGACACAGGTGCATGAGGCCCTTGGCAAAATGATAAGTAACACACTGGAGAGGGATCCCCTATTAGCGTTACTGGGTTACACTGCACGAATACCCAAACAGCACAATAAATTTATTGATATTGCTCTACTGCTGGCCAAGCTTAGGATGGCATGCCGGTGGGGTAGGGTACGGGCTCCAAAGTTTAAGGAGTGGCTCATGGACGATTTATATTGTCAGGAGCAAATGTCTGTATATGCTGAGACACAGCTGATGGCCTCGAGACCTAGGGATATCTGGGGACCGCTTCAGATCTTCCTCTTCCAAGGGGGGATTGGGGACGCGGACTTACCTCCCGTTAGTGGTTCATAAAAATTGTATGGTACAAGTGGATCTCTCTGGAACCTCAACAGGTCTTTATAGGCCAGGTGGTGCTTCCTCTGCGTGACTCTTTGAAGATATAGGGAAGCACGCCCTGCTACTGATCGATACTGGACTTTTGTGATGGACTCTTATTCTATTATTTTAGACTTTTCTCCCCTTTTACGTATTATGATCCTATAGGCTATCAATGCATCATATATGGACAGGTGTTATTGATGTCCTTGTGAAAAATATTTGAAACATATGAATTGCAATGTAAACAAGGGGTATGCATAACACTGTTGAGGTGGGGGGGGGATGGCGGCGATGGGGTCGTTACCTGATTTGAAGTGCCTCACATGGAATGTTCGTGGACTCAGGACTATGTCAAAGAGATACAAGGTGCACGCCTATCTGGTGAGGAGGGGCGTTCAAATTGCTCTGTTGCAGGAAACTCATTTAACCAAACTAGAGTGTGATGCATTGCAGAAGAGATGGCGTGGCCATGTGTTTGGTACCTCTTATTCAGCGTTTGCAAGGGGGGTACTGATATGGGTCAGGGCGGGGATACCATTCCAGGTCACGAGTCAGTTGGTGGACCCTGGGGGTCGGTTTGTGGCGGTGGAGGGGAGGCTTTATGGCCGTGAGGTGGTCTTATGTAGTGTTTATGCCCCCAATGTTGATCAGGCCCGATATTTTGATACTCTCACGGGCTCGCTGGCCCACTTCCTGGCGGGTCCCATTATACTGGGAGGGGACTTTAATTCAATCACCGATGTAGCGTGGGATAGATCACACCCGCCATTGGCCGACTCCCCGGTGCTTAAACTGGCAGCGCATAGGAAGGATTGGCAGGAGCGGTGGGGCCTGCTGGATGTATGGAGGACACAACATCCTAATGTTAGGGACTACTCCTTCTACTCGGCAATGCACGCTCTACATGTCAGAATAGATTCCATCCTGTGTAGCGGCCTCCTGGCAGCCATGGTGACGCACACTGAATACCTTGCTAGGACCATCTCGGACCACAATCCCTTGCTGATGGCGGTAAGATGGCAGGGGACGAGGTCTGCGGTCCCGACATGGAGGCTACGGCCTGATACTCTAGAGGACTTGGTGTTTGGTGACAGGGTCAACCAGGGTATAGCGCTTTATTTCAATGAGAACGAGGGATCGGCCGCCACGAGATCGGTAGAATGGGACGCGATGAAAGTGGTGGTGAGGGGTGTCTGTATGGGCAGCTTCTCGAATGTAAGGACAACTGTCTTGGCGGATCTGGAGAAGGCGGAATGTGTGCTGAGAGAGATTGAACGGTGCAGGCCTGAGAGACCGGACCTGCAGGATCGACTGCTGGAAGCGAAGGAGGTGGTGGCGAGAGAAACGGAGAGATTGCGATGCTCTGACTATAAGCTATACCTCACTAAGGTGCATGCGGAAAGGGATAAGGTGGGCACACTGCTTGCAAAACTTGCTAACCCGGAACCTAGGAGTGGCCCGATTATGTGTATCAGAACCGACAAGGGGGAGGTGGTCCACTCTCCAACAGCAATATTGCAGCGCTTTCAGTCGTATTATACGAGCCTCTATGATACTCAGTTGGAAGCGGAACCCTCCGAAATAGGCAACTATTTACACACGGTGCGGGTCCCGGTGCTAGATGAGGAAACGGCGAAGGCCTTGGGCGGACCGATCACCTTAATGGAGATTCGAGGGGCTATTGAGCAGATGGCCAAAAACAAGACACCGGGGGTGGATGGCCTGCCAATTGAGTTCTATGCGAAGTACGTTGATATATTAGCGCCCAGGCTACTGACAGTGTACTCTGAAGCGGTAACCCTGGGGCACCTCCCCAACTCCATGAAGGAGGCACTGGTGGTGCCGCTGTTGAAACACTGTAGGGATGCATTGGAGGTGACGTCAAACAGACCCCTCTCTATGCTGACGGTGGACTACAAGATCTTGAGCCGTATTCTGGCCACTAGACTGCTACCTCACATGACCACGCTGGTACACGAAGACCAGGCAGGGTTCATTCCTACCAGAAACACGGCCATTAACACCCGCCGGCTGATCCGCATACTGCAAGACGCCTTAAGCTCGGATCATACGTCGGCTGTATTATCGGTGGATATTGAGAAGGCTTTTGACAGCCTTGAATGGTGCTACCTAGATGGGGTGTTAGAGAAGTTCGGAATAGGTGGAGGCTTTGGAAGTTGGACGAAAGTTCTCTATTCCTCTGCCACCGCTAGGGTGCGATTGGGGTCACTCATATCACCCGCTTACCCGGTACGTAGGGGGACTAGGCAGGGATGCTCGCTCTCTCCCCTTCTGTTCGCTCTCGCGATGGAACCACTGGCGGCACAAGCCAGGACGGGGGCTTCCTTTAACGGAATTAGATATAAAGGGAGTACTCACTACATCTCGTTGTATGCAGACGACCTGTTGCTGTATTTGGAGGACACGGAGGTGGCTTTCAGAGGGGCCATGGGGATGCTCTCCTCCTTCAGCGGATTGTCAGGACTTAAGGTGAACTGGACTAAGACATGTGTTTTCTCGCTGCGAACGGATATCCAGTGTCTTCCACTTGCAGTAGACGTGGTCTGGGAAGACAGATGCTTTACGTACCTAGGAGTCAGGATCTATCATGACGCGGCGAGCCTCCTAGAGGGCAATATAGGTCGCTGTATCAGGGGATTGCGTGGCTGCATGTCCTTCTGGGCCTCCCTCCCTTTATCGGTGCAGGGTAGAGTGGCATTGTTAAAAATGGTAGCTCTCCCTCGACTGCTGTATTACTTCTGAACTTTGCCTATCTGGATCCCACAACGGATCTTTAGAGACTTGAGGTCGATGGTTATTGAGTTCCTCTGGGGGCCTGGCAGACGCAGGGTGGCGTTGCACAATATGACTAGACCCAAACTCGAGGGAGGGATGGCGGTGCCGGACTTCGAACTGTATTACCTAGCGGCCCAGCTCCAGGTTCTGACACAGAATGTCGCAAGGGAATTTAGGGGCCCTGACCAGATTCGTGGGACGGGTCTCCAGAGGCACGTCCTCTCCTATATAGTTATGCAACAGAGACTGGCATTAAGCGAGCTCACCCTAGAGGAAAAAACCCTCCGGTTGTGCTGGAACAGGAGCCTGAAGCGAACACGAGCTGCGCGCCCTTATGCCCCGGAGATCCCTCTTGGGATGCTGACGGCGCTGCCGCACGGAGGAAACTGGTCTCCGCTGTCGGAATGGGAGGAGCTGGGCCTACAAGTAATAGGTGATCTGTATGTGGAGGGATTATTAGCCCCATTTGGGGTGCTGCAAGAGCGATTCGGCCTCCCGGATGGGGGTTATCTCCTGCATGCGGCGATCTCTGCGGCAATACAAAAACACTGGAAGGTAGGACTGACGGAGCCGGACACGAACATGGCATGTCAGTACGTGGTGATGGCTGCGGGTACGATCAAAGCGGTAACCTGTCTCCAATCACGGATGATGAACGCAGGGCTAGAACCGCTCACTGCGATGAAAGCTGCATGGGAGGAAAGTGTAGGCAAACCTATTCCGGATGCGGATTCGGGCCACATTTTGGCACGGACGTGGAAGGGTAGTAGGAATGCCAGGTTCCAGCAGGTGCATTTTTTCCTTTTGCATAGAGCTTATCTGACCCCAGGGAAGCTCCGCTGGCACTTTCAGGTGCAAGATGAGGCATGCCCGAGGTGCTCGGCACCGGAGGCTGAACTGGATCATATGTTGTGGGACTGCCCAAGGCTGGGTACATACTGGCCTGAGGTGGGTGCACTTCTGAACGAGGTCACGGATAGGGAAGTGGAGTTTGACATGGCGGCGTGCCTATTACTTTGGTTTCCTCACACAGCGAAAACGAAAATCACAAGCAAGTTCATGGATCTGGGGCTCATGCTGGCCCAGAGGGAGATTACATGGCTCTGGAAGACTAAGGAGGGCCCTTCTGTAAGGAGGTGGACGAATGAGTTGTTGAAATGGTCGAGGTGCGAGAGTGTACTGAGAATGCGGCAGGCCACCAGAACGGGTAACGAGAGGAGCCTGGAGATGGCTAGGGCTTGGGAGATGATTGTGCAGGCATTGTGTGATTATTTGACGGGAGATGAGGAGGAGAGACTTTCGGAGACTGAGGTTCCATGAGACCAGAGGCGTGAAGTCATAATTTCTATTGATGGCGCGCCATTCTGTCCGAAACCCACAGTCACAACCCACATCAGCAGCAGTTAGGGGGTGGGGGGGAGTAGGGGAGTTCTTTGACCACCCTGGTAGGGATAGGAATACGGCTAGCGACAGAAGGGAACATGGAGAGTCGACATGGGAGTGCACTAGCGGGGACCTGCTCCACAGATCCAGTGGGTCCATGTGTTGCCCACATGGCAGGAACGACTCCTCCAGGGGGTGTCTGGGGGGAGGGGGGGAGTTGATGAGGGGAAACAAAAAAGCAGATGCTTCATTGTATTGTTGGCCAGAAACCCCTCTGTAACACACTAGGAGACCTTTTGTTGGAATTTGATGTTGCGCCGCCCAGCCTCCGGGATGTGGGCTGATGGGCTGTGTACAACCCTGAGAATGTATGGTACCTTGTATTGAGGTGGTGATGATGGTTGATTTACCCCGGTGTTTTGTCAATAACTCTGCAATAAAAACAATTTTTAAAAAAACCAAAAAACAAGGGGTATGCATAAGGCGACAACTCATATTGTACTGCAAAATGCTATGTGGATGTCAAGCTGTAAGTTTGTGTTCTATGGAAAAAATTATAAATACAAAAAAAAAACTTTTTAAAGAGGTTTCCAACCCTGCAGCCAGGTGACAAGTACCCGCAAACCTGTGAATGGGAAAAGGCTAGGATGTAATTGTAATTTCATCTGTACAATCCACATTTTCATTATCTGACCAAACATTCAATTAAAAGTGTTTAATAAAGTGAACTGATACAATGCCGGAGAAATGTTTTAATTACGCTGACAATATTCAGGAAATTTGCAAACTTTGCAGATGTGAAATAGTGTACATTTCATAATGCAGTTTCACACAATTTTCAGCCACTGAGCCTAGTTCACACAGAAAATGTTTCACTAAAGAGACATTTTCTTCTCTAGCCATTGTTCCTACAGCATGCAGTTTGACTTTCTTTACGCTACATAACCCCTCGTGTCAAATGTTTACTCAAGACATTGCCATGCCACATTTGCATAATTCAGTCGAAAACCCCCTTGAGCCACATAAGGTATGCAAGAGAGGAGTAAATGCATAAATCCTTCAGGCTTACCATAGAGAGACACTCCTGCCTTTATTTCAGGGTGTGTCAGCATCAGGTGATGTGTGACGGTTCCACCCCAGCAGAACCCAATTACAGCAAACCTCTTTGCATTGTAGTGCTCCTTTAGATACCTTAAAGTAGCATTTGCTTCTCTGCAATAAACACAGTAAAATAAGAGAGGAATACTACAAGTATAGATCAATCAGTCATAAAACTTTAATCGATTTACAAAAACCCTAACAGCACACAGCAAAGTTGCATGCATCATACATAAGAAAGTACATCTGTGAATCAGCAATTTTATCATCATCCCATAAACAATAGGTAAGAATATTGATGTAAGTTGAGGAACAACGCTGGAACTTCTCTTGGTAAGTAGAATCTTTATTAACAGAGAGCAGATAAAGCGGACACCTCGCCAGCTGACCAGACCTCCAACTGAAAAGTATGGAACTCTGCTTGGCTAGGAAATAATGCATCAGAACATAACAGGGATTCTGGAAGGATGGGGAGGTGGGAACACATATGAAGGGCTACAGCAAAGGAATAACAATGTTATAAGTAAACATTTAAAACAAATATCTTATCCTAGAAGAGAGTGAACCTCTTCTTAGTGCTCACAATACCTTAACACATTTTAAGGGACTCGGAACAGTATAAAAACCGGATACTGTTTTCGTGTTAACAGCAAGTTATTCAATCTCAGAAGGGGCAATAATAGATTGAGGTTAAGGTTTTATAAAAAGGAAGAAACAATTGAATTAAAGTGCATTAGTACAAGATGTTATCAGCGAAATTTCATACATAATTCAAATATTACACCTCTAAGACCACGATTTCCTCAATGTTCAAGGAACGGGCACTAAACCGTAGCGCTTCCTAACAGAAAGAGCCCCTCTTTTAAAGTTAACTACGGCGTAATAGATTTCAGAGGATTAAAGGAAAAAGGAAAAGTAAAGTCTTCCTGATATGAGCAAGGGCTATGTAATCTCAAGAGGGGAAGTAAGAAAAATGTTCTCAGGGTTTTATAAAAAGCACAGAAAAGTAAAAAGTGCAATGTAGATTGCTTTGAAATATTATCACAAGGCCATGGAGGAAGGTTTTTCATTCATCAACCTTGAGTTGGAAATGTCACCCAAAAATGTACGGTGCCCAAGCGAAACCTAGTCAGATAAAAGCTATGCTGTGAATTCAAGATAATAAAAACGAATACAATTGTGTCTTCTTACTAAAGGAAGCATCATTAAAAATACTAGGGAATTACTGTTGAGTGGGTAATTGCCAGCGTTTAGACAACACCTTTTCGGAATATCCTGCCTTAATTTGGGCTTTAATTAAGGGCGGGATAGGAGCTTGGCCATCAAAGAACTCAATAAGGCCCAATAAATCAAAAGTGCATCTAACATATCCCAGCCAGGACATTTTTTCGACATAATACATAATACAAAGTCAGGCAGTCCAATAGGTATGTTTTGAAACTTCTAGTTCCGGTGTCATCCATATTGTGACCTTCAATAACAGGGCGTCAGGTTCATACAGTCTTCTATATATTTCAAACCCACATGAGAATGGCAAAAGAGCTTGAGGAACATGGGGAACCATCAGGAGCCTCCTAGGGAAGCTGTTCTCCACAACCTGAAGTCTGGAGCAGTTACTGTAGCCCCATACTACAGCTCCATAGGTAGCAATTGAGAGGATTTTAGCTTTATACAGGGTCATCACTTCCCTAACAGGCTTTTGGCCAAGATTGGCCGTAAAGCGGAAGAGTACTCTGACTGCTCTATTTGTTCGCTGCACCATTAAAGTTAGAAGAGGGTCCAATTTTGCTTAAGTTTAATTAAATGTTAAAGATAATCCCCAGATAGCAAAAATGTGATACTTTAACAACAAGATTTCCTTGCACATAAAAGGTTTTGTATCTGGTTGTTTTTGGAATACAGACCATCATTTAGTATTTCCTGTAATTTACTTTCAGGTCCAAAGAGGACATGAACTCCGCAAAAGCATTGCAGACTATTGGCAAGACGCATGCAATGCTTTGTTATTACTTCACCTTTGTAATATACTGAAATTATGACTCATACACTTTTCGTCTGTTTAAGAATTTAGGTACTTCTTAAAGAAGCAGATGCTAATTGTCTCCACGTTGATATCCTAACAAACATGTGTTGTTCACCATCTACCCATTCCTTCCCTTTTTCTCCCCTTTGCTTTCCCTTGTTCTTCCCTTTGTTTTACCTAGGGCTCTGAACTGGGAGGACTCTGGAAGCTGTTGGTGTATTTGGTGAGGACATGGTTTCCTATTTGTTCACCTAGATGTGAACCACCCTCTTATGAGTAGTTAATAAATTGTCTCGGTACTGATGAAATGCCACAATCTTTAAGAAAACGTAGGGCAGGAAACATGTCGACCACTTTCCTCACTTATTGCTTAATGAGATTATTAGAATCTCTGCGTACAAGCAGCTAGGTTTTGAATCATGACATGGAACCTGTTAATTAAAGTTAGTCCAGCTGGTTCCCATAGTTATTTTTAAACTCACACCTTTTTCACACACTGCTCACATTTGTATATACACCACATGCCATACACACACACACACACTTCATCTACAGCCAGGGATACAGGATAAAAGACCTCCGGCAAAGAGCCCCACAGCGGGATCCATTGGGCATTGCAACGCCAGCCCAACGAGGAGCTGCCCTATGATGAAGCATGACACCATTCGGGGTGTGGGAGGGCCCTTGATCCTTATAGGAACTATTCCACCCCAGTTTCCTTTTTCTTCCCTTAGGAACAGCACACCTTACTATTTACAGTTCATATTTTGGGGCTTGTGTACTGCACCTTTATCGCCCCTGATCCCCCTCTTTGATGTGTTATACTTGATAGAGGGACAGCATTATCTGCATAAAGATGCGTGGGAATAAAATGCCCATTCTCTGATAATCTAGTTTCTTTTGCAGCAAATATATCTCCAGACCATTTATGTTGACAAGGAACACAAATGGGCACAGGATGCCCATCCTGCAGACACTTTAAGTGTCTGCATCCCTGGCAGACACCCTAAGTTGAAATTAATCAGTGTATGCTCTCACCGTCGGGTCATTATGTATTTTAACCGTGGTATTCCAGTGTAGTCTCTGAAGAAGAGTAACCAGGGGTTCCTCTACCACACCATCCTCCTTTCATATTCAATAGCTCTGCCGTAACGTTTGGTTATGTGCGGCCTGCCTGAGCCGCGGAAAGGAGCCCCAGTGCTGTCATGGCACCCCTTGAGTTCTGTCGTAACGGCAGAGCTATTGAAGGAACAGGTGCTTGTGTTGGAGGAATAGAGGCAGTTGCGGGGCCTCAGGACATTGTGCCACACTCCACTGGGAGTTAATATTGAAGCATTGTATTAGCCGAAGGAGCGGCAGCTCACTGGAGTTCAAGCGGTACTACAGCTACCAGAAGGCCATAGTGATGGCCACGCCTCAAACGCGGGGTGCTGTAAAGAACAACTGACGCTGTAAATTTGCTGAGCCTTTGACTGCAAGTTCAGAGCCCTTGAGGAAGTGATCAAAACGAAACGCGTCGGGCCGAACATCCTATTTTTGTGGACATTGCAAGTGACTCTGCAAGTGCTTCCTACCAATAAAGAAGTGTTGGCTTATACAAACCTGCGATGGGCCCTTTCTTAGCAGGTAACTGTTACGTTGGATATGTGCGGCCTGCCTGAGCCGCGGAAAGGAGCCCCGGTGCTGTCATGGCACCCCTTGAGTTCTGTCGTAACGGCAGAGCTATTGAAGGAACAGGTGCTTGTGTTGGACGAATAGAGGCAGTTCCGGGGCCACAGGACATTGTGCCACACTCCACTGGGACTTAATATTGAAGCATTATAATAGCCGAAGGAGCGGGAGCTCACTGGAGTTCAAGCGGTACTATAGCTACCAGAAGGCCATAGTGATGGCCACGCCTACAAAGGCGGGGTGCTGTAAAGGACAATTGACGCTGTAAATTTGCCGAGCCTTTGACTGCAAGTTCAGAGCCCTTGAGGAAGTGATCAAAACGAAACGCGGCGGGCCGAACATCTTATTTTTGTGGACATTGCGAGTGACTCTGCCAGTGCTTCCTACCAATAAAGAAGTGTTGGCTTATACAAACCTGCGGTGGGCCCTTTCTTAGCAGGTAACTGTTACGTTGAATATATATATATATATATATATATATATATATATATATATATATATATACACATTAATTTAATATTAAATTAACAATGCATTGTTTTCTTTTTTAGTAGAAACCCCCAACTTCCCCCTTTTTTAATTTACTCCTAAACTTCCTTTACCGATACCCACCGATAAACCCTATAATTACCCTTACCCCCTTCATCACTACCCACCCCTAAACCTATAATATTTTTTTCTATCCCCAAATTTTAGCATTACTTGAACCTCCCTTTAACACTACCCACTCCTAAAGCCTAAAACTACCCATACCACTCTTTACCACTACCCACCCCTAAACCATAAAATTACTCTTTCCACCTTTTACCACTTTCCACGGCTAAACCCTGAAATTACCATAGCCTCCCTTTACTACTACCAATCCCAAAACCATGAATTTAGCCTTACAGTTATTTGTAACACACACACACTTACCTTAAATATACTACCCATGCGTGGTGAAGGCTGCATAGGAAAGGCATCCTGTGATGCAGGCTGCGTGGTAAAGGCTGTTTGCAAGGAAAGTCACTAGTCATGATGAATGACTCCCCATTATACACCACATGAAACCCTGTGAGATGTGCAGCTATGACAGAAGCCACAGCAGGATGAGCACACTAAACCTAAGACACCACTTGGGTCACAACGCCACCTCCAGTCACAATGGGGAAGCCGCAGATACTAACATCCAGGGGAAACTACAGCAGCCATCTGGTATTTTACTCTACCCATCTCAGCTTTTGGTTCCTAAATTCACTGCCTGCAGCTGCAGACATGTTCCCAGAAGTGGAATATGTTCCTACCTGTCCTCAGTCAACACTGATAGGCGCTGGTGCATCCTGTCCCTTCATTTAGTGTGCATCAAAGGAGAAAGTTTATTGGCAGTGGGTAGGGAAACATCTGTGTGTTTTCCATTAGGAGGGTTGGCTTGCCGGGAATACCCTGCTTCCTGTGAGGAAGGGTCACTTCTCCCTCTTGTCAGCAGCTCTATCTTGACCAACTCACAGAGTGGACAAGAATGTGAGGACACAGATGGGAACTCCAATGAACAGCCACTTAAGGTCTGGACAATTCCCCCCTTCCCACCCTATTTCAAAGCACCCTCATTTTATCAAACTTGGCGACAGAATGGGGCAAAGCGGTGGGTCGCAAGCAGGAGATACCTGAGGCCTCTCAGAGTACAACTTTATTTGATTAAAAAATATAATCATAAAAGCGGAACATACATACCATACGTATACAAAACTAAGAGTTTAAAATGACCAACATATGATAGGACTGCGTATTTTAAAAAACAACAAAGCAGCAAAATATCATGAAAATCAATCAATAATATAAAAAGAAACTGAATGGTGCTGCTAAACATTACAAGTAAGACAGTGAGTTGCATAGGGACCCAAAAGATAAAAATCAATCAATCAATCAATCAGAGAATTTATATAGCGCACTACTCACCCGGAGGGTCTCAAGGCGCTGGGGGGAGGGGGTCCGCTATTGCTCGAACAGCCAGGTCTTGAGCTGCTTCCTGAAGGCGAGGTGGTCCAGGGTCAGGCGGAGGTGGGTCGGAAGGGAGTTCCAGGTCTTGGCGGCCAGGTAGGAGAAGGACCTTCCTCCTGTGGTGGCTCTTCGGATGCGGGGAACGGCGGAGAGGGCGTGGCTGGTCGATCGAAGCTGGCGTTTGGGAGCGTAGAAGTTGAGGCGGCTGTTGAGGTATCCTGGGCCTTGGTTGTGTAGGGCTTTGTGTGCGTGGGTGAGGAGCCGGAAGGTGATTCTCTTGTTGACCGGCAGCCAGTGTAGGTCTCTCAGGTGTCCGGAGATGTGGCTGCGGCGGGGGATGTCCAGGATGAGTCGCGCTGAGGTGTTCTGGATCCGCTGGAGTCTCTTCTGGAGTTTGGCGGTGGTTCCGGCGTAGAGGGCGTTGCCGTAGTCCAGACGGCTGGTGACGAGGGCCTGGGTGACCGTCTTCCTGGTCTCGGTGGGGATCCATCGGAAGATCTTGCGTAGGATGTTGAAGCACGACGAGGAGACGGCGTTGACTTGTCTGGTCATGGAGAGGGAGGAGTCCAGGATGAAGCCCAGGTTGCGTGCGTGGTCTGTGGGTTTGGGTGCGCTGGGCGGGGGGCCACCAGGAGTCGTCCCAGGCGGAGGGTAATGATCCCAGGATGAGGACTTCCGTCTTGTTCAGTGAAGCAGCTATCAGTTGTCTATGGTCAGTATCAAGTCATCGCGATCACATTCTATAGTGTTGCAAGGGCAGAGAACACGGGTTTTATACAGAGACACCTGTGCACTCCCTCGAGATTGTTACCGAGCCTGCAAGTTGCTGGTTAAATTTGCGATATGCATGGTGAATAAAGATTATGACGCTTATATTTAAAGCAGTGAACTCTGGGTTCAATGCTGCAATAATTGCCTGCCTAAAAAACCGGACTCCCAATCTGTTCCACTCTGTCCTCAATTTTAGTCTGCGCTGAGCAAGCAATGCAGGGCAGAGGCATACAACATGCTCCATTGACTCCAACAGGTCCCCGCAACCCCTGCACTGTAGCTCATCTGATGTGCGACGCCAAAGAGCTAAATGTTTCAAAAAATGGCACTCCCCCAATCTAAGTGCCATAAACCGCAATTTTAAGTACAGGGGGTATGGGCAGGGCAGGTATGACGCAAGAGAAGCCAGCTGGTAAGAGTTAATTACTGCCCATGCATGCTTGCGTTTTGCAAAAAGAACTTTGTTGGTATTATGAGTCCACATATGGATGCGCCTCTTAATACTTGTTTTAAAGACTATGGGGGTCATTAGGATAGCGTGTGGAAAACCACCCCGACCGCCATGGAGGCGGAAACCAACCGCCCACCTGCACCGCGGATACGCCGGCGGCCACATTAGGATCAACCGCCACGAAAGACCGACCGCGGCGGTAGTGGGCCAAGCAAAGCCGTCCGACGTGGGCGGTGATGGCCAAAAATCGAAAGCGGCGGTCGGAAAAGCTGCGGAAAAGCAACAACCCGCCGCAAGGACAGCGGACACACCGCACAGGAAATTAGGATATCCCCGAGGGTGTCGCGGTCGGAACCGCCGTCACCGACCGCCGCAGTGGCACACAGGAGTGAATGGGAAAAATAGCGGAAGAGCTGCAGCATAGACACCGCAGCGGACGGGACATGAAAATCATGGCGGACGATGCCAAAACACCGCAGTGATGCTAAACAGTGCACTAATAAAATCAGCCATCCCCCTAAAATAAATAACACACATAAATAAATAAAAATGAAAGTACAAACATACGAAAATACCCTGGAAAAATCCCACAACACACCTGACACCCAAAATCCACTTTGACACACCCACACAGCTGAGTATAAAGCCAGCCACTTCACTAACCACAAGCCTTTGTAACACTCCAGATTAGAAGGCCATACCCCACAACTAACAGGAGAAGCAAAAGAGCACAGCACACACACACATCCACCACCACCACCATCACCACCACCTTTACACCAGCACAAATAATCCCCCAGCACACAACACATCTCACACCTCCACACCATACCCCTGCACCCACACCCCTGCACCGACAAACACCTCAACCACCACACACAATGACAACTCAAAAAATTCCCAAGTTCACCGACAGTGAGTTGACAGTTATGGTCAATGAGATTGTGACAGTAGAGCCACAACTGTTTGGTAGCCAGATCCAACAGACACCATTAGCCACGAGGACACAAATGTGGGAAAGGATAGTCCAAAGGGTGAATGCAGTAGGGACCACCCCAAGATCCAGGAAGGAGATCATGAAGCGGTGGCATGACCTCAAGAGGGTTGTCGAGGAGAGGAGGAGTACGAACTGGACGCTGGCGAACGTGACTGGCAGTGGCCCTCCCATCCCACCGAAAACATTCACACCATGGGAGGAGAAGGTGCTTGCCATACTGCTGCCTGAGAGTCTCACAGGAGTAGCCGGGGGAGCGGAGGCTGGTAAGTACAAACAAATGCCAAATAACACACTGAGAAGTACTCCCTTGCAAAACCTAAACACTATTACACTGTCCACCCTCACCCAACAGGTAGCTAGCCGTCTTGCTCAGGAGGCCTGTCCAGGAGCAAGTGTCAGCCATTGCACTGTTAACAAACAAACTTACAGGTAGGTAGCCATCTTCACTTGGAGGGTTGTTTGGGGGTGGGGGGCCTGTATCACAACTCCCAGCATGCCCCCTGGCCCAAACTCCTGCAGCATAGAGGCCTCCCCCACCCAGGAGCAAGTGTCATCCATTGCACTGTTAACAAACAAACTTACAGGTAGGTAGCCATCTTCACTTGGAGGGTTGTTTGGGGGTGGGGGCCTGTATCACAACTCCCAGCATGCCCCCTGGCCCACACTCCTGCAGCATGGAGGCCTCCCCCACCCAGGAGCAAGTGTCAGCCATTGCACTGTTAACAAACAAACTTACAGGTAGGTAGCCATCTTCACTTGGAGGGTTGTTTGGGGGTGGGGGGCCTGTATCACAACTCCCAGCATGCCCCCTGGCCCACACTTCTGCAGCATGGAGGCCTCCCCCACCCAGGAGCAAGTGTCAGCCATTGCACTGTTAACAAACAAACTTACAGGTAGGTAGCCATCTTCACTTGGAGGGTTGTTTGGGGGTGGGGGACCTGTATCACAACTCCCAGCATGCCCCCTGGCCCACACTCCTGCAGCATGGAGATCCCCCACCCAGGAGCAAGTGTCAGCCATTGCACTGTTAACAAACAAACGTACAGGTAGGTAGCCATCTTCAACTCTTCCTGATGTGTATGTGGGAGACCTGCATCCCGAAACGCAGCTACAATTGCATGCAATGCAGTGACATCCAACATGTATCAGTAAATGATGTTCCTCTGCAATATGAAATACACACACTGTTGTCATGAATTGTACTACTGCAGAATTCAAATTTGTGTACTGTACAGACAGGCCACTACACCCAGCTGAGACAATACTTGCACTGTGCCTAACACTGACCATTCCCCATCTACTCCACAGGTGATGAAGAACTCACTGCTGAGGACCACACCAACGACCAGCAGAGCAGTCTCCACCCCCGGCACATGGACTCTCAGATGCGGAGACCCAGGACAGTTTGGACGATGAGCTCCAGCCAGGCCCATCTGGTGTGCCACAGACCCAGAGATCCCAGGCCCCCATCCTCCCCACCACCACGTCTGCTGCAAGAACAGCGCAGCAGACCCCTGCTATCACGCCCTCTGCCTCCACCGCAGCCAACACCACCGCCACCGCCACTACCACTACTACCACCAGTACCAGCTGCAGCACCCTCCCTGTCCCAGGGGACGACCAGGCCACAGCATCAACTGTTGAGGCCAGGGAGAGAGTGCGTGGACCCACAGTGGCGAGGCAAGAGGTCCGTGGCAGCAGAGCCGGTGGGAGGGCCAGGGTCACCAGCAGACCTCGGGAGGAGTGGACACCATCCCTGGACCACGTCACCAGAGTAGTGGAGGCATACCAAGAGGTCCAGGGACAAAGTGGCCGGTCGGATGAACTTTTAAGGGAGCTCATCCTGCTGATGAGGTCCATTGACAACTGCCTTGGACAGATGGTGGACCTCATGGGCCAGCAAGTGGCGTTGCAGAGGGACAGGCCTGTGTCCCAACCACCACCTCCGTCCCCTCCTGTTGTGCCGCAGGATGACAGTGCACCATCCTCCCCTGCGCCAACAGAGAGGGACGAGTCCCCTCACGCCACTGGCCATTCAGCAGGACCCCCACCGCCAAAACGTTCTAGGGGGCGTCCAAAGAAGAGCCAGGGAGTCTCCGGAGGCAAAGCACCTGCTACACGCCAGTCACGGAGCCAGCCGTGATGAAAACCCTCTTCCCTACTGCATTGATTGTTTGGACTGTCATTCCCCACATTTCCTTGCCAATGGCACCTGTCTGTTGGACTGGGTCACCACATCCATGTGGACTGTACTCTTGCATCTCATTGAACAGGACTGTCAACTCACTGCTCATTCCCCACTGTCATGTAAATATTTCCGCACAAATCACTTGCCCACTGTCGAAATAAAATCCTGATTCACAGTTTGTGTGCTGTATCGTCTTTAGTGCAATATTTACAATATTGACAATGTCCTTTATGTGTCCTAATGATGTACAGTATGTAGTGCAGGATTCGTCTATAGCACCTAGGGAGACACAACAGAACTACAGTCACTGGTCTCATTGTGGCATCACAGGCAGAACAGTACACTAAACATACACAAGACACTACAGACATACTAGACAATGGGCTGCAGGTGTGAACAAATAAGGTCCACCATACGTTCACATATGGAACAGCAATGTCACTTTTACCACACACAGGTGACAGAACGTGTGCCTGTCAGTTACATCCGCGTATAGCCCTTCACAACAACAGCAACCACACCAGACAATGTACACGTTCTACCTCGTCACCCACCTTCAAGTGAAGTAGCGTTCGATGAGCTGCTGGCGCAGGTCTACTCCTTCATCCTCTCCACTGTCCTCATCACTGAACTCAGGTCCATGAGCGGGTGGTGGCCTTGGTTCCTCACCATCGTCCAGGAGCAGGGGGACCCTCTTGTGGATGGCCAGGTTGTACAGCATACAACATGCCACAACGAACTTGCACACCTTCCCAGGTGAGTATGCCAGTGCACCTCCGGTCCTGTCAAGGCAACGGAATCTTGACTTCAGCAGGCCAAAAGTGCGTTCGATTACCCGTCGGGTCCTGCCATGGGCCTCATTGTAGCTCCTGGGATTCCTTAGCGGGCTCAACAGCCATGGCCGACTGGGATATGCAGAGTCACCTGTGAATGACAAACATTGCAATGTTGCACAGCCAGGGTGCATCAGGTAACACACAGCACGCCATATCAGTAGGCATACTCACCCACAATCCAAGCACGCTTGGGATGCAGATTCTCCATCATCCGTGGCACCATGCTGTTCCTCATGATGAACGAACCATGCGCAGAGCCAGGGTACTTTGCACACACATGTGAAATGGTCATGTCCGCAAGGCACACCACCTGCACATTGATGGAATGGTAATGTTTGCGGTTCCTATATATGTGCTCCGTCGCCTGTGGTGCCACCAGACCTACATGGGTGCAATCGATGGCCCCAACAACACGTGGGATGCGCCCAAGGGGATAGAAGTCCCCCTTCACGGCAGCCAATTCTCCTCCCCGCGGGAAATGGGTGTAGCGATTCCGATACAGCATCATGGCTGCAAGCACATCCCTCAGCACCATGCTGAACATGGGCTGTGACATCCCTCCAGTGTTAGCCACCGTCTCCTGGAAGGAACCAGTTGCAAAAAAGTGGAGTGCTGCCATCACCTTGTATGTGGGTGTGAATGCCGTTGGATAGTGACGGCGAGGCTGCAGGTGGGGCTCCAATAGATCACACAGGATCTTAAGTGTTGTCTATCCAGGCGGAATTTCCGTATTAATGCCTCATTCTCCATGAGATATGCATGGCACACCAGGTGACATGGCAGGCCTTGTGATACACACGGAGGGCACACCTCGCCACTGTCAATACACAAGTGACACACACACATCGGACAATGTGAATGCACACATAGTAGAGAACACAATTCTGATGTGCAGGCAAGGTGCAGCAACATCCGCGAATGTTTTAGAAATTACCATGTCTGTATCATACCCATCTGCTGTACCTGTCACACCTCAATGCATCATGTAAACTCTGCACACATCCATCAACACAATGATCACAGTAGCAGGAAAATGTTCGGTTGTGTGCATGAGCTGTTGTCAATGCACCAGTCTGATACTATACAATGCTGTGACACAATCCTTGTGAAGGTCATCACTGACTCACAACTAATGGATTTGTACCACATCATGAACACAAGCTCAAGAGTGTCAAGCATCATCAGCAATTAAGTGCATGAGTAACATGGCAGGGAGCACAGACCAAAGTGTGGCACACATAACATGCGTACAAATGTGGATGACATGGTAGTATGGCATTGTGTGTACAATGATGTGCCCTTTAGCATGTTGCTGCTCTGTACTGATACACTCTTCATGATTGACATAGCCATTAGTGGTAATGGAAATCGCGGTACCTACCGCCTGTCCCCGGCGGTGTGACACCAGCACCACCCCCTTCACAAGTGCGGAAGCCATTGGCATATGGACATGTGTAGATGGTGTTAGGCAAGCTCTGCCGCATGAATCGCGGTACCTACCGCCTGTCCCCGGCGGTGTGACACCAGCACCACCCCCTTCACAAGTGCGGAAGCCATTTGCATATGGACATGTGTAGATGATGGTGGGCAAGCTCCGCCGCATGAATCGTGGTACCTACCGCCTGTCCCCGGCGGTGTGACACCAGCACCACCCCCTTCACAAGTGCGGAAGCCATGGCGGTGGGCATGCTCCGCCAGCACCTAGGCGGTCATTGGATGATTTTGAATGATGCACTATCGCGGTAGCGCACCCCGGGCACCCGCGGTGCATCACCGCCATGGAGCATTGCCTACAGCCAATGGGAGCGATGATCGCGGTGGCATGAAGCAGATTTGAAAGTCGCGGTCATTGGATGATTTTGAAAGAGGCAGACCTGGACAACCAATTGTTACAGCTTTGCAGCTTCCAAATGACCCCAGGGGGCTATAAATCTGTGGGAGTGAGCCTCACATTTCCACTGCTCACAGAGCCTGCTGCCTGGGACCCTCTGCTGCTGCTGCCTCCTGAGCCTGCTGCCTGGGACCCTCTCCTGCTGCTGCCTCCTGAGCCTGCTGCCTGGGACCCTCTCCTGCTGCTGCCTCCTGTGCCTGCTGCCTGGGACCCTCTCCTGCTGCTGCCTCCTGCCTGGGACCCTCTCCTGCTGCTCACCATTCACTTCCGCCACAGGTGTTCCATGTCCACAGGGATGGCAAGGACAGAGAAGATCCGTGCCAGTCCATTCACCAGCGAGGAGCTAGAGGTGCTTGTGGACGAGGTGCTGGCACAGTACCCAAGGCTGTTTGGTGGCCCCGATGTCGTGGTAAGTCACCATGAAGGTAGCTGGCGGGCAGGGGGGTGTCAGACGTGTAGTTGTGCTGCTGCAGTATATGCCTGAGGGTGTGGGGTTGTGTCGAACACTGACAGAGAAGCTGTCTCCAGGGCGAGGGAGTGTGTGTCACAATGTCAGTCTTCTCCATGCCTGTACCTGTATGTGTGAGTGGGGAGTGTTACATTGTCAGCCATACAGAGCCAACAAATGTATGCCATGTAGGTGCCAGGACATTACTTGATTGTGTGAGTATTTCTGTGTGCCCATGTTGTGTGACTCAGTGTGACCCAGGGAGTCGGAGCAGTGGCTGCTCTGCTCACACAAACGATAAACACCACCAGACTCACATGTTCCTTGCACCACTTCCTTCACAATGATCAATAGCTATTGTGTAATAGCAGACTTACACACTTCAGTCGATGCATAAATTGTAGATGCATCTGGTATTTGTGAGATTATCCTGGACCCTCTACGCCCCAATGTGTACATGCAATCACATCTGTGTGGGCCATACTCACTGCCCTTGTGAGTGGTCCCCCAGTTTGTGGGGTCCTGAGTGTGGGTCTTGCTACTGTACTGATAGATGTTGCGACGTCATGTCATGGTGTTTATAGAGCGCACTGTCACCAGACGGACACCTTGCGGTGTCGCCTATTCGGCTTCCTGGCGCTAATACTCATACCGCTGTGGAACCCCTCCTGGCTTTCCCTGTGAAGTGTCCACTCCTGGGCACCCCCAGGGTGAAGCCAGGCATCCTTAGCGCTGTTGGGGCCGGTGTGGAGGCTAAGCAAGCTATTGCACACAGTTGCAGCGTGGGGCTTGTGATTAGAATAGGCACCGAGGCGAGAATTAACAGGTCCGAGGAAATTGAGCCCGAGACCCCGCTGAGGCAGGAATCGAACCCTGGTCCCATGGCCAGAACTCTGCATCAGGGTCTGCCGCTCTAACCATTGGGCCACACTCCTCCACCCTTCTTTTCTCTAATACCTGCAGCTCAAGGTGAACCAGCGTAAGGCTGTGTGGAGGGCCATTGCGGCAAAGGTGCGAGCCCTGGGGGTATCCAACCGCCGACGCACACACTGCCACAAGAGGTGGGATGACATCAGTCGGCTTGCAAAAACCCTGGCTGAGATGACATTGGGGATGCTACCACGCACAGGGCGTTTGGCACGGCGCAGCATGACTCCAGTGATTGCCCGCATCTTGGCAGTGACTCATCCAGACCTGGATGAACGTCTGAATGAGCATGGCGAGCAGGGCAGGGCTGGTGAGTATCTGGGGATCGTGACTTTTGCTTGGAGTGGATGCATGTGTACAGGGCCTGTGGCAGCGGTGAGCCATGTGATGTGTGTGTGTTGCTGTGCTGTGTCATGTGAGTGGCTGCTGTGATGTGTGCTTGTATCGGGTATTGTGCCACCCTGGCCTTACTGAGCAGATACTCCCTGCTGTACTTTCCCATTGCCAGATGTGTTGGGCTCCACATGGTCATTCAGCGTTGGGATGGTGTGGGTGATCTATTATGGGGTGAACAGCAGTGTCCACTTGCTGAGTGTGAATTCATGTATGCCGACTTTGCCTGCACCAAGATCGTTGGTGCCCCAACATATGCAAACGATGTTCCCCAGATTACCACATGGTGCTTGATATGGCCTACGTGGCATTGTGGATTGTGATGTCCTAATAGGTGTGTGTGTTGTCCCCTCCTGTTCCCTGAAGGTCAGTTAGTGGTAACAAGTGTTGTGCCCTCATCATGTCCCAAGGTGTGGGCAGGCCAAGTTGTGTGTGGGGCACACTTCATGTAGGGGCAGGGTGTAGTGCTGTGTGGCATCAACATGCCTCACTCATGGCAGATTTTCAGCGTTGCAGGCAGTGGTGTGGTCTATGTTGTGTGTAGCTGCACAGTGATTGCTAGGTGTGGTGGTTAGCATGTACATTTGGACCTCTCCTGTACTGCATTGCTTTGAATTCGTGTGACCAGATAATGACACTTACACAACCCTGTTTCTCTCTCTCATGCAGAATCACAAGAGACCACGGAGGGACATGAGCCAGAAAGCAGTGGTGGCGAGAGTAGCACTACAGCTGCAGCGGAGGCCAGTGACACAGAGCCCACCAGCGCATCTGAGGGGGACAGAAGTATGCAGGAGGAATCCGTGCCTGAGACACAGAGTAGCACATCATCTGATGCCAGCGAGGATGCATCCATGTTGGCAGGCACAGGGGATGGGGAGTCAGCATCATCATCTACAACCCAGCGGCCAGGTCCCACCCTCCCATCCACTTCCTCAGGAGCTGCCCGTATCCGTGTCACTAAGAGGGGACGTGTGACATTCACACCTGGCACCGCTGCCCCTGCACCTGTCCCCCCTCCTGCCCTCAGTGCAGAGTGTGTAGAGCTCCTGCGCCAGATCTGTGTGGGCCAGACCGCCCTGCTCAATGCCTTCAGTGACCAGGACAAGAAATTAGGCCAGGTTGTTGCATACATGGAGGGCATACACTCTGACGTGGGTGGGCTACACCGTACAGTCCAGGCATTGTCATCCACAGTGATGTCAGCCATTCAACAGGCACATACTCCCATTGCAGCTCAGGTGCCTTTGTCCACCCCCCAGTCAGTGGCCACATCAGGTGACAGTGACAACAGGTCACCTGCGTCACCAAAAAGATACAGCACAAGGAGCACACAACAGACACAACCCAGGCACTCCCGCCCACAGACACCATCCCCACTGAAGAGCAGGGCCACCCCACAATGCACAGACAAGAGCCAGTCAGGGAAGACCAAGGCCAGGCGATCAATGAGGCTGACATCAGGCTCACATGCCGCAGAGGCATCACCAGCAAAACACTCTCCTGTCACTGAAACTTCACACAGACCTATCCATGCAGTGTCTGTGTCCACTGAGGAGGTGTTGCATATCAGGAGTACACCTAGGAAGAGCACAGGGACACATCCACCCATCACTTCTTCCCCAATTCCGAGTACATTGAAGCAGGTGGAGGAGGGCACTGTAGACACTACCCCTGGCACAAAGGCAAAGCAGGGCATTGTAGACACCACCCCTGGCACAAAGGCAAAGCAGGGCACTGTAGACACCACCCCTGTGAAAAAGGCAAAGCAGGGCACTGTAGACACCACTCCTGGCACAAAGGCAAAGCAGGGCACTGTAGACACCACCCCTGTGAAAAAGGCAAAGCAGGGCACTGTAGACACCACTCCTGGCACAAAGGCAAAGCAGGGCACTGTAGACACCACTCCTGGCACAAAGGCAAAGCAGGGCACTGTAGACACCACCCCTGTGAAAAAGGCAAAGCAGGGCACTGTAGACACCACTCCTGGCACAAAGGCAAAGCAGGGCACTGTAGACACCACCCCTGTGAAAAAGGCAAAGCAGGGCACTGTAGACACCACCCCTGTGAAAAAGGCAAAGCAGGGCACTGTAGGGGTACACCAGGAAAAGAGGGGAAGGAGGACCTGAGGCGTAGCCAGACCAAGCGTTCCGCAGGATCCAGCACATCACCTGAGGTAGTGCCAGTGTCTGCACCTGATGTGGGACAGTTGGTGTGTGTGCCTGTTGGGTCATCAACACTTCCCATCAACCCCAAGACAGCAAAGCCAATTCATATTCCCAAAAAGTGGAAGGGCACCCCTCCAACTTCTCCCACCCACACTGTGTCAGGAGTCTGCATTAGTCCACCTCCACGTGCCACTATGCCACCTGGTCCACACAGCCCTCAAGCTTGCCAGGCCACTGTTAGCCCCACAGCACCTGGGGCTCTGTCACCCCAGTTAAGTGGGCCTGCTGTCACCGACACACAGCCAGGTCCAAGTCTGCATGACTTCCAGGAGTGAGTTGACATCCCCCTCATGTGCCTGTGCCTCATACAGGTGTGCTAGTCCTGACCATTGTTTACAACCATGGACACTGGCCCTGTTGCTCTGCTGTGTCGTGCTCTCACCCGTGCCTTGGACACTGGCCCTGTTGCTCTGCTGTGCTGGCCTCTCCCCTGCCTTGGACACTGGCCCTGTTGCTCTGCTGTGCTGGCCTCTCCCCTGCCTTGGACACTGGCCCTGTTGCTCTGCTGTGTCGTGCTCTCACCTGTGCCTTGGACACTGGCCCTGTTGCTCTGCTGTGCTGGCCTCTCCCCTGCCTTGGACACTGGCCCTGTTGCTCTGCTGTGCTGGCCTCTCCCCTGCCTTGGACACTGGCCCTGTTGCTCTGCTGTGCTGGCCTCTCCCGTGCCTTGTACACTGGCCCTGTTGCTCTGCTGTGTCGTGCTCTCACCTGTGCCTTGGACACTGGCCCTGTTGCTCTGCTGTGTCGTGCTCTCACCTGTGCCTTGGACACTGGCCCTGTTGCTCTGCTGTGTCGTGCTCTCACTTGCGCCTTGGACACTGGCCCTTGTGCTCTGCTGTGTCGTGCTCTCACCTATGCCTTGGACACTGGCCCTGTTGCTCTGCTGTGTCGTGCTCTCACCTGTGCCTTGGACACTGGCCCTGTTGCTCTGCTGTGCTGGCCTCTCCCCTGCCTTGGACACTGGCCCTGTTTCTCTGCTGTGCTGGCCTCTCCCCTGCCTTGGACACTGGCCTTCCTGTTTGTGTTTCACCTGTGCATGGTATATAGCATTTTTGCATCATTTTGAGCCTTGCTGTTGTCTACTATTGTTGTTCCGCTGCATCTGTGCAATATGTGAATAAATACAGTTACTTCTGGCGTGTGTTTTGTCGGTGTCCTTGATGATTAAAGTTTTGTTTCTGTTCCCATTTGATTACCTGTGCACCATGCTCCATGTATCACTTCAACATTGCATGGCCCTTTGCAGCCATCATAATTTTGGGCAGGGGTGACAGGGTCTTAAGTCCATTATGAGCCTGCAAATTGTGTGATCTGTGATGGCTATTTTACCTGGCATGCAGTAATCTTGTTAGTGATTTGCTGTTGTTGCCTACACTGGTCACATGTGTGGTTGGGGGACACTGCCAGCACAGGGTGTGATGCTGTGCATGATGTTTCGAAGCTGGCTGGGATATGTAATGTAGTATGTGTGTGGATTGCTTTCGGTGTGCCCAGCCTTGTCTGTGTATGGTCATCTTGTGTTGGCCCTTGGTCCTGGTGCCATTGGCCTACATGAGATGCGTGGTGTTCGGTGTAGCAGAGGTGTGCAGTGTGAAGGGTGTCAGTTTGTAGTGGATGTGTGTGTGCCCCTGTATTGTGTGAGACACACGTGTGTCACCCAGGAGTTGTATGCCTATTGTTTGTTTTGTCTTGCCCTGGGTGGAGGATTGTATGCCCTTGTGTGAGCTGTTTGTAGTGCACTGTGCTGTGTGTAGGTGTATCGGTGGTGTTGTGTGAGTCGCCTCCTTGTTGTGTTTGTAAGTTTGAAGTGTACAAAGTGTGTGAGTTGTACCTCAGTGTTGTGTTTGATTGGTCCTCAATGTGTCTTGGGTGTTCTTGTGTGAACTGTGTGGCCCTGCTGCTCCACACAGGCATTGTGTTTGTGTTTGTCATGCATTGCAGGCATAGTTGGTTTTTCTACTCCTGTATGGCATGGTGTGAGTGGTTTTAGGCCATCCCCTATGTGTGCCACTTGTGCTTGGCCATTGTGGGTGTTCCGTCCCTCTATTTGTGTGTGGTACACCCCTTACATGTCTGCTACTGACATGCAGGCTGTTTAACTTAGATGTCAGCTTTCCCCTTGGTTTCCATGTGTGTGTGTGCCTCCCCATCACTTCATATGTGGGCTTGTGCTTTGTGGTGCAGTTATTGGGCCATATGTGTTGTTCCACTCTGGACATTGCCCCAAAGGTTTATGTGTGCTGTCCTTGTGCTAATGGTCATTCTGTAGTGGTCATGTGCACTTCAGCTGTGTGTGCTGGCCAGTGCTGTGGTGAAGGTGGCTTTGCTCTTGTATCCCAGAGTGGTGCATGTGTAGTTGTTGTGCTGGATGTGTGGATGTACGGTGTGGTATGGCTTCAGTTCCTGGGTGTGGTGTTGTATCTGTGCAGTGCTGATTTGTGGTGTGTGATGCGGTTGTGTCAATCATGCCTGTTATGCAGACAATGCTTGTCGTGCAGGCGGTGCTGTGTGCTGTGTGTATGTGTATCAACAGTAGCATCTCTCCCCTCCTGAGGCGGAAGACGGGCGGTCTCGTTCCTTTACTTTGAGGCATTTAGCACTTTGTATGCATATTTAACTTCGTGTGTTCGTGTGTTTTAAACGCTTGATTAATAAGCTCTTGAGACTTCCTTTGTGCTCCATTGCACTTTGTGCCCCTTTCCCCCCCTCCCTTTGCCCCCGGACCGCTCTCGGCCGAGTATCGACGCTGAGAGCTGGTTCCCGGTTTTTGGCGGCCATATTGGGTGTGGGTCAGGCGGGTCACGCGCTCTAGCAGCGCTTAAAAAGGTAGGCTATGACTCAGCGCAGCGGACGCGTACTGCGGACGCGCCGGACCTGCGCCGGAGTCGTGCCAGAGTCCTGCCTGTCTGCGCCCGTCCGCGCTCGGTCGGGGTAAGGGGCCAGGACTTCTGGTCGACGTCAGGTATTTACATCTAAAGACTTGCTAGACCTGGATAGGGGCAGGCAGAGTTTAGACCCTATTACTGTGACTAGATTAAATGACTTATGTCTCTTCAAAAGCACCGCATCGAGGTATTTACTCTTCTTCAGGACGATGCTATTGATATTCTAACTCTCACGGAGACATGGTTGGGCGAAAATTCCCTGCCAGATATTATAGCTGCCCTTCCCAGCAACTATGATGCTGTATGGCACAACCACACGGAAAATGTCCGGGGTGGGGGGGTAGGAATTTTGTTTAAGAAAAACCTAAAAGCTATCAAAATAATTGCCGAAACCATAGAACTAGCTGATATACTCGGAGTGAAGATTATGCTGAATAATTCATGCTTAGTGATCCTCACCCTATACCGTCCTCCAAACTCCACTTCAGTATTTAATGATCTGTTCGCTCCGATCATGTCTGATTTATGTACTAGATACCAAAAGATTATGGTGACAGGGGGTTTTAATATGCACTGGGATAAAGCGCAGAAGGATCTGCCATTTAGACAACTGGAGAATACTATGTCCTCACTGGGTATCAGACAGCTTGTGGATGCCCCCACTCATGTTAAGGGACACATCTTAGACCTTATCTGGACATCAGACCCAAGGGTAAACCTTGTGGACATTGTACCCTGTATCTGGTCAGACCACTATCTGGTAAATTGCGAGATCCCGTAAGCTATCCGTCCCAAAATCCTTCTATACTGAAAAAAGTCCGGCAATGGACAAAAGTGGATTTGCAATCCTTGACCTGTAGTCTTCCCGACCGTGTCCAAACATTAATCTCAAAGGGAGACCTAGAACAGGACTACAAGGATTTAATGTGGAATCTGAGTCAGGCAATCGACCAGATAGCACCTGAGAGACTACAAAAAATAAAAGGAATAGTAAAAGGTGCCCCATGGTTCACCCCACTTTTGAGGGACCACAAAAAGAAACTCAGATGTTTAGAAAGGACCTGGAGGAGAACTAAAGTCGGGACAGACAGGGAACAATACAGAACCTCACTTAAGTCATATAAGAAATTGATTGTGGCAACAAAAGCAGATTTTTATGAAACTCGTATAAGTCAAGCTGACAATATTCAGAAGGAAACATTTAAAATCTTGACTGAGTTAAGCAAAAAATCTGACACGGTGGAAACAACAATAACTACAGATAATTTTCAAAGTTTCTTTCTTGAGAAGGTGGAGATTATCCTTTCTGAGATTAAGAATAGTGCCCTGATGGGCCCTTGTCCGTTACAGGAAGCTCAGCTATCCTCTGAAGCATATATTTCTAAGCTTCCTAAATTAGACTCTCTAAATCTTGAGCAGATTATGAAGAATACCAAGTCAGGCTCCCCAGCGGACCCGTGCCCCCCTAGGATCTTTCGTTTGGCACGCCCTATCATGGAAGATCATATTATCTACCTTCTTAACAGCTCAATGGAGACTGGTTACTTACCCTCAAGCCTCAAGGAGGCACGTGTTAGGCCCCTGTTAAAAAAGCCTGGAGCCGACCCGGCCATTTTAAAAAACTATAGGCCGATATCCCAACTGCCTTTCCTGTCCAAGATCTTAGAGCAACATGTGTTGAGATCCCTTTCCTCATTCCTGGAATTACACCATCTTCTCCAGGAGCGTCAGGCGGGATTTCGCGCACACCACAGCACCGAGTTGGTGATGCTCTCGGTGCTGGATGAGCTGAGAGGTATGGCTGACAGTAAGAAACCGAGCGCCCTGATACTTTTAGATTTATCGGCGGCATTCGATACTGTCAGTCATTCCATGCTACTGGACAGATTGGCTGCATTTGGGATAAGGGGTCAGGTCCATCAATGGCTCCAATCTTTCCTGACGGGTAGGACCCAGAGGATCCAACTGGGGGATGCCATTTCTAAAGTGGGTATTCTGGAGTGCGGAGTCCCTCAGGGTTCCGCACTGTCCCCACTGCTCTTCAACCTGTACCTCCAGCCGCTGATAGACTCTCTAGCTAACATTGGTTGCCGTGTATTCAACTACGCTGACGACACCCAGTTGTTGCCGAGTATTGATAACACGACCTCGGCACAAACTAGCGCCCAGAACATTCTCAGACACACCGTTAGCTGGATGACGGCCAACTTGTTAAAAATAAATCCGGAAAGAAACGGAGGTACTGGTGGTCTCCACCGCAGACTCGCCCTGGAGTGATCTCTATTGGCCCCAGGAACTGGGGCCTTCACCGATACCGAGCGACAAAGTAAAAAGTCTTGGAATCAAGATTGACAAAGAGCTGTCAATGGGCAGTCAGATCTCCTCAGTAGTAGGGATGTGTACTGGCTTGATTAGACAGTTACGAAAGTTGGCCCCCCTCCTTTCCTTTTCTGCACTCCGTATGGTAGTCTCTGCCACCATCGTTTCGAGGCTAGATTACGGAAATGCTTTTTATTTAGACCTACCCAAGTTCTTGATCAACAGACTGCAGGTGGTCTTGAACGACGCGGCGTGTCTGATCTTCAAGTTACCTAGAATATCCCATGCTTCTCCTCTACTACTCAAGCTACATTGGCTTCCCATTGAACAGAGGGTGGAGTTTAAGAGCCTCTGTACGGCCCATAAGGCCATCTATGGGCAAGCACCTGCGTACATCAAAGAGCGCTTGGAGTTGTACATCCCCAAGCGAGCCCTGCGGTCTGCCGAATCCCAGCTTTTGGTCTGCCCTCGGTATAAGTTAAAAACCAAAGGAGGTAGGTCTTTCTCGGTTCTGGTTCCTCAGATCTGGAACAATCTACCAGGATCACTTCGGAAAGAAGCGAATCTCTTGCGTTTTAGGAAGTTATTAAAAACCTTTTATTCAGGGAGGTACTTGATCCAGTTAAATACATTTTATTTTGTGCTCATGCTTCTCTTCTGTCCTCAGGCACGGTTGTTTGCTGTCTGGTTGAGCGCCTAGAGACCTGTATGTGAGTTGGCGCTATAAAAGACTAAGTTAACAATAACAATTGCCTGATGTACATCCCCTGTAGTCTTGTGGTGTTTGTTGATAGTGGTTTCATGTGCATCTGTGATGGGTTTTATGTGGCTGTGTGTGTTGGTCCCGATGCAGTTCTTGTGTGTTTCCTGTTATGGTGTGTGTGTTTATTTCCTGGGTGTTGTTGTTGTGTACTTCTGTTGTGTCTGTGCTCCCATTCATTTCCCCCAGTTTGGATGACAGGTTATGTGTGTTTGTGTTTGAGTTCAGTATTGGTTCCTGTATTGTTTGTGTGTTGTTCTTGTGCAGGCATCGGTTGAGGCATCACTGTTTGTGTGTGGTGCTTGTGGCTACACCCAGGTGTGTGTGTGTGTGTGCGCGTGTGTGTGTGTTGGCAAGTATTGTGAGCCCGGAGTGTGTGTGGCAGTGGTGTTGTGTGTTCCTTGTCAGCCACTCCTGCAGTGGCTGTCTCCCTGGTTGTGTGTTGTGTGGTGCAGGGTGTGTATTGTGCTTGTTGTTGCAGTGGTTGTTGGTGTGCATTGGGGTGCACAGGATGGGCACCTGGCCTGTGGGTTGGTGGGGTGTGTTGGTGTGTGGTTGGGGGCTGTGTGTCCCTGTGGTGTTTGTGGCCTGCCCATGCCTTGGAGTGGCCCTGCCTTCTGCATAGTGCGCATGTGTTGACCGCGGCGGTGACGTGACCGGGACCGGGACGTTGCTCCTAGTTGGCGGTCGCTGTGTGTCCCGGATGCTGAGGGGTGCCTTGTTGTGAGGTGGGTGATTTGTGGGTGCCCGTGTGGATGTGTTGTGTCCCCCAGCAGGGTGTCTGTGTGGTGATTGGACCATGTGTCAGCATGTGTGTTGTGTGTTGCCATTGTGTAATTGCGTACCTGCGGCGGCGTCCACGGCGGCCCATCTGACGAAAGTGTTGTAGGAGGAACATCACCGGATGCATATGGAGGGATGGGTTCATGGCGGTCAGGACCGGGTCTCGCCTATCTTGCTCCGCTGTCGAGTTTCCGCCTGCTCAGGCTGGGTGGTGTATCCGCGGCGGTGCGTCAGCTTGTTTGGCCCATCCTAATTTGTCAAGCGGGGCGGACGTCATTCAGCACCGCGGTGAGTCTTGATTGGCTACTTCCGCCGTGGTTGCGGGCGCACTTTGATGGAGGTGCGCGTAGCTCCGCGGCGGACGGGAAATGACCTATGTTTACCTATCCTAATGTGGCGGACGTGAGTTCCGCAGCTCGCGGGTGGAAAAAGCTGTTTTTCTGCCCCGCCACCACCGCGGTGGTGCCACCGCCCAACATCCTAATGGACCCCTCTGTTATTAGGGTTAAGATTCCAGAGCTCACTTGCAGATAATTGCTGCACGCATTCATGGAAGAGCTGACTATAGGACCCACCTGGGCTATTGAGTGTAATATCTGACCACAACAATGACTTAAGGGACCCCGTTCCAGCCTGCCTTAACTTATGACACAATTTTAAATAAGAACATGCGCTTATGATTTCGTAATTTAAAAGGCCCAGTTCTAATCGTATCTGTGCAGCAGAAGCAGATTTTGGCATGTGAAAGACTCTTTTACAGATCTTAGTCACGTGTTGATTCAATATTGCACTCAGTTTGCCCCTGGAAATAGCAATGCCATATGACAACGTGGGGCAAAGTTTGGCTTTCATTACTTCCAACATTGGAGCTAGGCTTGGGCCTGTCAGTTTTTTTTGAGAATTTTGAAAGGTTCACTTAGAGAGTCTCAGCTTTCATTAAGATGTCGTCGCTGTGTTTGGCAAGGGTGCCCCTAGAATTGAAATTAGCCCCCAGGTATTTGTAAGATTTTCCAACCACAAGTACGGAGTTGTTATACGTCCAACCATGGCCTCGATAGTGTTTTCTGCAGAAAAGGACTACTTGGGTTTTCTTTGAGTTAACCTCTAAGTTATTTGTAACGGTATAACCATGTAGTTTATTAAACAATCGTTGCAGCCCTACTCGAGTGAGACTGAAAAGGATGAGGTCGTCAGCGTACAGAAGGTTGCGTAACTGGACACCACCAATCTTAGGGGGGGGATGGCTGTTTATCGCATCTAGTTCCGCTGAAAGGTCGGCAATGAACAAGTTAAAAAGCAATGGAGCTAGCACACATCCCTGTTTGACTCCTCTTGTCGTCGTGATTTTTTGTGACAGGTGTGAGCCGGTTCCAAGCATAACTTGTATCCAGGTGTTAGTATGTAGTTGGACAATGGCCTCCAAAAGTTTCACCGGGATTCCCCCTTTCATTAGCTTCGTCCAGAGTGCTGCCCTAGGGACCCGGTCAAAAGCTGCTTTAAAATCAACAAAGCAGCAAAAGACTACCTTGGATGAAATAAGTGCTTTGTCGATGAGTATTGATAATGCCAATAAGTTAGACATAGTAACCGAATTTGCGGTAAAACTGGTTTGATTTTTTTGAGTCAGACCTTTCAGGTTAGCCCAGAAGCTCAGTTCTTTGAGTAAGACACTCGCAAAGTACGTTGCCTCATTGTCCAGTAAGGCTATCAACCTATAGTTATTTGGAAATGAGTGGGAGCCAGACTTATAAATTGGGTGGATTATTGCACCTCGCCAAGAGTCAGGTATAGAGAGTTTCTAGTTGTTGTGACCAGAGAGGGAGATTTGTTTTGAAAAGGACCTGCAGCAGGCCGTTTGGACCTGGCGCTCCATCTAGTCTCGCCTTTGTTTTTAAAACTTTATTTTCAGTTTTTGCATAGTAATGGAGGCTGAACATTACAGTACAATCTGCGGTAGCAATGACATTAAATCACGCGCAAAAAGGAGTTACATGGACAATATTCATAGCCAATATTGTGAATTGCAAATATCATTCAATTAAATGTCAAATTTGTCTGGTTAATTCAAGGGTCACAATTTTTTAGCAGCAAAAGTGAAACAAGAATCATAATAAAAAACACATGGCGTCCGCAAAACAGTCTGGTCAATAAAGAGCAGTGACATAAATGAACAGGGGTCTGGCATCGAGTTCGGGGCTGTTGCTCAACCAATACCCGCAGGCGTAATGCCACTCAACACTAGTGTGTCGTGCCCAGCCCGCTTCCTGTCAATGTAATCCCGATATGGCCCCCAAATGTCTACAGGGCGGGAGGCGCAGGGGATCAAGGCGGAGTACTCTTCACAATTAACATTACAATAGGCTAAACTACGGAGCCAAGCCTGCAGTGAAGGAGCCCTTTTGCTGCCCCACAATAGAGTAATTTCGCGCTTGGCCAACAGGAAGCACAGCGCTGCCAGTTTTCTGACCTTTTTGGGAAAATTTGCTACATTGCCTAACAGTGCGATCTCAGGGGTCGGCAGTAGTTGCAAAGTCAGGATGTCACTCAGTGTGTCGTAAACTTGAACCCAGTACTGGTGTATTTTAGTACATGTCCACGCTAGGTGGGCAAAGTCGGCAAATGGGGCCAAGCATTTCGGGCAGTGATGAGGCCTAGTAGGATCAATTCTGTGGGAGCGGGCAGGGGCGTGATATATCCTGCGAAGGAATTTAAAATGAAGCAACTTGTGTTTGCTGTTTAATGAGATCTCCTTGATCGCCCTACCGCACCATTCCCATTGACTGTCAGTGATAGGCCTACCCAAATCCCCCTCCCAAGCAGCGCGCACTCTAGCATCAGATATAGGTCTAGATGCCCCACATTGTTTGTAAAGCTTGGAAACCAAATGCGCACCAGTGGGGCTCTGTATCAATAGTGTCAGCGGTGGGGTGGGATCAGGGGCAGCAGGGAATGAAAGGAAAAGTGGCACGAAGCATGGAATACACCCGTTTCATTACAAAAGTGTCCATAAAGGAACGGTCTGCAAATCGGGCATCCTCCGATACGAAAACATGTGCGTCGGGAAACAGATCACCTACTGTACGGATGTGAAACTTTTCCAGTGTGCGCTGTACAAGAACTTCGCCAGTAATTGTAAACAAAGAAGGGTTTGGCAGGGGCAGTGCGGGAGAATAGAGCATGTCAAGCCCAAGTAACCTACACAACCGAACCCATGCCCAGCATGTGGTGGAGACTGTTTGAATGTCCTGGGGATCACGCGGGAACCCCGTGGGAAGGATATTAGACAAAAGGCGTGGGTGTACCTAGTCAGCCTCCGGCTTCGAATAAGGGATGCGAGCATTGGGGTGAAACCAAACATGTGCGTAACAGCATTGCGCCACTAGATAATATAAATAAAAATCAGGAACCCCAAAAGCCCCCCTCTCATACGGTAAAGTCAAGGTCCGCCAGCAAACCCGAGGCGCCTTGTCCGCCCAAATAAGGCGTAATAACAATGTACGTAATTGTGTGAAAAAGGTTTTAGTAAGGGGAATGGGAATATTGTTAAAAAGAAACAAGAAGCGGGGGAGGACGACCATTTTGATTATAGCAACCCTACCTGCCATCGATAGGGGCAGGTGCAACCACCGTTCAATTTGCGATTCCAGGGACCCAACGGCCTTGTCGTAATTCAGTCTGATGATGGTGGCGGTATCAAGGTGAATATACACACCCAAGATATTTAATCGCATCATGACACCACTCTAGCGGGAACTCACAGGGCCAGGTAGGCGTGTTGGCCGTGAGCGGAAAGATTACTGATTTATGCCAATTAATGCTGAGTCTGGAGAATTTGCCAAACCGTGCAATTTCCAATATCAAAGGTTCCAGGTTTAAATGGGGCATTCTAACATACAAGACAGTATCATCCGCATAAAGCGAAACAGAAGAGGGCCTGTGCGAAACTGGAGACCGCGATGTAAATGCTTCTCTTGGAAATGGCGGACTAAAGGATCCATCGCCAGCATGAATAATAATGGGGACGGGGGCAGCCCTGCCTAGTACCGCGAGATAGGGCGAAAGGCTCCGAGAGGATACCATTTAGTCGCAATCTGGCGGTAGGCCTAGTATATAAAAGCGAAACCGTGGAGACAAAGCATTCTGGAATACCCATGCCTCGTATAACTGACAAGAAGAAAGGCCATTCGAGGGAATCAAACGCCTTCTCTGCATCCAGGAGGTCCGCAGCAGCTGGGGTAGCGGGGTCAATCCTGTGCAACACCGTGAATAGAGTGTGACGATTTAGGGAAGTGGATCTATGAGGGACAAAAACCAGATTGCGCCGGGGCAATAATGTACTCCATTAATAAGGACAGTCGTATTGAGATAATCTTGGCAAGAATTTTATAATCAGTGTTGAACAATGATAGCGGCCTATAGGAACTGCACATTACGGGGTCTTTTCCTGGCTTGGGGAGGAGAATAATGACCGTCTCTCTCAACATCGGGGGGAGCAATGTACGTCCGTCGGAATCAACCACAGTCTTTTGCAGTGAAAAAGGGACCCGCCTTTGGATTAATATTGCCACCCCCCTGGCATACCCACTATAATTAGAGAAATATCTATGAGTGCCCCAACTCCGAGCTAGGGTAGCGTGGTCGGAACCGGACAGATGCATCTCCTGAAGAAACACCACATCGGCACGATGTCTAGTAACATAGTTGATGACCTGTCTACGCTTCCAATTATTGTTCAACCCCCTGACATTCCAAGACATCAAAGAAAGCCCGGAAGGTCTTAAGTTAACCATGGAGGGATTGGTGACCCAATTGCAACGCAAGGCATGTCTATCGTTTGCAGCCAACCAGCCTTTTGACTATGAAACCAGCAAAAACCATAAGAACAGAACGAAACCCACCCTTCCGCCACCACCCAGCCTCCCATGAACACAGAAGAGGCACACCTTTACCCCATAAACCAAATGCAAGTGCAATTAACTCAGAACATCTATATCAGGAATCAAGATAGCACATAGCAGATCAAACAGTTTAGCAAAGAACATTTTGGTATACACCCGAGGGCGTGGCAACGCCACACCGGCCAGACAATAGTTGAATCATAATCACATGTAGTAGAAATAGGCATAAGGAATAAACAACATGAATATGGTGCAGCAGAATTGAGCAAGCCAAAGGTAGGAGCGATCAGCCAGTCCCTGGTTGGGAGAAGAGTTCAGCACTGTTCTGTGAGCTGCCCGGAGATGGAGAGGCCGGATGAGGCACAACTGGCGACCCAGAGCGATTTCTTTTATAGGTTTGACAAAATTCCTGTGCCTCCGTTGGAGTGTCGAAAATGCGAGGCCTGCCATCCACATCAACTCTCAATCTGGCTGGGTATAACATACCGTACCGGAGTCCCACATTTTTTTTATGTGGCCTTGACTCCTTAAAATTTACACCTCGCCTCCTGAACAATGATGGTAAAATCCGGGAAGAAAGCCAATTTACTGCCCTGCCACTGGACGTCTTCCATATCGTGGGCCGACCGCAGGACAGCGTCCCGGTCTCGGAAGTTCATAAGCCGAGCAATAATGGATCTCGGGGGGAGGGGGGGGGGGGGGGGAGCCCGGCCGAGGGCCTAACGACCTGTGAGCACGTTCAACCACAAATCCCTGCGTAAAGGTCTCCCTGCCAAACAGATCAGTAAGCAGCTTTTCCACAAAAGTGTCCATACGCCCAGTGGCAGACGTCTCCGGCACGCCATTAATTTGAATATTATTCGGGCGACTGCGAGCTTCTAAATCTTCATTTTTGATAGCTACTTCCTTGAGTATCTTCTCGACCCTCTACAGCCTTCTGAAAGAAGAAGATGCGCCGTCCTCAACATCCGATACCCTAGCCTCTACGACATCCAGCCATCGGTTATGCGTCTGAATCTTCGTGCCCATCTCGGCCAATTTCCTGTTCAAATCATCGAAGTGGCTATCCAGCGCTCTGAAACCTGGCCGCATCTTGGTTTACATGGCTGTCACCAGGGAGGAGGGGTCGCCGGAGTCCTCATGGCCTGCAGCCTCATCCGGCCGATCAGGGGGAGCCTCCAAAGTAGGCCCAGCAGCCGTATCAAACTGCAGCTTACTCTGCTTAGGGTCCTTCTTTACCATCATGAGTGGAGCGAAAAGTTACGCAGTGACAGAAGAGCAGGAGCGCCACAACCCCGAGGGTCAGTAGGTAACAAAATGAGAGGCTAGGGCAAGATGGACGTCGAGTGCAAGCATCGAGTTGAGAATGCCAGCGATGCCACTTGGAGACAGGCAGCGAAGATGTATAACCAGGCAGCAGCCGGAGACAAAGCAGGTCCTCCCTGCTGCATGGAAAGGTACCGGGACCACAGCACACATCAGACCAGGCCCAAATGAGGTCGCACACTGCTCGTCCCATCAGCGTGTGACCCCGGAGCATGATGGTCGATGTGGTCGATATCAGCGGGTGCGCTTCTACCCGAGTTTAGAGTCTTGAGGGTGTTCACTGGTGTGCTTGCCATCCCTGGACACGTGTTTCGCGTTCATTAACGCTCATCAGCAGGGATTAGGCGTGTGCACGGGGTTGCTGCGTGGGCTGCCGAAAATATTCATAGGTCCAGATACCTCTTAAGGCGCGCAGGTGCGTTGTCTCGAGGTCGTCACCTCCACCGGCTCAAGGGAGCCTGTATAAATAGTAAGTCCATATGAGGTCGCACACTGCTCGTCCCATTAGCGTGTGACCCCGGAGCATGATGGTCGATGTGGTCGGTATCAGCGGGTGCGCTTCTACCCGAGTTTAGAGTCTTGAGGGTGTTCACTGGTGTGCTTGCCATCCCTGGACACGTGTTTCGCGTTCATTAACGCTCATCAGCAGGGATTAGGCGTGTGCACGGGGTTGCTGCTTCGGGGCAACACGCTGATAGGACAAGCAGTGTGCGACCAATTGGACTTTCTTTTATATTCAAGCTCCCTTGAGCTGGTGGGGCAGACGAGCCCGGGTTACGCACCTGCGTGCCACGAGTGATACCAGACCTGAGGATATTTTTTGGCAGCCTACGCAGCACCCCTACAAATATGCCTATTCCCTGCTGACGAGAGGTAACAACCTCGAAACACGTGTCCAGGGATGGCCAACGCGACAGTGATTTTTTTGCTCAAGACCTTGGCAGAGGCGCACCCGCTGATGCTTACTTCATGGACCACAATGCTTTGGGGCAACACGCTGATAGGACAAGCAGTGTGCGACCAATTGGACTTTCACATCAGACCAGGCCTCAGGGCGAACTCGGGCAGACAGGCACCCAGTATCTCAGGCAGGCACACAACGCCATGCAGGGAGTGCAGAGGCTGTAGGCATAATGAGAGGAGAGTGAAACGCAGGCATCAGGAGCCTCCCTGCATGAATCAAAGGCGACGGTCAGCACCAGGCACCGGCAGCGTTTTTTAAGGGCCCATAGCCCAGTCCCTTGACAGGATCATAGCATCCAGGGGCAGAGAGGGCCCAGCAGCGCAACCATGTGCCAAAGTGATGGCATCTGGGCGGGCCGCCACACACAAGCTGGGGCTTGGGGGGGAGACAGCGTACCCAGCGGGAACCAGCACCGCCACAGCTCCTGGGGGACAAGCCTGGGCCCTCCCACTAGCCCACCACACCTCCCGCCAAGCGCAAAAATAGAGGCCCCAGCGCGGACACGCCCACAAGGCCCACCGAGCCCCGGGAGCCCCTCGCCACGAACGGGACCCAGAAAAGCCTTAGCAGGGAGGGGGGGCGGGGGAGAGGGAACCGCAGCGAGGAGCGTGAGGGGGAGAACGTGGCAACGCCAGAAGCCTGCAGAGGCAGCCAGTCACCGCACCTGCCAGCATCGAGACTTCCTTTGGGGCCGGCTGCGAGCAGCGCAGGGACGACGTGCAGGTCTCTCAAACGCCGGCCCCGGGCATCGCAGCCGGCAGCTCCCAGCGTCAATGTGTTCTCCGCAGTCACAGGGGTAAGCGGGATGAGGTCTGCATAATTTTTGTGGCTCCTACATGGGGCAAATGAGAGGTAGAATCGCCTGGCCGGCGGAGCTTCAGGCGGCTGCGGCCATCTTGGTCGCTGCCATGGCCATGCGCCCTGGTCTCGCCTTTGTTAATATTTTTGTCTGCCTTGCTTGCGTGATAGAGATTTTCTCGCATTGAGGTTGCATCAACTCGTGTGAACAGTCCTGGCACTCCGTAGGGTCGTCTTTGATCAGTGTAGGGCTGTTTATTGCTGTAGGATCTACATCTCCATTGACCCTAAAATGATCAGTCAAAAATTTGACCCATTCTGCCTCTATGATATTTGCACTCCCATGGCTAATTGTTCAGTTGATTTGTTTATTCATTAGCGCCCAAAATTTTCTTGAGTTGCGATTTTTACTTTCCCAGAGAAGTTTACACCAAAACTATTCAAGGAAAGATCGTTAATCCTTTTGGTGTGCCTGTCTGAAGTTTTTTTGTGCAATTTTATAGTCATGCAGTCGTTCATTAGAATCTGGATGCTTCCTACTTGCACATAGAGCGGTATTTCTGATCTTCTTTAGCACCATAGTTTAACTTGAAATGGGAAGCTGGGTGCTACGAGAAACCGTATGGGAGGGTGAATGAGATGGAAAAAGACTTAACAAATGAGAGCAGAACTTTGACCATTCAACGATAGGAGAGGCTGTCAAAGGAGGATCACCTAGTGTAAGTGACTGACATTCCTTCATGATGTTAATGCTGATGTCGTCATTCCATCTTAAACCTTTTAAGTTTTCAGAGTGAACTCCCTTGTTAGTTGTTGGAGCAGAATCATGATAGGCTGGGTTTAGGGTGACAGTGACGACTCAGATCGAGCTATGATGCTATAGTTTTCCAAGTATGAGAACAAGGCTGAGTTGCAGATGGTGTAGTCTAAGTAAGTCTACTTTCGACCATTTGTCCATGACCAATTTGGGGGAATGTCCTGTGAGAACCTACTGTTCATTATGATGAAAACGGCGCTGGAAAGTTGCAACACATAGAGCTCCCCTAAGCTGCAATGTGATTGATTTGGTGGTTTAAACTGATCCTTCAATGCCGGCGAAGGCAGTGTTAGAAGACCTCCAAAATCCAATGGATTTACCTGAAAGAGATTGGTATTAGTCCTCTGTAAGTAGGCAATCAGCAAGAGGGAAGTCCTCAGCCAAATCACACAGAGTTTTAAGCAGATGGTTTAAGTGAGCCCTTTTTGTTTGTGCACTTGGATTAATATAAACATTAAGAAGCAGAAGGGATGGCTGTTGTCTCCACAAGCTGATTTTATCTCCAAGCAACCAGTCCTCATCGAAATTTAGTAACTCTGTTGGACCCTTTAGACTGCAAGAGATGTAAATGGACAAACCCCCTTGGGGCGTCCATAGTTACAATCTCTAACGGCTGGTTTCCAATATTCGATAAATCCCACATTGGGGCAGTTGTGAGTGGCCATGTTTCCTGGAGGGCAATTAAATCATGGCTAAAAATAAAGTTTCGAGTTTCCAAAGAGGTCATTTTATGATGAAGGCCACTAATGTTCCACGAACACAGAGATAGACGAGCCTGCAGCTGAAGATTTGAAGGGTTTGTAGGTTGAAGCTGAGGAACACTAGGTTTAGCAGCCTCCAATGAATTCAGTTTTGGTGAATGTTGGCCAAGTGGTCAGGCTGGGTTTTTATGGGACAGAGCGGCTGGCAGCCATCCCCAGTCTTGAGCTTCATAGAGATTCGAAGGTGTGCTCCATGAGCTTTCTGTTAAAGATGCATCACCTACTGCATTTTTTAAGATTGAATACGGCTTGTTTCTATCACATTCAGGTTCCGACGAACACTTGTCTGGGGAGCTGATTGCTTGGCTAGCACTGTAGGATAGCCTGGATTGAGATGTGGGCAGATTTTGATTCCCCATGACCGGAAAATGTCTTTACAAGCTAAAAAGGCTCGAGCCCAGATAGTGGATTTGAATGTCACCACAGTTACTTCAGAGGGTTGCGACCCTCTTGGAGGGAGAAATTCTATGTATTCAATGTCTTCGGATGCCAGTGTATAAATCCCTGTACTGCTTTCAATAGTTTGATGATTTTAGCTCTGTTAAGGACGTCATGGTGACCTTTTGATTTATATTCAAGAGCAAGGAGAATATTGGAGAACTGGAGATCACTGGCGGCACTCTGATGGCGAGGGCCCTTGTCAATTAGGATTTTTTTTTCGGTTAATGAGCCAGGAACTATTCCTAATTTAGGCAAAGGGTTTTTCGGGACTCTTGCAGACTTGTCAAAGAGTCCTCAGATGGCATTGGGGGTCCTTGAAGGTTACTTTAAGTGGTTATCTCTGGTGCTTAATGGAACAGTCTGAAAGCAAGAATAAGGAGAAGATGGAGTTTGAATAGTCGTTTCTGTTGGCAGGTTTGTTTTCAATACTTGTGATTGTCCAGTTACTTTGTCTGTGCTACTTAAAGACTCTATTGGTTTTTCAGCAGCTGCGACTTCGTGAAGATTTAATGAGGGACCTCTTGAACAAGAGGGAGAAGCGTATTGAACCTGGTGGTGTACTGGAATGGGCTGCTGCGCATTTGTTGTTGGAAGAGCAGTAGTGATTTGTTGATCCTGTTTTAGTGGACTAGAACTTGAAACTTGTTTATTGTCCAAGGTCTTGAACAATGGGAACAATTTAAGGGTTTCAACTGTAGATTTTACTGTTAACTTGTTTCTCTGTTTACGTTGATGTTTTCTCTCTCTCTTAATGAGAGGGTGGAGTGATTGTGGGTTTGTCTTTGAGTGAAGTGAGGCAGGTGTGGGTAGCTTAGGGTCCAACTCTGCATGAGCAGGGTCAACTAAAGATGTTAAGTCACTCACAATTTGAAGGCTCAACAGCAGGGGTGGTATGGGCTTGGCTGGCGGTATCAACCCTTGATCCTTAAGATGCAAATTTGGTGCTACAGAAAATGTTGCCTCTGTACTCTCTGACATCCCGGAAGCCACTGGTGTAGGAATGTTGTTGTTTGTTTAGACGGGGCTTAAATCTGTACACTTCAAGTACTCCTGGTCCTGGAGCTTGCTGATACTACCTCCTGACAGTTGTTTGACTTCATCTAGGACACAGTTCAAGAAAGCTGGAAGCGCTGAAAGACTATCAATAATGGGTGAACAACAGCAAACTGACTGGACCAAGTTTGAAGATGATTGAGCCCTTATTATCAGGTTATTTAGATTCTCTAACTTGTTGTCGATACCTGCTGTGAACAGGGCTGAGGTGTTTAAAAGGTCAACTTGGGTGTCCAGTTTGTCTGAATGGTAGTTTAATGCCGTGACTGTAGTTTGAAAGGTTTGCAGCAGTTGTGGCCATACATTCGACATAAATGTAGGGGGGGAGGACTGTGAGTCGGGTTCCAATTTCAGATTAGATGATTTGTCTGAGTCTTTAAGAAAGAAAGATAAATCCAATAGTGATTGGTCATTTGGGTTGGTTCCTTGTTGGTGCTTTATAAGAGCTGTAGCTGTTACTGTAGCTGAGTTTGAAGGGGTTTGAGGCAGAAGCGATTTAATGTTCCCCTTCGGTGGTCTATCCCATTGAGCTGCAAGAGGGCTAAATACGTCAAAGCTTGGTGTTTGATTTTTTTGTGCAAGAAAAAGACTTGGAGACAAATGTTGTGGTAGAGTGGTCATAAAAATGTCTGTTTATTGTGACGAAACATTAGGTTTTGGCTCAATGGTTTAGATGTAAGAGTGATTATTTAAAGTGTGTGATACTTGACTTTCCTGGGGGGAAGATGGGTAACGAAGTGGAGAATGCTCGAGGGCCGAGAGAGCCCCCAAAGAGTGCCTCGGTGGTGGTTTCTGTTCATCCACAGCTGCTTGTACGCTGGGGATGACCAACGGTGATATAGTTTTATCAGTTGGCTGCATGTGGACTGTTGCCTCTGTTATTTGTTGGGAGTTGGTAGCCTTAGGCGCCTCCAAAACTTGGGAAGGAGGGGAAGGCTTAACCCCTCCGGGTACTTTTTTGAAGCAGTCCAAGATAGAGAAAGATTGCGGATTCTTAAGACTGGCCAGAGGAAGGCGATCCCTATTACTGTCAGGGTCTGGTCCATGGAGACAAGGACTCCGTGAGTGCGACGGGGACGTGGGCGCCAGTTGTTTGGTGGTATTCGCTGCGGCTCCTACCACTGCTGCCAGCCATTTTAGTTTTTTTTGCTTCGGTGATGGGAACGCCTTCCTTGTGCTCCCAGATCTCATCCCTCTGCTTTGTTAGGCTGCGTCGCCGGTAGGGAACTGCTTCTGCTGAGTCCTGGGTTCACAATGGGATCACACTCAACAGCTAGTGACTACAAGCGCTACGCGTTGGACACCCCCGTTCTTCCCCATCCTCCTCCCTGCCCACAATAACCTGCCTTATGACCCTTGTGACCCAGCCACCGCAAACAGCACTAAAATAGAACTGGTGCATAGCATGATATACTGAGTGCGGTGTATGCAAGGCCTCAACAGGAGTTCAATATAGCCAGTATAAAAGTGTGGACAGAGATAACAAAAGGGAAGTGGTTCTAGGAGGAGGAGCGATGCCGGGTGAGACAGGGCAGGTCGACGCTAGAGCAGAGCAGGACAGTACCAGGATAATTAGAGCTAGAGCTAGAGGCAACCAGACAGACCAGCAAGTACGACAGGTATGGCAGCTGCTGTGAGCAATTCAATAGAAACGAATGCAGCCAAGACTGTCCTCGGTCCGTTCAATCTAAGCAACACAGTCGAGAAAATGCAGGTGCAACTGGCACTATTAGTATAACCAGGTGAAGGGAGGACGGTGGTACTGTGCTGGGAAGTTAAACACCATAGTCCAACACCATAGTCCAACATGGTACTACTATCTCGTGTGGCTGAAGGGATCTGGGGGTCAGGACTCACCTCAACAGGCTTCACCGACCGCCGTCCCCCTCCGCGGGAGTCCACAGAAATCACAGGAGCCCCCGTAATGTCTCAACACCGCACCGTTTCCTTCATACCTCCTCAGACCTCGCCACCTCATCACGCCTTGCCACGGGTGCCACACGGGCACCGCAGACTGTGAATGTCACCAGAATGCCGCAGACTGTGAATGCCACCGGCACCGGCCGGACCGCCGCCACTGCTGTCTGAAGCTAAGCCCCCAAGCTCACGCTTTACGCTCTCGCACCACTAGGCTCTGCTCTCACCGCCTTTCTCTGCTCGCTCGGATCTCGCAGGTCTCCTCTCCGATACCTGAGGCAAAAGTGGTGCATTGCTGTTATTTTCACTAACTCACCTATACAGATCAGTGTTCCTCATTATGCAACCCCAGGCCAAACACATCCTGCCTATATTTTTACCTCATTCCTTTCTCCCAACCTGGGAAGCATATACTTTGAATTACTGACATAATATTGATGCATACAATATTGAAAAACACAAAAATATCAGAAAATAAATATTGTTAACAAAAATATTGGCTTCCGATAATTAACTAATAAAACTGCAAATATCGAGAACACAAATATCATTTTCAAAAATATAAACAGAAATATTGTTTTCCCTTCCCCCCTGGTCCTTGTTTGTGGGTGTTGTGGGGCACCTATGGTGCCCCGCTATATACCTCTGTACTGTGATGCCTGCCATGTAGTACAGGAATATGTTACATGTCCCTTTTTTACTTTGAGGTGGGAGCTGCAGCTTGCAGCACCCGCCGCAATGTAAAATATAGGCATTGTAACCGCTGTGGTGGCGGTCGCATTGTAAGGTCTACTATGCGACCGCCGACAGCATGTAAGGCAGTCCCAATCCCCCGATAAGATGGTGGATGGATTGAAGTCTGTCCGCCATTGTAATCAGCCCATAAGTTATATTCTTGAGTGACTGGTACTTTAGGAACCATTTATATGATATTTGTCTTTTCCTTATTATTGACAAGGTTTTTCTTTTTGCATAGTTGATCTGCATCACTTGGGCTTTTGCATGCTGTGATAACCTATTAATCAGTCGCTGTAACCCAAGCTTATTTTGGCTGGCTAGGACTACATCATCTACGTAGAGTAGATTAGAGATGCAAAATTTGTTCAGTTGGGGCGGGAGTTAAATATCTTTACCTAGATCATGTCCGAGGTCAGCCATGAGGAGATTGAACAGAATGGTGCCAGGACACAACCTTGTTTTAGACGTTGCTTTGTTTATGTTTTACCTGATATTCTATCACGGGCTTCAAGTTTTATTCCTCTCCATGTCTTTGTATAAAGAAGTTAGATTGTTTTAATTAGTGGTGCCGATATGCCCTGCTTATGCTTCTTAGCCCAAAGAATGTTCATGTCAGCTGAGTCAAACTTAGACTTGTAGTCCAGAAAGTCGAAATGCAAATTCTGCTTGTCAATTAAAACAGAGAGAAGTACAATATTTGTTGTCGATGCAGTTCCCTTTACAACGCGAGGCTCGTCTATCGGGATCAATTTATGATCCTCAACCCAACTGGTAAGTTTATTTTAAAGGACTGTGACAAAATATTTAGCTTCAGCATCTAATAATGCTATCAATTGATAATTCACCTGGACTGTTCAGTCACCACCCTTGAATATTTGGCTTCTTATTCGGCCTCGCCAGCTGTCATAAGTAAAACAGTGTATGAAAACTCAAAATTATACACTGGTAAAAACACACTGTTAATAATAAAATTAAATGTATGAAAAAAACTCACAAACAACACTATAAGTAACCTCTAGACCTTCCTCAACCCTCAAAACCCTTAAACCAACCTTTAAAAAGGATTTACCTGTTCCGACAAACAGCAGCACCTTACCCTGACCTCGATCTCAGACAGCAAACGAGAAATGACTCAAATAGAGTACAAAATACAGAGTAGCCGGAAATAAAAAAAACACTAAATGAAACTAAAAAAGGACTATCCTCCCATAGAAATGAATAGGATAAAACATCTAAAAAATATCAAAACATGTTTACAAAATGTATATAAAATTGTAATATTTAAATTAAATATTAGTATGAAATATATACCATAATTTAATATATACAAAAAGAGCTTCGGTGAAATGATGTCGAAAATATGTATATAAAGCAAAGTAGGAAAAGTCACACAAATGACAAATAATGGAAAAATATGTAAAACGTTAAACAAGCAATACAATTTACAATTGTTTGACATTATATTATATTACAAATATGATTTACATGCAATAATAGAAATTAATTAAAAATGTTTTATTTATCGATATGTAAACGTACATTTTTAATGTGAAATTTATGTTTAAAAATATAAAAAATAAAAATAAAGTTTGAAAATATAAATAAATTTAGTAAAAAATGTGTTACTCTTCTTTATTGCATACAATATGTAAATTAATATGTATCACAACATATAAGCAACTATGTTTTTATTATATTTCTAAACACCAACAATACTAATTAAATAACAAAAACTATTTCTACTACATATAAATACATTTTAAATAAAGTACTCCTCGCTAAAATTATACAAATAAATAATCACACTCTAACATAAACCATTTTTAAGAAAGTGTTGGACACTGAAGGGGTGACCTTTACTATTCCCACTCCAATCAATACCAATTTGGGGACGGTGTTCGACACTAAAAGGGTAACATTTACTATTCCCACTCCAATTTAAACCAATTTATGTAACTAAAGGGGTGACATTTACTAAAGGAGTGACATTTACTATTCCGACTCCAATCTGAAACTATTTTGGGAAGGTGTTGGACACTAAAAGGGTTACATTTACTTTTTCCACTCAAATCTAACCCAATTGTTGGAAGGTGTTGGACACACAAGAGGTAAAATTGACTATTCCTACTCTAATCATACCCAACTGGGGGAAGATGCTTGACATTAAATAAGTGACATTTACTATTCCCACTCCAATCTAAGCCAATTTGGGGAAGGTGTGGGACACTAAAGGGAGGAGATTTACTATTTCCACTACAATTAAACCATTTGGTGCAATATGGTAGAAACTAAAAATGTTATTTATAGAATGATTACTCCATACTCACAGAAAATTTAGAATACAAAATTAAACTAAAATCCATTCAAAATACACACTAACCATTACTATAAACTGATTAATTTTTAAACATTAAATTATACCAGAATGTTTTAACAATATTAATAAATAATATATTTTTTAATTATTTACTATCATACATAGAACCAGAAAATAAAAAATAAACTCATAATCAAAAATTAACATAAAAATAAAAACATATAACACCAAATCTCTATCCACCTTTTTCTCTGCCACCGCTTAATGGATCACCCTGAAATTTTCAAGGAAGGAGCTGAGGTTGATGAACATTTTAATTGAAAGTTTTGTGAAGATTCGCCAACTGGCACCAATCTTATTAGCAAACCAAAAAATCTATTTTCCATGGTAACTATATCCTAACTATAACTAACCAATGGCAACCTTCACTGATATTAAATATATATATACACATATGTATATATTTTTGTATTCTGTGGATGACTGGAGGTAACAGGATATCCTTGAGGGCCTACTACCTCTCCTGTTACCTTCAGTAAGTCCCACACAGCGGGATTGCTGAGAGGTTGTCGGAGGCCATGCCCCCTTTCTCCAACACTCTGCAAATACGCCTCCTAGTGCACTACTAGTAGGGGGATGAAGTCCACTTGGCTCCTGAGGGTCGTTGGGGGCTAACTAACACTTATGTTACCTCCAGTAAGACCCACACAGCTGGATTGCTGAGAGGTCATCAGAGGAAACACCCCCTTTCTACACCACTCTGCAAACATGACTCCTGGTGCACTACTTCAAAATACAAAGAGTGGTAGGAAGGAATCGATCTTCGATTTTACTGTGAGTACAGGGACTATAAATTCCCTCTACAGTGAAAACATAATTCTCAATCTTAGTTTTTAACTTTGAACACAATGATCACATGCCATGTAGTCATCACGATCACCAATTTTATTTATGGCAATCTGTACTCCAAAGTAGTATTTTTCTTTTTTTATATATGATTAGTCATACCAAATACACATGAAATACAAACAAAGGAAACTAACCTTGAACAACAAACTAATACATTTTGTTTTCTTATTTTCACCCAATAAGATATACAAAATCAAAGAGGTGTCCCCCTATAAGATCAGGTGGTACACTAAAGAGGAAGTTGTGTATTCCCACAATCCATTCTAATAAATACAGAACCTCATTTCAAAGATTGTGTACATCCATACAATTAAATCAAATACAAAATATCACAATGATTCCTCTTGTCAGAATGGCATGTCGACGTGGACGCGTTTCGGCCTCCAGGAATCTTGGCCTCCTCAGGACAAGGGTGAACAAAGAACCTAAAAAAGTACACAAAGAAAAAGAAAAGGGACCCACAAGGTATTACACCTATCCAAACAAATTTTGTCCATCTCCACGTCACCCAGGCGCAACGTGGCCGCCCCCAACACCGAGAGTGTACACAAAAGGAAAAGCCATTTCCCCAAACTATCAATCAACTTCAACAAAATCCGAACGGATGAATAGTGCCAAAAAAAAAGAACAATCAAGGGACTACTACAATGTCACAAGGCTGAGCCACCTTAGAAAACATACTCAATATAAGCACAGTGAAAGATGAGACAACCACCTCTCACATCGCACAACTTATAAATCCACATGATAATCTCAACCCAAAAAGGGAAATGTACACCAAAACAGAAAATATAGAACTCACTACTCTCCCAAACTTCACTGTGCTCCAGGTAATACCGCAGGTACTCAATTAAATCTTCACGCTGCAAGAGGATTACACAGGCATCTATGAGGTATGGACCGGTAGGTTCCCCCATATAGAAATATAGGAAGCAAACAAATTAACCTACCACTACGTACTACAACTAAAGCCAAAAAAGCACAAGTCTCTTACCTGGCAGGCAAACACAGTCACAGCCTGGCTGCTAAAAGCCCTATGTTAGCGAACCACCGGCTCCTCTTCCTGTTCTCTAGAGTCCGGCAACTCAGTAAAACAAACCACAGAGACACATATAGTTCACCACACGGGTAACTAATTAAAAGTATATATATATACAGTGAGCAAGGGCGTTCACGCCCGAAGCGCGTCTGTTCGACGATTTTTGCACCCCTGCACTTTATGTGTGATTAATAAAGAATCACAACCTGAAGACTGGCTTTGGATGTTTACTTCGTTGTCTGCGTACTGGTGAGCGTGCATGAGGCTTTGTTGCACAGGGACCAGTTGGAGTTACATATATATATATATATATATATATATATATATATATATATATATATATATATACACACACACATATGTATATACTTTTGTATTCTGTGGATGACTGGAGGTAACAGGAGGGGTAGTTGGCCCCCCGAGGATGTCCTTGAGGGCCAACTACCCCTTCTGTTACCTTCAGTAAGTCCCACACAGCGGGATTGCTGGGAGGTTGTCAGAGACCACGCCCCCTTGCTCCAACGTTCCAAACACGCCTCCTAGTGCACTAAAAGTAGGGGGATGAAGTCCACTTGGCTCCTGAGGGTCGCTGGGGGCCAACTAACACTTATGTTACCTCCAGTAAGACCCACACAGCTGGATTGCTGAGAGGTCATCAGAGGAAACGCCCCCTTTCTACACCACTCTGCAAACATGCCTCCTGGTGCACTACTGGCTGGGAGAAGAAATTCACTTTAGTCCTTTGGCCCTCAGAAGGCCAGGGGACATCATTCCCCCACCAGCAGTGCTCAGAGAGATGCCTTTGCACAGTGGTGGGGAAAGGGGGCGTGGCCTCCGACCACCTCTCAGCAATCCAGTAGTGTGGGACTTACTTGAGTTAGCAGGAGATCTTGCTGGTCCCTAAGGACCCTCAGCAGCCACCCCACAGCCAGCAGCGCATCAGGAGTCGCGATTGCAGAGTAATAAAGAAAGGGAGGTGCCCCCCTTTCCTGGGCATTATTTGGCCAAGAGGACATGATCCTTTGGTGCCAGGCATTTTTAGAATGGGGAGGGGGCTCGCATTGCCACCCTAACCAGGCCGATAACAACCCCGGGGACCCCATCCCCCAGGGCACGGAGTTACTTTTTTTAAAAATCTTTTTTTATTCAACGGAAGGCGGGCCACATGGTCCCCCTTCCCTTGCCCGATTATGGCCCGGAGGACCCCATCTCCTGGGTTCTGCCCTTTATATATATTTTTTTCATTTATTGAACAAGGGAGGGGGGCCATGGGCCTCCATCCTGGGCCAAATTTAGCCCAAGAGACCCCAGCTCCTGCGGCCTGGTCACAATACTGGGTGCTCTGGTCCCTCCCTGGGAACCCAATTTTTTCACATTGAGGACAGTGGGGGGAGCCTGAAGGCCCCCACGGTCCTTGCCGGCTCTCTGTCTCCTGCGTGAGCAGGCATTGGTTTTAGACAGTCTGTCCAAAAGCAATTCTGTTACGCTTCAAGTACGCAAGAGCATTTTCTGCCTACTCTAGGCAGAGCAGAACTTGCCGTGGATTGGCAGGACATTGCTGGAGCCGGTCCTGGGGGGTGGCAATCCACATGGCCATCTAGAGCTCTGGGGGGGGGGCACAAGGCCCCCTCTTTTGTATATGTTTGTGCCTGCACAAAATCTAAAAAAAGCCCCGGGTAGGCGGCAGTCCCTGGTGTTGCAGGTGGGGGGGTCCACGCGATAAAATTAAGACCCCAGGGTGGTGGCGGCCCTCCGGGCTGCAGGGGGTCCATGCGCGCCCTCACAAATAATATACAATAAGCCCCGGAGAGGTGGCCATCCCTGGGGCTGGGCGTGGCTGAGTGGCCTCCCCAATTACAATAAAATAAGGTGGTGATCCCCGAGGCATAGTGCATAATGAGCCCTAGGAGGGGAGGCCCGTGCGCCCACCCTCTATTATTAAAACAATACCCCCCAGACCTGGCTCACCCAGGGGCAGAATAATGAACAAAACGCTGGAGCACAAACTTCGTTTGAAAACAAGAAAAGAAATTACGTTTTTGCCCGAATCCGCAGATCCCACCAAAATGTTGGTTTTTTTGGCCTGGGGGGTTCCCTTATAGCTTGATACGGAGACCTGTCCCTTTGGTCAGAGATGCCCCTCTCATTCATTTTCTCATCACTAAATAGTTTATGCCAAGTTTTTAAGAAAAACAATAAAAGCTGTATATTGAAAACAAAGAAACCATTACTACATAAAAATGTAATTAACAACAATCAAAACAAGCAAGTGTCAAATATCCCAATCCAACAAATGTACACCAACAATTATTCTGTGTAGGGGCCTAAGGCTCAAAATACATATGATTAAACAAAAGTGTTACCTTGGTGGATCCTTATTTGTCTGCTCTGGAAATTTTTATATAACCAAATCACTTTCATTCCACATACCAATATCTCTTGTTAAAACCACATATTCATCATACTTTGACGTTACTCACCCCCTTGCTATAAGTAGAACCACAAAAGGCACTTAACCCAATGAAAAATATTCTCAATGCCAATTATACATTACGTTCCATTTTATTAAAACAATAAAAAAGATTTTTTTTTTAAAACACCTGTCTTCAATATATCAATTAAAAAATGTGCTTCTCAGTTTATAGCAGCACATCGAATATCTACAGTCAGAGAAAACATTTACTGCATTGTCACACTTAGCAATACATAATCACAATATTCATCATATCATAAACAAAAATTATATATGTAAATAGTATTGATAAAACCACAGAGGTTTATTGTCGACGCGTTTCGGTGGATCCTGCTTTCGCACCACCTTCCTCAGGACAGTTAAAAAAACACACAATAATCTGTGACTAAAAAAGCCCCAAATCACTAATGTATATTGGCAAACGGTTCAATACATATCATATTACAATATTTGATAAACATAATCCTTATCAGCACCTCTTATACTTTGCTATTTGTAGTCCCACTTAGATCAAAGAGTGAAAGTCATCCAGACATTCTCTCAACCCAACATTTCAAACTTGGCTTTTGCATGCCACCATCAAATCTATCATTCCTACCGCATTGACTCCATTAGTACTTCTAAATCTGATGTTTTAAACCACTAATCTGCATACCTTTAAAAATGTATGCAGATTCTCTGCTAAGTCATCTAGGGAGCTCATAGTTCATACATGCCTCCACCAAATCTCTCAATCCCTCCACATTTACTCCATTGATTCTTCCGAGTCTGATGTTTTAAACTGCTAGTCTGCCTACCTTTAAAGACTTGTGCAGATTCCCGGCTGAACCATCTAGGGAAAGTGCAGACAACTTCACCACTTATTAAAAATGGCAACTGCAAGGGCAAATGATTATATATTGTAATTCCTTAGATAGCCTCTGTTCGTTTGTTTAGTATTTTACATCTAATTATACACTCACCCTTATATATGATGCTGTTTTTTTTTTTACTATATCTCAACCCGGTCATCCTATCCTTCTTACAGGGTCACTTTCCTTGTTAGCTCTTCATATGTTGTATTCACCTAATGCAGAGTCAATGTTTTGAAAAGCCATTTTAGAATGATTCACTTGAAAACCTCAATTCAATGCACAGGTCAACATGTTTATTTAGAAGCGCTCACCTATCAACACGTGGTATTCTCTCTCCACTGTTGTTGTAATAAAAGCCTGCATGACCTTGGAGCACCCCTCTATTTTGGGATTATTTAATTGTCCTTGGGTTTCGCTCTAAGATAAAAACACAGTATTAGATTGTATATTTGTTATTATGATGTTAACCGATAGCCGCGTATTCTATCCGCCCTTCTCTGGCTGCCAGTTCCATCATCACAACCTATTCTTACTGTGTCCTCATATACTTCTTACTCCCTTTTGTTTAGTTCTCCCTCCTGTCTGTACTACAATTCCAGATCAACTATATCGATCCTACCAACATTATATCATTAAAGATACCTTCTATTGTATCTTAAAAATGGATTGTGCCATATTTTTAACGATTGTACTTGATCACTCATAGTGTATCCGACATAGCACACGTGCATCCCCCTCCTTTTTATTTTCAAAGCCTGCTTGTTAGACCTGTCTGCCTTTGGGTAGCCCCTCCTATTAATTATTTATTTTTGTCCCCTTTTTGCCCCTCATAACCTTTCATTCTTTTTATGTCCACTAGATTTTTGAGATGTTGGCCTAGGGGTTAGGTGTTCTTGCCCACATAGTCTTTTCTTGAGGCCTTGGCGCCTTTCTGACTAGTTTCACAACCCACAAAATGGTGGCCAGTAACTGCCACAACTGCCACCTTAGGGACTGGACCCATGGGTTAGCATAGGAATGTTCCAGAACCCTCTGGATCCTTCTGGACCCTCCGGGGACAGCCTATATAAGGCGGAATGTTTGGCAACCATTTTGAGCAGTGACCAGTGGGTGTTGTGGAGACTGGACACAGGAGGAGTGAGGCAAAATTGTCAGAGGAGAGACGCATTAAGCTAAGGGAGATCGTTCTTTAGATCGACTACCTACTTGGATGACGTTCTCCCCCTGCTATTCGACCCAGCCCTTCTAACAAGGATTGACTCCAGTCTAACTGTGGGTGCCCAGCGCGCTTAGAGACAACTGGAAACTATTGAGGAAAGCGAGGAACAGGAGTCCCTGAAAACGTGGGCCCACTCACAGTGTGGAAGAGGCTGTCGCGTTGTCTCCAGGCGTCTGTTGAGACCCACCATCCGCGCCGAGGTGCGCCGTCATTGTGGTGCGCTCCCTCCGTGGTGGCTGAGGAAGGAGTGGGCAAGATCTGTGGTGGCGCTGGCAGAGGCGGGAGAACCCCGTAGAGGCGGCCGAGCAGACGGAGGAGTCAGCTTGAGCGGACTTGGTCAGCTGTATTGCCGGAAGCAGGGAAGCGCCGCAAGCGGCGTGGCGTCGTGACAGGAGGCGGAGCGGAGGTGTGACTGAGGAAGAAGAAATCAGCCGCATCCCTGGAAGAGGCCGTTCGCCCTTGAGAGAGGCGGAGAGAAGGCGGAGCCTACGACGGAAGGAGCCGGAGAAGGAAGGGTTCCCGAAGTCTCGTCGAGTGCGGTGAGGAACGCCAGATTTTCATTCTCCCCCCCTGTTCCCTGAACTGTAGTGAGGAAGAGTGTAAGACCCCCAGCCTCAGCGAGGACGGAGTCATCGGGGACAGGACACTGAACCAGCCAGCTGTCTCGCCAAGTAAGCGGGGAGAGTGGGCGGAGATCGCAGGAGCTGCTGTGACGGATCCTTCGATCGCCGGCAGTCCCGAGAGAGAGGCAAGGATGTAGGTGCTGTCTGAGTCTTGGATTGAAAGTAAGCGGGCCCATTCCTTAGTTGCCTCTCGGAAGTTCATCAAGAGTGTGTGGGGGCCCGGGGTGTTGTCAGGGTGACACTTTGGGCAGGAACCACGCTTGACTGAGGCCTTTTCATACTTGAATGCTGACAGGCCCGAATTGGGGATTTTGTTACTGGTTGAAGCTGAGTGTAGCCATAAAATCGTGGAAATCCCCACCGCTCTTTCTACCTAGAGTGAATAGTAAACTGACCAGTTAATGTGAATAACTTTCTACCTGTACTAATTTACAATTGTGAATTTTCTCCTTAAATGAATGTGAAATGTTTCCATTGTGTAACTGAGCAATTGTTCTAATCTGCAGGCAGCCTTTCAGTTAACATCTCTTGGTTCCTGGAGATAAGATATCAGAGCTGTGGAAGTATTATTGAAAATTGCCCTTTGGCAAGAGGGGTAATGTAAAGAGTTTCTGTTGATAAACGCATTGCTCCTCCTAATTTAGAGAAAGCTGAAATACTTTGCAAATGTAAATTGGACCTGGCTCTTTAGAAAAAGAAGACCTGCTAATACTAGTGCTCCAGAAGTAATGTTTATAATGTGATGTATTGAATGAAGTGCAACTGAAAAACTCACTGAAGGAAGGATAAAGCTTTTCTACTTTTATAAAAAGAACGGTGTAGTTTCTTTTTTGGATGGATGGGCACTGAGTTACAGAGTGGGTGTGACGCAAACTTTACACATGTACTTTCGAATTAGGCCTTCCTGTTTAGTGCCAAGCTACCCTATGTGACTTGGAGACTCCAGGTCTAACACTGCTGCTTAGCTTTCAATAATGCTTTGTTACGCGGCACTACATACGCTAATAAAAACTGTACCTACCCACCATTACCTAAGTCGAGGGTCTTAGTATCGCTATTATTGCTATATTGTGGACTCAGGGGATACCCACAAGAATGCCGTTGGAGCAAGTCTAAACTCCACTCTCTCCCTACGCTGCACGTACCACTTGTGGGCTTGCAGCCATCCCGCGATTATCTCACCTCTTGGTCTTTACCGCAGCACTGCACGTACTCCTGGAATGACGGGGAACAAGAAAAGAAACATGCCATAATCTTATCCGGCATTATTTACCCAGGTCACGTGATACCGGGTTCTGGTTTTACGAGGTTGAGAAAGATATAGAGGATCTCCTGAAGGTAGAAATTAAAACATACAATAATAATTTGTCCAGAGAATGCAGAGAAGCCCTACAATGCTTAGAAACATGTGAGAGTTTGACCATAAAACCAGGAGACAAAGAGGGAGTATAGTCCTATTAGATACTGAGAATTATAATAAAGGATGATGTCCCTCCTAGAAGTAAAAACACTATAGAAAGTCTTCTCGAGAGGAGTGGAAAAATCAAATCAACATCAAAAGGCTTTTGGATTTAGCGAAGGAAGACGAAATAATCTGTATGGATCAATATCAATTCTTATACAATTCACATCCTGTCTTACCAGCGATATATGGATTACCAAAAGTCCATAAGAAAATACAAGACCCCCCAATGAGACCTATTGTCTCTAGTTTAAACTCACTAACAGAACCCCTTAGTAGTTATGTAGACAGGTTTCTGAGACTGTTGGTGTCGCGACAGAAATCGTACATAAAAGACACCACGGATATGATCAAGAAAGTGGAAGGTCTTAAATTTGATGGGTGCAATCAATGGCTAGTCTAGACATTGAAGCACTCTATACAAATATACCGCAGACAGCCACAGTAGACACAGTGAGGGATATTTTGAAAGATGAGAGCGGTGATCTGTCTGAGCATTCCTATTTTGTGTTCGAGCTGACAGAGTTGATCTTGAAAAATAATATCTTTATATTTGAGGATGATCTCTACTGCCAAATCAAGGGCACCAGCATAGGGGCTACATGTGCTCCTAGTTTAGCCTGCCTCTATGTTGGTGCCTTTGAAGAAAAACATATATACAATGAAGCCGCCCGCTTCAACATGACCCATTGGTCATGTTTCATAGATGATATATTCTTTATTTGGAATGGGGAAAAGAATGAATTAGAAGAATTCATTGACTGGTAGAACTGTGGGGATCCTAATTTAAAATTCACTTCTGCTATGAGTCAGAATCACTGTGACTTTCTGGATATTAACATAATGAAGAAAGATGACCAACTTATGGTTGATCTTTTTCTGAAAACTACAGATAGAAACTCCATTTTACACTATAATAGTGATCACCCCAAGTGTCAAAGGTATAATATTCCTTTTGGCCAAAGGTTATCCGAATAGAATCATAAAACAGGCTTACAAAAGAGCAAAATATTATAATCGTGACACCCTATTTGAGGATAATAAGAGAGAGAAGCAGGAAATGGATAAAATAACTTTTGTCACAAACCTCTCCATAGTGAGCAATAAAATTAAAAATATAATTAACAGAAACTGGAGCTTCTTGCTGGATAGAAACTCAGCACAAATAGAAAAACCTCTGTTCTCCTAAAGGAGAAACAGAACTATCAGAAATAGACTGGTGAAAATGTACTGAGAAGAAGGGGGAGTACAACAGAGAAGCATTGATACAAATAACAAAATAATAGGCACATTCCCATGTACCACATGTTCGAATTGTAAGTCAGTAATAAAAGGTCAGAAAATTGTGCTCAATGGTGCTGAGCAAACTTTTAAAGACATGTTTAATTGCAGATCAAAAAACGTAATCTATTTAATCCTGTGTCCCTGTGGGATGGGATACGTAGGTGAAACCATGAGAGAAATCCGGGTACGCCTAAATGAACACAGATCTGCCATAGGGACAAATAAGTGCAATGCCCCTCTAACTGAACATTGGAGTCAACATAGGCACAAAGTGGAAGATCTACGCTTGTGCGTATTAGAAAGAACAGAACTGTCTAAAAGAGGGGGAGAACTAGATAAACAAGTATTTGCAATGCAATAGGTCTCGCATTAGGAAAGTTTGAGCTATTGGCATTGTAAATGACACTTTTTTTTATTTATGTGTTGGTTTTGAAAATAGATACATTAATAGCATTGTCATTTACAATGCCAATAGCTTAAACTTTTGCAAAAGCCAGACCTAAAAACACAGAGCACAATAGATACACTGGGAAAGTTCTACTGCACTAACATGCATGGTCATTTAAATGTTCACATCATATACCGCAGCATTTTCATGCTAGAAAAATACAAGCAACGAGGGCTGCAACACGATCTTGGCGTCTTTTAAGGTAACATACCACTTAAATTACAACCACACTTAATTTAAAGTAAAAAGCTTCCTCCCCTGCAATTACTTCCTTCTGAAATGAAAACTATTTTTTCACAAAACCAGTATAAATTGTACTTTGAGCATAAAGGCGCTCTCTTGTCAGTAAAACCGCTTATATCTAGAGACTTGGCCTGACGAGAGCGTTTAACGTGAGGTCTGAATGTACAGCAAGACACCCCAATGGTCCAATTTGAGCTTATTCCATCAGTTAAATCGTAGCATGGCCAACGTGAGATCACGGTTTGCAGCCACTACAATATGTGCTGTTACAGCATCAAAAGGAACCACAGCGGTACGGAAATAGTGCAGCACCGAAATTAAATATTTAACGATGGATGACGTTATGCAGCCAATACTGAACATTAGTTCATAGGCAAAAGTATTACCGAAATTAAATATTTAACGATGGCTGACGTTATGCAGCCAATACTGAACATTAGTTCATAGGCAAAAGTATCTGAGAAGCCAGAGCACGCCGCAGGCCTAGCTCAACAGCATCCTAGAGTACACCTGTTTCATCAGCACACAAGAAAGTACCACCAGGGAGCCAGTTTTGCGGCAGCAGCAGAACACCCCACCTGAGATCGACACAAACGCACGTACAAAAATAAACTACTCTCTAAAGAGCCCAAAACATCATCTCCTGCGAGGAGTGACCCTGGAGACTAACCTGAAATAGAATCTTTTCTGCTGGTGCAACCAAACATCCCTAATAGGATCTGCTGTACTGTACTAGAAACAGGGCACTATCATCCTGCGGGCACAAATAACATCCTGAAACAGGTAGACGACAGCAGGCTCTGTCCAAGTCATACATAAGTCATACATAATAACGTGTATTTATAAAGCGCAGGCTCACCCAAGGGTATCTTATTTACAACAAGGGGTGGTGATGGACAGAGTCTCTGAATTAAGCAGAGTACTCTCACCCAGTCAAGAGATCAGGGCTAGATCCAACACCGTTTTTTAGCTCATTGCACCATCCCAGTTTCAGAACCTGGCTGTATGCAAATTAGTCTGTCCCTGGCCCAGTGCATCATGGGAACAGGGCAGACCAGACTACAAAAGCCAATTCTTACACTGGGAAGGAAACAAGCTTCCGGGGACCGGTTTCTGGCATTCCAGCCGTCTTCGGCCCGGCTTGCTTGAATCCTGATGGTGCAATGAGCAAGGGACTCACATCTGAGTATACCCTTCCACGCTTAGGGTGGACAAAATTATTTACAACAAGGGGTGGTGATGGACAGAGTCTCTGAATTAAGCAGAGTACTCTCACCCAGTCAAGCGATCAGGGCTAGATCCAACACCGTTTTTTAGCTCATTGCACCCAAGGGTATCTTGGCGCCGAATAATAATATATGTTTGTTGTTTCCCCATCTCAATGGTACTTATTCTATCTACCTCAGAAGGATAAAAGGCTGAGTGGACTCGCTAGGATTTGACCCTGTGACAATCAGGTCGAACACAGGACCACACAGTGGACGCGTTAGACCACTAAGCCACTAGACAGCACCATAGCTATAACTTGGCACAACTGCATCTCGCCAGAAACGAAATTTTGAATAGCAGTGAAAAGTGCAATCTGAGCCTACATACAAGAAAGGACGGTGCTTAACCCGTTCTACCCTCCCACTCGAATGGGCATGTGATTAGCACGAGCTCGCAAGGGAAGAGACTTCACAGCCACAGGTCAAATAGGAGGACATTACAGTACCATAATTTCCTAATAACCAACAATGTCATAACGCAGTGCCGCGAGCGAGCCTCAATAATATCTAGGAGACTTCTTCGCAACAAATGACTGCCTATTTATTGTTCACTCGTGCAGCTGATATTATTATATTACCAGGTTTTGACATGGGTTGCCCTCATACTGGAACAGTTTATGTGCAGAATTATATATGCAGTCCAGAGGGTGCACCTAAAGGTTCCTTGCAAACGAAATGCACCCACATCCGCAAGTAAATGGCGCCTGCATTTATGCTAAAAAGAGTTGGTGACAGCCGACTGCAAACTTGATTTTTTATGACCTAAGCACACGCCTTACCCGGTCCACCTTGTTCTTGTACTGCATCCTCAGTATATGGGCCCTGTTTTCATCCTAGCATGCCCCCTACATCCCTCGCCCACCAGGTGCTTTGTCCCCCCACCCTTGCCCTGGAAGTGCCCGCTCACCCGGTACTGCCCGTGCGTGCTCTCGGGGTCCTCGATGGGCACCCGTCGCAGTAAGCCAGCAGCCAGTGGGAGCAGGGCTGGGGGGTCCGCGGCAGCTCGCGGCTCAGCATCTGCACCAGGCTGCCCCCCGAGAGGCCGAGCGAGAAGCGCCCGCCTGGCCGCCTCCTGCCACACCAGCGCCGCCTGCGAGGCGCCCAGCTCCGGGCCCGACGGGTAGACCGACACCTGCGCGCGCCCTGAGCCTGGCACCGGAAGTGGGGCAAGGATCGCACGGGAAGTGTGGCACAGGCCAATACGGAAGTGGGGCACAGGGAGAATATAAGAAGCAGGGAAAAGGTGTTGCAGACAGCAAGGTAGGATGTGAACTGAAGTAGAAAGTAGAAACGAGCGATTACCTAATGGCCTGAGAGTCTGCGCGCTCAAGGCCTCCGCCTACCCTTCCTGCAGTTTCGCTTGCACTTTCTCCGCCGCACCAGTCCCTTTTCTATGTCGGCGCTCACTGAAGGACACAGTCAGCGGCTGGATCTGACGTCACCTCCCCGGGCGCCGCAGCGTTAGTGTGAGCACCGGGGCAGGGCCACGAACTTGGTGCCACGTCAGGGCTAAAGCTGGGGCGGCGGAACACCGTGAGAGCAGCAGCCGCAGCCATGGAAGCCCACTACAATCTGAAGAGCCCCGGTAAGGATAATCAGAGCCGTGTCACCCAACCACCGTGTGTGTGTTTGGGGGGGGGGGGTCGGCGTGTGTATGCGTGCGTGTCTGTGTGTGTGCAGAGGGGTGGGGGGCGGCAGCGTGTGTATGTGTACCCGCGCCTGTGTGTGTGTGCATGCACATGCAGAGGGGTGGGGGCTGGCTGTGTTTGTGCGCCGTTAATGCATGCGAGAGCAGGGGCTGTGTGTTCGTCTGCGCAAGCGCGGCTCAGACGCGCGCTCCCGCGGTCAAAACTGAGACTGCAAAAGCGCGCGTCTGACTGTTGTCCACATTCCCAAATACGGCTCACAATAGGTCTGAAGCAGACAGCTTCAATGCTTACGCATTGAATGCAGGTCTGCTCGACCTAAAAACGGAAGATGAGGGAACAGTTCTTCATGTGTAAATTCAAAACATTTACACATGGTCTAAATAGTCACGAAGAATGGGAGAGGCTATATAGATAAAGAGGTGACACTATGCACCTTAATCATTCAAGACTCAGGCTGGTTAATAGAGGAACTGTACAAAAATAGGTAGGAAAACATCATGTAGATTTTTTAATTCACAATTCCTAAAGCAGAGGGGTGTCTAGAAAGCCGGGATTAGACATTGGATTATGCACTACATACATATATACATACCTGAGTGTGATTATTTTTATGAACACTTGGGGCAACTGTTATAATTATACACGTAGTGCTAGAAATGTCACATTAGGACCTGTCAGTATGTATAATGATAATTTAGATGACGGGTTTCAGTAGTGAGAAAAAAATGGATAGAAGATGAATGATTATCATGATGATGCAACATTGAGGATAGATTCGTATCATGCATGACTATTAGGAATATGATCTAGGCTGGTTTCAAAATGGCTCCGAAAATTCCCTAAACACTCCTGCAACTGCTCAGGGAAGATGTAATGAGGTGGTGTAGATTAACAAGCCTGTGAATAAGCGTGAAACTCCCCCAAGAATTTTATTAATACAGACCGACATTAGAGAGAAATTCCCACGCACTGTTGAAGAGGTTGTAACAAATCAATCAAAAAAAAGTAATGAATAGTACTGATTGGGAACGGGAGGTCGCTTAATAAAAACAAATGCAAATACTGGAGTTTTGCAACACAAATGCGTTAATAATATGGGGCACTTATATTATTCCTTATCAAAGCACATCAGGTTAAGATGGCGCCCTTTTATAATAAGAAATACACGATGGATAGGGCGGGACTCGTAAAACCGGAACCCGGTATCACGTGACCTGGGTAAATAACTTAACTGCCGGATAAGATTACGGCATGTTTCTTTTCTTGTTCCCCCTGTGGTAAAGACCAAGAGGTGAGATAACCGTGGGATGGCTGCAAGCGCCCATGTGGTCCGTTCGGCGTAGGGAGGGAGTGGAGTTTAGACTTGCTCCAACAGCACTCTTGTGGGTATCCCGTGAGGCCACAATATAGCAATAAAAGCAATGAATATGTGATCTTACAACGAATTCCGTTGCAACGCATGCCTTTACCACGCATGCGTTACAACGGAATGCTTTTTCTTCGCATAGGCTTTTCCTCTAATCCTTCGTGGTGACGTCGTACGTCGTTAAGAGGAAACGGAAGATTCTTTCCGTTTCCTCTTAAAGGACGCCATTTTCCTGCACAACTCGACGTTTTTTTAAGGTGAGTTTCTTTTTTTGGGGGGAGACCTCCCGAAGCCCCCCTTTTTTTGTTACCCTTTAACACACATACCTTTACTACGTACCTCGTAGTAATGGTATGCGTGGTAAAGGCTTTCGTGGTAACCACGCATGCGTTGTAATGCATGCGTGGTTAACGTTTCCGTGGAAACGGCCGCGTTGTAGTGGCTGTTTCCCATAGCAATACTAAGATCCTCACCTTAGGTAATGGTAGGTAGGTACAGTTTTTATGAGCCACGTAACAAAGCATTATTGAAAGCTAAGCAGCAGGTTTTGAAAATAAAAAGGAGGGGGATGCACGTGTGCTATGTCGGATACACTATGAGTGATCACGTACAATAGTTAAAAATATGGCACAATCCATTTTTAAGATACAATAGAAGGTATCTTTAATTATATAATGTTGGTAGGATCGATATAGGTGATCTGGAATTGTAGTACAGACATGAGGGAGAACTAAACAAAAGGGAGTAAGAAGTATATGGGGACACAGTAAGAATAGGTCGTGATGATGGAACTGGCAGCCAGAGACGGGCGGATAGAATATGCCGCTATCGGTTAACATCATAATAACAAATATAGAATCTAAAACTGTGCTTTTATCTTAGAGCGAAACCCAGGGACAATTAAACAATCCCAAAATAGAAAAAGAGGGGTGCACCAAGGTCATGCAGACTTTTATTACACCACAGTGGAGAGAGAATACCAAGTGTTGATAGGTAAGCTCTTCTAAATAAACATGTTGAACCTATGCATTGAATTGAGGTTTTCAAGTGATTCATTCTAAAATGGCTTTTTAAAACATTGACTCTGCATTAGGTGAATACAACATATGGGGCCCGATGTAGGTAAATCTTTTTTACCACTTCTTAAATACCGATTCATACCGAATCGGTATTTAAGAAGCGGTAAAAAAGAGGAGGGCAGATGTAGGTAATTTTATTTTCATAATTACCGAATCGGAAGGAATCGGTATTTACCGATTCGGTAAATACCGAATCGGTAATGCCCATTGATTCCTATGGGCATTGAAGCCCATAGGAATCAATGGGCATTACCGAATCGGTATTTACCAAATCGGTAAATACCGAATTTTGCAAGGGTGCAGGGGGTGTCACTTTGACACCCTCTGGCACCCCAATTACAGGCATGTGTGCCATGTGGCACACATACATGCCCTAAGGGCATGTCTGTGTGTCACATGGCACAGGTGTGCATGCACAGATGTGCATGCACACCCGGATTCGGTATTTCACCACCCAATTGGATTGGGTCATGGTAAAATACCGACTCCTAAAGGCCTGTGGCACTGTTTGCAGTGCCACCTACATGTGAGATTTACCGAATCGGTAAAATTACCGATTCGGTATTTTACAGAATCGGTAAATTTACCGATTCTGTAAATTTACCAATTCTGTAAAATGGTCCCCTACATCTCAATGACCCATTTACCGGTCGGTAACGGCTGAATTTGGCCGTTACTGACCGGTAATGGCCACCTACATCGGGCCCATGAAGAGATAACAAGAAAAGTGACCCTGTAAGAAGGATAGGATGACCGGGTAGAGATATAGTAAAATAATACAGGATCACATATAAGGGTGAGTGTATACTCTATATACATAAAAACGAAAGTATGTCTGTCTGTCTGTCTTTTTGTCCTTTATGCATTACTACACCATTCATCCGATCGCCATGAAACTTTGGGAAGTTGTTGAGTACACTCCCGCGAAGGTTTCTGGCACAACATTTGTTAAAATATCGGCCCCCCCAGGGCCCTCATAATCTTTCGAATACTGATTTACGCACCAGATGGAAAAACAAAAAATTGTGTATCCACAAGCACTCGAATAAATAAATAGAATTAAAACACCATTCATCCAATCGCCATGAAACTTTGGGAAGTTGTTGAGTACACTCCAGCGAATGTTTCTGGCATAATTTGTTTTAAAATATCGGCCCCCCAGTGCCCTCATAATCTTTTGAATACTGATGTACGCACCAGACGGAAAAATAAAAAATCGTGTATCCACAAGCACACGAATAAATAAATAGAATTAACACAACACTTTGAAATGTTTTCCATATTAAAATGAATACGTTTCAATAAAAATGACAGAATGTAAATTGAATGTTATAACGAGTTTCCTTGAATTTCCTGTCTTCTGAGATCGCAGCAACGCGCAACGGTTAAGCTAGTTAGATATAAAATACTAAACAAACGAACAGAGGCTATCTAAGGAATTACAATATATAATCATTTGCCCTTGCAGTTGCCATTATTAATAAGTGGTGAAGTTGACTGCAGTCTCCCTAGATGGTTCAGCAGGGAATCTGCACAAGTTTTTAAAGGTATGCAGACTAGCGGTTTAAAACATCAGACTCAGAAGAATCAATGGAGTAAATGTTGAGGGATTGAGAGATTTGGTGGGGGCATGTATGAGCTCCCTAGATGGCTCAGCAGAGAATCTGCATACCTTTTTAAAGGTATGCAGATTAGTGGTTTAAAACATCAGATTTAGAAGTACTAATGGAGTAAATGCGGTAGGAATGATAGATTTGATGGTGGCATGCAAGAGACAAGTTTGAAATGTTGGGTTGAGAGAATGTCTGGATGACTTTCACTCTTTGATCTAAGTGGGACTACAAATAGCAAAGTATAAGAGGTACTGATAAGGATTATGTTTATCAAATATTGTAATATGATATATATTGAACTGTTTGCCAATATACATTAGTGATTGTGGGCTTTTTTATTCACAGATTATTGTGCGTTTTTTTAACTGTCCTGAGGAAGGTGGTGCAAAAGCAGGATCCACCGAAACGCGTCGACAATAAACGTCTGTGGGTTTTATCAATACTGTTTACATATATAATTTTTGTTTATGATATGATGAATATTGTAATTATGTATTGCTAAGTGTGACAATACAGTAAATGTTTTCTCTGACTGTAGACATTCGATGTGCTGCTATAAACTGAGAAGCAAATATTTTAATTGATATATTGAAAACAGGTGTTTTTCTAAAAAAATCTTTTTAATTGTTTTAATAAAATGGAACAAAATGTATAATTGGCATTGAGAATATTTTTCATTGGGTTAAGTGCCTTTTGTGGTTCTACTTATAGCAAGGGGGTGAGTAAAGTCAAAGTATGATGAATATGTGGTTTTAACAAGAGATATTGAAATGTGGAATTAAAGTGATTTGGTTATATAAAAATTTCCAGAGCAGACAAATAAGGATCCACCAAGGGAACACTTTTGTTTAATCATTGTGACTTACCCAGTTCCCTTCTGGTTAAAGGGTGACTCTCTATTTTTATTTCTGTCAAAATAAATATGGGCTGCTCTTCCATAAAAAATATGAAAATTATAGTGCCTTAAGATGCACAATACAAATTTGTAAATAGAAAGCTTAAACTGTCTTCATGATGTTTAAAGTGAATTATGTATAACAAATAAATAACAACTCAATGTACTACTGGTTCACAATAGTATTTTTCTAGTTTATCATAAACCTAGGTCCCCAGAGCTTTCCTTCTCATTATTCACATTTATGGCTAGGCCCCATTGATCGCCTAGCTTATAGCAAAAAGCATGACTGGTAAGTAGTGCCTATTGCCCAAGCTTTAAAAATTAGGGGATAAACCTGTCCTTATTTCTGTGTATAGAGGACATAACATACATGTCTGAACAGTACTCCTGTCACACAAACAAACCATATAGCTCTGATCTAGTTTTGCCCAAAATGCAATGCTTAAAGGTAGTTTAAAACTTACACTTTAACTGCAGTCAATCCGAATTTTAAGAAGGCACATTCAGAGTATATAAGTAAAAAGAGGCCTGCACTGACGAGGAGGGCGCCCCTTAAACTAGTTCATGCGCTTTCATGCAGAAGTATAACTACAAGATAAACGTCATGTGGCTTGTTTCAAACACCTCTGGGGTTTCCCACCAAGGGCCTCATTTATGGTATTTTGACGAAGGGCAGCAAGCTTCCCTACGCCAAAGTGAAAGGGCAGGAATGCACTTAATTTAATAAAAAATACGATTCATTCCTGCCTTTTCTGCCTGTGCTTGTGCCGTTTTGGCAGCTTAGTGCAAACGTAGACACCCTTGCCTCATGGTGCACCATCCTGCACAAAAAACAATCCTACGAGGCATTTTCCTCTTTCTATGTGTGCTGCAGAATGCAGCACATATGAAAAGAGGAAAAACAAGGAGAAATAAACATATTTCTCCTCGTTACGCCTCACCTCGGGAGCAGAGTCAAATTTCCTGGGTGTTGGTGGGAAAACCCACCTCAACGCCCAAGGAACGCCTCCCGGGCACAGAGTAAGGCAACGCTGGGATTTGCTGTGCGTGTCTTACTCATGATTTATGCAGCCACTCAAAGTGTTGTATGGTGGGACCATGCATGCGATTAGAATGCATGCCTTCAACTGCACGGTCTTTACTTCGACCGCATCTTTACCAGGCATGCCTTTACCACAGGAATTTTGTTGCAAAGGCATGTTTGGAAAAGGCATGTGTGTTGTAAAGATTACACACCAGCCCCCGCCCAGAGCCCTAAAATCCAGCCCTGAAAACTACCCCACCGCCAGCCCTAAAAACTGCCCAACCCCCCCAAAACCTGAGCCCTAAATCCCAGTCCTCAACCCTAATAACTGTCCAACCACAGCCCTGAACCCTAAAATGCATCCCCCAGCCCTAAAAACTACCCACCCTCGCCCTAAGCTCTATAACTCGGCCCCAGCCCTACTTACCATGCTGCGTGCCGATTCCTCCTGTCCCTCCTTCATTATCCCTGTCTATCTGCTCTGAATCTAGAGCGCTGACTGTTTTTACCACGCATATGCAAGGTAAAGGCATATGCGTGGTAAAGGTAAGAGTGGAAACGCTTGCAGGATGACGGAACGCGTTCTGCCCGGTTTGTAAATGCCATTTACCCAATTAAAGCCATGCAGGCCAGCTTTGCATGGCATTATAAGTCTTTGAGAGTCCCTGTGTGACATATGTACCACTTTACTTGGTGCAAAGGGTGCAAAAGTGGCACAGGATTCTCATAAATAAGCCCCCAAGTTTTCAGCTCCAACTTACCAAGGCTTGTCTTAACATAGTTAAGCTGCAGTATCTGGGCTTGCAGCTTGTGCCATAACACCCCTCAGTGTGTGGTGATTAAGAGCTTTCCTAGGCATGGGCGACAAAGAAATCCAAAGCTGCTACATTTGGCCTCCTACATTAACTGCCACCCCTGGTTGAAATGAACATAAAAAGTCATTGGGACTCCAATAGGCATTTAAAGAAATATCAGTTTCAAACCCAGCTGTTACACCTGGTATGCCCGACCCCCACTCGAGGACCACTCCAATGACTCTGCCTCATACATTTTCAGAAAGTGCTTGATGGAACTCAACCTGTACTCTGGGGTATAAGTGAATATTTTTATAGTTGTTGTTAGGTAATAATTTCACAACGTGTAGACCAAGTAATTGTGCAAGAGGTCTCAGGAAAGAGCTTGCACGCCCCCATAATATTTTGGGGCACCCCAACTCTAATATTATGTTTTCAGATTCCATGTGTTCCTCTTGTGACTGGCCTTAGTAAGCTTTATCAAATATTGATCCCTGTGTAACTTAACGCAACCTTCAACATCGCAATCTGTTGCGGGAAATTTACGCCGTGTTAACCAAGTATTCACAACATGGCGGCAACATGCAATAGTCCCCAGATAACGCGTCAAATGACCGTGATAAAATCAACGCCATGCTGCAAAAATGCAAAACAAGTTGCGATGAGGCCAATCGCGATACAAAAAGCAGCGAAAACCAGCGACAAGCCTGCAAATCCCACGCGTCTGGGGGGAAAATGCACTATAAAAGCAGAACAAGAAAAACACACCAGAAAAATTTCCAAAGTGTGTAGCAACATGGATGCACCCTGACCGAGTGCAGAGGTCAACACGAACCCCACAAGCCCCACAGACCACCAGCAAGGACCAACAGGGTCGGGGAAGGCCAAGGAGAAGAGGGAGAGGAAGACGGGTTGAAGTCCGCAGGAAAACAAGTTTAGCGTCACAGAGGTGACAGAACACTACTAGCAACTGACCCACAATTAGACTACCTTGAATGCAGTCTGAGTGTCGAGGAGGCCAAGAGGCACTGGCATGATGTGAAAACCTAAACCAGGCATAAAGCCGCTGCTAACAGGAAGGCAGCAAAGGCGACAGAGGTGGGAGTCCTGCGCCACAGGAGAAGCGGGAGGAAATGGAGGCCACAGTCATCAGTTTGGAGATGGTGCAAGGAGGTGGGAGTATGGACACAGCTCGAGAGGACCTGACACAACAACAGTGTGAGTAACGACCAGGGACTGGGGGGACGGGGTAGATGGGCACAATGGCACACATGCCCAATGATGTGTAGCACACTGCATACCCACAATGACGCAGGACCATGTACCTCCTCCCCGTGGCACACTGCAGCACACACACATAGCAATCACAGCACATCCCATGACAATGTGGCACAAAGTGCAACACCGACACTGCAGAACAGGGGACACAACTGGGTCTGCTCATGCGCAGATGCAGGCCAATCAGATTTGACAGAGCAGGGAACTGTGAGATGCATATGTACATGTACAACCTCACATCCGTCACAGAGTTCAAATGTCCACTGTCCCCCCTCAAATTGCCAGCACCGCCCAAACAGTCACAATGTATATTGTCACACAGTCTTCATGTCTACAAGAACAATGCACCAACATAAATGTCAACACAATGTCAACATGCATATCCCCTTCACATTGCAGAATGACAAACAACACCTCCAGCAGGTCAGACCAGAAACCCATCAGTGATGCCGGAGATGACCACCACACCTTCGATACCAACGCCATACAGCAGCTCATGGACATCTCAGGCAACCCTATAAGGAGACCCACACTGTGACAGAGACACATGCATTTGCACATTTCTTGTACTGAACCACGCCCACAGCCATGGAATTACCATTCACACCCCCACGCTGGACCTCCGTACGATGGCCCCGACCATTCTTCTTACGTATTGAGTGGCTGACGACAAAGCTATGTCCAAGGTCATACCCGCTGCCTGCGATGACATGGTTTGCGCCCACAGTACACAGCACAATGTAATGTTGTAGGGCCTGGGGCCCTCATGCACACATCATGACCACACGGACACACACAGATAGTTTTTGCAACTGGCTACGGTCCCGTGCGCCCGGCCCCTTTATTGCCAGGGTCATGTGTACAGTGAAGCCTGTGCTGGATGGGTGTGGGGTGAGTGCAAGCCAGCCCTCAGGGAGTTTTTGGTGCTGGCAACAAATACAACAGTGAACACTATGAATACGGAAACAGACAACACCAGCCTTACAGGGACAACTGCGGCGCATCATGGAGGTAGCCGGAGAAGGTCCAGAGGTCACAAAATGAACAAACAGAAGTGTCCGTGAGTTGCTGAGGTTGGGGCACTAGAGCTGAGCACGCTCATGTGAAGAAAATGTCTAGGATTGTGTCCCTTCGGGACATTCCTGATGCAGCTGCAGTGGGGGTGTCACGCCTGCATCATCTTCGTTCCAGGTCTCCCACACTGCCTGAGGTGACATTGCTGTGTGAGCTCTCCACAGCACATAACAAAACAGTAATGGGTGATGATTCTTGGTGCACTGAGTTAGTGGCACCTGGAGTACTGAGCAGGGGATCAGGCAGAAGATGGCATCCACGACAGGTGTGAGCAACTCCTTAAGTCTGCCAGTACAACCGTTTCGACACTGGCAGTTGACGGTTGGAGTTGGTCCTGGTGGTGGTGGCGTGTGCCTCCTGCGGTGATGCGACGTCTGCGCGGTCAGGACTCGATTTGATGTGCGAGCCCTGGTGGGCTGCAGTTGAGGCCGGAGGCAGAGTACAGCGCAGGGCCACAGACACATGGCATTGATGACCCCAAGGCCTTCGCCTCAGAGGCGAACCAATATCTCAGAAGAAGGGGTCCCTGACCGGACCAGCAGAGAGTTAGTGGCTTGGATGCACAGCGGTTGGCACAGGCACCCTGCCACGAGACAGTGACTTCGGGTGCAATGAGGTAGGGCCACGCGGACTGAGCGGGTCCTCATCGATATCCCAGGTGAATGTGGTGGAGGGCTGCTGGGGACAGTGGAGGGTGTCCTCCAGGGCATGATGCAGAGGGCAGTTGCTGTCCAGAAGCAGCAAATGGATGAGTGGAATGCTTCAGCCTTGTTTTCACCACCATTTAGGTATCAGCTACATGAGGATGATCACAACCAGACTCAGCCGCCACCAAAGTTCAACCAGAAAGTGTCCATGGCTGTCGGGGAACAGACTTAGTGGCACCGGGGCAGAGAGGGGATGCAGTCTGCGATGATGCCGGTACAATGATATGCACTCCGCCATTGCTAAATCAAGACTCAGTCCCAAATGTGTGACCTACTTGACCGCAGTGTAGGCCGGAGGCAGCAGTCAGCAGTGGCCCACAGCCACGTGTTGTTGGCTCGCGATGCAGAGAGTTAGTGACACCAGAGCAGTTGTCGGTAGTGTTCGATCACCTCCGTAACGATGATCCTATTCCCTCCGGACTGCAATGCTTCATCCTCTTACACCTCTCCGTGCGTGCCATTGAAAAATCGATGCTCAGTTCCAATTGTTTGACCTACTCGGGCACAGCGTAGGCCGAGGGCAGTAGTCCACGTGGGCCCACAGAAATGTGCGGTTGTGATGCACTACTAAGACCTGGTGGCACCACATTGAAGGGAGTATAGTGACATAAAATCAGCCATAATTGATGTTCCCAGCCATAGTGTTATCAAGGCTCAGTTACAAATGTGTGCCCTACTAGTCCGCTCTGTATGCCGGTAGAGTACGTCAACGAGAAAGGAGTACTGTGGGCCTTGCTCGCGGAGGCCGGGATGGTCGTAGCAGGTTGCCAAGTTTGCATGCCTCGAGTTTGGAGCTTGCATCGGCATGAGGTGGTCCCTTTTTGACACGCCGGTGTCAGCAGGTGAGCAGTGAGGTCTGGCTGCGCAGGGGCAAGCAAGTCGGGTTCGGAAACCAGCGGCCTGGGATGCAGCAGGCACACAGGATCGCAGTCAACACCACTCACGGCAACGGCGTCGGCCTCGTGGCGGGCTGAGGGGCACCGCCCTGGCAGAGACGTTGGGCATTCGAGAAGAGGACCATGCTGTGATGAGGAGCCACCTGTGGACTCCTCCTCCGCTGTGGGGACAGATCAACTACCCCCTTACTTGTTGCCTTATCCCCTTCTCTGTTTCCAGCCTTCCACCGGACTGAGCGGGATGCACTGGCCCTTTAATTTCTCTTCACCCTTGACTTCCGCATCGGATCACGTGTCCTCGTCAGCTGATCGTGACTCCTTCAAAGAGCCGGATACGAGCTGCAGAGGAGGGTCACTAGCCCCTGCTCATGGGGTAACGGCTTCCTGGAGAGCCGAGAGAGGAGCGGAAACCTTCTTTGTATCACCGGGACTCGAGGACCCAGGAACCTGCATCGGGACGGAGCCGGGAGCCCAACGAGAGGAAGAGGCACCATCCCCGAGCGAGGAAAAGAGGGAACCGGACCCCTTCCGGCAAAACGCCAGAGCCAGCCACGGCCCAGTAGGGTCGTGGCTTCTGAAGGTACGGTGCCACCTGGGGCCCGTGTTGGATAAGGGGAAGGTGGGAGAAAGGGGCGGGCAGCCTGACTAGTGGGACCCTTAGCCACACGTAACTCACTTCAAAAAGATAGCGTGTCTCACGGTGACGGTCGGGTGCCAGTCCTTCACTCCTTTTCCCCTGTATGATTTAATTAGAGGAACGCCCCCTTACCGAGTCTTTCTTTTCTTTTTTGGCCCGGCATATACAACACGGATCGAGGAACCAGAGCCTGCTGTGTTAAGGAAGCGGAACCTCAAGGAATAACTCCATACTTACTGAAGAAAGAGAGTGAAGACCCCACTAAAAGACATTCTTTCTTTCATTTGTTGTTCATCATTATAGAACTTCGGCCAATAAACCCCTATTTCTTTTTGAACTTCCATATCGTCTCCCTGTCTACTTCTCCACCGCGTTACACATGCCCAGAGCTACGTGCTTTTTTTTCACACCCCTACGCTGGCAGCCCACGGCGCTCACGCTTACGGGAGGGGGGACTTAACAAGCTGCATTTCCGAGATGTTCCCCACTAGCTGGGGTGACATGGTTGCGTCCACTGTCCACTACACTCTATACACCAGCGGTGTATGTCGACATGGTTATGTGTGTTTTTTGCATACTGCAGTCTGGCCATCACATCCACGCCACACTTGGCAATGGGTACCTTCTCACTCATAGGTCACTTGCCTCCTTCGCACATGCCTGGTTCCCACCTCTCCCCACATTCAGATATTGTGTGGCTGAGGTGCCATGACATTGATGGCTCATGTACATGGCTAGCCCAGGTTCCCACAGTAAGTTGTGCTGTTGTGTCTGGTTGGTGGGCATGTTGTTTGGCACGTTGTATGTGAGTTTGTAACGTGTGCATTCCCAGTGGTGTGCGTTGCATGATTGTGGAGTTCAGGCGTGTGTTGTGTTCCATTGGTACTTGCCAACGAGCAGTGCATTTCCTTAGGTGCCATCCTGGTAGCGCTGGTTGCTAATGGACTGTTGGGAGATGTCGGAGTCATGCACACTTCCTTGGTGGTTGTCTTCGAAGTTTGTGGCGATTTCCCGGGGGACCGCTATTGCATGCACATTGATGGAATATGTGTGCTTTCTGTTGCGGTTATTGTGTGCAGTTTTGCCAGGGGCACCAGTAGGACACGTGTGCAGTCAGTTGCACCCACAACGGGTGGAAGGCCAGCTATGGTGTGGACGCCTTGTTTATTTATTTATTTATTTTCTTATATAGCGCTTGAGTCAAATCCCGAAGGGATATCTCCGCGCCTATGCTCCTATCTGATAGACTCAAACATGATAATATGCTAATAGCAGAAAAATGTTACATTAAAACTGAGTGAATAAATGGGTTTTAAGATCTTTCCTAAAGGATTCTAAATTGGTAATTTGTTTCAGCATGGGTGGGAGAGAGTTCCAGAGAACAGGGCCTTTGTAGGAGAGGGCGCGACCTCCTTGTCTGGTTCTTCTAAACCTTGGGACCTGTAGTAACTGGTGACTACTGGAGCGTGAAGTGCGTCCAGGGATGTATGGTACAAACTTTTCCCTCAAATATTTGGGTCCTGTACCAAACAGACATTTATGTATTGTACAACACGTCTTAAATTCTATACGTTGCCTTATTGGCAGCCAGTGAAGCTGGTGAAGAAGAGGACGAGAGGGAGTTCTAGGTTGAGCATTACCAACCAGCCTCGCCGCAGTATTTTGGACCACTTGTAGTTTTTTTATTTGTTCCTCATTTGCCGCGATAAGCAAACCATTACAATAGTCCATCCTACTGATTACTAATGTCTGGACTAGTGTTTTCCTGTAGTTATCGGGCAGAAACGGAAAAACACGCCATAACAGCCCGATAACGCGGAAGCATGCTCCTGTAACTTGGTTGATGTGTTCTTTGAATAGGAGTGCTTGATCCAGACGTACTCCAAGATTTTTAACAACTTGTTTCGGGCTAGGAACAGGTCCCAACTCCAAGGGCCACCATTCTGGGGACCATAGAAGAGTAGCCTCACCAAACAACATGACTTCCGTCTTGGCTACATTACACTGGAGGTAATTCCGTGCCATCCAGTCTGACACAGCTCTCATCTCACCTGCAAAAGATTTTTGAATTGCGGGCGTGAGAGTCTGGAAGGGGAACAGGAGTTGGGTGTCGTCAGCATACGACACCGGGGTGAACCCGTATTTTCTTACAATGTCCGCCAAGGGGGCCACGTACACGTTAAAAAGCGTGGGGCTTAGGCATGAGCCCTGTGGCACTCCCTTGGTGAGCTCCCTTGAGATGGAATTATGGGAGCCCAGCTTGACTCCTTGTAGACGACCCGAAAGAAAGCTTGCTTGGTCGCTATCTGTTCCTGCGCAGTGTGTGGGAAGTATGGGTATGGGGTGCCAAGCTGGCATTCAGGACAGGTTTGTGGAACTTTGATAGGGCTCCTCCGACTCTGGCAGTTGTTGGTTGGTAGGTACCAGAGGCCAACAGGTGCAGCACGGCCAGCAGCTTTGGCTAAGGTGGGATGTTGGTTGTCCCTTTGAGCCTGTGGTGTGTAATGTCATTCTCTGGTGTTGGGTGTGTGCGGTTGGTGCGTTTTCAGGGGGTCGCTGTCTTTGCCTGCGCTGCCTCAGTGTGGTCGGAGGGGCAGTGGGGGTCCAGGGGGGTGTGGTGTGGTCCTGGGGGTGGTGGTGGTGGGTGTTGTGGCCCTCTCGGTTGTCCAGGCCACATGTTCAGTGGCTCCATGGCATCTGTTGTTCTTCAGGTGTGGCTGTGGGCTGGGCTCCCTTTCCTGGTGCAGGCTGTCGTCCGACTTTGCACCAGGTCAGAGCAGGTGTTTATTTCCTGCTGCTAACGAGCCATATTGCATGTTTTGTGATCTTATCGCCGATCTGGCTGGTCGTTGAGAATGTGGCGAAGTGGTGTTGACGTGGCTTTTTGCACGGGAACGCTTACTCTGCATCTCATTAGCAATAGTTGCCGGGGTCATCTGTGGCGATGTTTTTTGAGGCTGCTATCGCAGGTAAACTGGAGCTATGGGCTGTTAGCACCGGCTTGTGAATGGGGTGATAAATTTATCACGACTTTGGCTGCGATAAAATGCCGATAACTCAGCAAAAACTCCTTGAGAATATGCCCCTTTGATTCTAGCCTTGGAGACCGCCGGGCCTGATGTAAATGGAGGTAGTGGAATGACCTGGTACCCAGGCCACCTAGAGAGGTGAAACTCAGGTAACCACAAAGGTAATGGGTAGAATGCTTGGAAAAAGTCTCAGACACTTCCAACCTCTAAGTGCCCTAAAATGTACACACCAATCGATCACCCCTGAGCTCCCTTAGTACCTACCTGTTCCCTCTCTGAAGTCTCCTCAGGTTCTTTCCTTCCTGGGAAGATTCATGCCTTCCAATGAGTGCTGAGCGTCAGCTTCCTGGAAGATCCTCTCTCATCCTGCAGCTCAACTCTAACTCTCCCTCCAACCCTCAGAACATTTCGCTCAGAGAGGACTCCGACCGTCCCATCTTCCCATCCACCCGCCGGCCCAATTGCTTGCTCACACCAGGAACATTAGCAGCAAGGCTTTGCGCAAGCACACCATCAGACCATCCTGGTATTTCAGAAGTGTGCATGTCAGTTACCTTATGTCCATTAAACAGAGTTCAACAATGCAATTTAAGAGACTCAATGAGAGCATCACCAAGGTCATTTTCATCCTCCTAATTATGATATTCATACCAGAAACCTTGACACTGCAGGCTTTCTCACCCTGTACGTATCTAAAATAAATTGCGACATAGTTCAACATTCTTGTCATATTAAGTTAAAACATTAGTTAACATACAACTTACTTGTCAATTTTCCTTGGCTGTCGAGTTTCTAACCATTTTGTAAAGGTGGCCCAGTCACTAGAAGGAGTCCATGGCTCTTGTCCAACAAAGAAGTCTGGGCAGATGGCTCTGTATTAAAATAATGCCAATATTAGCACCAGTTTACTAGTTCTAGGATACATTGGTAAAACGCTCCTACGCCTATGATTCTAGATGATGGACGATCTTCGTGTGCAGGGAAATTGCAAACATTCCAGCAGACGAGGGAAGCGTGCTCGATACCAGAAGGGCACACAATGGGATAAAACGCATGTGATGCACTCTCTTGGGCAGAAAGAGACAGAGCCACAGGTACACAAGCTACTTCACACTCTAATGGGACTGGGGAAAGGCCCAAAGGCAAAATCCTTGATCTACCAAGCCCGGCTTTCCAAAAGATACATAACCTGGAGAGTTTTCATAAAAGAAGATATTTAATAGATGATCAACATAGTAATCTCTCTGATGCCGACTGGGGGAACACATCGTTCTACCCATTAAGAGTCTCAAGAAAAGCACATTTCAAACATATTCAATTTAATTGAAAACATTGCACCTACCTTATCCCCTCCATATTACATAAAATATCTGTGGCTACCCCCAACTTGCCCAAGATGCTGTTCACCACATGCTGACTTTAATGTCTCCGATTGCTCATTCAACCAAACGTATTGGCCCCATATCACTACTGCCTTTGGATACCACAATTCTTCCATACACCAAGAATTCAATTTTTGACCTGATACCATATGTTAAAGACATAAAATAACAGCTCAGGCTAAGTGATGCAGCACACCTGCTCAAAAAGCACAAAATATCCATGTCAAGATATCTGCCCCCTCTCCAAAGCTAGAAAGCTGGTTATCTGTTGTGAGCAAATGGTCCACAGAACATGTGCAGCGTTGGGGGACTCGTCCTCCCCCCCTACGAGAAAGCATAAGCATCCTGAACCTTCAATCGTATGGGGAACAAAGGGTTACACGGTGACAGTGGTTCCACCGGTTAAGTCGGTTTGCCAGAGGAGGATGAGTCCAGGCGGGAACACGTGCACCTGTCAGCGTCGTTTAACATTGTGCACGTGCACTGACAGGGGCGGCTTTAGGCTCATGGTGGCCCTGAGCAGGGAGCGTAGGTTGGGGGCCTTGGAAGAGGGGGTGCGGGTGGTGCCGAGCCCCCCGGAGCTCAGGAACTAGGAGCAACGCAGGCGCAGAGGCCAGTGAAGAGGCGTGGGACCGAGGTCATGGTGTTTGGAAGTGGAACAGAGCCGGAGGCCGCAAAATCCCTGCCAGGGGCCACTACGCAAATATGTATCCATCCTCAGAGGATTATTATCTTAAGGATATATATTGACGTGGAGGCTCCTGGGTTTAGTGGCCCTGTGCAGGTGCACAGCTTGCACATGCCTAAGGCCGCCCCTGGCACTGATAAAGCGATGTCAATATGTACGGTAATGCTTTTACTTTGACTACTCATATTATTGAATGCTTATATGTGCACATTGTTTCTCTTATGGAAAATCAAGAAAATGTGGTTTTTGAGAAAAGAGAGTGGGAAACCCTGCTACTGAAGTTTAACGGCGCAGAAGATGGGCCAGCCCTGGGCAACCGTGATGTCCCTTCCAGGATACAGCGGCAGGCAGTCCTTATGGGGCATTGTCTCGGAGGGAAGATAGGGCACATTTCCCACAGATGGAATTGCATGATATTGAGTGATTGATTATTCAATAAATGAGTCATGCACGTATGGTCCTGAATGGAGAGATGCACTGCTCTCTTTCTGGAGCCCCTGATAAAAGCGTGTTTTTGTATTCTTTACTTGGACTGTGGCTGGTAGGTGGGAACAGGCTGTTCTTTCTTCTACCGTGTTTGAGTAAAGGACTAACTTACTGTATGCATGTTTTTATTTATATTGATTCCACGAATCCGTTGGCATAAACCAAATGATGTTTAGCCGCATGCGCGCTAGCGGTTTTCCCGCTGCGCGCTGCGATTTAAAAAAACCCGCGTTACGTGACGAGCTCAGCTCTTCATCCGCGTAGCGCAGGTTACGCCCATGACGAGCGGAGCTCGTCATCCGCCCCGAAGGGGTTAAACAACATAAACCAAATGAACTATTGAAAGAGGTCTTTATCCCGGGGGCCTGAGAGTATTTTTGCCAGGTGATTCGCTGGTACTGAATATGGCTTTGCAAAAACACCAGTTAATGAACTAATCAGCTGCTTTATTTGAACGAAGAAGCGTTATTATTATTAATGTGTAGAGGTTAAGATGCACTAGATATGTGAAATACGCATACGACATGTAGATTAAAAAACAAAAGCATTGACAACTTTGGGAAACAAAAAAAGAATTACAATTGGCATCTCTGGGGAGAAGCTGAACAGAGAATTCCACTATTTCGAAAATATAATTCCTACATCTTTGTAGTGGAAGTTCTAGTTCCTCGTCAAGTAACTTTATTTCGCATTTAAGAAAAATGCATAAAAGTACATAGGACAAATAACATTTCAATAAATTAAACCAAAAACAACTCATGGGCATATATTCTTTCTTAAAATCCTAAAAAGATAACAAACATCACATACAATTCATTTCTATTAAAAAGGTTTACATTTGATTGGTGATTAGCTAGAATGCAAGTTTTTACACCTGCGCATAGAAATGAGACCATTACAAAACACACATCTGGGGCCGTATTACACATGGCTGCGCTGGCGCTTGTTGTCGCTGTGCGCCAGAGTACGTTTGTGTTTATGTACAATATGCAATCAGACGCAAGCGCACACAAACAAAGAGCTCAAAGTCTGCGCCAACATCACGGTGCATTACAAACCGATCCTCTGTAATGCGATCGGCGCATACTATGGCACACAGCGACATCTAGCGCCGGTGCAGTCATGTGTAATATGGCCCCTGGTGTCTCTAGCTGTTCCATAACAGACAATGCTGTAATATGGCTGCGGAAGCTACATTTCTATAAAAAGGGGATAATACATCTCTTTCTTTTTAAATAAATGAGAAATAATGTGTATTTGGTAAAAGTGTAAGAACTATTATTACGTTTGCGGGAGTCAATAGAAGTCTAGTAGTTAGATATAGGTAAGTAGCAGATCCCTACCTATTACCACTTGAGTAAAGTAGCTACTCCATTTTACAGTTATCCACTCTATGCTACTATGGTATACGCTACTCCACTCTAAACCGCTCCATTCTATGATACTCTCCTCTACTCTATATAACTCCACACTATAGAAGTTTACCACACTTCATTGCACTCATTGACATTTTACTCCACTCTATCCCCATACACTCTACTTCCCAACTCTGTACTCCCCTCTGTGCCCATACAACACTTTTCTTTATGACACAGAATTCCACTCTAGTGTACGGGACTACATTCCAATTTATAACAGTGTTCTACATATGCTACACCAGTATACTCCACTCCATTCCTTTCTTCTCTATGACACCCCAATATGCTCTATTGTACTTTACTCCACACTAGGACCACTCCACTAGATTCTACTCCATTGTATGCGTCTTTACCTCAGTGTACGCTACTATATAACAATCAACTCTACGCTATTTCCACTGTTTCACACACTACTGTACTCTATGCAACTCTACAATATTCTGCTACACTGTATGCCCCTCTCCAACACTTTACTCGTCTATACCACTTCACTCCACTCTATTCTACAACACTCTAGCCCACTATACAACACTGTAGGCAACTCGTTACATGCCACTGCACCCCACTCTACTTTGACACAGTACTCCACTCCACTCTACTCCACTCCACTCTACGCCATTCTATGCTATTGTGCTGAATAACACTGTACACCACTACACTTTATAAAAATCAACTAGCCTGTATGCAATTCTACTCTACTGTAGTCTACATCATTTTCCAATACTGTACAACACCCCACTCCACACTACTGTTCAACATGGTGCTCCAATTAATGACACTTTACTCAACTGTATACTACACCACTCCACTCTACTATAGTCTACAACACTTTATTCCACTCTGACACTTTACTCCACTGTACAGTACCTCAATCCAGTGTACTCCACTCTGCTACACTTCATCCCACTCTACGCAACGGTACTATACTCCACTCTACTGTCCGACAATGTACACCACCCTATGGCCATCCACTATACGCCACTGTACTACACTGTATGACACTCAACGAGACAAGAACCTTTAAATGTATTTCACAACGTTAAATGCTTCCCCTTCAAAAACTGCTTTAACCTTACATCTCTTTCACACTGTTTGATGCTTCCCAGTCAAAAACTGCTTTAACCTTATAGCAATTCATCTGTATGCCTTCTTCAGAGAGAATGAAGCCCAAAAAACTGAATCTAGTTCAAATGGAATTTCTCTCATTTTTGCATACACTGAATGCTTCAGAAGTCAAGGCAATACCTCCTTGAAATATCTTCGATGTTCTTTCACAGAGTTAGAGAAAAATAAAATGTTATCAAGATAAATGACTTATTGATCCAAGATATCGCTGAAGATGTAATTTATAAGTGTGGGCATGCAGCCATGACATTATATAGATCGAAAGACGTGATGAAATATTCTAAATAGTTATACCTGGTGTTAAAGGGGGTCTTCCACTCATCGCCGTCTCTGATACTTACCAGATCGTATGCTACGGAAATCCAGCAAGCTTGATTTTGTCCGTTAAGACCGAGATTAAAGGTAAGGGATTCTGGCTGTGAACAGCTATGTTTCTAAGTTCACAGTGATCATGATACTGTCTGTAAATCTCATCTGATTGAGGAATAAAGGAAAATGGGGGCCCCAGCTTGAGAAGTAGTTTATATGATGAACCCTTTCTTTAGGTTTTGGCAAGATATTCCTTAAGAATTGCTCATTCCTTGAAGGTCAAAAAATAAATGCATCCAATAGGAATCACTGCCTCCAGAACCAAATTAATGGAGTGATTATAATCCCTATGTGGTGGCAGAGAGTGAGTTTGAGCTTTACTAAAGACATCAACAAAGTCCTGATGCACCTCAGATATGGCAGATAACAATGACTCCTCTTGTCTCAATGCCAGACATACAAGGGTCTGGTATTTATGCAGATCACCTCTTAGAAAGCATTTCTGATAGTGTTTATTAATTTATGTATTGTGTTTTATATAGCGCTGGCTAGACCCGGAAGTATCAGAGCGCTTTACATGAGGAAGAAGCATTATTTCAGAACATGGTTACCTGTTTTTGTCAGTTTTTATGTCTTGTCTACAGCCAGTGTAAGCTATCTGTGAGGGCCCATGTCAGCACACAACACATATACCACCACAATATACTAGGAACAAAATATGAACAGTTGAAGGTTTTTTTAGACAACCCCTTTCAGCCATTGGCTACAGTGGTTCAGTTGACATCAGGCACTATTTGATAGGACTGGCCATCAAAGTTGGTACCAGACTATGGCAATTCGATGACAGGTCTGCTTAAAAAGTCCACATACACTCTTAAAAATGCATTGTTTCCTGTTTTCTACTTTTTTTATTTGTATCTGTTGAAAAAGCATCTGCCTCCATGCACACTCTGTCATTAAACTCCCTCCACCGACCCATGTCTCCTTTTTCCCAAGCGCTTCATTTCCTACGTTTTATTTTTATTTTTTATTTCTCCCAGGCCCAGCACCCGCATATTTCTGCCAAACCTCTCAGTTTACTTTTCACTTTTCAGTGCACTGCAGTTTTAGTCGTTCTGGCTCGGCCAGCAGCCATTTTGTTGAAAAGTATCAATTATATGAGCCTTCCAATTAATAGTAGGATTAAGGATTCACAAACATACATTTTTCAGCACAATGGGAAATGATGAGACATTAATTACATCGAAACTCAGGTTTGTGAGATATCTTCAGAGGTTAAGGGTTTCCCATCTATTCCTGGAATGGGTACCACATATGTCTTGTTCTGTACAGGTATTTCTGCCATCTTCTCAAATGTATAGTCCATGAAACAATCAGACACTTCACATTGAATCACAGCCAAAAGAGTGTACTGCACATTATGTGATGTCACTTAAACTGGAAATAATAATGTGCTTGTGAAGGTGCAAACTCTTTTGACACAGAAAGGTCTGTCTTTAATTTGCAAGTCAAGGACAGGCCTGCTCGTTTTCCTGCAACTGGGGGCAGCTTCTTACAAAATGTCCAAATTTACCACAATAAAGGCACAGCACTTCTTTGCGACGATGAATCATCTTTTCTTTGGTTAATGGACTTTTCAGATTCCCAATCTGCACAGGTTCCTGTACAATTTTGTGAGGCCTGTTAACAGGGGTAAACCGCGTCTGGGATTTGAATCTGCTGCATTTTCACCAGCCGGCCATGACAAGACTTGTGGGGTCGGCACTAGAGGTTAATCTTACTTAACAAAAATGTTTGTTCTTGGCAAGCCACTTCCAATTCACGCTGAATTTTATTAATGGCTTTTGCTATAGCCTGAAGTTGGTAAACACAGGAATCCATGAGCATATGTGGCCCTGGTAAACTGTTAGGAATGAGCCTATTCTCTCGACGCTTTACACAATAATCTACCAATCTGCCCGTAAAGACTTCTGGAAACGTAGAATGGGAACAACATCCCAGGTCAGGTCGGAATAGGGAAAGAGGGGTGTAGGTGCATGGAAGGTGAAAGAGAAACACACCATGCCGTTAGGACACGTCAAAGTACATTCTTTCTGTACACTCAGAAAAGGACAGCTTGGACTCTTAAACACATGTGGGTTCAATTTGATAATAAAGGTACTTGGGGCACTTGGTGAAGGTTAGGAAGACCCAACTTGATAGGTCCATTGCTGCAGTCTTTAAGTTTGAGGCTAAATTAGGCTCTAAACCCCTAGATGTAATGATAGACTTATAGAAGGCCAGATGTATGTCAGTGGCCACATTTGGCTCGGGCATATGGGAAGTTTCTGACACAACACAAATCCAGGTCAGAGGTAATGGCTTTTAAGAAGGTTGCTATCTGTCTCCTCTGGTGTACCCATCTATTCCTGTCATGCGAGTTTGGAGTTATTGTATATCGAGGATTGAATACAACTTGCACTCTTAATGTTATGGCTTCGATTTGGGCCAAAACAGAAACATTGTTCAAGCAAGCCATAATTATTGATTGATTGAGGCTCGATAAAGCTAATAGCATTGCATGGCTGATATAGATCATGGATCAACTCTGCTTGATTGGGCGTGCGGATTTCTGTAAAAACCCACACAGAATTAGTTTGGCATCCAAAAACACGTATCAAAGATGAATTCCTTTCAATGCTTATGGAAGAAGAGAAACTCAGGAATGTAGTAAGAGAAGGGTGGATGGCTTACCAACTATTAACCACCACACATAGTATGGAGCCCAATTTAAACTTGGTGCCATGCCAGCATCATAGGCACTACTTAATGAGGTTTCACTGTAACATTGCTCACCTCCTGGTTTCTTATCCTAGAGAAGCGTTTGGTGATTCAGACCTTGTACCCATGTTGTTCATAGTCTGCACAATCTACACTACACTTTTTTCAATTTTGCAAACTTTATAAAGCTCCAAGGAAATTTTCCTTAAATCCGCTACTTAGACAAATGAATATTAAAAGCTGCAAGTCAGCCCTACTTTATTTATAACTTCTGCAGCCCTAATTTATTTGTTATTTGGTGTATATAAATTGATCACAGCTGCAGTTAGATTATGAAACATGGCGGGAAAGAAATCTAGGGTAGTGATATGATCCGTGGAAAGAGATTAATTACGTGTCCTTATTGCCTATAAACTTGTTGTGCTGTACTTTATTGGTATTTATTAGATAAATTAATTGCTAAAATGTCTCAGGGCCTACATTTACAGATCCCTATTCTTGTAAGCTTGCTGTTATGATTAGCCTCAATTTCCTGCACTTTGCAACCAGATTCACAAAGGTTTGATTGCTGCTATATCTTTCTGTTTTTTGTTTTTAGCCTATTTTAATGTTCAACTAATTTGTGGTCAAATTTGTAAACTATTAACACAAGTTTACATGGTGGTGTTATATGTGTAAATGAAATTATTTAAAAAACAATATTTTATGGTTTTCTAAAAACCGAATAAAAATAGATTATTGATGATAATGTTGTAATAAGTGATCCCTGAGTGGGGACTAAAGGCTCTGAAACAACAAGTGGCTCAAATATATATACATACATATATATATTTATATGTGTATATGTGTATATATATATATATATATATATTTACTGTTTCTAAATAAATTACTGAAAAGTACCTCCGCGAGTGCTTTCCTTCTTCAGCGGGAGACTGCTACAGGGAGGTGGAGCTGTATTTGACGTGCGAGTGCACCCTCGCAACGGAGAGCACCCGCCTGGGAGTGCGGCGCTCTGGTGTTTCTGGAGCTGCAATATATATATATATATATATATTCACTGAAAAAACCATAGGTTATAGACCATATATAGTTAGGAATTAGCATTTACAAAACCTTGAAAATTCACTGAAAAAACCATAGGTTATACACCACCATATATAGTTAGGAATTAGCATTTACAAAACCTTATTTTACTCACACAAAACCATTGAAATTCGCATATATAGTTAGTTGCACTAACTATATATCGCGCATCCGCAATCCACTGCTGATCATGTCACATATAACATCATTCATGACATGGTCAGTGACATCACTGATGACATCACTGATGACATCACTGATGACATCTCAAATGACATCACTGATGACATCTCAAATGACATCACTGATGACATCACTGATGACATCTCATTTGACATTACTGATCACATCACTGATGACATCATTCATGTGATGATACGACAAACCTCTTCAGACTCTAATATAACCTTAGATACACTCAGTGTAAACAGACACTCACAGACTGTCACTCATCCATGGAGTTACTCACACACCTAGTCAGTCTTGCAAAGAATCAATCACACCTCCATTTCCTCAACTATATAGTTACACACACCTTACTTATTGAAACATATACTAACACATATTTACTCTCTTATACAATCCCTGATACAAGTTCACAATGATCCATACAGCCACTCACACATTCACTGGCTCTTATGCACAGTTATTTATATATGTCAACTCTCACATGTACTGTGTTTTACATATGTACTTACTTTGACATGTAGCACTGAGATATCCATTCACTCACCAATACACTCATGCACACAGTCAACCGCCCATACAGCTGTTTCGACGTGCACTTTTGAACCCATACATCTAGTGAATCAACTGCTCACACATCTATGCACAGAGTCATACACCTCCCAGCCACCCACACACACACTCAGTCTCCCATACAAATACTTGGGCAACCAATCAATAACCCATATAGTTAGTCATATAGCTAATGATCAACACATGCAGCAGATTACAGAACAACAGACACAATGATGCACAAATTAAAACAGTTTAGTCACTAACCCATGCACTCAGTGAGACACATTTAATCACTCACTCATACAGTCAGTCATGCACCTACTAAATCCTTCATCCAGACACTTATACATCCACTCATTCTTCAATATGTAAGACATATTTTAACTTTACAGAAACATACAGTCACTGGATGTTGTCATCAGTGATGTCATCAGTGATGTCATTTGAGATGTCATCAGTGATGTCATCAGTGATGTCACTGACCATGTCATGAATGATGTAATATGTGACATCATCAGCAGTGGATTGCGGGTGCGCGATATATAGTTAGTGCAACTAACTATATATGGAATTTCAATGGTTTTGTGTGAGTAAAATAAGGTTTTGTAAATGCTAATTCCTAACTATATATGGTCTATAACCCATGGTTTTTTCAGTGAATATATATATATATATATATATATATATATATATATATATATATATATATATCACTGAAAAAACCATAGGTTATAGACCATATATAGTTAGGAATTAGCATTTACAAAACCTTGAAAATTCACTGAAAAAACCATAGGTTATAGACCATATATAGTTAGGAATTAGCATTTAAAAAACCTTATTTTACTCACACAAAACCATTGAAATTCCATATATAGTTAGTTGCACTAACTATATATCGCGCACCCGCAATCCACTGCTGATCATGTCACATATTACATCATTCATGACATGGTCAGTGACATCACTGATGACATCACTGATGACATCTCAAATGACATCACTGATGACATCACTGATGACAACATCCAGTGACTGTATGTTTCTGTAAAGTTAAAATATGTCTTACATATTGAAGAATGAGTGGATGTATAAGTGTCTGGATGAAGGATTTAGTAGGTGCGTGACTGACTGTATGAGTGAGTGATTAAATGTGTCTCACTGAATGCATGGGTTAGTGACTAAACTGTCTTAATTTGTGCATCATTATGTCTGTTGTGATGTAAACTGCTGCATGTGTTGATCATTAGCTATACGAGAGGCTATATGTGTTATTAATTGGTTGCCCAAGTATTTCTATGGGAGATTGAGTTTGTATGGGGGTGGCTGGAAGGTGTGTGACTCTGTGCATAGATGTGTGAGCAGTTTATTCACTAGGTGTATGAGTTCAAGAGTGCATGTGGAAACAGCTACATGGGCAGTTGACTGTGTGCATGAGTGTATTGATGAGTGAATGGATATCTCAATGCTACATGTCATAGTAAGTACATATGTAAAACACAGTACATGTGAGAGTTGGCATATATAAATAACTGTGCATGAGAGCCACTGAATGAGTGAGTGGTTGTATCGATCATTGTGAACTTGTATCAGGGATTGTATAAGAGAGTAAATATGTGTTAGTATATGTTTCAATAAGTAAGGTGTGTATAACTGTATAGTTGAAGAAATGGAGGTGAGATTGTTTCTTTGCATGACTGACTGGGTGTGTGAGTAACTCCATGGATGAGTGGCAGTGTGTGAGTGTCTGTATACACTGAGTGTATCTAAGGTTATATTAGAGTCTGAAGAGGTTTATCGTATTAGCACAAGAATGATGTCAAATGAGATGTCATCAGTGATGTCATCAGTGATGTCATTTGAGATGTCATCAGTGATGTCATCAGTGATGTCACTGACCATGTCATGAATGATGTAATATGTGACATGATCAGCAGTGGATTGCGGGTGCGCGATATATAGTTAGTGCAACTAACTATATATGGAATTTCAATGGTTTTGTGAGTAAAATAAGGTTTTTTAAATGCTAATTCCTAACTATATATGGTCTATAACCTATGGTTTTTTCAGTGAATTTTCAAGGTTTTGTAAATGCTAATTCCTAACTATATATGGTCTATAACCTATGGTTTTTTCAGTGAATTTCAATGGTTTTTTAATAGCAAATATCATAAGCTGTCGAATGTCAAGTACGTGGTAAGTAAAAACATTTTCGTGTTTATGCACACTGATCTGCTTTGAATGCTGCCCCCCACCCCTCATTTCTATTAGGAGTACTCTCTCTTTGCAGATAGTGAAGGGTAGTTAACGCAGGCCTTTGCCCCCGTTGTAATCCGTCGTGCCTGCTTCTCTCTCCATTTGATTGATTGTTCTCTTTGGTTCATTCTCTATTTACAAACAAGCACAGAGTCGCAATACTCTGTTTAGTCTTTGCAGATAGCGAAAAATCGTGTAAAAAAACAAAAGGAATCGAGCAAAATCAGTAGGCCACTAATGGGATCTCTTTTTGACCTCCCTAAAATAGAAACATTAGGAACAACCTGTTGATAATACCAATGTGTATGTACATAAGCGGCGTTCATTTGTGTTCACAGTACCCCTTGTTGATTGTTTGAATCGAGCATTGAATTGTTCGAAGTTGGTTCTCTTAAGAATCTTCTCTGCCTGCAAACGAGGAAGAATAGGAATATTCTCTCTCCCTTTGCAGATAGTGAAGGGTAGGTAACGCAAACCTTTAACACGTCGTGCCTATTTCGTTCCTCATTGATTGATTGTTTCCCCAAACATTGACTGTTTGGGAATTGGTTCTTTTTGGAGGTATTCCCTGTTTGCAAATATACGTAGGAAAATCTTTGCAAATAGTGAAAGGGTACGTAATGCGGACCTTTCTCCCCCGTTGTAATCTGTCATGCCTATCTACTCCCCACTGATTGATGCACCTGTTTCACCCGGACCATTTACTAGAGATACGTCATCTGGCCCGACCAGAGAGCACCCCTAGTGAAAAGGACATATGCAATAATAACGAAGTGATCACTGTATCCTGTTAACAGAAACTTTAGCATGAAACAACCTGGAAAGAAAAGAATAGGAAAACGAAAATCAGTAGGCCACTGATGAACATGAACTTTTATTAAACAACGAACAAAGAAACGATAACATAACGTAATGATAAAACCTATTAATGTCCTAGAAACAAGAAAACGTTAGAAATATGCCAGTGGTGAGAGACCAGAAAAACAGTAAGAGAAACCAAATCACCCCTCGCTGTCCCACCGCCTGCCACGCCCAAAAAATCGATAGACTAGGGAAAATGCAAGTCAGTAGAACATCCGCCCCCACTCTGGAAACTTCCAAGGTGGGGCAGGGTTGCGGCTACGCCCAGCCGGGAGCAGCCCATATAAGGCGGGTCCTGCTGCCACGCCTCGGCCAGGAGATCCTAACGTAGGGTGTAGCCGGAGGAGAGGCCGAGGCCAGCGGGACCCGGCCAGGGGATTGCCTTTACAACGCTGAAGAGTTGCAGGGGGGGGAATGTCTCCTCGACCCTCCCCTCTCTCTCCCAGTCCGGCCGCGGTGGCCCTTGAGAGTTTCAGGTAGTCCCGCCACATGCTCTTCCGGTCCGGCCACCAACGGTCGGGGGGCCGAGGCCGACGGGATCCGGCTGCAGCCGATAAACCAAGGAACCCGTTCATGGGGCCAGAGCCAGGGGCGTCCGGCCGACATCCACCGGAAGCCCGGCCCAAAGACGGACGGGACATTTTTTCTTTTCTCCTTCGTAATAGCAGCGGCAACACGCCAGGCACCACTTCTTTCTTCAAAAATGGCTTTGACAACACTGGGGGGGATGTCTTGCACATGCCTCCGACCCCCCCCCCGTCCTCATCGCCACCGGCCATAACAAATGTCAAGCGGGGCGCCGTGGGGTGCACTGGGAGGGAGAGACGGTGCGAACAGGCCTCTCCCGCCTCCTCAGGTGAAGGCTTCCCAGCTGCACCCTCAGCGCTCCAGGCGCCCCGAAAAGGGTTCGTCCACTGTGGCGATGCTGCAACGTCTCGCCCGGCAGGGTGGAGCCCGTCCGCTCATGTGACCCCGCGATCGCCGGTAGCTGCCGAACTCTCAAAATGGCGATCGACCTGGCAAGAGCGGGCCCAGCATGAAGAAATGGCCCGGTCACTGGTTGACTCCACCACCGTAGTCCTCCACGACCTTGAAGATTCTAGAGGAGCCGCAGGAGTCTCCGACCCCCGATGGGGAATGACTGCCATGATCGCCCGTGGAGTGACGAAACTGTATCCGCGGGACGTCGGCGCTCCCATGCTGGCGCCAGCCTCACTTTGAATTACTAGAATCCTGCAGACCTCAGTTCCGGTGAAAGTACAGTGTGACCCGGTAGGAAAAATTGTTGCACCCCCTCCCCTTTTTGAGTGATAGTTCAAACCACCGATCCTTTCCTTTGCCCTTTTAACGGAACTTTGGACTGCCTCCCCCTCTTTTACATTTTCTAGAGAAAACAAAACATTAACCACTACATTAGCATAGCAGTTGACACCAGAACTGTTTTCAAATTGAAAACCAACAACATCTTCAACAGAATCCTTTTTGTTTCTGCTGTGACCCTGCTACAGCACAGGCATTGTCCCCAGCAGTAATTCTGCAATGCCGGTAAGAATAGCTGTGGTGCCTACTGGACTCACTCACCCCCGCGGCGCCCCACGCCGTTATTTGCTGGGCGGCAACTTACTAGACATCACTTTCGTGCCATCTAGATTTCAGCGCGTTCTGCTGCCTTGGAACTATTCGCACAACAGACTGCTACTGACGACCCACCCCCAGGCAACATCTTCTGAATTTTCATAATTTGAAAGAACTAGTAACATGTCCTCATCAGGAATTCAAAAGAAATTGCCACGGTCTCTTCGTTGTTTAAATGTTTTTACTGTTTTTGTTTTGTTGTATATATTTATATGTTATTAAAGTTTTATATTCCTACTACTTTGTTGGAGTGCTATATATTTTTAATGTGACACATAATTGTAAAAACTTTGATGTACAAAGAGTCATTCCTGGAATCTTCCGCTTCAGGCTCGGTCCCCTCCCCAATCACAATACAGGATGGTTTTCAGATAGTAGGAACACGTGTGGTGTGACGGATCTCATCGGGTGTGGGCCTTGATCTACTATAACTCCTTTGAAGAGGGGTGATTCTTTACAGCTGGAGCCATAAACTACATCTGCAGGGCTAGCTGATAGCCTGGACAATCGGACACAGAGGAAGAGGAGTGTCAGAGGGTGCGGTAGTGAATAGGGCGAAAGGGAGGTGTCGGGCGGGCACAGAGTGTGATTCTCAGGGAAGAGCAGCGCAGATGGGGGGAGGTTTATTGCCCATGCATAAGACAGAGAGCGGGGGTGACCAGTGCCTGGGGAAGATGCTTGCGAGGGTGGGGAGCCATGCTAAGGATCGACAGCGTGCAGAGAGTGGGTCTGGTCAAGGCATCTAAAATGACTGCCGTGCACGACAAAAGTGTGGCATTTGAAAAAAGGCAAGATGGCGCAGACAATGTTTTTCAACACTTCCTGATTTCCTTCGAATCGAACGTTAACAGACGTTGGGGCATATTACCAAAGTTAAGCGATATTTACCTTCTTAGGTACATCAAACCTAAGAGGTCAGGGAGGATCTACTATGCCCCCTTATGGTCATTTGCCCCTTCGCTTTGGCCTCCTCTTGTCTCTCGATCCTACCGAGAGACAAGATGGCGGCCGCTACGGACTGTTTGGAATGTTTACAGACGCCGGAGAACCGATCAGCTTCGCAAACCTCCGTTACGCGAAGCGGAGCGCTGTTACAGATATATATCTTTTTTTGAACGTTAATTTCTCAAAATCCACTGGAGCACATATATTGAGACCTAGCAAAGGCACATCGGGCTACCAGTCCCTAATATTTTACCAAGTTTCGTGCAAATCCATTCAGCCGTTCGATTATTATTATTATTTTTTTTTTTTGCCCCGCGGGGCCCTTTTAAAACCTCCACATCAAACCTAGGGGGTCAGCGAGGATCTACTATGCCCCCTTATGGTCATTTGCCCCTTCGCTTTGGCCTCCTCTTGTCTCTCGATCCTACCGAGAGACAAGATGGCGGCCGCTATGGACTGTTTGGAATGTTCACAGACGCCGGAGAACCAATCAGCTTCGCTTCACAAAGTTCCGTACCGCGAAAAGTCCGCGAACCGGAGCGCTGCCCGGTCCGCTGTTACAGATATATATCTTTTTTTGAACGTTAATTTCTCAAAATCCACTGGAGCACATATATTGAGACCTAGCAAAGGCACATCGGGCTACCAGTCCCTACAATTTTGCCAAGTTTCGTGCAAATCCATTCAGCCGTTCGGGCTAAAAGTGAGGCCAACCGCCCTATGGAAAACTCAATGTTAAAAACACGTTTTGGGACCCCCCTTTTTTCTCGGCCCCCCCTTGACGAACCCCCCCCAAATTTTCAAGGGCTGCTCAGAAACAAAATGTGCCATTTTCCTGAAAATTTCAGCCAATTCCGTCCACAAACGCCAAAGTTATTAGACATAGAATTTTCAAAAATCCCATAGAGAAAAAATCCTAACTATATATACCTACTGGCGACCGCCAGTAGGTAATATATATATATATATATATATACACACACACACACTGCCTCACATCTCAGCACTCAAGTTTGCTCCGATTCATCATAGTAAATGCAGTGCATGATAACACTTGCTTCGGTGACAGGCTTTAGTTTTTCACCCTTGTTGGTGCAGCCAGTGCTGTGGATCTCTAAACACGTGTTTCAGGATAGTTGTCCTTCTTTAGTAGAGAGCAACACATTCTTTATTATGCAACCCAAATCACATCTTATTCAGCACGCCTGTCAATTAAGGACAAAATCACTCATTTACTTTTTCGAATACCATCCTTGTGTTGCTGAAAAAGTCTTTACCTTAGGCAGCCCTTTTAACTCGCTGGTTACCGTGCCAATAAGTCTGCAAATTTATGTTGCCTCACTCCAGTGTGTTTGCTCTGCCAAAATCATTGGAGACTTTAATCAAAAAAGTAAATGAGTGATTTTGTCCTATATAAAACTTTATAGATAGATAAATAAATAATTGACAGGCGTGCTGAATAAGATGTGATTTTGGTTGCATAATAGTAAGCTGCTTTTACGAACTTCATGTTAAATGCCATTTTGTGTATACCTTCTTTGGGATACGAAACTCCTGCAGTGAAGATGTGTTTTCATGGACTGTTTCTCGGGACTACATTCTATCAATACGCACAACGTGACAGAAATGAAAGGATTGATTTTTGGACATGCAGCAGTGCACTTCTTTTTAAACGTGATGTGCTTTTATGGCATTGGGAGTTCTTGAGCGATTTACAGACTTTTTAATGCATACACATATCAGACTCATTGCTTTATACCATTTGAGCATGTATTTTACAATTGCACATTGCGTGACTTTTATTTTGAATTATTATTGAGTGAGCAGTTTTTTTATGAACACTTAGGGGTTGATTAGGATGGCGGGCAGATTGCCACCGCCAGCCCGGTGGTGGCGATCCACCCGCTATCGCAACCCGATCTACCCCCCCCCCCATATTATAATGGCGGGGGTATCGCGGCGGACGCAAAGTGCATCCGCTGGTTTTCCACCGATTTTCCTCCGGTCGACAATTGTTCTGATTGCCGGCCGGGCGGATTTGGGCAATATTAGGATGTAGGGAAATCAAGGCTTGGCGGGGGTTCACTTTGGGGGCCTGTTGCGGGCCCCCAGGGGGGTGGGGGGTGGGGGGCTGTACTTGGGGGGTACCTATCCCTACATTGGCCTGCACAAGGTGGCAGGCACCGCGCGGTGCCTGCCACGTTCTGCATGGCAATACACAACATGGCATTTCACCATTATGGCCGCGGTGGCGTTCGCATTATGATTTGGGTGGCGAGACTGCCGCATGGCTGGTGGGCGGTCCCATTTCCGCTGGGTGGCGGGCGGTCCCATTTCCGCTGGGTGGCGGGCGGACTTAAGTCTGCCTGCATCCTAATCACCCCTTAGTGTGCTTTTTATGGAAATAGGACATTTCGAGTGACATGCATTATAAGATCTGTGCTAATAATAGCCAATAATGTATTACGTTTTAGGTATTTACTGTAAGAAACTGACTCTATATATACTGCACCAAAGTGAGGTACAGTGTATATAGAGTCCAAGGGTCTCCAGAGGTTTGGCAAAGGTTAAAGTTAGATAGAACCTTACTCTCTAAAGTGGTAGCTTGGTCGAGCAGTAAGGCAGTATCAGAGGACAGTGTTAAGCATTTGTGGTACACACTCAGTCAGCAAATAAATTCACACACTCAAGAACTGAAATCTAGGCAAATTGTTTACGTATAAAAAAATATATACTGTTGTTTATTTTTAGAACCAAGCAAGCCTGGCACAGGTAAGCATTAAATTACTTTTCAGATATGAAATGCTATTGTTGAGTACTTTCAAAATACAGTAGGACTTTATACCAATTCAAGTTTACAGGGGTTGCAATGCAAAGCACAAACTTAGTAGACTCAGTACATAGAATAAATAGGCTTTTTCAGTAAAATGCACTTAAATTACTTTTCGGATTACTGTTACTAACACAGTGCCAGATCCTAGATTCAGCACTGGGGCATTTCCTGAAAATAGTTGAGTAAATGCGTTTTAGTTAGTTGTACGATTTTTTTAGAGTCAATTATTTTTTATTGTGTGGAAAAGCAACGTAATACACAGCCCAGCTGCCTACATCAACTTGACAGCAGGGCGTATTCTCTTGGCAATTACACAGCGTCTGGGCCCACAACCCGGAGTGTGACCCCGCGTAAGAGAGTTGAGCTGTGAGAGCAACCTTTAAAATGCCTTAGCCACCACGTTTAATGGAAAAAACAAACATAAGACACAAATACCCCTGCCTCCCACCCCCCCCTAGTCCCCCCGCCTCCACCCTCACCGCACCAGCTTCGAACTCTACCATCTAACCACTAGGACACACCGAATCTCCCTATTACCATTCAGTCAGCATTCGTAGCCCCCTGAGGCTCTAAAGGAATGAGTTGCACGATTTGTAGATATTTCGGGCACGTTACTTCTCGTAGGTCTTTAGAAAGGAGTTGTAAGAACGAACCCCAGAGCTTTGTGTATTCATTGCCCTTTCCATCCATGCCCAGTGAGAGACGTTCCATAGCTAAAATGTGCCAAAGCCTTTGTAACCAATCCCGTGGGTCTGGTATAACCGGGGAACCTCACTGTGCTAAAAGGACCTGCCTCTTCGCTAACAAAGCTAATGCAATCTGTCTACCCCTCAGCGAGCGTAAGGGAAAGCACTTAGGGTGGGGAAGCCCCAACAACACATGCTCAGGTGCCCAGGGAAATATAATCTGAAATGCATCATCTAGGTCATCCAGAACCGCCGCCCAATATCTCACCAACTTCGGGCAATGCCACAGTAAATGCACCAAAGTTCCTGAGCGGCCACACCCCCGCCAGCAGAGGCCTGACTTCGCTGTGTCCCATGCCTTGATGCGCGCTGGGGTATAGTACCAATAAGCGGCCACTTTGTAGGCCGATTCGGTACCCGCAGTGTTAGAGGCAGTGTGGTGTACACGGTAAAAGATATGTTCCCACTCCTTTCTCATCAAGGGGCGCCCCAGCTCTGTTTCCCAGAGGACCTGCGCCTTCGCACGCTGCTTCTTAGGATGGTGCAGAATCCTCGTGTATAACTCAGATATGATCTTGTGGTCATCCGTCTTGCAAACTAACCATTTTTCAAACACCGACAAGGGGCAAGACATGGAGGCGAGATTGGCTGGCTGGGTCACCCAGTGTGCTAACTGCGAATAGTGGAAAGCATCAGAGTCTGGCAGCTGGAAGTACTCCGTATGCAATTTGACGAGTGCGATCAGGCCATCAAGGTCGAAGAGGGAGCCCACCCTCTTACAGCCCTCCTCACGCCAGCGATGAAAGACCGGAGACGCGCACCCCGGTGGGAATTCCGGATTATCAACAATAGGAGTCATTGGGTGGGGAAAGGTAGTCCACCCCCTGCGCTGCGCTAATTGGTCCCATGCCTTGAGGGTCGAGAGGTCACCGGGGAAGAGTAAAGGCCCCACGCCCTGTGCTTACGTGGTAACCACAACTCCCACCAAATGTTACAACCCGCCACCGTCTGGTCCATGAAGTTCCAGTGCTTGCTAGACAGAGGCCTGTTCCATTCCGCTACATAACGGAGGGAGGATGCTTGGTAGTAAGTCGTCAGCAGGGGAAATCCCAGCCCGCCCGCCGCTTTCGGGGTAGGGGCGAGGGACATCGCCAGCCGCGGGCGCTTATTGTTCCACAAAAACTTATTAAGGAGCCCCTGCAGTTTCCGGAGTGTGCCCGGCGGGTGACTCAAGGGCAGCATTTGGAAGAGGTAAAGGACCCGTGGGAGCACAGTCATTTTCACCGCCGCCAACCTCCCGTACCAGGCTAGGTTGAGGCGGGACCAATCAGAGAGGGCCTTGACAGTTTGTTCAACAAGCAGTCTATAATTAAGGGACACCGTTTTAGCGATAGAGAGGGACAATCAGATACCCAGGTATGGAATATCGGAGTGCACCCATTGGAAGGTAAAGTCTTGTCGCAGGTCTTGCACTTCTGCGTCAGGGATGGAGACGTTAAGGATGTATGACTTGGAGAAGTTAACTTTAAATCCCGCTACCTTTTGGAATTCAAGGAGTTCCGCCGAAAGAGATCGCAGGAAGGAGTGAGGTTGGGTGAGCGACAAAATAACATTGTCTGCGTAAAGGCTAATCTTGTGAGTATCAGCGCCAAACTGGACCCCGTGATATCCATGTTGGAACGAATGCGTTGAGCAAAAGGCTCCATATAGAGCGCAAAAAGCAACGGGGATAGGGGACATCCCTGTCGCGTTCCCCTAGTGATGGGGAAGAGGGCTGTTTTACAGCCATTCACCCGTACTGCCACTCTAGGTGCCGCATAGAGGCATTGAACCCAACGCAGGAAATTGTCTCCCGCCCCGAAGGCCTTCAGAGCAGCAAACAGGCAGTCCCAATCGACCCGGTCAAAGGCCTTCTCCGCATCAATAGAAAGCAAGAAGGCCTGAGTCCGAGAGCGATGAACTAAGTCTATGAGGTGGAGCAGCTGCTTGGTATTGTTCCCCCCTTGCCGAGTTGGGATGAATCCTGCCTGGGTCCGGGTCAATGATCCCATCCATGAGGGGGCTGAGTCTCGCCGCCAACACACTCGCATCTATCTTGAGCAGCAAGATCGGTCTGTACGAACCACAGTCCTTGGGGTCTTTCCCAGGCTTAAGGATGACCGTAATCGCCGCCTCAGCCATGGAAGGAGTCACCGCCCCCGCATCAAGGAAGGAATTAAAGAGACGGGTTAAAAGAGGAGCCAGCTCCACACAGTAAGTTTTATAGAATGGGGCAGAGAAGCCGTTCGGACCCGGGGACTTAGCTACCTTCAAACGAGCAATCGCGGATATGACCTCCTCTATGCGGATCGCGGAATCTAAAGCATCCGCCGACGTCTGGCACAGGGGCGTAATGCCACAAGATGCCAAATAATCTGCTATTCCCTCAGAGGCCCCTTCCTCCCTCCTGTATAAGGTCTGATAAAACTGTTGAAAGAAGTCCACAATGAGGGCATCAGTGGATTGCTCAACTGTTTGAGGGTCCCTAATGGATTGGATAGTCGCCAACTGAGTTCGTGCCCGCAATCTGTGCACCAGCATCTTCCCCCCCTTGTCCCCGCTGAGGTAAAACTTCTGTCACAAGCGCAATAGGGCATGTGCAGCTCTATCAAGGTCAAGGTGCTATCACAGGACGGGCTCTGCGCTTCCCTAAATTCCTCCTTTTGGGCAATTTCAACATTCATTTAGATATCCCGGAGTCCCCTGATGCCACTGCTCTATTGGATCTTCTGGCCATGACACAGCTGACCCAGTGGGTCTCCAAGCCCACCCACTTGAGGGGTCATCTGATTGACCTGGTATGTTCTAATTTTGAATTGCATACAGAAGATCCACTCCCTGTCTCCTGGTCTGATCATTCTCTGATTACCTTCTCTTGGGATATGGGGAAACCTTCTCGTAGGCCACTTGCTCCATCTGGCCCCCCCACCCGTAAGGTTGACATTTTGGGATTAATGGAGACCCTTAGGCACTCTCAGGTCGACCCTGTTGCCAACCTGGAGGATTATTTACAACAAGGGGTGGTGATGGACAGAGTCTCTGAATTAAGCAGAGTACTCTCACCCAGTCAAGAGATCAGGGCTAGATCCAACACCGTTTTTTAGCTCATTGCACCATCCCAGTTTCAGAACCTGGCTGTATGCAAATTAGTCTGTCCCTGGCCCAGTGCATCATGGGAACAGGGCAGACCAGACTACAAAAGCCAATTCTTACACTGGGAAGAAAACAAGCTTCCGGGGACCGGTTTCTGGCATTTCAGCCGTCTTCGGCCCGGCTTTCTTGAATCCTGATGGTGCAATGAGCAAGGGACTCACATCTGAGTATACCCTTCCACGCATAATTTTGTCCACCCTAAGCGTGGAAGGGTATACTCAGACATGAGTCCCTTGCTCATTGCACCATCAGGATTCAAGCAAGCCGGGCCGAAGACGGCTGTAATGCCAGAAACCGGTCCCCGGAAGCTTGTTTCCTTCCCAGTGTAAGAATTGGCTTTTGTAGTTTGGTTTGCCCTGTTCCCATCATGCACTGGGACAGGAACAGACTAATTTGCATACAGCCAGGTTCTGAAACTGGGATGGTGCAATGAGCTAAAAAACGGTGTTGGATCTAGCCCTGATCTCTTGACTGGGTGAGAGTATTCTGCTTAATTCAGAGACTCTGTCCCTCACCACCCCTTGTTGTAAATAATTTTGTCCACCCTAAGCGTGGAAGGGTATACTCAGACATGAGTCCCTTGCTCATTGCACCATCAGGATTCAAGCAAGCCGGGCCGAAGACGGCTGTAATGCCAGAAACCGGTCCCCGGAAGCTTGTTTCCTTCCCAGTGTAAGAATTGGCTTTTGTAGTTTGGTTTGCCCTGTTCCCATCATGCACTGGGACAGGAACAGACTAATTTGCATACAGCCAGGTTCTGAAACTGGGATGGTGCAATGAGCTAAAAAACGGTGTTGGATCTAGCCCTGATCTCTTGACTGGGTGAGAGTATTCTGCTTAATTCAGAGACTCTGTCCCTCACCACCCCTTGTTGTAAATAATTTTGTCCACCCTAAGCGTGGAAGGGTATACTCAGACATGAGTCCCTTGCTCATTGCACCATCAGGATTCAAGCAAGCCGGGCCGAAGACGGCTGTAATGCCAGAAACCGGTCCCCGGAAGCTTGTTTCCTTCCCAGTGTAAGAATTGGCTTTTGTAGTTTGGTTTGCCCTGTTCCCATCATGCACTGGGACAGGAACAGACTAATTTGCATACAGCCAGGTTCTGAAACTGGGATGGTGCAATGAGCTAAAAAACGGTGTTGGATCTAGCCCTGATCTCTTGACTGGGTGAGAGTATTCTGCTTAATTCAGAGACTCTGTCCCTCACCACCCCTTGTTGTAAATAATTTTGTCCACCCTAAGCGTGGAAGGGTATACTCAGACATGAGTCCCTTGCTCATTGCACCATCAGGATTCAAGCAAGCCGGGCCGAAGACGGCTGTAATGCCAGAAACCGGTCCCCGGAAGCTTGTTTCCTTCCCAGTGTAAGAATTGGCTTTTGTAGTTTGGTTTGCCCTGTTCCCATCATGCACTGGGACAGGAACAGACTAATTTGCATACAGCCAGGTTCTGAAACTGGGATGGTGCAATGAGCTAAAAAACGGTGTTGGATCTAGCCCTGATCTCTTGACTGGGTGAGAGTATTCTGCTTAATTCAGAGACTCTGTCCCTCACCACCCCTTGTTGTAAATAATTTTGTCCACCCTAAGCGTGGAAGGGTATACTCAGACATGAGTCCCTTGCTCATTGCACCATCAGGATTCAAGCAAGCCGGGCCGAAGACGGCTGTAATGCCAGAAACCGGTCCCCGGAAGCTTGTTTCCTTCCCAGTGTAAGAATTGGCTTTTGTAGTTTGGTTTGCCCTGTTCCCATCATGCACTGGGACAGGAACAGACTAATTTGCATACAGCCAGGTTCTGAAACTGGGATGGTGCAATGAGCTAAAATACGGTGTTGGATCTAGCCCTGATCTCTTGACTGGGTGAGAGTATTCTGCTTAATTCAGAGACTCTGTCCCTCACCACCCCTTGTTGTAAATAATTTTGTCCACCCTAAGCGTGGAAGGGTATACTCAGACATGAGTCCCTTGCTCATTGCACCATCAGGATTCAAGCAAGCCGGGCCGAAGACGGCTGTAATGCCAGAAACCGGTCCCCGGAAGCTTGTTTCCTTCCCAGTGTAAGAATTGGCTTTTGTAGTTTGGTTTGCCCTGTTCCCATCATGCACTGGGACAGGAACAGACTAATTTGCATACAGCCAGGTTCTGAAACTGGGATGGTGCAATGAGCTAAAAAACGGTGTTGGATCTAGCCCTGATCTCTTGACTGGGTGAGAGTATTCTGCTTAATTCAGAGACTCTGTCCCTCACCACCCCTTGTTGTAAATAATTTTGTCCACCCTAAGCGTGGAAGGGTATACTCAGACATGAGTCCCTTGCTCATTGCACCATCAGGATTCAAGCAAGCCGGGCCGAAGACGGCTGTAATGCCAGAAACCGGTCCCCGGAAGCTTGTTTCCTTCCCAGTGTAAGAATTGGCTTTTGTAGTTTGGTTTGCCCTGTTCCCATCATGCACTGGGACAGGAACAGACTAATTTGCATACAGCCAGGTTCTGAAACTGGGATGGTGCAATGAGCTAAAAAACGGTGTTGGATCTAGCCCTGATCTCTTGACTGGGTGAGAATATTCTGCTTAATTCAGAGACTCTGTCCCTCACCACCCCTTGTTGTAAATAATTTTGTCCACCCTAAGCGTGGAAGGGTATACTCAGACATGAGTCCCTTGCTCATTGCACCATCAGGATTCAAGCAAGCCGGGCCGAAGACGGCTGTAATGCCAGAAACCGGTCCCCGGAAGCTTGTTTCCTTCCCAGTGTAAGAATTGGCTTTTGTAGTTTGGTTTGCCCTGTTCCCATCATGCACTGGGACAGGAACAGACTAATTTGCATACAGCCAGGTTCTGAAACTGGGATGGTGCAATGAGCTAAAAAACGGTGTTGGATCTAGCCCTGATCTCTTGACTGGGTGAGAGTATTCTGCTTAATTCAGAGACTCTGTCCCTCACCACCCCTTGTTGTAAATAATTTTGTCCACCCTAAGCGTGGAAGGGTATACTCAGACATGAGTCCCTTGCTCATTGTACCATCAGGATTCAAGCAAGCCGGGCCGAAGACGGCTGTAATGCCAGAAACCGGTCCCCGGAAGCTTGTTTCCTTCCCAGTGTAAGAATTGGCTTTTGTAGTTTGGTTTGCCCTGTTCCCATCATGCACTGGGACAGGAACAGACTAATTTGCATACAGCCAGGTTCTGAAACTGGGATGGTGCAATGAGCTAAAAAACGGTGTTGGATCTAGCCCTGATCTCTTGACTGGGTGAGAGTATTCTGCTTAATTCAGAGACTCTGTCCCTCACCACCCCTTGTTGTAAATAATTTTGTCCACCCTAAGCGTGGAAGGGTATACTCAGACATGAGTCCCTTGCTCATTGCACCATCAGGATTCAAGCAAGCCGGGCCGAAGACGGCTGTAATGCCAGAAACCGGTCCCCGGAAGCTTGTTTCCTTCCCAGTGTAAGAATTGGCTTTTGTAGTTTGGTTTGCCCTGTTCCCATCATGCACTGGGACAGGAACAGACTAATTTGCATACAGCCAGGTTCTGAAACTGGGATGGTGCAATGAGCTAAAATACGGTGTTGGATCTAGCCCTGATCTCTTGACTGGGTGAGAGTATTCTGCTTAATTCAGAGACTCTGTCCCTCACCACCCCTTGTTGTAAATAATTTTGTCCACCCTAAGCGTGGAAGGGTATACTCAGACATGAGTCCCTTGCTCATTGCACCATCAGGATTCAAGCAAGCCGGGCCGAAGACGGCTGTAATGCCAGAAACCGGTCCCCGGAAGCTTGTTTCCTTCCCAGTGTAAGAATTGGCTTTTGTAGTTTGGTTTGCCCTGTTCCCATCATGCACTGGGACAGGAACAGACTAATTTGCATACAGCCAGGTTCTGAAACTGGGATGGTGCAATGAGCTAAAAAACGGTGTTGGATCTAGCCCTGATCTCTTGACTGGGTGAGAGTATTCTGCTTAATTCAGAGACTCTGTCCCTCACCACCCCTTGTTGTAAATAATTTTGTCCACCCTAAGCGTGGAAGGGTATACTCAGACATGAGTCCCTTGCTCATTGCACCATCAGGATTCAAGCAAGCCGGGCCGAAGACGGCTGTAATGCCAGAAACCGGTCCCCGGAAGCTTGTTTCCTTCCCAGTGTAAGAATTGGCTTTTGTAGTTTGGTTTGCCCTGTTCCCATCATGCACTGGGACAGGAACAGACTAATTTGCATACAGCCAGGTTCTGAAACTGGGATGGTGCAATGAGCTAAAAAACGGTGTTGGATCTAGCCCTGATCTCTTGACTGGGTGAGAGTATTCTGCTTAATTCAGAGACTCTGTCCCTCACCACCCCTTGTTGTAAGCCAACCTGGAGGAGGCGGTTGACCGGTTTAACACCTGGGTTAGCTGGGGGGGTTGAATCCTCAGGCAAACCTCTATCCCCTAAGATTCATCGGCCTTCTCCTTCTCAGCCCTGGTACTCCCTTGCCTTAAAGGAGATGAAACTGGGCTGTAAGAAGTTGGAACGCCAGTGGAGGGCTGCCTACTGTCCCGCAGCTAAGGCCAAGTTGCGTACAGCACAGAGACTCTACTATACAGCGGTTAGGAAAGCTAAAAGCGTTTTTTTACGCTGATAGAATAATGAAAGCCAATAACAACGGTAAAGAGATTTTCTATTGTTAAAAGCCTTATGTCACCCTGTTCGGAACACAAGGCCACTCCTGCCTCCGCAGGATGGTGCGAGGAGCTATCAGCTTTCTTTATTCATAAGATACAAATAATCCAAGAATGCTTAGATCTATCAGTGCCACTTTTGAACCCCCTCCCAATACCTCCCCCGGGTATCCCCCTTAACACATCACTCTCGCAGTTTACTCTGGCTGAGGAGTCTGACATTCTTTCTATTCTGAAATCTCTCAAGTCAGGCTCACCCTCTGACCCGTATCCGGCTAGAGTCTTAGCAGGAGTGGCTGATATTGTCTGCACTGAAGTAACGACCATTGTCAACTGGTCACTTCAGGCGGCGATTGTACCGGGACAGTGGAAACAAGCCAAGCTTCTTCCTCTCCTTAAGAAGCCGACGGCGGACCCCGCCAGTTCCTGCCAACTATCGCCCTATTTCTTTATTACCTGTATTGGCGAAGGTCTGCGAGAAAGTGGCCTTTAGCCAACTAGATGCCTTTGTGGAATCCTCGGGGGCTTTACATCCAGCCCAGTCAGGTTTCAGAACATCGTATAGTACAGAGACAGCTCTGGTGGAAATGGCAGAGGCAATCAGGGAGTGCTTGGATGGGGGCGGCAGAGCGGCTCTGATTTTATTGGACCTCTCTGCCACCTTCAATACGGTCCCTCATCAGCTTCTCCTTTCCCGCCTTTCCGCCATTGGCATTTCTGGGGCAGTGTGGACCTGGCTGGAGTCCTTTTTGGATGCTCGTACCCAGCAAGTCTGGATACCTCCTTTCTCATCCTCGGACAGGGAGGTCGTAACTGGAGTCCCTCAGGGCTCGACTCTGAGCCCTTTGCTTTTTAACATCTATCTGACTCCTTTGATCTCCCTGGCTGTAGAGCTGGGGGCCAAAATTATGACCTATTCTGACTTCACCCAGCTTTTATTTACTTGGAACGGCCCCGACCTGTGCACTGGGGCTGCTCAGAGCTGCCTTACTGCAGTGTTCACATGGCTAGCACAGGCTAAGCTAAAGTGCAATGAGGGGAAATCGGAAGTTCTTTTGTATGGCCAATTTCCGCCTCATTTTGTGGAGGCTTTGTGGCCCTCCGATTTTCCCTGCCCATTTTCGGAGGGAGGTCCTGCAAAAAATGTGGAGGTTTGGTTCGGGAAGGATCTTAGATTCTCCGATCACATCAAGAGACTGACGGGTGTCTGTTTCCGTACACTCAAGTCACTTAGTAGATTTTTCCCTTTGCTTCCTCAGCCAGCCAAGGAAATGGTGGTGCGGGCACTTATATTGTCCCGTTTAGATTATGCAAATGCGCTTTTCATTGGCATTCCGGGATATTTAGTGAACAAACTCCAATTGATTCAAAACGCGGTGGCCAGACTCTTATTTAACATCTCTGAGATAACCAGCATAAGGGCACACCTCCGTGACCTTCACTGGCTGCGGGTGGCCCAGAGAGTGCAGTTTAAGGGCCTCACCTTAGCACATAGAGCCCTGCATGACTCTGGTCCCTCTTATATTAGGAAACGTGTGGCCTTTTATACTCCTCAATGCTCTTTGCGCTCTGCCTCTCACCGTCTGATGGCCACCCCCGCTTCCGACGCTCTAGATTGGGGGGTCAGTCACTCTCGGTCAAGGTAGCCTTGCTCTGGAACAGTCTTCCAGTCGCCTTACGTCACACGCAGGATCTCGGTGCCTTTAAGAGACTTCTCAAAACCCACCTTTTTAATCAAGCTTTCGTTTAATCTTCTCCTTCCGCACGCCTGAGTCCGTATCGCGCCAGGATACTCCAGAGTAATTGTACGCGTTATAAGTCTCCTATAACATAACATAACATAACATGCGTCTTTTCGTCTCCAACTCCCTCCAGACCCTCAGAGCCCCAGTCCTTTTATGTATCTAATGTCTCTTTGCGCAGTCGAGAATAGGTCGCTGCGAGCGCTATAAACTTCCCCCGCATCACCAGTTTCAAGGCCTCCCAGAACGATGCTAGGGGTGTACCCTCCAAATCATTACCAGCAAGGTAGTGGAGAATAGTATCCCGTATCCGCGTGACTACTGAGTCCGAATAAAGCAAGGAGTCGGGAAGGCGCCAGCCAGCCGGAGGCGGCCGAGCACCATGGGAGGTGAGCAAAACCGAGATAAGGTCATGATCCAACAGGGAGCGTGGCGTGATGTTAGCCGCTGACAGATGAGGTAAGAGAGAGGATGTGGCCAAAAAGTGGTCCAAGCGCGCATACGTCTTGTGAGCTTCAGAATAGTAGGAGTAATCACGTTCTAGGGGGTGCTGAACACGCCATACATCATGCAACCCTCCCTCCAGTAGCCACTGTCTCCCTCCCTGCCACATTGCCCCGGCCTGATGGGACCTCTGCTCAGACCTGTCCACCCCCGAGTCCATCACAATATTCAGATCACCACCCACCAGAATCGAGGCATGCAGTGACGCTAACACCTCGGAAAGGGCCGCCTTTAAGAAAGACTCCTGTCTCTCATTCGGAGCATAAATGGATCCCGCTGTGAGCTGCGTCTCCCCCATTGGATGCGGACAGCCAAAAACCTTCCCTTAATGTCCACAATCTCAGAGAGTACTTTGCAGTGTGCACGCGCACTAAAAAGAATCGCCACCCCATGCTTCTTAGCTGGGCTTGAGGACCATAATTGCAGTGGGAAGCGTTTATCTGCCATGCGCTTAATATCTTTAGAGAAGAGGTGAGTCTCCTGTAGTAGGCACACGTCGCCGTCCGCATTCCCTAGGAGGGAGAGGATAGCTGAGCGCTTAACAGGGTTATCCAGATCCCTAACATCGAGGCTCATAATCTTTAAGTCCCTACCCATGACGCCCACAAGAGGGATAGCTACTGCAACTCCTAACGCCAGCGCCCCTGGAGGTGCCACAGTACCCCTTCTGTGCCCCGGGTCCTCGCCTAGGTCCCCTGAAAGCTGGTGCGGAGCCCCCAAAACAACCCCAAACCCCTAACCAAACCCCCCTCCCTAACCCCAACCACATGAAAACCCCAACCACATGAATACCCCAAATGAAAAAGGACTCAGAGCTCGCCAAAAGTAACAACAGTCTGTCAGACAGGCCCAAATAGCAGGAACACATGGCACCTTCATAGAGCCCCTCCGATTCCTGATACAGGACACACTAACTTCCGAGGACATAGGAGTGCAACAACCCGTCATTGGAGAACCGTCCTCCTCCGGCGCCAGATACATACCCTACTAGTGCCAAACTGGTGGGCCTCAAGAGACCCCAGGGTTATCGGTTACCAGTGCCACGGAGGTAACAGCAGCCTCCCTCTCTAACAGACTTGCGGACACATCCGGTTTGGCAGATGTAGAGGGCTTCCCCACACGCTGCCATTCTGTGGAACGCCTGCGCTGCCTGGCAGGCGACCTGCTGCCATCAGACGTGGAGGCTGTCCGCTCCAGGCCCAAAATCTCGAAGGCCGAGTCCAGGGAGCAAACTTGGACCAGATTGCCATTGTACTTGAAAATGAGCCTAAACGGGTGGCCCCATAAGTAGGGGATGCCTTGCTCTCGCAAGTGAGTAGTGATGGGTTTAAAGTCCCTACATTTAACGAGGGTGAAGGCCGCCAGATCCTAGAAAAGCGCTGGGTGGTGGTCCCTGAATTGTATGGGGTTGAGATCACCGGCTTTCCGGAGGATCCTCTCTTTAATCTGAAAGTCATGGACACATACCAATATGTCCGGGGGAGGTGCCCTGGCACCACGCGGCAGGCCGACACGGTGGACTCGGTCCATCTGGATGTCCAGGACCCCTTCCTCACCAAGGATTTGACGAAAAAGAGCCACCACATACTCACGCAGGTTGGCCCCCTTGCCTTTCCATGGAACCGCCCTGATTCTAATATTGTTTCGCCGGGACCGGTTCTCTAGATCCTCGGCGTGTGCCTGGAGGTCCAGTTTCTGTTCCGTGAGGCAAAGTACATCCTGCTGAAGTCGGTGAATGTCTTCCGCGGTTCCCAGGTCGTATTCCTCGAACGTCGCCACTCGCTCCCCAACAGCGTCCACATCGCGTCGCATCTCGCGCAGATCTGAGGTGAGTTGCGAGCGGAGCTCTAAGATGTCTTCCTTTATGGCAGAGAAAAGTTCTAACATAAAGGCCTTGGTTGCCGGTACCTCATTGTCCTCAGAGCGCGGGGATTTGTCAGCAGACGAAGAGGCAGGCTGCCCCGTCGCTTTCTTGAGCAGATCCTTGAGAGGTTTATCCCTCCGGTTCCTGGCAGCCGCCATTTCGCCCCGGAGAGGGGCCTGCACTCCAAAGCACAGAGATAGGGCAAGTGTGTTGTCAGCCCCCAGGAGGTGCAACTGAAGGCCCACACCTCAGTGCCTGCACACCAGTCCAGCCTCGAGCCCTGCACTCGTGTCCCACCGAAGGGGAGGGGGTCACCAGATGATCAGGGCCCCGTTGAACGCTTCAGAGACCCAACTGCTCACCCTGGCTACAGCATACGTCCGTTAGGGGACAGAGGGTACTGCCGAAAGGCCAGGCAGAAAGCGCAGCCCCATGTGCAGAAGAAGCAGAGGGGGCCGACCACGGCACAGTGTCTCAAGCCCGAGCCGCCCCCATGTGCAAAGTTATGCTGCGCCGCCGTCCGCCGATACGCGGACTGAGGAGGCGACCAAAGCTCCCACAGACACTCCAAAGCAAAGATGCAGCCTTAGGCTCCCCCCGGAGAGCAGGCTCACTCCGCACGCCGCTCGCAACTGCCAGCCAAGGCGGGCCCCGCCTCAAGGTCAAGGTTGCTGGGATGCCGCCCGCCGAACCGCGGGCCGACGGCAGGCCGCTCACTCCCAGTAAACCTCCCAGGTCCCAGCGGCGCAGGCACCTCCACACTCTACACTACCCAGATGAGGGCCACACACCCCCGTCACCGGCCCACAGGCCTCGCCGCTGCAGACCCGCAGGGTGGTCTGTCGCCACACTCACCAAGCCGTGTCTCGCTGCTAATCAGGCGAGGGGGGGGTTTCACCAAAGCGGCCCAGTCATCGGCAGCCCCAAATGGGCGGAAAGGCAGTGGGGTAGGCCCCTCTCCCCCCGCTGGGCCCCTTGGCCATCTGCCGCCTCGCTGACCCAAGTCGTGGCCCCAGACCCACCAACCGCCTCCTCTCGTCCCATCTCACCTCACTGCACCCGGGCCTCCGTCCGGCCGCGCTGCACAGCTCCGCACCTCTTCAAAAAGCACTCAGCCGGCTGCGACGATGATCATCAGCAGCTGCCGCCTCAGCAGCGGCTCCGCCGTGTCTCTCTGTCCAGGGTCACAGCTGGGCTGTGCGCGCCACCACTCACGAGGCCAGGCAGCAGAGGGACAAAATGGCGGCCACTGTCCGGGGCCGCCGCCGCTGCCACCACACCGCTGCTGCACTGCTCGAACCTCTGCTCAGGTAAGGAGGCCGCTGTCCCGGTCCCGACGGTATCAGCCCTTCCACGCCGCCGTGTCTCCACCGAGCAGCAACCGCTTTAAGCGCCCCGTTCAGCCAAGGTCGCTGGGCCTCCGCCGAACCAGGGCCGCACGTCACCAGACAGCAGAACACCACACCGGGCGCAGAAATAGGGCCCCGAATCAGCGGACAGGATGTGAGGGGAGACAGAAGACCCCCGCGGCCAGCACAGATGGGCAGTAGTAGGGGCGAGATACAAAGCGATATACAAGCGGCACCGGAGGGACTGTAAAACACGTCCCACTCCACCGCCATCTTGGCCATGCCCCAGTTGTAAGATTGTTAAAGAATATTCTTGTATTTCAAAAGTTGACACTAAAAACTTTTTCCCATAAAATCACCAATGTTATCCTATGGAAGGAAATTCAATTCGCAGGTAAGTTACTTTATCGTTACTTTTCTTACTCAGTGCTGGATACCTAGATTCAGCACTGGGACATTTCCTGAAAACAGTTGAGAAAATGCGTTTTGGTTATTTGTGTGATTTTCAAGGAATATTCTTAGTTTTCAAAAGTCAACACTTTTGGGAGAAAAAGTGTCAATGTTATTCTATGAGGAAAAACAGGTTATCAGTTTCGAGGTAAGTAATCGGTCTTTTGAGTTAGGGTTCCGGGGTTAGACTCAGGGGTCTCCCAGGGTCAGTGATGCACTGTTATTGCACCCTCAGCGCACTCGGGCGGCCAGGTGCAGAGTGTTGAGGCCCAATATTATCCTATGGAGGCCACGGTGTTGTGGGAGCAAAGCTCCTAGGGTTAAGCTCAGGGCAAGTTGTGGACCAAGTTAGCACGAAAGGGGCACCCTCAGCAGCACTAGGGCGGCCGGGTGCAGGGTGCTGTTTTGAGGTCAGGTGCCCTGTTGATTTCAATGGAGATTCTCCGGAACAAAGATACACTGCAGGCTCGGGGACAAGATTCTTCCCGGAGCACCACCACTTCGAGGGGTAAGTAGGGATGTTGAGGGTTGGTTAGGCACCGCTGGGTTGGGCACACAAGGCCGTGGGGCATCGGGTGTAGGGGTGGCTTGGGACATCGGATTTCTTACCCGCTCTGGTCATGGTAGGGAGGGTCCTTTGGATTGAGGCTGCAGGCATTGTCTGGAGGCTTGAGGCTGGTCAGGGGTCGCTGGATCTCGGGTCAGGATCGCCGGGGGGACCTCCTCGTGGTGTTTTTCCACTCAAGCTCGGACCAGGTTCAGCGGGTGCAGAGTGGGCTGGATTCACGGTTTCTGGCTGGCACCAGAAGCTGCAATCTAAACACATCCAGTGTTCATGGGTGAAACAGTCCATAACGTGAAGGCAGGAATGTCCTCCGGGGTTTTTGAGGTTGCTGGCCGCTGGACATGCCAGGGTTTTGCAGGAGCAGGTTCGAGGGGAGACAGGCCTGTAGGGCTGGGGCCAAGTCAGTGAGCGTCATCCTCTTGTTAGCTCCGCACAGCTTTTCATCTTTCTTCTTCTCTTCTCTTCTTTTCTTTTGGTTGCTGGATCTGAGGGAGGAAGGTTCAGGGTGCCCTACATACTACATTTAGGGGTGTTACAGGTAGGCAAAAGGGTAGGGACCAATGGGTCACTTCCCTGGGTTGGGTACACCCCCTATTCTGCCACCCTCCAGTGGGAGGGGGGCAGGAGCCTGTCCCTGGTTGGCTGGGTCCCCCCATCCTCAAGATGGCGGGGACTCGAGGTTGTGCTTCACCTCGCCTCCCCCACCTTAGGGGTGGAGTTGGCAGAGGTGGGCACAACTCTCTTCCTCACTTGTTTTTCCTGCCGGTTCTCCCGCCCGAAGTGGGGGGTAGAACCAGTGGGGACCAGTTGCTGAGAGCAGCAAGTGGTCTGGAGAGGCTCACAAAGGCGGCATGCCTTTGAAGCTTCTCCTTCGTGAACCCTGCTCATCCTGGGGGAGGCAGCTTGGCACCTCGTCCCAGGATGTGCATTGTTTCAGGCCCCTGAGAGCGGCAAGCTCTCGACCCAAGGGTCCAGAAACATGTTGGTGGTGGCAGCCTAGGCAGCCACTCAGTCAGGTCACTGGAGGTTGGTCGAGTTTCAGGGGGCATCTCGAAGATGCCCTCTGTGGGGCATTTTACATTAAATACCACACTCGCATCAGTGTGGGTTTAATGTGCTGAGAAGTTGGATACCAAACTTCCCAGTCTTCAGTGTAGCCATTATGGTTCTGTGGTGTTCGTAATGACAAACTCCCAGCACCATATACTCTTAATGGCAGCACTGCACTTACAGTGCCCAGGAATGAACCTGGGTGCTATAGGGGTACAGGGCTCAGGGCTCATGCACCTGTACCCTCACCACTGGCATAGGGCACCCAGCTAGAGGGGTGACTGATGTATGCCAGGGCACTGGTTTGTGGCCATGGCACACAGGGATGTGTGCCATGTCGACTTTTCACTTTGTTCTGCACCAAGACATGCAGCCTGTAAAGGTAGTGTGTGAGTGTCAGGGTACAGGGCATCTAAGGGAGGCACAATAAGTGCTGCAGCCCTTAGGGGCCTTCTCTGGTCACAGTGCCCTGGGTACCTGTGGTACCATTTACCAGGGGGTGACATGTGGCCAGAGATGCCAATTGGGTTTAGGCTTCAATGCAGTTTTAGGGAAGAAACATAAGCCCTGGGCATCTGATTAGCAGCAGCCCAGGGCACACTCAGTCAAAGAACATCAGCAATTCAGCAAAAAGTGGGGGCATACCATGCAAGAAAGAGGGCACTTTCTCACATTTACCTATGTAATTAACATGGTTAGAAATGTCTAAAGTAATTTTTGCAAATGCTGATGGTTATATTTAATCCCCCGAGTGTCTAATAATTATTATTAATTATTTGTCTTATCTGTGGGTGCGCATGGAACAACATAGGAATATTTTTTCTAAGTTGTAACAACATCGGAGTATTTTCACTATGTTCATGCTATATTTAGTATATAAATGGGTCTCAAAATGGAGCTCCTTAGATGATTAAACGCATATTCTGTCCAGAGTGGCATGTTTAAATAAACCGATCTAAGATTTACTTTGTCCTTGAGTGCCATTTCTTTCTTCAGTACAGAAGAGTTTTTGTGGTATATATATATATAAAAGAGAGAAGCAAAGCGGAGTGAGCAATTGGTTTCCCTTTTTGATGAAAGTGCAGTAACACAGCAGAAAGACTCTAATAAAGACAAAACACAGAAATCAGACACTAGGAGCAAATTGAAGGTATGGGAAAAAGTGAGTAAAAAAGAGATAAACAAATGGTGGGAATTGATTACAATAAAAAAATATCTGGAGGTGAAAAGAGTGCCTAGAGGCTTACGGCTGTCATTAATGCCCAGTCAGCAAGATGTCACGGATGAACTGTTGAATGAATGGGGGCAACACCTTTTGGAGTCCTCGTTGGGACTTATGATTATATTGGTGAAGCATCTTGAAAAATCACTTACAAAGATCAAAGAAGAATTGCAGGAATTAGAAAAAGAGCTGGCCAAAATAGAAATGAATGAAGAAATGACCAAATTAAAAACGGACCTGGAGAAATATGTGGAAAAACATGAGGACACTGTAAGAAACCGTAAGGAAATGAAATATCAAAGGGACAAGGAAGATTATATTCATGGACGGATATTCACATATGCAAAAAAATTTGATATATTTCAAAGCCAGAAATCAAATCAGGGATATAGGTCGAGTGGCACATCGCTGACATCAGTGGGGACGGACGAAGAGATATCAGAAGAGAATATGGACCAAACTACCCGGGATTTTTTAGGGGATATGAGGCTTGTTCTCAGCCAAAGATTGTGGGAACAAAATCAAAATCAGAGCCAAGGTGGAAGAGCCAGAGGGAGAGGACGCAAATGGGTGCCCAGATCAGGGGCTACGGCAGCACCAAAAAAACCAGGAGAGGCAACAGGAGGAAGTGGCTCCTCCGAGGAAATCGGAACCAAAACCAGGAGCATGCGTCAGAAAACCTTGAAATAAACTGGCAGGATATGAATGCAACAGATGACTTGGTGATAATAAATCTATCATCACGTCCCCTAAACCCAAATGAACAATCGTTATTAAAGTATGGCATTAATTTCTGCCCCACGGAAACAATGGATATGGCGCAAACGCGCATAGATATATACAAATATATCCGAAAAATTAAACTGGCAAAGATATTTCAGGACAATCTGGAAATGTCAAGTTTTGCAAAAAGGAGAAAGAGCAAGCAAACAGAAATGAACACGGAGGCGTATGGCCTCACAACAAGTAATCTCCCGGCGTTATTAACACTCGTGAATTTAGATGTCATGGAGGAAAGCGACATGATCCCTGTAGAAGTGGTCTGCCCTCAAAAAGGAGCGGGCCTCAGTGGAAAGAAACCTCAGTCTAAGTTTTATCCGCAGTTGCCGCAAGGAAATAAGATCGACCTATTTCAGGATGCGGTAATCCAAGACATTAACAAAATTAAAGGCACGAAATATCGGGACAACCTAAAACAAGAGGAAAGAGCTGCTCTAAAAAACCTGATGGAGGATCAGAATATAACAATAAAAATGGGCGATAAGGGTGGGAATATTGTTATTTTGGACAAGAAAGACTACATAATTGAAGCACATTCTCAGTTAAAAAATAAGCAATACTACAGGAAATTAGAGCGGAATCCCACCCAACTCTTTAAAACAAATCTGGATAAGAAAATAATGGAGTGGTGCAGTGAGGATCTAATTGATATGGACGAAAGCAAATTTCTAACGACGAAACATCCGGTGACTGCAACCATCTACTTCCTACCCAAGGTTCATAAGAACCCACTGAGACCACCAGGGAGGCCGATTGTTTCGGCAAAGGGCTCGCTCATGGAACCTGTGGCGAACTACATTGACTATTTCCTCATGCCATTTGTTCTGAACCTGAGCTCATATCTGAGGGACACAGGTGATCTTTTGAAAAACCTGCAAGAGCTATCATGGCAACCTACCTATATGTTGATCACGATGGATGTAATTGCCTTATACTCCAATATAGATCACAGTATCGGCATAAATGCTTGTGCTTTCTTTTTAAAGGAAAGGAACATACAATTCAATAAGCATAACCAGATGCTGTTGGACATGATTGAGTTATGCCTTACTCAAAATATCTTTCTTTTTGGTGAAGAGATATATCAGCAAGTCAAGGGGTGTGCGATGGGGTTTTCCTTCAGCCCAGCCTTCGCATGTCTCACAATGGGATGGTGGGAGCAACAAGTGGCCTGGCATCCGGACAACGATCTTCATGTGAACAAGATAGCCAAATGGCTGAGATATATAGATGATCTCCTGATAGTGTGGGACGGAACAGCGGAGGAATTTGAAATCTATTTCAAAATCCTGAACTCCACAGATACAAACTTAAGATTCACTTACACTATCAACCGGCAGGAGGTAACCTTTTTGGACACCAAAATCTACATTAATGAGAACAAAGTGGAGACCACGCTCTACAGAAAGGAAACAGCAACAAATGCCACACTGCATGCTGAAAGTTTCCATCAACCCTCAGTAAAAAACAATATCCCTTATGGGGAATTTCTTAGACTCCGTCGCATCTGTTCTCAGGAAAAAGATTGGACAATGAACAGTTGCGAAATGGCGAAAAGGTTTGCTCGACGAGGGTATAAGAAAGGTACTATCGTGGAGGGTTGGACAAGAGCAAATGCGACGAAAAGGGAGGACATATTGCAAACGAAACCCAAAAAGACTGAAAATCAAAAAGTAAGACTAATCATGGACCATTCAAGAGAATCCAAACAAATTGTTAGCATTCTCAGGAAAAATTGGAAAATCTTGCACCTGGATGAAACTGTGGGGAAAATCATGGGCAAGCATCCTGAGGTGACATATAGAAGGGCCACGAGTTTGAAGGACAAATTAGTTCACAGTCACCACCAAAATCCAGAAACAAAGAAAAAAGGTATACAATGGCTGAAAACGAAAGGCTTTCAAAAATGTCAACAATGCAAAGCTTGCCAAATTGCGGTGAATAAAAAAGAGGTGGTATTACCGAATAAAAAATCTTGGGTCATCAAACAACTAATCAATTGTAAAACGGAATTCGTTGTATACGTGATTGAGTGCCCGTGCGCTTTGAAGTACATCGGCAGCACAAAGAAAGAATTGAAATTACGAATTTTGGAGCACATAAGGGCAACGGCAAATAAAGACAGAGCTAATGCCGTGGCCAAGCACATGGAAACAGCACACAACGGAGACTGGAAACTTCTAAAATTCTACGCATTGGAAACCATTGTGCCTCATGAAAGAGGTGGAGACAGGGAACGTAAATTAAGATGCAGGGAATCCCGACAGATATTAAACTTTAGAACTCTTCATCCGGGAGGTCTGAACCAGAGTGAAGAACTTTATGTTCATTTGTAAATACATTTGTAAATATGTTGAAATCGTAACTGCAGCAGATTCAAATTGGGGCTATGTATGGATATGAAAAAGTTTTTTTCTTAAGTTTTTCTTCCGTTAATGTCAATGTAAATATAATAACAGCTTATGTGAAATAGAAGGAGATGATGATCAGGTGGAAACTAAACCTCACGTTGCAACAATTGAGGGATGTATATAGTATGCAAATACCGTTAAGCCCACTGGAGGGCGAGAAATCAATTGTACATATCATGTATATGTGGCCCACTAGAGGGCGAGATTGAAGAATTTTGGTGTCATAACTATACATCACAGAGTGAAGTATAAGCGCAGTAAGTGGCACTCTGCATAATGATTGTAACATATTGTAAATACTAAGGGACTACGTTATCCACAATCCTCTAGCTTTGACAGGAAGTGGTGGTATGTCATGTGACTTTGCACAAGAAACACCTTATAGGTGGTTGGAAATGGAAGATTACTGACCGTGATCAAGCCGTCTGTGAACGGTGAAACGCGTTGGTAACTGCAAGGAACTGTGGTGCAATAAATAACTGGAAAAAGAAAAAAGATCGCTCGAGTGCGTTTTCATTACCTGCAAAGGTGGTTGTGAAATATATATATATATATATATATATATTACCTACTGGCGGTCGCCAGTAGGTATATATAGTTAGGATTGGCTACCATAGGAAATCCGCAACATTCTATTGGGAATAACTTTGGCGCCGGTTGAGGAATTTGCGTGTAATTTTCCAAAATTTTGGCCAGCTCCGCTGCGCTCCTTCCCTGAAAGTTTCGGGGGGATTTGTGAAGTGGGGGCTGAGTAAAAAGGGGGGTCCCAAAACGTGTTTTTCCCATGGTAATTTCCATAGGACGGTCTGACAAGTCTACAGCCCGAACCGCTGAACGAATTACGCCAAACTTGGCAAAATTGTAGGGACTGGTACGCAGATGTGCCTTTTCTATGTTTGGTGAAAATTGCTCCAGTGGTTTTTATGAAAATAAACTTCAAAAACACATATATATCTATAGCAGCTCACCCTAAGCTTACCCCTAAGCTTACCCGTACGCGTACCGTACGCGTACCGTACGCGTACGTGCGCGTACCCCTACGTGCACGAGCTGCATGCTGATTGGCTGCCACTGTCTGTCAACACTCTAAAACAGAAATCGTGGGCAGCCATCTTGTGCCTCGGTAGAGTGAGGTACAGGAAAGCAGAAAAACAAATGTGTAGAACTCAAAAAGGGGGCAGGGTAGAAGCACCCTGACCCCCTAGGCCTGCTCAGGGGGTCCCACAAGGACCCCCAAGGCAAAAAAACATTTTTTTAAAGTCGCGGGGTACGCGTACCATACGCGTACGTACGCGCACGGTACGCGTACCCCACGGCTTTTAAATTTTTTTTTGGGTGGGACCCCCTGAGCAGGCCTAGGGGGTCAGGGTGCTTCTACTCTGGCCCCTTTGCGAGTTTCACACATTTGTTTCACTGCTTTCTTGTGCCTTGGTTCTAACAAGGCACAAGATGGCTGCCAACACTTCCTGATTTGGAGTGTTGACAGACAGTGGCAGCCAATCAGCATGCCTTCCCGAAAAAGCTGCATGGTCATTGGCTGTCAACACTTCTAACCAGGAAGTGTTTGCATCCATCTTGGGTCTTAGTAGACTGAGGCACAAGAAAGCAGAAAAACAAACGTGTACAACACAAAAAGGGGGCAGGGTAGAAACACACTGACCCCATAGGGCTGCTCAGGTGGTCCCACTAGGATATTAATATATTTAAACGTTATACGTTAATAGAATTAGCATTTAAAAAACCTCATGCAGATGAATTTATGCAAATTAAAAAGGTCGCTAAACATGTGGTGTAATTAGCGACCTTTTTAATTTGCATAAATTAATCTGCATGAATGAGACAAGGACACATGTGTATATATCTGTGCCAGAGAACCTTTTGTAAATATGCAAACAAAAACTGCCACGTTCCTTAAATGTATGAATAGAAAATAGTAACTACTAGTACCATAATGCCTCATAATAGGCCAGTTATGACTGACTGGTATAAAAGGTAGAAACAAACAATGGACAAATGTTTGTAACCGTGATCAAGATCGTAAGATCGAAACGCGTAGGTAAAGTCTGTGTGCTGTAATGGCACATAAATAAACCTGCTATGAACTAATTTCCTGGTGGAGTG